>NC_141088.1:35698568-36378568 GCF_041138505.1 Cibotium barometz | reverse complement strand
CAACCCTAGAAGCACTTCAATCGATGATGCACACTTCTAATCCATTTGCACAAGCTTTTAAGTATGTGGGAAGAATGTTGAGTGACAATCCAAGTTTGGATTTGAAAATGACTATATGTGAGACGAAATCCACATCTAGGCAGTACTCAATGCCAACAGCTTCCGAGATTGCTGGTATCATGATTGGTCAAGGTGATGATCATAATGTTAGTCGTCGTGATATTTTATTGCATACTCGAGAAGGCACATGCAAACACATCTCTAATTTGCATAGGTGCTATATGCCTCTTTTGTACGTCATGTTATTTCCAAGAGGGGAGGATGGATGGCACTTGAGAATCCCTTATGCTGATGCACAAGTGAGTGTATTGAGAAATGGTCATTGTGTGACTCAACGACAATACTTTGCTTATCGATTGCAAATTCGCCCAGATACAAATGCATGCTTGCTACGTGGTGGAAGGTTGTTGCAACAGTTTATGGTTGATGCCTATTGCAGTGTTGAAGAGTCACGATTATCTTGGCTACGCCATAATCAAAAAAGTTTGCGTTCAGAGGTTTATAGTGGTTTAGCAGACATGCTTCATGTGGAAGGAAGTGGAAGTGGTATTGCAGGAAGGACAGTGGGAAGTAGAATAGTGTTACCTTCCAGTTTTACTGGTGGGCCACGACAAATGTATCAACTTTATCAGGATGCCATGGTAATTGTTCGTTCAAAGGGCAAGCCCGATTTATTCATTACTTTCACCTGTAACCCAAAGTGGCCAGAGGTATTAGATGCTTTACTCCCGGGGCAAAGTGCATGTGACCGGCCTGATTTGACTACTAGAGTATTTCACCAAAAACATTCAGATATGATGAAAAATATCGTGAAGAAGGAGCTCTTTGGTAAGGTGATTGGATATGTGAGTGTCATTGAGTTCCAAAAAAGAGGATTGCCTCATTCACACACGTTATTGATCTTGGATAGTGCCCATAAACCTAAGACTCTCCAAGACTATGACAGATTAGTATGTGCCGAATTGCCTGACAAGCAAATGTTTCCTGCTCTGCATGATGTCGTGTTGCATTGCAATATCCATGGGCCCTATGGGCCATTCAATCCAAGTGCAATTTGTATGGATAAAGGGAAATGCACAAGGAACTATCCACGAGCTTTTGCACAAGAGACTACTGTGGATGAGAGTGGTTACCCCGTGTATATGCGTCGAAATGATGGAAGAACTGTGGCATTGAAAAAGTGTAATGTTGATAATAGATGGGTTGTGCCATATAACCCTTATCTTTCAATCACATATAATGCTCATGTAAATGTGGAAATATGCTCAACAATAGCAGCAGTGAAATATCTTTACAAGTACATATACAAGGGGCATGACAGAGCAACAATAAGATTTAGCAGTACAAGGTGGGGATGTTAATGCTGCTTGCGTAGTCGATGAGATTCAGAGGTATTTGGATGCACGTTACGTCTCTGCATCAGAGGCATGTTGGAGACTCTTTGAGTATGATTTACACAATGAGAAGCCTGATGTGCAACGGTTGCAGGTACACTTAGATGGGGGTCATAATGTTATCTTCAGAGATGATGATAATATTGCAGATGTTTTTCAGAGGGAAAATGTAGGCAAGACTACTATGACTGAATGGTTTACCTGTAATCAACAACATCCTGAAGCAAACAATACATTGTATAGTGATTTCCCTCAACAATGGGTTTGCGGGTCCAATACTAGTATATATATAATTTAAAGCTTGCTCACAGCTTTGGTAAAAGAGATTTGCTCCTAGCGCATTACTAACGCATTACTGAGGAAGAAAAAAAAAAGCTAAAAGATAAATTGGGAGAAGAAAATAAATCTAGCAGTCCCCATCTGTCCATGATGGTTTTCTTGTTGTTGCAGAGTAGTTTACAATATGGCTATGGCTCTCCATGCTCGTTTAACAATATGGTTATGGCTTTTGTTTAACAATATGGCTATGGCTTTCCATGCTCCTCTCCTTGCTGATACAATCCATACTGATGGATTATGAAGAGGATTAGTGAGATTAAAGGTGGTTTTGTGGTTTTACAAGGGCAAAAAACAAAAACACATAACCAATGAGTGTACAAGGGAAAGGGCATGAGCCTTGAATGCTCCTATATATAATTTTGGGGTCCGCTAATTTCTCCTAACAACGTCAATGCGTTTGGTAGAAAGGAGCAATAGATAGCAAAGGAAGGTAGGTTCAAGAGCGAGCGGCCGAGCGAGGCTCTTCAGGACCCTTCCCCACCATCAGCCCCCTCTCCAACACCAATCTATTTCCCCATCAAATAAAGATGGGCCTGAGAAAAATAGCTAGAGAAGAACCCAAAGCTATAATTTAACTTTCTTTGGATACCTCCACCTTGGCCACCCCTCCTTCTCAATGAGAATTGGATGCTTCCCATTTTGCTTAAGGTCATCCAAGATTATGATGAGGTGCCTGACCCTAACATAGTCATCACTATTCACTTTTTTTGCCTCATCATAGTCTTGGTAGTGGAGTTTCTAGATTGGCATGCTTTTAATAAAGGTCTCCAGGGCATGGCCTTCAACATCAACAAAGGCCCACTCTTTTGATGAAGGTCTCAAAGGCATGGCCTTCGAGATCAACAAAGGCCCTTCTCTTCGACAAATACTCTGCTACTATACAAGAAGCAAGTCCAATGGATACAGGGCTGGCAGATGCTTACCTTTGAAGAGATGTTCGAGACCACCTTCTGGATTACAAAGCTTTCCACTAAACCACCCAATAGTAAACAAAGTCCCAGTGTTCGGAACTTCAATAGTTTCTACCACTAACTCCCATCGAGCTTACTACCAATTTTGAGGGTGGATCCGTTGATTAGGGAGGGATCAGGGAGGGGGTATGTTAGCTACATTGGTTAACATTACTCTAAATGTGTGACATTTTGAAGCCATACTTTTTGTATTGTGCAAAGCGTTTCATGTAAATGATTATGGGAAATCTCTGAGCATACGACTTACGTAATTCCGGTAGTATATATACTTAGTGGCCGGGCATTACATATATGAGTCTTGTAGATAAGATATTTTAACTAATGAAAAAGGACATAATCCCATTCTTACAGTTGAGTTTCGGTCTCTCGCTCTTGTGATTGATGATTGCTTAAATGCTCTCTTTTCTTGTTACATGCATACTTGAGGATTGTGTGGGTGAGTGATGGTGTGTTGATGCAAGTTCTCTTCTCCCTCTCTCCTTCTCTCCCCATGCTCTCACTCACTGAGGTATTGAAGTAAAGGTTGAGCTTTATATAGCTTTCTCTCTTTGCTCTACACCCATCTGCTGCAAATCTTCCTTACATAGTGAGACAACAAGGGAGTCAAGGTTGAGGACCCTAGCTCTCCATAAGAGAGGGTTATTCTACTAAAGACTAGCTAGAGGTGCAAGTTGGTGTAAGACCCTTGAATGCTTCCTCTTCTTATCTCTATCTTGCATGGCTCAAGTGTTCTCAAATCAATGAACATCTTGTCATTATGTTTTAGTTTTTCCATTAGTCTTAATGATCTTCTTGCATTCTTATTCTATTAAGATGTTGCTAATCCATTTCTACACACCCTAATCCTCTCTGGGCATGAAATTCAACTTGAAGTTGCAGTAGGATTTGCCAAAATCTCTAAATATGCTACTATAATCTCTTTCTCCAATTGTCTAAAAATATCCCATTGTTGTAGAAATAAACCTCTCTCTCTCTCTCTCTCTCTCTCTCTCTTTGAAAATGCGTATGTGAAACACCTCTCTCTTGTCTAAGGATTATTTTCTTAAGACCTTAGGCTTTAAAATACTGCTTCATACATCTTTAAAAAAAGTTTGTCTACCCCAATGAGCCATGAGCTTCTCGACATGTGTTGTGTTGTGTTGGCATTTCCCTATGGGAGCCCATGCCTTCTTGGGCTACATGGACGTCATGGATGTACCACCCATTTGTGGGTGCCATAGTCACCTGCTTATGTTGAGGGACATTGTTAAAACCCTAAGATCTCTCTAGATAATTGTTATGCATAAACATGCATAAATCAGGCATAAACTCAACCACCCAACCCCCTGATGAGTGTGCCCCATGCCCCTATTATATAGGAGGGCCCTCAAGTGACTTGACTTTCCATTCCTCATGTGTGACCCTTGGATGCTTGACCCTAACCTTAACCCTTAAGGTTAGTCCTAACCTTAACCCTTAAGGTTAGTCCTAACCCATGCTCCACTAGACCTTGTTCCCATGCTCCCATGCTCACAAGTCTAATCAGAGATTTTTTTTTCTCAAATCCCATAATTTTTAGTAATTTCCAAGCTTTTTTTTGAAATGAATTCAAAAACTTTTTTTTGAAATAAAAAACTCATTTTTTTAAAAAAATGAAAAAAAATATGCTTTATTGGCTTATAGCCAATTTGATTTTTTTTAAGGGGGGGGGCGATTTTTTTTGCCCGGCTGCAGCGCAGCCCCCCCCTGTCGCCTGCGCGTGGTCAATCTGAGAGAGATGGAGGGAGTGAAAAACTCCCTCCTCACCTTCTTCTCCCCTCTTTCCTCTCCTTCACCTCCTTTCCATTCTCTTTCTCCACCCTTCTCTGTTAATCAGAGATTAGCTTAATCTTTAATTAAGCTTTTTTTAATTAAACCCTTAATCATAATTAACATTAATTATGATTAATGTTTAAAAAATTCATTTTTAAGAGAATTTTCATCCGAAAAAGAGAAAGAAAAATCAGATTTGAGAGGCGGAGAGAACCCCACGCACACGGGAGAGCAATTCATGCATCAAGACGCTATCCCCTACTGAATTTTCAGTAGAAATTGACAGAAATTTGATCGCATTCCCGCGGAAAAAACCAGCAAAAATGTATAAAAATACATTTTTAATCATTCTAGAAATTCAGGGAATCCATTCTACAAAAATATCCACCATAAACTTTATGGTATTTTTGTAAAAAAAATCCATTAATGCTTGATTTTAACCATTAAAAATAGGAAAAAATAGCATTAACTCACGGTATTCCCCCGCAACGTCGATTCGTCCATTGAATTGTAGTTACACACGTTCCAATCACCATATCAATGATCCACGTGCAATTCATCAACACAAATCAACAAAAAATAATATTTTATTAGTAAATATTAAAATTTACTTAAAAAAATCAACAATTAAATAGAGATTGCTCTGATACCACTGCTAAAACCCTAAGATCTCTCTAGATAATTGTTATGCATAAACATGCATAAATCAGGCATAAACTCAACCACCCAACCACCCCTTAAGTGTGCCCCATGCCCCTATTATATAGGAGGGCCCTCAAGTGACTTTTGACTTTCCATTCCTCATGTGTGACCCTTGGATGCCTGACCCTAACCTTAACCCTTAAGGTTAGTCCTAACCCATGCTCCACTAGACCTTGTTCCCATGCTCCCATGCTCACAAGTCTAATGTGGGTTAGCCTCCTAGTATATGCACACATAATGTGTATATAACATAGCACACATAATGTATATATAACAGACATACTCTCCTGCGTATGTTGAGGGACATACTCTCCTGCGTGTGTTGAGGGCCTCCTTTGGACTCGTGCTACTCTCAAGCCTTGTGCTTCTTGGCACCTCCTTTGCATTTGCAGTATTCTCAAACTATGTGATGAAGCTGTTAGGGGGTGGCAACAAGATTGTGGCTTAGTTTTTTTCCAATAAAACAAAAAGGCAATCATCATAGTTCCCTAGCATGACCATAGCTTTGATACCATTGTCAACGTGGGAGTTAAAGGTTAAAGAAAATCACTTTTAGAATAAAAACCATGAAAAAACTTAAATCCAAAGCACACAAGAGTAAGAACATGACTAAGCGCAATCCCTCCTCTAATTGGTGCCTCGATGCTTCCCAACTAGGGTATTAAAACCTTTACTACCTAAAATAGGCCCATGGAAGCAATAATAGTCCCATCAAAATAGGGCCTAGCTTTATGTTTTAAAAAAACCTTATTGTTTTGTGTGTGTATGTGTGTGTGTGTGTGTGTGTGTGTGTGTGTGTGTGTGTGTGTGTGTGTGTAAAACTGAGTACAACACAAACTCCTAGCAATTCAATCCCTCGAACATGCAAGTTGTGACCAGCAAGAAAGTTAACCTGATTGAAAACCCAACGCTTCGATAGAAAACAAGGCTCTCTTGGGATAAATTTTGCAATATGGAAGGACATTCCTCTAGGACCATCTTCCTCTCTTTACTATTAGACATGTCCCTTGACCTTTAGGATCGGATTCCACAAGCATCCTATACCCATGCCAAGAGTAACGCTTGTGCTTGTCACCAACCAACTCCTTCTTGTCACAGCTCTTTGAGTTGTACCTCTGTATCAAATAGGAATAAAGGTTAGACCCTTTAGAAGTATGCACCAAAATCTCAGTATCATTATCAGAAGCCCCCATAGACCCACTAAATACTCCCTTATCCACATAATAATATTTGAAGTACTTTAAGAACATTAGCATTGTAGCCATTGGCATAATACAGAGTCCAACAATTAAAGATGCAGCTATATTTACATTTAACAAAATCAACCCCTTGACTAGATTTACAAAAGCAACCCCTTGACTAGCTTTAACAAAAGCAATCCCTTGACTAACTTTAACATCAAACACTTTCATATTCCTAGATAACCATATTTATGTAAACCTGATAACCAGCACCAATGAAGTCTTTGAATCTGAGTCTCTTTAACATTAAACACTATAATATTCCTAGATAACCATATTTCCAAAAGGCATGTAAACGTGATAAATAGCCAGCACCATGAAGTCTCTGAGGCCAGGTCATTCTGACACCCACCCAATCAGCTATAGAATGGCTATACTAGATATATTGGCTGTTTACTATATTTCTTAATGCTTCTTTTATCATGACATATTCGACGCGCCCAACCAAAAATCAATAACCCAAATTTGGGCGCATAGCTAAACTGAAATATCAAAATTGGCACATGGCCAAAATGTAACTATGTGCCAATCTCTCGCCAATCTAAGTCCTTGCCTCCCTCCATTTCTAATTCATGCATGACACCTCACTCAATATCTTCAAACTATTCCATCGCATAAACTCAAACAAACAATCGCATTAGTTATTAACAATCAATTGAGAATTAACACATCAATCAATGGCAACATGATTATGCTTGATACAAAGTGAATGAACATTATTATCGGTGCCTTATTCGGTCTGAGATCGAATATAATTAATTAGCGCCCTTATGGGCGCTAATTAATTACTGTGCCCTAAGGTTGAAACCTTAGGGAGCACACAACGCTGGGCCAAAAAAAACAAAAAAAAAATCATTGGCTCCTCACGCTCGAACCACACACCATAGCACCAAAAAAATGTTTTTTTTTAACATCGTCTCTTGATGGTCACTACACAAAGCGCAAGGCCAACTTTTTTTTTTTATCGTCTCCTCACAGCATGCATCGTAGAAGCACTTATGGTCGTAGACTGTCGCCTGACAGTCACTACACAAAGCGCAGGGTCAAAAACAAAAAGCTCTCTCTCTCTCTCGTAGACTATAAACCATTTATCGTCGTGCTCTCTCTCGTAGACTGGTGAATCTCTCTCGCATCGGAGGCCAAAGCCTCAAAAAAATTGACATAATCTCTCCTTTGCATTTTATTCCCACAGCTGAGACAGTTAAGATATTTCCAGAAGTGCCACACGTCAACCTCCTATGTTTTCAACCTCCTAAAGTTTTCAACCTTTGCCATGTATCCCATTATTTATTCACATTAAGGTTCTTTCTCTCTTTAATTAATTAATACAAAAAAAACAATTTTGGTGCCATATTACCAACGATACTAGTAGTGACATCAAAAGGACTGAATATCCAAAGGAAGTATATGCTATGGGTGAGTCCCTCTATATTAATAATCAATGGAGAGAGAGGTGGGGTTCTGGGGATAACGCCTTTACTCTCCACCCCTGGCTATTGTCTCTTTCTTTCCTCTGCATAGAATAGATACGGTGAGAGAAGACTGATCAGAGCGGACTGAAAGAAAAAGCTATGGAGAGGTGTGTCATGATGAAGCGATTCCATGTATCTGTGGCCATGGCCGGCCTTTCTCTTGCAAGGGCGCAGCGCAGGGGTAGGTGCAGGCCATCATCATGCACACGGGCATGTTCACCATCACCATCATCATCATGTTGGATGGTGAGCATGTCCATGATGTTAAGGGAGGATGGGCTTCAATGGCAGCCTTCGCTTAGGTTTGATTCGGATGACTTGATGGCAGAAGCTCCTTACCTTCGCAGAAACTGCCAAGATTTGGACTGGAAAACGCAGGCTGGCGATCTCAGAGCTCTTGCAAAGCTCTCTCTCCACAACACCAGCACCACCAGCACCCAGGCCCTAGCTTCAAAGCCAGAGGTATTACCCCCCCCCCCCCCCCCCCCCGCCTTACCTTATCTTAATGCATAATTAGCCATTAATTCTCTCTAATTTGAGCTTTTTAAAGTGGTTTGACTTCTCTATCATGTATTTTCTTTGTTTATTTACATCCATCCGTGCAATTTAGCCTACCCTAGCGCTCTTTTGATTTCTCTGTAGCCCAAAGATGATATGGAGAGAAGAGACAATGGCAACGGAGACATATGGTTTGCAGCTGGCCTCGCCCTTGCTGCCGCCCTCTTCCAGTACGGTCTTCACTTCAATGCCTTCGCTGCCGAGGAGTCTTTCCAGAAAGCTGAAGCAGCTGAGGCTGCCTCAAGAGCCCCTGCATGGCTTACCCCAGCCCTCCTTGCCTTCCCAGTCGTGTCTTATGCCTTCTTTAGTGTGTATAGAGCCCAGGTATGCAGTGATACTCATCTCTTTTTGCTCTTTAAAAGATGGATTTTACAATGAAATATCAAGGGCGATGCAATTGATGTGAAATAAGCCTCTGGCATGATCTCTTATCCCTTTGTTAAGCCCTGTTCATTGCTTCATCACATGATAATTTGATAATTATGTGATCCAGTCTTCTAAATCAGAATGTATACCTGGCAGGTAAACCCATATGCCAAAGTGACAGATTGGATGTTTGGTGTAGCGGCGATGGTGATCATTGCTAACCTTGCCTTGATTACCACAATCGGGGTAAGAAATTTGCAATCATGTTTGTCGAAAAGCAACTTTTTCATTGCAAAAGTTTATATTGTGGTCAGTTAAGCAAGCACAGATTTGAAAGCTTCTTACTAACTAAGCAAGTGATGGCGGATGAATCATTAAAATGCATGTGCAGGTGCGGTTGTATTGATTACAAACAAAGCCTTGCTTTATGCAACTCTTGTCGTCATGGGACTGCTGTGATCAAAAGGAGGGCACACGTCTCGACAGGTGTTGGTCGTTAGCTTTAAGTTACTTGTAAAGCCTTTGATGCCCATGTATATGACTTTCATTGCTCTCACTCTCGAGCATACAGGGGGTGTGATTTTCAAGACTTTGATGTATGATAGTGCTTGTTGTAACTTGCTTTCTTATGGATATCTTGTAACATGTAGGATAATCTTGGATGGTTCAGCTGGGCCGAAGATACAATCTCCCTTGCATGTTTGAGGGCTGCTTAGAAGGGTGTTGTCCATGTTTTTGTGAAGTGCAAGCATTTGCATAGGGTCATTTCATTTGCGGAAGGGTTTTTGTTTAAGCTCTCTACAAAGTTTTGTAGCCCAGCATTAATGCACCTGTAGCTTATATTGGCTGCACAAGGTTTGGTTTGTGCACTGTCCGGTCTCCTTCCCTGTTGGACGGTGTTACCTGGCTGTCTAGGTGGGATTGTCTGGTATGATTTGCTGACACCTATAACAGCAGGATTTCAACCAGGGCAATTGTTGTCTGAATTGGATGTACTTGAGCCTAGCTTTGAAAGAACATTGGAGAGGTAACAATAGTATTACCCTTATGGAGTGAGTGTCAGGGTTTAGTCGAGGAGTAGGGCATTTGTGAGCCCTATTGATAAGTGAGAAATGTGAGCATAGGGATCAAAACAACAAAAAGGAGGATAGCATAGAGCAAGTCTGGGAGAGGAAACTGCAGAAGATTGCATCATTGTTGTGTTCCTGGCCCTGATCTCAAGAGGCAAGGCATTCTGCAGAGCAGTGCAGGCATGGGAACAACTGATTGCTGAGGATGAGTAGAACCATGGAGGATGTGGGGAGTCGAGACATGCTTTCAACATACCCTCCAGTTTAGATCCTCGAACTGAGGCATCAAGTTCAGCAAAAGAATTGATTTTATTTATCATCTCCCTCTTCGTGGAAGCTTGATCATTTTGTTTTTGCATGCAGAAAGATGTTTTCCATGTGAGAATGTGAGTTCAACTATTATCAAACGTTAAAACATGAGGCTTTTCAATCCTTGATGCCAAAGAGTTATCATAGAATGATCTGAATCGATAAATATCTTTGTCAGTGGGTTCATTCAGTGCCACCTCGATTGGTCCTATTATCCATCCTAGCTGCTTCATGATATCTATCAATACTTTTTTAAACACTTCCTGCACTCCCATTTGATATTTGCTTGATGCCTCATCTACAAGGCTGATCATCCATCTTATCTACTTCATGATATGTGTCAATACTTAAAAACACTTTTAGAATTTTGAGGTCTTGCAGTCACCTTTTTGACATTTTCTTGATGGCACATTTATAAGGCTGATCCGCCTCTTTTGCATTAGGTTCAAGAGGTTTAGATTATCCATAAAAACTTTTTCATGAACATGATTTTGATAGAGTGGTGTTTTTATCATACTTAAGTCATTTATGATCGGTGTAAATGGGTGTGATTCCCATCTTTTGACAGTTGAGTAATGGTTGCACAAAACAACACTTGCTCTTGCATTGCCATGTGATAGACGATTAACATGAATTCGACTGAGTGATGTTACTATTATACTATAAGTCATCTATGATGGTTATAGATGGGTGCGATTCCCATCTTTTGACAATTGAGTAATGGTTGCACAAAACAAAACTTGCTCTTGCATTCCCATGTGAGAAAATTATCCCATGGTAGCTTGATTTAAAAGTTGAGGGCACCATTAAAATCCCATTTGATAGAGGCTTAAGGAGAAGATACTTACATTACCCAAAATTAGTTCAAGGGGTTCAACTTATCCCAAAAAAAATATCATCCCGAGTACGATTTTGTCAACCACTCCATTAGTTAACATGGTTATGTCTACCTATTGTTCAAGTCAAGAGCTTATTGTAGCCTCGGTGAAGCATGTCACCTTCGAGCCATAAACGTATCTTACCATGTGGGTGTGCTAGCTCGTCTGTTGCATCCTCACTTTGTTGTTAAACCAGAATGCTCCTTGCCAAAGAGTGAAGGGAGAGCTCTCAACGCCTAGATGGAGAGATGGTCCTTTATGATGGTTCTCTCTTATAAAAAGCAAGGGAAGAAGAAGCTAATTGAAGAGTGAAACCTACAATCACACCTATCCAAACAAACATCCATCAAGAAAGTGAGAACGGAATAGTATGCAAGCAGAAGAGGGAAGAAGGAAAGCTTACAAGAAAACTTTTTGTAAGGGAATTATTGTGCATTACTCATTGTAAAAAAAGAGTTACATGCAAATAATTAGTTTTTATACTAGGCCGGCCAAATTCTTTGTATCATGTACTTTTTTTTTATGTCCCCTTGATGCATGAGAGGGTAATCTTCACATGAGTAGATTCAAACCCTGTTCCCTTGATGCATGAGAGGGTAATCTTCACATAGGTAGATTCAAACCCGCTACCTCCCTTTTGAGAGACTAAGGCCCAATTCCTGGGTGCCCAAGATGCCCACACTAAGTGGGCAGGACACGACCCACTCAAACTAGGCCACACTAGGTGAGCCCAAGTCGTGCGAGTGAAATCGTGTTAAACAACGGAGTGGCAAATATGTTTAAGTCAGAGCTTACCTTAGCTTTGCCGAAGCATTTGTTGTTGGATCAAGAGCCTTCGAGTCGCAGATGCAACTTCCCATGTGGGTACAGTAGCTCATGCGTCGCATCCTCACTCCGTTGTCACACCGGAATGCTTCTTGCCAAAGGGTGAAGAGCGAGTTCTCAATGCCTAGATGAATGCAAGAAGAGATCGTTCTTTGTGATGGTTCTCTCTCACAAAATGCAGGAAAAGAAGAAGCTAATGCAACAAGGAAACCTACAACCACACCTATCCAAACATGCATCCATCATGCAAGTGAGAGCACAATAGCATGTAAGCAAGCAAGAAGAGAAAAGAAAGATAGCTCACAAGGAAACTATTGCAAGGGAATGATTGTGTATTACTTATTGCTAAAAAATGACTTACATACAAATGACTAGTTTTTACACTGGGCCGGCCAAACTTAAAAATGGTCCAATCTCTATTACTAGTCTTAAGCAACTACATACATTAAGTTCGTAGACTTTTTGTATTTAACATTAAGCACATGGTTAGGCCGTTTTATAGGTTCTAGCACCATCTTCTTAAAACATTTAAGTGTCCGCGTTCGTGCGGGTAAGATAGCAAAGCATCTGTGGTGGTAGGTCGAGTGGACGAAACTATGTTAACCCAAGGAGTGGTTAACCAAAGCATCTTATGATAGGTCAGGCGGGCAAAACTATGTTAACCAAAGGAGTGGTTAACATACCCCCCTTCCTAGTGGTGAGACTGCGCCCTCGCATCACCCAAGCCGGTGGTGAAGCTGGTGCCAAGAAGTTGTTGGTGTGGATGGTCCAGGATATGCCATAGAGTTGGCGGGCCGAGATTAAGTCGGCAATTCGGTTCCGATCTTAGCCAGATGCAAGGCAACATGATGGGAAGATTTGGGCAGCTCTGATGGGAGGCAGCTTTGAGGCAACATCATCGGAAATGATAGGCAATGTAGAGATGCTTCGTGGGGATGGGCCTCTATTGGTTGTGGAAGTAGTGTGGGAAGCTTTGGGCAGCTCTCATGGTAGGCAGCTTGTTAAGGCAACATCATGGAAAATGATAGGCAATGTAGAGATGCTTCGTGGGGATGGGCCTCTATTGGTTGTGGAAGTAGTGTGGGAAGCTTTGGGCAGCTCTCATGGTAAGCAGGCCGAGATTAAGTTGGCAATTCGGTTCCGATCTTAGCCAGATGCAAGGCAACATGATGGGAAGATTTGGGTAGCTCTGATGGGAGGCAGCTTTGAGGCAACATCATCGGAAATGATACGCAATGTAGAGATGCTTCGTGGGGATGGGCCTCTATTGGTTGTGGAAGTAGTGTGGGAAGCTTTGGGCAGCTCTCATGGTAGGCAGCTTGTTAAGGCAACATCATGGGAAATGATAGGCAATGTAGAGATGCTTCGTGAGGATGGGCCTCTATTGGTTGTGGAAGTGGTGTGTACCCTTAACATGAGGTAGTTGGTAGAAGCAACCCGTACCTTGTATTTGACCAAATGAGTGCCAGGATCCCATGGAGATGATTGGCATGGGTGGATGGAGGTCTGGGACATTGTGGTATGATAGGGTATTATGCTCGGATCTCATAACGTGATGCTTAGATATTAGGCTTCTTCGTGTGTGGCGACAAATATGTTAGCCAAAGGCAAGGTTTTTTTGGCATTGAATTGGTATTGAGGCAGAGGATATAAGCATGGAAGCTCGTTGGAGGTACCTGCAAGGTCAAGGGTTCTCCAAGGTGATGGATTGTACCATAGGCTAGGCATGCACCCGCCATCTAGAGTGTACCTGGAGGGTTCTCTAGGTGATGGGTTTTACCATAGGCCAAGCGTGCACCCACCATCTAGAGTGCACCTAGAGGGTTCTCTAGGTGATGGGTTATACCATAGGCCAGGACCATCTACTAGAGTGTACCTAGAGGGTTAGCATTGACCATGCTTCCCCCATACAGAGTGTATTTGGAGGGTTAGCATTGACTAAGAGTTGCAGGTGTATGTATTTGTGCGTGCCATGAGATGCAAGAAGTGGAAAAAAATTATGATATCGGCCCGTTGTGAAATATGTAGGTGACATGCATGGCCAATAAGCGGAAGGTGTGCCCATGTGTGCACACATCTCCAACTCAACTACTTTATTTTAACTCTCTTTGCTGCTTTCTTCTCCAAACAAAGACTTCTCCAACTCAACTACTTTCTTTGACTCGCTTTGGTGCTTTCTTTAACATTTACTTGACATCCCCTTTCTTGGGGAGCCAAGATCATTACTTTGTTAAGGGCATGGCACCAGACTTATGCATGGTTGTGCTTTCCTTTGGTGAAAACTCTAACACATTGTTTTCTTCGATATTTTTTTGTCTGTTTTCTTCAACTCTTACACATTATTTGAGATAGGGAGTTAGGGGATGTACATTGAGGTTGGCGCAATATTTCGGGTGGGAATGAGATTGGGTTGTCTATGAAAAATGCTTGGGGAGGGAGATTTAGAGCATGCTTAATGGAGTCATTTCTTTGTGTGAAGATCTTTGCTTGGGTGCATGGATCCAACAGCTCCATAGACCGTATTTGGGATGCCCATTTGATTGGGTAAAATGGAGGATTATTCAGTGACATCCTTATGAAGTCCCAACATGCCACACATGCCCTTGTGATGAGTGTGTGGATGCTAGAATAGTGAGTCATGGATGGAAAGAGGGTTGGACTGAGCTAGAATGAGAATCAATGAGAAATTCAAGACAAGAGGATCAAAGGCATCCATGCAAAGTGTTGGCATGGGGCTTGGATGTTGTGTGCAAGAATGGGATCTGATGTCGGAATGCTGTAATAAGGTGCAGTGGAGATTGTGGATATGATCAACAAAAGGCATGAGTGCATGAATGGGTTCCGGATGGACCATAAGGTAGGAAGAATTGCGGGTGGGTCAAAGTTCCTTAGTGCCGATGGTGAATGGTTGTGAGTGAAGAGGGTTGACTCCACACCTAAAACTTGCCAGAGTTTGATTATAAGTGGAAGTTGATTTGGGTTTGGTGGTAGCGAGATCTTATTTGGGGTTTGTGGGTGGTTTTTATTCTTAACACATGTATTACTAATTGGGGTTGTATGTACATGTACTCTGGTCACGTGTTGTGACATACAATATTGCAATGTTGCAAGTTGAATAAAAAAATTATCTATTTGCATATTTTTGGTTGTTATTGTAAGCAAAGATGCTTGATAACATCAACCAGATTGTGAGTGAGAAGCTTGACAAGAATTACTTCCATGCATGGAAGTTTAGAATGACAGAATTCCTGATGGGAAAAGGATGTTCAAGGAGACAATGAGGAGCCTCCGGAAGCGCTTGAAGAGAATGCTACTCCAATAGAGATAAGAGTTTGGAACCAGGGTGCAAGGAAAGTCATGTATTGGCTTTCAATCAGTGTGATATATACTATGAGAGGGCATATACAAGATGCCAATACTCCAGCAGCAGTTGCATGGCAAAACTTGGTGAGGTTTTGAAGATAGATGTGAGCATTTGTTTGTTATGTAGCACATGTTGAATTCAGTGTGACTGCAGATGTATCCAAAAATGGTGATGATTTATGGTATGTGGATTCGAAAGCCTCTAACCACATTGTTTAAATATGGTGCTCATCATGTCATGTATGAGGCACATGTATATGGGAGCAAGGCGGATGGAGCTTAGGATGTCATGAAATTAGAATGGATGAAGGCCAAGGTTATTAGAGGATGTGAATGGATGAAAGTAAAAGGGAGTACATGTATGAGGCACATGTATATGGGAGCAAGGCGGATGGAGCTTAGGATGTCATGAAATTAGAATGGATGAAGGCCAAGGTTATTAGAGGATGTGAATGGATGAAAGTAAAAGGGAGTCAATGGTCAAAAATAGGCACATGGAAAGTGCAAGGATGTAGCACATGCATGTGGGCATTTATGAACACATGGATGGTATAAGGGTGCATGGATCATGTGGATGAGAGATCTATGAGAGCTATAAATGGATGTAACAAACTCATTCTCTTAATTTAAAAATGTGATTATGTGATTAGTCCTAATCCATATCTTATTTATCTTCATTAGTGGGTTAATATTATACTCTAAGCATGTCTTCTTCCATCTTTCATCCACCATAGCTCACACATTCCTTAGTTATGCACTCATATTCTCCTCAAATCCACCTCAATTAACATGGTATCAGAGCCAATGTCATCCCTCTCATCTCATTGACATTCCACAATATCATAATTAGCAAGATTAAATTCATATTAGTGAGTTATTATCTGATCTTATCCATAAAAAACTTATGGCAGAAAACCACCCTGTGGGTAGAGGGCTTCTCATTGCCTATTCTCTCCACCATTGGGAAAGCCCTTCAAGGAGATTGTAGAGGGCCTGAGGGCGAGTCCGTGCACCGGAGGAATCAAGCAATTATGTAAAGAAATGTGGGATTTCATCGCTACAATGGATGCCCATGGATGCCCATTTTGGGAAAAAATGCAATGTCAGTGGTGGCGAGCTCGTGCAAAATTGGGTGGAACCCACTGAGTCCCAAGGGTTTTCAATGATATCAAATGCGCTGGTGGCGTTGGATTGCAAATGGTGTAGTAGAAGTTGAGATCTAGACCTACACCTCTTTTCGCATTAAGGTTTTGTTAGGCTCACTAATCCTTGATTTAAAAATGATTAATTCCAAGTATCATTAGTTCATCTTCACTTGTTACTATTTCACCCTCTCAAAGAATTTGGGTTAAATGGGAGTACAACTATCCCAATTGATCAGTCAAAGTTACCTAATTTTTTATTTTTGATACTAGTGAGTGATTAGTGATCTTAATCTTGTTTAGCATCCAAATCTGAGCCAAAATTGGTTTAAATCATTGTAAGAGGATTAGACATTACTACAATTTCTCGATAAGACCTTTCTCATTGAGTCATGGCTACTCAAATCCTAGTGGATAAATTTAGTGATGATGAAGGATTTCATACATGGCAAACAAAGATCATGTATCTACTAAGATTTCTCGATAAGACCTTTCTCATTGAGTCATGGCTACTCAAATCCTAGTGGATAAATTTAGTGATGATGAAGGATTTCATACATGGCAAACAAAGATCATGTATCTACTCATGCGAAAGGAACTTTGGGGGGTAGTAAATGGAGATGAGCTTGAGGAAGGGAGTGATGATGAAGTCAAAAAATGGATAAAAAAGAATAGAAAATCGATGGCCATCATTGGGTTAAGTCTTGAGAATGGCATCACTCTTCATATCAGCAAACAATAAGGATCATGCCAAACAAGCTTCGAATAAGCTAGATAAAGTATTTGAAGAAGCTAGGGCAAAGAATTCAGAAATAAATCTGAAAATACAGTTCTATGGGCTTGATATGGAGTTCAAGACTCATTTGTGGAGCATGTAGGTAATATAAAGAGCATTATGATGTAACTTGGAGGTATCAAGGCACCCGTGGATGAGAAAGACGCAATTGTAGTCTTAATCAAGACCATACTTCCAAAACTCTCTAAGGTGGTAATCTTTCAAATCTTACTCTTGAAAGTTTTTAATCCTCTTTGTAAGATTCCTCCTCAGCCTGAATAATGAATAAGCTTTTACCTCAATCCCCTGTAATCATTCCCTATTTCAGAATGCAAGAGAATATTATTTTTCCTTGTTTTTGTCTAGAGAGAGGTAATTCAATAGTGAGATATTTTTGGATATAAAAATTCTCCTAATATCTAAAATATAATTCCTTGAAATAGAAGTACAAAATAAATTCTCTAATGTGCATTAGGAATCAATTAAAAATGTGTATTAAAGACCACAGCCTAAGGGTCCAGATTTTCAAAAAAAATGGATTATGGTCCAATTAAGGTTCCTATGGGCCAATAGGATTAATCCAAGTGTTAGGATGAGATAAATCTAAAGAATAAAAGAAAATACCCAAAAATGATTACATGCTCACATACGATGAAGAGTTGGCTGAGTACAAGGTTTATTAGTTAAAAATTAAGAGATATTAGTAAAAAAATGTGATATTTAGAGGAAATGATGCATTTTTGACACCTCAGGAGGGAATGCCACATCAAGAAGGTACCTTTTTCTCCATGATTACTTAAGTTTTTTAATCCAAAAAATGGGATATTTTTCTCTTTCCTCTCTCCTAGACCAAACTAGATCAAAAAGGGAGCCAAACTGGTCTAAATCTTGTCCAAATTGAGTTAAATTGAAGCTAGAAAATTCTAGAACCCAGTTGGACTTGGTTAGTGGTCTCCCTCACCTATAAATAGACCCTCATTCCTTTGTATTCTCATCTTTGAGCTATACCATGCCAGTACTATATTAAAATAATCCTATTATCCCTTAGTTTTCCTCTACTTTTGGGGAGCCTGGAGCTTCTCTCTCTCTTCAACAACTCTTAGAGTTCTCTTCTCCTCTTGCTAGCCAATTGATTGGTTGGGGGCTTCACTACTATAATAAGGAAAGAATCTACATCATATAGTAGCAATGCTGTTAGCATATTCTTTAAGTCATATGAGGGTTTCATTTGGTCTCTAGCCTCTCTCTCTACATGTATACATATATGCATACACCTATGTGCATGTGTGTACATGTGTGTGTGAAGAAGCATAGGTGTATGTATACACCTATGTGCATATGTGTACATGTGTGTGTGAAGAAGAATATTCTTAAAATAATAACATTTGCAAATATTAACTTCCTAGTATAAGTACAAGGCTAGTTAGCTTTGGAAAGTGTGGAGGCTATAAGTCATTTATATATATTAATTAATGATAAAAGACTGATAATGAGAGAGCACACACACATGAGAGCAAACCCTAATAGATTAATGTAACCCTAGCCATAGTGGGAAGCCATATCCACTCTCACACAATGCATAATTAATGATAAAAGACTCATAATGAGAGAGCACACACACATGAGAGCAAACCCTAATAGATTAATGTAACCCTAGCCATAGAGGGAAGCCATATCCACTCTCACACAATGCATAATAGAAAAAGACTAGACACCACACATTACATGTGCTATGTTGACATACCAAATAACCCTATCTAATGTCCAGCTAGACATGGCCATTTATTCTCACACACATGCTACTATCTACAAGGCCAGCACATATCGTACCTAGCTCCAGTTGTCATCGAGCTTGTAATCTCAACAACTCCTCTCAAGCTCATGATGTACAGCCATAGATGAAGATGAACTTGGGCTATCAACACTCCCCCTCAAGTTCATTGCATGTGCTCCCAACATGGTATGGAAGTACTCAAACTTCTCTCTCCCAAGTGGCTTCGTAAATATGTTGGCAACCTGCTCTTCAATCTTCACATACTTCAAGTCCACTGTCCCATCTAACACTTTCTCCCTGACAAAATGATAGTGGACCTCTATATGTTTGGTCCACTCATGAAAAAACTGGATTATTGGCCAACTGTATGCTGCTCATGTTGTCACAGTGTATGACAACCTTGCCCTCAATAGGCTCACCCAAATCAGCTAGGAGTTTCTCTTTAGCCATACTCCTTCACATGCAGCTATGGCTTCTCCTCAGCCTGTGTACTGGATAAAGCAACAGTGGGTTGCTTCTTGCTACTCCAACTCACCACACAACACTTCCAAATGTAAAGGCATAACCAGTAGTAGATCTCCTGTCATAAGAGCTACCTGCCCAATCTGCATCTTTGTAGCCATATACATCCAAGCCTTTCCCATCATGCTCATAAAGAAGACCATAATGTGCAGTGGTCTTTACATAATGCATGATCGTCTCATTGCATCCAAATGAGGCTTCCTAGGGCTTTACATAAACTGACTCACTAGCCCCACATCCTAACTCAAGTCTGGCCGTGTAATAGTCATGTAAATGAGGCTGCCAACCATCTTCCTGTACATAGATGGATCTTCTAACTCCACCAAAATCAGCCCTCAACTTCACATTTTGCTCCAATGGTGTATTCATGGGTTTACAGCCAGTCATCCCATATCTAGCCAACATATCCAATGCATACTGATGGTGGACTAGCCATATTCCTCCATGATCGTTGGCCACTTCAATGCCAAGAAAATACCTCAAATCACCCAAGTCTTTCATATCAAACTGCCCACTCAATGCCTTCTTGACATGCATAATATCTATAGCATGATCACCTGTCAGAATCAAGTCATCCACATGTCTTCTTCACATATAGTGAAGAATCTGCCATAGAAACCTGAAAACCAATAGAGATAAGATATCAGCATATCTTATCACTCCAAGCACGAGGTGCTTATTTCAGCCCATAAAGTGCTTTCTTCAACCTGCATACATGAGTGGGGTACCTTGGGTGTACATAACCCTCTGGCTACTCCATAAAAATTTCCTCTTACAAATCACCATTTAGAAATGCATTCTTGACATCTATTTGATGCATTTCCTAACCATTTGCTGGACAACCATGGCAATAATTGACCTCACAGTTTCCATCTTTGTTACTGGACTAAAATGTCTCATCATAATCCAAGCCTTGGGTCTGTATGATGCTCAATCAAGCCATCTGACTTGCATTCACCTTATAAACCCATTTACAACCAATGACATTCTTGCCTTGTGGTAAGGCAACCAAATCCCAAGTATCATTATGAACCAATGCGTCCATCTCCTCATCCAATGCCTTTTCCCATACATGCTTTCTAATAGCTTCTGCATAGCACGTAGGTTCCACATGCTTTACCAAAGATGTCATATATGCATAGTCCTTGCAGTCTAAAACTCCTTTATGAAGCTTGGCATGGTAGGAAGTCTTCTGTGGCTCATTTGCGTGTTTTTGGTTGTCTTACTTATGCTCTTGTGCCTCAAAACAACGTAGTAAGCTTGATAATAAGGTAGCAACCTGTCAACTGGATACATGACTCTCTATGATCTCCGCAAAGCCTATGGAGGATCACTCTCTGTACACCTGTCACTCTAACATGTGGAGGTACATATCTCTCTTGCTTCACACTTGGTGTGTGTAAGACTGGTATGCCAAGTTCTTAATCCAAACTCTTCGAACTAGATGACTCATATCCTGTAATGCTAATACCTTCAACTTTCTTCTTTCCTTTATCCACAACACTACTACTAGTGCTTCCACTATCATGCCTCAAACGCCCTAACCATGGATATACACTGCTACCACTTGACTCTTGTTGCCCAGACATAGAAGTAGAACTTACTTGTGGCAAGTCTACATGCACATCATCATCACCGGAATCACTGGCATCCTCATCTTTTTCTTTGTACCAACTAGCAAGCTCATCAAACACCACATCTCATGAAATGAGCACTTGCCTAATATTTGGATTATAACATTTGTATGCTTTATGATCTTGTGCATATCCAACAAAGGTGCACTTTTCTGCCTTTGTGTGAGACCCCTCTGCCCCCTCAGCACACCGGATTCTTGGTTGCTAGCAGCAGCAGAGCGAAAGTAGCTTCCTCTTGCGCGGGGCAGGGTTTCCCACTCGGGGCCTCGCCCTCGAATGTTCGGACACGAGACTAATCTAGTGGTCATTCCGAAACCAAAACCGGGAAAATTTTCCTTGCCCGAAAAACGGGAACGATTCCACCTTTTTTATTTTCTTAACGAATTTTCTAACGGGCTCAAGAGATTAAACTATCCTTCACTTGATTAAACCAGATAGAAGGAAAACTATCACTGACTGAATTTGAAGAAATCAATGCTTTTTCCTAACCGAAATCAGGCACAGCCGTTGATCTAATTTGAGAAAATCAACGCTTTTTTCCTAACCGAAATTAGGCATAGCCGTTGATCTACTCATTTAAGAAATTCTTCAGGGTTTTATTTAACTACTCCAATTCTAAGCGTATTCCCATTATTTCAATTTAATTATTAAAACTCCACTGATTCCAGTCCCCATCCGGCCCATGGGTTAGCCACCACCCAACCACTGGAATCGGCAGAACCAGACAATCACTCACCCACCCATAATTGAATGCCTTTCTTAACTATCTTTCTCGAAAAGGTTTGATAATTCAGTTACTATTTTACCGAAATTCTTTCTTTGAATATACACTTGACTGATTTCTAAATTGGTTACAAATTCCAATGAGAAATAAATTAATCATTTATCTGAATATTTCGATCTCGATAGCTTTCCTAAATTTTCTTTTTACAAACCGTGTGAATATAAAACGATAGAAATTTCTCCCTTAGAGTATTTAATTATTCATTTATCAATTTCTCATAGAATTTAAACATAGAATTTAAGAGAATTCTAATTTTGATATAAAATTTTCTTTATGCATCTATTTATGCATAAAATCAACTTCAATGGGAATAACACTTTTATATAAAAGAAAATCCTTTTATGCATCTATTTATGCATAAAATCAAATTTAATAGGAATAACACTTTTAAAATAAAAAGAATTTCTTTTATACATGTTTCTATGCATAAAAATCCTTTATGCATCTTTCTATGCATAAAAATCAAATTTAACAAGAATAACACTTTTATAATTAAAGCAAAATTCGTTTATGCATCTTTCTATGCATAAAAATCAAATTTAATGAGAAGAACACTTTTATAATAAAAAATTTCTTTTATGCATCTTTCTATTCATAAAAATCAAATTTAATGAGAATAACACTTTTATGATTAAAAAATTTTCATTATGCATCTTTCTATACGTAGAAATTAAATTTAATGCGAATAACACTTTTATAATAATAAAAATTTTCATTATGCATCTTTCTATGCATAGAAATTAAATTTAATGAGAATAACACTTTTGTAATTAAAAAAATTTTCTTATGCATAAAAATCAAACTTAATGAGAATAACACTTTTGTAATTTAAAAAAAATTCCTTTATGCATCTTTCTATGCATAAAAATCAAATTTAATGAGAATAACAGTTTTATAATTAAAAAAATTTCTTTATGCGTCTTTCTATGTAAAAAAATCAAATTTAATAATTAATATCAGTGATATCCATGCATATTCATAGGTGAATATGTACATGGAGATTAGAATATTTCTTTTAAATGCAAAAATGGTGGGAATTACTCTTTTAGAATAACATAAAAACAAACTTTCTTTTTCACTGAATTCTTAAAAATATTGCCATAACCTCCTTTGTATGGCTGACCATTTCTCATTTTTATCTTCTTCATTTAACTTAAATTAACCCAAATCAGATTTATAGAACTCTAATCTACATAATTTTTTAAAATCAAGAGAGTAAAATAATAAGAAGGTTTAAATTATTCCTTAATTAATCTTTCTAGGATTGAGAAAGGTTGGAATGTAAAGAAGATAAGGGGTGACCTTTTTATCAAAGGCATAGCATTTGAATTTAATTCAAACATTTACAAAACATAAAAATTAAGAAAATCACAGATTTTTAATTAAACAAAGTAAGAGAATTAGCTTACATGGAGCTTGTAAGCTTTCCTTTGGCTTGAGGGATTGAGGGTTCTACTCTTGTTTGAAGCAAGAGTGGCCACCAATTCACTTTGGAGAGGATTAGGCCAAAAACAATTGAATTATTAAGAAATTCAATGTAGATGGCTCTCAGGACACAGGAGTAGAGTAACAGTGCATAAACACTATTAAGCTTTTACAAAGGGGGAGGCTTCTATTTATAGGAAAAAGTGAGTCTCTAACCAAGCAAACTGATTCTAGAATTTTTTAGATCAGTTTGGTCAATTTTTTACCATTTTTGGGTTAGTTCAGCTTACTTTTTGGATCTAGTTTTGAAATAGGAGAGATAAAATATCTCATTTTATTGATTTAAAATTGGGAGAGAGGAGAGATAAAATATCTCATTTTATTAATTTAAAATTGGAAATAATGATGAGAAAAAAGGCACCTACTTCATGAGGGGAGATCCCCACTCTGAGGTGTCAAAATTCATGAGGGGAGATCCCCTACTTCATGAGGGGAGATCCCCACTCTGAGGTGTCAAAATTCAATTTTTTTCTTTTCTTTGATCCTTAGTCCACTCTTCATCTTATGTGAGCATTTACTCATTTTTGGGAGGTTTTTCTTTTATTCTTCAATTTGTCTCCTCCCTACATTTGGATTAATCTTATTGGTCCATAAGTACCTTAATCCAAAATTTTTAGAAAATCAGGACCCTTGGGTTAAGGTGTTTTGTGCACATTATAATTTATTTCTAATGCACCTTAGGAATTTCTTTTAAGATTTCTGTTTCAAGGGAATTTATTTTAATAAGAAGGGATATTTTTCCATCCAAAGATATCTAAAAATTGAATTATCTCTCTCTAGAATATTTTCTCTCTCTAGGCCAAAACAGGTAGAAACAAGATCTTTTATTATTCTGAAAAGGGGATTGATTACAAGGGAAGAAACTGGACATCTTGAGGGCTGGGGAGGAATCTTACATCCTCTCCCACTTGAAAAACTAACTTCCATTTGACTAATAATTCTCTCAAAATTCTGTTCCTGAGAATCTTCTCTCGAACATCAAGGATTTCTTCAGTTGGAGTTCCATCTGCCCTTGGGTTGAAGAAGTTAAGAGTTCATCATAAAGCACATGATTCGGGCTCGGTACATACTTCTTAAGTAGGCTGACATGAAATACATTATGTACTTTGAGATGAGGAGGTAGAAGAAGTTCATAGGCTAAGTCACCTACTTTCTTTGTAATGAGATATGGTACACAGTATCTGGGGGATAACTTCTTGTACTTCCCAAGAGATAGAGAACTTCTTTTGGGACGCGTACTCGAATGAAGACCATATCTGCTTCTTTGAATTTTCTATCTGACCTCTTCTTATCTGCATACTGCTTCTGTCTATCCTGGGTAGCTTTTATATCCTTGCGGATTGACTACATCTGCTGCTCCATGTCATCAAGCATCTGTCTGGACATCTCGACCACCCTAATCAATGGGTCGGACCAAGTTAATGGTGTTAAAAGAATTTCTTTTATACATGTTTCTATGCATAAAAATCCTTTATGCATCTTTCTATGCATAAAAATCAAATTTAATAAGAATAACATTTTTATAATTAAAACAAAATTCCTTTATGCATCTTTCTATGCATAAAAATCAAATTTAATGAGAAGAACACTTTTATAATAAAAATTTTCTTTTATGCATCTTTCTATGCATAAAAATCAAATTTAATAATAAAAAAATTTCCATTATGCATCTTTCTATACGTAGAAATTAAATTTAATGCGAATAACACTTTTATAATAATAAAAATTTTCATTATGCATCTTTCTATGCATAGAAATTAAATTTATCTTTTGTAATTAAAAAAATTCCTTTATGCATCTTTCTATGCATAAAAATCAAATTTAATGAGAATAACACTTTTATAATAAAAAAATTTCCTTTATGCATCTTTCTATGTATAAAAATCAAATTTAATAATTAATATCAGTGATATCCATGCATATTCATAGGCAAATATGTACATGGAGTAATTAAAATATTTCTTTTAGATGCAAAAATAGTGGGAATTACTCTTTTGGAATAACATAAAAACAAACTTTCTTTTTCACTGAATTCTTGAAAATTTTGCCATAACCTCCTTTGTATGGCTGACCATTTCTCATTTTTATCTTCTTCATTCAACTTAAATTGACCCAAATTAGATTTATAGAACTCTAATCTACGTAATTTTCTAAATTCAAGAGAGTAAAACAATAAGAAGAGTTTAATTAATCCCTTGATTAATCTTTCTAGGATTGAGAAGGTTGGAATGTAAAGAAGAGAAGGGGTGGCCTTTTTATCAAAGGCATAGCATTTGAATTTAATTCAAACATTTACAAAACATAAAAAATAAGAAAACCATAGATTTTTCATTAAACAAAGTATGAGAATTAGCTTACATGGAGCTTGTAAGCTTTCCTTTGGCTTGAGGGATTGAGGGTTCTACTCTTGTTTGAAGCAAGAGTGGTCACCAATTCACTTTGGAGAGGATTAGGCCAAAAACAATTGAATTATTAAGAAATTCAATGTAGATGGCTCTCAGGACGACACAGGAGTAGAGTAACATTGCATAAACACCATTAAGCTTTTACAAAGGGGGAGGCTTCTATTTATAGGAAAAAGTGAGCCTCTAACCAAGCAAACTGATTCTAGAATTTTTCAGATCAATTTGGTCAATTTTTGACCATTTTTGGGTCAGGTCAGCTTACTTTTTGGATCTAGTTTTGAAATAGGAGAGAGGAGAGATGAAATATCTCATAGTAATGTCAGTAACTTCCTGGTCTCGGTAGACATTTGTCTTGGCTCTCCTTTCACAGAAGAGAATTCACCATATATTATGTTGGCTTGACATAGTGGTCGTCCTCATGGTCCAAGCTATGTTGCACTCATGTTTGGCAATCCATCCCTTTCCAAGAATGATCTCTTCTAGCCTACTTATTGTAGTCATAACAAAAAAACTACCGTCCACACGGGGTAAGAATTGATGTGGAACTTAAGCTTTCCAAGAACGATCTCTTCTAGCCTAGTTCTTATAGTCATAACATAAAAACTACCATCCACATGGGGTAAGAATTGATGTGGAATAAGCTTTAATATCCATCCCTTCACATTCATTAGAGACTATTTGTACAAAAACTTTTGTTGGATTGAGGGTAGGTTTTACTAATGAGACCCAAATGTTATATGACATTAAGTTTCTACATACTTCTATATCTGTTAAAGCAAGTTTGGCTATCGTTTGATTATTCATGGAGAAGTTAGGCAAAGCCTTGTGGGCTTAACGTCTTCCTCCTCATGGTCATTATGCATCTCTACCATGTGGACAAGGATAATACCTCTCCTTTGCTTTTCTTTTTGAGCATGGGATTTACATTCCAATCGGTCTCATCTCTTCACCTCAGCCTTTTGTTTTCTCTTTTCTTTAACCTTGTGAGTGAATGGCTTCAAGATGTTCATAGGACAACTACCCGTAGTATTTTTTTAGTTTGCTCTCCCATTGAGAAATCCTTTCATTTGCACTCCATCACAAGGGTTTCCAGGCATGCTGCTCCTCAAGTCATGAGTTCATAGATCTTGAAAGGACCCGTCTCTCTCAGTTTTAGTTTTCTTTTATTTTTCTTCAGGTTGTAGAGTAGGACTAGGTCCCCTTCCTTAAACCTCTTGGTTTTGACATTGGCATCAAACCACCTTTTCCTTCTCTTTTTCACTATATACATGCCCACCGGAGTGTAGCCTTGTTTCATCTTGTTTCTTCTCGAGCTTTATAAGTCATTTAGACTGCCCATCCATTCCAATTAATTTGGTACTCTGAAGGTTGGGGTCATGAATTCAATAGGGAGTATAGCATCAAGTCTAAAGATTGGTTGTATGACGTAGTTCTAATTGAGGTTTTGTAGGCAGTCTGTAAGTCCATAGTGTTGATGAGAGCTTCTACTCCTAGTTTATTCTTGATGCTTCTACTATCTTTGTAAGCATAGTGCATAAGGCCTTGTTTGTGATTTTAGTCTACTCGTTTATTTGTGGATAATATGGGGAAGACTATCACCATCAATTCTTCTAAAAGAAACTTTAGAACACTTGAGCCGCAAGAGGCAATAACTTTAAATATTTTATCCTCATCTCCTAATCCTTGTTTTGAGTTTCCTTGGGTCATGGAATGGATTGGTTATTTTCCTGATCTTCTCTTAAGCAATGTGAAACCAGCCTCTGCATTGGCATCCACTCCAATAGTAGTGGGGAGGACCATTGGAGACTCAACATCCATTTGTGCTTGGCATGCCCTTACTAGTTCTTGGGCTACTTCTAGCTTGTTTTTTATTTAATAGGATTGGGGTATTTTGCTAGCTTATCGGGCAAGTTGTTGCTAGGGTTTATATGACTGGCTCTTCTTGGTCTATGGTAGGCTAAGAATTCAATTCGAAGAGGATAAAGAGATGTTAGCTATATCCTCTCCTAAATCCTCTTTAACTATTACGTAGTCTTCCCCTTATTTTATCTTCTTGGACCTTCATCTTTTGATTCTAGGGGTAACCCTAGCATGTTTTGAGACTTTATCAGTGCTGGGTAGAACTCATGCTGGTCTCTGCACCCTTTGTAGTACGGGAAGCTCAAGATTGTCCAACTTCATGAGCATGGTGACTTTCCTCCTATTTTGCATTCTGGTTATAGTATGAAGAGGAACCATTTGTATCTGTAAATCCCTTACACTAAGCAAGTTAATGCTCGTACTTGGTTCATGCTCTTGAGATGTACCTAGAATGGATGCTCTCAGTGGGAAATCCTTGTACATGTGGTCAATATACCACAACCAATGCAAAGTGGTACTACTGGGCTACGGGTAGGTTGGTTGGTGTGCAGCTCTACTACTATAGCCTTCTTGATGGGAGACTTTGCCACCCAATGAGGTCTCTTGGAGTGATAGCAGTGAAGTGGCATACGAGATCCTAAGGCATTGATGCCTCTCCCCCTATTGGATTACACTATGACAGCATCAACTATATAGATAGGATAGACACTATCACCATCTTGAATGTAGTGACTTAGGATCTGACTTGGGGGAGTATAAGCCTTTAGGAGGTCTGGTAAATAGTGTTCCCTCCTATTCCCTCTTCCTCTCCTTCAAGTATTTCCAAATGTCAGGGTTATGGGAGTTACTATGGGTGGTTTACTGTGGTGGCTTGAATATTATTTTGGTAATAGTATCATGGTTTCCTATCCTCATACAATATGCACAAAATCCCTCCTTATGTAGGTCTTAGGTGGGGGGGGCATTCCGTGCTTGTGTGGTTAACGACATATCGAACAATAGACCAACTCACATCTAGAGGGTATAGATGTGGTTATCGTATGTTGACCCAATTTTCCATTGCTTAGTCAGCCACTAGGCCTTCTATGGGGCTAGTGCAGCTTACAAAACTTTGCCAATGCTATTTGTGGCTGAAGCAAGCACGCTAAAGAACATGGCCACCCACATCATCTTCTGTGAGTGGATCTTTCCCTTTATCGTTGATCTTTGAGGTACTATGCCAAAAGGTAATTTTAATGGGGTTCCTTTAGGGGGATTCCTTGAAGAAATTCCCATGAGGTTATGGTCAAAATCTACGCAACTCCTATAGCATGGCTCAAAGTTTTTATTTTCTCCAAGTATAAGGCATTATGTAAGGTTGAATTAAGGATTCCTTCAAGGAATCTCCTAGTTAGCTATTCATCGAGCATTTATCATTGTCATAATATCGAGAGTGGAGGTATTTTACTTTACTGATATAGTCTCTAATTGATTCTTTCTCTTACTGCTTTGCTGACATGGTAGAGTTGACCAACTAGGTTTTATTGGGTTCCCTCCTGAATAGGATTAATCATGAATATAGTCTTTAAGTTGTCAAACATTTAATAGCCTTATCGTCAAGCTTACTACAAATTTGCTTAGCCACCACAAGCGCATAAGCAAGACAACCAAAAATGTGTAAGTGAGACACAAATATCTTTCTACCGTTATGCATATATTGCACACATGACTGCTTCTAGCCAGAAACCATGAGGTAACTCCTGACTTTCAACCATACAACATGCCATCTCCATGAGAGACCTATTTTTGCATTCAGCTACATCGTTTTACTGAGGTGTATAGGGCACAATACATTGGTGTTTTATCCCATGATTAGCCATGTATGCCTAAAACTCCTTTAACATATACTCCCCCCCTCAATCAGTTATTACATAGGGTACTAATCTTACATGAACATTTTCAGCCATAGCAGCAAAGTTCCTAAAGCACATAAAAAGCTCTGATTTCTATTTCAACGGATATTCCTAGGTATGTATGGAATAATCATCAATGAATGTGATAAAATAGAGGTAGCCCCCAATAGATGGTATCCTCATAGGGCCACATACATCATTGTGTATAAGTTGTAATTTTTGGACAGCCACAAACATGTTTAATAGGGGCTTTAAGATGTGGTAGCTCAGACACCATGTCATGCTTACGCAAATGCAGCAAACTACCAAAGTTCAAGCATAAATGAACTTGGTAGTGGTTTTCACATTAGCTTTTTTTTTTGAACAATAAAGTATATATATTAACTATTCAAAGTCATGCCATCAACATACATCACACCCACACCCGACTTTCTCACAACCTCTATTACCCCACATCCACACTATACTCCTTTTTTATCTCGTTTAGAATTTTACAAAGGAAATCCCATCTTTCATCTTCACATAAAAACTTGGATTGATCCCAAGAAATCTGATATCCTAGTAGTAAACAAGCCTCCATCATAGCCTCAGTAGTACGGCCCCAGGGAGATTGTTTTTCCAACAGCCCTTCGTATTTTGACCACACCTTAACAATAGGTCTTGTGCCAATCGGGTTCTCAATAAAGGCCACGAAAATATGATCCACTTGCTTTTCCTTACGATACCATCTCTGTGTTTTGGGCCCTAATCTGGGGGGGCCTTTTCTTCTCAATCCAGCATCTCACCAACAAAACCACATTAGGGAGCAACCCCTAGTATGCATGAAGCTCAACCAAGATAATGGGGATATAATTATAATCAACACCTCCAGATCCACAGACCATATTTTATTTACATTACAGATAGACCAACACATGCAAATACATTTATACATCAACTAAGTATCCTGTAGTCCTGTACAAGTGTCTTCAAAAACACAATGTCATTTCTGTTGGTCCAAATTTTCCATAAAGTTTAAGCTCTAATAATGTTAAAAACCAATCCACTGCAGTCATCTCACTAATTGCCCATTTCCCAAGAAGCCAATCCTCCCAATAAATTTACATATTTAAGCCCTTCTGTATCCACCTGGTCATTTTACCCTTCTGTATCCACCTGGTCATTTTACCACAAGTGCTCCTTAGGGCAAGGGCAGTCCCAAAACAGATGCTTACCACTTTCCAAAGAAGACCTGCATCTAGGGCATACACCACTAGCCATGTTTCTTTTTTGGAGCTTATACCCAATGCAAAGTGCCCACATACAAACCTTCCACAAAAAAACCTAGAATTTCATGGGCATCTAAGAGTTCCATATCACATGCCGTCTCTTTTTCCAACTTGCAACACTCCAACTTTACATTCCATATTTTGTTATAGTACAAAGCATTACCATCTCCCTTCCTTCATGAGTGCATAAATGTCTTTAGTTTTACCATCCTTCAGTTTGACCCCATTGGACCAGGCCCAATCCTTCATCCATACTGAAATATATGTGGTTGTGAAACATAACTCACTATGCAAAAGCTCCAACACCTGCATCATCAAGTCTCTCTCTTTTCTGGTTAGCTGAAACTCTAGGGATAATAGATTTAGCTCTTTCCATCCAGCAGCATTACTATCCCAACAGTCAGTCAGGTGTCTAATACCTTTGTTATTAAGACACTTAGCCACCTCAATATCCAATGCAACAAGAGGAGAGTCAAACTTGTGAGTCCACCATAACCCAAGTGACATGGAATTCCCAGATACTCTCCCTTCACCATCCCAAACCATAAGGCTTAGATTATCTTTCCAGCTGTTGCAAAGCATTTTGCAAAAATCAGAGTATGTAATTTTCAAAAGAGCAACTGAGAACAATTTGTCTATCCAAGCTAAGTTCCCCCATCTCCCTCTGGCCAAAACCTCAGTCAGTTCCACCATCTCCCTTATTATCAAGGTCCAAGTGGGGATTTGAGACAGCATCCTAGGTAACATCAAGATCCTTCTAGCATCACAATGGGTGGCAAATGTATGATACCAATGCCTCCTTCATTTTTGGGCACTGCGAGCTTCTCCCAAGCCAACCATGCAGGGACTCTTTTCTTACCTACATCATTTCTCCATAAGAAATCCTTGATAGGACCAATAATCTCCTTCCAGTGACACTTCCCAAATTTAAGCACTGGACTTAGAAACATAACATAGGCATTCAACACTGAGTTGCATAAATCAATTTTGATATGAAAGGGTACTCTCAAACCTTCCCACTTCTTTAATTTCTCAACAAACCTGTTTATGGCCCACGTGACCACTTGTTTATTAGTAAGACCCACCCCAAATGGAACTCCAAGCAGTCTCACAATGTGACCCTTTTGTACTACCTCACATCCCCATCTCTGAAGATCAAAATCATTATCCTCTGTCAAGCTTATGTTCCTAGACTTTTGAATATTGCATTTAGAACCTGAGGCATCAGCAAAATCCTGAACAATATTAAAGGCCATTCTCACATTGCTGCTCTCAGCTTTTAAAAAATCAGCAAAGCACTGAATGACTAATTGCTCACTATGTTTGAGTTTTAAGCCAGTAATCTTGCCTTCTCTACACGCCAGCTCAAGTGATATGATTAGAGGATGAGAAGCAATAGCAAACAGTAGGGGGGCTAAAGGGCACCCCTGTCTAACTGACCTTTTGATTTGAAAGCCCCCTACTATTCTTCCATTAAGAACTTTAGAGTAACCACCTAAGAAAAGAGAATAGATGCAAGTAGCCATTCTGGTACCAAACCCCATTCTTTCCATCACTCTTGCAATAAATGACCATCGTATCCTATCATATGCTTTCTCAAGATCTAATTGCATCATGATACATTTCTGTTGAGGTTTAATGGCCACATCTCTACCCAGTAAAGCAGCAAAGATGTTGTCATATATGGATCTACCTTTAATAAAGCCATGTTGTCTTTTGGAAATGATCTCTTGCACACAGGGGTAATTCTGATAGCAAGCACCTTAGCTAAAATTTTATACATCACAGTCAATAAGGTGATAGGTCTCCAATGCCCAAACTTGTTGCAAGCAGTCTGTTTAGGAATAAGTTTCACCAATCCTTCTTTAAAGGCCTTATCCCAGTCACCAAATTTAAGGGCTTTCTTACAAATGTCAGTCACCACCCCTTTTAATGAGGGCCAAAAGGATATAAAGAACTCAGTTGAAAGACCATCCCACCTAGGAGCCTTCTCCCTACCCAACTTTAGTAGAGCACACCAACACATCCATCTCAATATCCCTTTCTAACCATTTAGCTTTAAGAAGCCCAAGCAACTTGTTTTCAGCTTGGAACCTCCTCAAAGAAAAATCTTCTTTCTGACTCAATGTAGATCCCAAAAAATTGACCCATTTCAGAGCAAGCAATTTGGAGTCATGTAAAGGAGTGCCATCCTCATCTAGAATGCACCCCCCCCATCACTCTTGTCACTTTTATTGTTGGATAGTTTAAAAAACTTATTGTTGTCAAGTTTCTTTTTATTGCTGAAGAGACTCTTTCTGGTCCAATATTCATGTTCTATAAAGCATTTATCTTCCTCCATTTTGATATTAGCTTGACACTTAAAGTACAGCTCAGTGTCACCAAAATCCAGCCCAACAGTTTGTCTTTTCAAAACAGCAAATCTTCTAGAAGAGTAGACCATTTTTTTTTCTCACCTCTCCTTTCCTCAGCTCTCAGTCTACCCACAGCCCTAATGACACCTTGCATCTCATTGGTAAATTGTTTCTAAGAACCCTGGCTCCCTTTCTCCTTTTTAAGTTATTGATGGTGGCTGCTTCAGTAGATTCCACAAAGAGAGGATCTTTCAAAAGTAAATTATTAACTCTCAATTTCCTAGTGGGATAACGAGATAAGTCCATACCAAACCCATCACAAAGAGACCAACCCCACTTCAAAGGGACATGGTCAGATAAAGTAGAGCTGTAGTCCACAGTCACCCTCAAAGTGTGAGGCACCCAAGAAGCCTGTTGACTAAAGAAAACTCTATCAATTCTTGTTGAGGAGGAAAGATATTGGAGACTGAAATATGTATGCCCTAGCTTATCTCTCTAGTCCCCAAAATATCAGCTATCCTTAAGAAGTCTCAGGCCCCTTCTAAGATCTTCCCACTTCCCTTTTTCCTTCCCTAGTAATATAGTGCTACCATCACATATGTCCACCACTATTTCTACCATATTAAAGTCTCCTAAGAGAACACAGGTACTTGAACATTTACCCCAGCAATCCAATCCCACTTGCAACTCCTAACCTTGTGATTATGAGCCCCATAGATATTAATGATCCATATTCTCTCACCATTAACAATGATCTCTACTATCAAAATCCTTCCCTTTGGATGATTAGCTATAAAGCTAGGGCTAAGATCCCTCTTAACAATAATCATAACCCCAGTAAAGCCTAACTTGATGCCACTATAAAATATATCCCATGCCCTAAAGCAATTCATCCTCGAAATGTTACCAAAAAGGTTATGTTCCTGAACAACTAAAACAGATAAGTCCCAAGACTTCACTAGATCCCAAAAAATGTTACATTTCTTTTTGTCTTTGATCCCTTTCACATTCCAAGTATATCCTTTGAACTCTTTAAGATTCATCATGATAATGGAGTTTCCAGAACCATTTCCACTTCCACACAATCCTTCTGACTACTCTGAGCTAGATTAACCTCCTTTTCTAGCTTCACTAAGAGCTTTATCAAGACATTATTCTACGAACAAGGACTTATCTCTCTCAAGGAGTGGACTAAAAGGGTTAGAAAAGATAATAGAGTTATGGTTCTCCCACCTCCCACTTACTCTCATAGCTTCTACTTTTCAGAGATTTCCTAGCTTCAACTTTACTCTGCCTTACATTGGCTCTAGTCTTGACTTTATCCCATCCTCTTTCCTTCTCATTCTCCCCAGTATCTAGCATCACTTCCTTCCCCTTTGGATCAACTTTTTGAGACTCCAACAGACTCTTCTCCTTATCATTTCCTCCCCTATACTCCTCTTTAAGATCCTCTCTTGCTTGAGGTGTCCACTGTCGGACAGTCTTTGGCAATATGCCCAAAAGCCCTACACCTGAAACAAGCTCCAAGGAATGCACCAAATTTAAGGCTCAGTTCCAAGTCATCTTCAACAGATTTAGGAGTCTCGATAGATGGATTCCATGTAATACATACATTGCTCCCTTGTTTTCCTCCTACCTCATCACCGGGGACAAACAACACCGGGCCAAGAGATTGAGCAATGTCACACACAAAGCTAGTCTCAGCCAAGGGGGCAATCCTATCACCTCAACACCCAAACAAGACATGCGTTTTGCAGACTTTTTTTAACATCAAAAAGAGGGTTGAAGGGAAAGACATGAATTAGCCTCTGACCAAAGAACAAAGGACCCTTGGCAAACAATTCAATCATAGATTTCCCTTTGATAAACAAAACATTAAAAAATCCCTTACCAAGATAGAGGATCTTAGAAACAACACTATCATGTAAGATAGATTCCTACAGCCACCTACCTAGTTCTCCCTTCGACAGGGGTTTACCTGGACAGAACAAGAACACACTACACATAGAGAATAGTCCTACCTAGCTTCTGATGAACTCTTGGCTCAGCTTCAAGCATACCTTGTCTTTAACGTGATTACAAAGACGTTTGTTAAGCCAATCAGGGACACATTTTCTTTTGATGCAGACCGCCTTAGCCTCCTCACCTCTTCACTTCATCTCCTCCTTAGCCTCTGGGTCCCAATCTCCCCATCCAATCACCCCTTCATCCTCACGAAGGAGCCAACCACTAGAAGCAACCGCCATGCAGGACCCGATACACCGACCACCTGTCGACGTACACAAGTCATGCAATTGCACGAGTCGATTAAAATCACCACTCACCCACTCACACCTCGCGTGCGTGACACATAGAGGATCTGCTCGCACTCAAGCACCCTACAGCTCTACTCCTTTTCACATTAGCTTTTATTATGGCCTTAGCCCTCAGCCCACTTAGTCACATAGTCAATTGCCACGATAATGGATCGTGCTTGAGTGCTTTTAGCAGTCTTGCAAAGCTCATGCCTCATTTGGAGAAGGGTCTAATGGATATGATTGGCTATAGTGGCCTCTTATCCTTTTGTTGTGGGGGATGGTAAAGTATTGGTATTCATCATAATGTTTGTCATATTCCATTGCATCATCGAAGAGTTTCGGCCACCATAGCTCTACATAGAGAACTTTTCTTGTTGTGATGTCTCCCCTGAAGTGTCCTCCAATGAGTCTTGCATGAGCTTATTCAAGAATATTAACATACTCATCTATGCATACGTAGAGTCTTAAGACATCATCTATTCCTCTCTAGTAGAGTCGTCCTCTATTGGAAATTCTCAATATGTGATTAGTTCTAACATGTGACGTTCCCTTGTAAATTGACACCATGAAATCAAATTAAAGAAGAAGTAATAACCACCTCATAATTTGCCCTATGGTGCATTATTTGTTTACAAGGTAAAGAAAAGCCTAATGGTTCACAAAAAATATAAACTTGTGCACCAAAAGATAATGGCGAAACTTCTTTACCGCATAAACCATCACTAAGCCTTTCCTCCCTATGGCTGAATAATTCTTCTTTGTCTCATTTAGTTATCTACTACCATAATAAATAGGGAAATCCATGTTCTTTTTACCAACTTGAGTCAATATGCATCCTATAATGTAAGCTAATGCATCTATGTGTACGTGGAAGATGATTTTCCACCTTGGTTCTCTAAGAGTCGGAGCTATTACGAAGGCCTCCTTAAGGAATGACTCTTCACACTCCTTAGTCTATACAAAACATATCAAAAGGGCATATAGTGGTCTAGTAATTTTTGCATACATGAATATGAAGTGTCTTTTTCCATGTGACACATGAATATTTGGATTGCTTTGGTGTTTCAAGTCTTTTGGGTTCTACGATCACTCAAATCTTTTCCTCGCGTGACTATTCTATTTTTAGACACCATGCGTCCTAGGATTATACCCTATCTAACTATGAATTTGTATTTTTTTGGATTCAGGTACAGTCTGTAACATCGGCACCTTTCCGACACTAGCTACAGATGGGGTATGTGCTCTCATCTTAACTTTGAGTTCACATACATATCTTCAATGAAGATCTCTAAGTACTTCCATGATAGGAAGTCCTTGTATGTTATGCACATAAGTCCCTAGAATGTAGCTGGCACATTGGTCAAACCAAAGGACATTACTTTATCTATGTGAAGGTTCCATATTATGTAGTAGAAAATGTTGTCTTATGCTAATCCTTTGGGTCTATGGATACTTGGTTGTACCCAAAAAAATCCATCCAAGAAGTTGTAGGTTTCTTTTCCTGCCACTCTTTCTAGCACATGTTCAGTCTATGGGGCAGTGGTGGTGGGTAATGATTTCTTATCGTTGGCTATGTTCACCTTCTTCAAGTTTACACACACGTGGATCTTGCCATTCTTCTAAGGCATAATCATGATTGTGACACTCAATTTGTGTGCTCAATCTTATAGATAAGTTTGTCGACTTCATCTTTAATTGCCTTGGCATAGGTCTCATTATATGTGTATGGTCTTTTTTTACTGGCCTACCATTATCCACTAAAGGAATGATGTGTTTGCAAACATCTAGAGGGACTCCTTTCAAATCTACACTCCAAGGGAACACATCTCTATATTCCTTGAGCACTGTAAGTTTTCTCTCCTCCTCTTGGGTTAAGTCAGTGGGGCTGTCCAAAGCAATTTGGGTTCCTTTTTAGGTAGCACTAAATCCACTTGTTTTGCATCTTATGGTTCGTCATAAGACACTCTTGGGTCCTTATGTTTTTCCCTTTTTGGTGATTGGGCACACACCTCTATGTTTTCCACCTTGTAGTTCTTGAATCAAGAAGGGATTTATTTAGAGTCCTCTTCCCGGTGTATCACTGGTTGTCTAGATTGAAGGCTTTGACTCCTTCTTCACTCTTCTTTCTTTTGTCTTCTCCTTCGAGACTTGGAAGTCTTTTGGAGTTCATTAAAATTTTATCATAGGAGTAGTCATGGGCTAGCACTTCATCTATCTCAAGATCTATTTTCATGGTGTTTACACTAAGTATTTTCATTAGATCCTTCTAGCATAGCTAGAACATAACTCCTCCGCTGCCTTTAAGGCTTCCAAATATTGCAAGTAATGTTCGTCACCCTTGTTGAGGCTTTGGGGGACTCTAGCTCTAATTTTGGTTGGTTTCTTAGCTCTTTTATATAGAGCTTCTCTCTTTTTGAGGAATTCTTTGAGAAGGGCATGGTGTGTTTAGGCAACACTTCCCCTTCTTTATCTTTGCTCTTTTCATTTAGAGGAGCTATTTGATGCAAGACTCACACTAAAGCCTCTGATTGATACAATTTTTGGTTCATCAGAAGAATTTTTTCGTGTTTTTAGTTCCTCCTTCCTTGGTGAAACCAATGTCTCTATTGCCCAAACATAGCGCCACCACCTTATCACTATGTAAATACTAATGGAGGATAGGGAAAACCACTTTAATGTTGCTTTGTATATTTTAGAAAAGCAGTGATACTGTTCCTTAAACCAACCTTTGGGAAATAATGGAGCACTTGGGTGTTCTAGGGAGTATAGGGCACACCTTTATGAGAAGGGTCAATTCTAACTTGACACATACATGGTTGTTGTAACATATTTTCTTGGCACCATGGGGGCAAAGCAAGGATGCCCTTGTTTATTAACCCTCTTTTGGGCTTGCATTGATCAATTGGAAGAGCTAATAGAGGACATAACACAAATGGGGGAAAAGCAAGTATGCCCTCTTTCCTAGACCCTCTTTTGGGTTTATGTTGATCAATTGGAAGAACTAATAGAGGACATAGCACAACATCTCATGGATATCCTAGGAGTGTGGTAGACATTCAAATACCTCGAGATTGAATTTAGCAATAGTTGATGGCAAGATAGAGCAACATATATGAAAGAGAGCAAGAACAAAAGATTTATAGAAAGCTTCTATATTACCTTCTATTTCAACCACTCCAAAGTTGGCTTAACCTTCACCTTCAAGTGTTGTGTTACTCGTGTTACAAAAAGTGAAGCCTCCTGCCCTTTATATAGGTTCACCAAGGGCTAGGGTTGGGCCAACCCTAGATCCCTTTTCCACCCACATGCCCACTTTATTTGGGGTGTGTTCACACCTATATGACCTCTTTCTCTCACCCTTTATCACTTGTACATCATATATTTCAACACCCCCTCTCAATGCCATCGTGGGACAATGCCAAACATGGAGCAAGGTGAGCATTCGATATACAAGAACAAAATGACCCCTCTCATCCATAGGATAGATGACAAGGTAGGTAGCCTTTATAAATTAGGCTTTTACAAAAGTGATGAGTTATAGAGTAATGTGGTTCACTCCCAATTCTAGCAAACATGCTTCACTCCTCAACTAGAAGAGTTGCTCATTGAGAACATTTGAGGAATTTACATAATTCACTTCAACCTTAGTAACATCTTTGGTACCATCTCTTCCATAGTGGTTTCGTGCACCACCCTTGTTACTCCTTCGCTTTGATGAAACCATCTTCTTGCAAAAGATAATCTTCAAGTGGGATTTGGATGTACCATTCTTCATTACATTGGCTTCATTGGTTGCATCTTCGTGCTTCTCCAATCCTTTCTCATGGTAGACACACTTCATGCTTATATGTCTCCTTCCAATCATGCTTATATGTCTCCTTCCAATCATGCTAGCTTCCTTAGTCTAGCTGCCACATAGACTAACATAAAGCTGCCACCCATGTTTCAATAGCTTATGCATGTGGGGTCCATGGGATCTCCGGCTTTATGGATGGGTGTGATGATATGGGCTTTCCAGGTGGGTGGGAAGCTTTCCGAAAGAGCTCGGTTGAACATATGGGCCAGGAGGGGCGCCAGAGTCTCCCGCGCATGGGAGATGTGCTCTGCCAAGAGGCCCTTGTGGTTGTGTGATCTACCATTTTTGAGTCTCCGGATGGCTTGGGCTACCATGTCGGATGTGAAGAAGGTGGATGTGCTGGGACGTGGATGTGATGGTGGTGGGATGGTGTGCTGATCTGGTACTTTGTATAGGAATTGTGCATGTGTGTGGAGGCTTATTAGATGAAGCCACGGGCTATGAGGACATTAGCCATAGATTTGATGTATCCCATGGCAAATTTTTAGATGTGCTTCTTAATATGCTTCTTGGTTCCACCTTCCACTGTATCATGATGCATAAATACATACACCAATGTGAACATTGATTTAGGAGAGGTCTTACCACTTGTTTATCAACACAAGGGCAGTGTCTAACTCCATTACAATACGGTAGATGACTTCCATGCATATGAGTTCATCAAAAAAAAATTTGAGGATTGGTTTCCATGAAAAAGTTACCATGCCCTTGGATGAGCAAGGATGATTAACATCCTTGGGATGAGCAAGGGTTGAAAACCTTTGAGATAAAAAGTTTAGAAAGAACCCTATAAAAAAGGTTCTTTAACCTTTTTTTTCTTAAAAAAAAACCTTCATGAAAAAAAAAACACAAAGGTTTTTTAACCTTTGCAAATGACGTTTTTTTTTAAAACGGACGTTGCTACGTTATGCGCCGTGCTGCTACCTTGACGATCTACAGGTTCGATTTGCTGCCTTGTTTACACTTGCTCAAGTAACAGAGAAGTGATGTTCACTAATGCATATGACGAGTTGCAGTAGCCAAAAGCAGAAGGACTAACCAGTCCTGTCGGCTGCCACGACGTCGGCTGGAGAGACGGACGTCGGCTGCTTTCGAGACGGACATCGGTTGCAGTGTTAGATGCGCTGCTCCCTCAAGCTTCTTGCTCTTTGCTTTGTTTAGGCTGTGTTATAACACTTGCAACACACACACACTCAAAAAAGAGCTCCTAGCACACGACTGCACCTTGTAGCATCGGACGGACAACGGTGACTGAAACGGCAGAATGGATGTCGACGGACGAATTGCAGTGACGAGAAAACGCACGGCTGCGTTTTTCCCCCCTCTTTCCTTTGTCTTCAACCTTCTTGTTTGTGAAAAAAGACTCTCATACCTCTTCTTCACGACTCCAAAGCCTCAAGGAGATCATTGACGGAGGACATAAATTCGCGTTTTTTTCTTTTTTTTTCTTCTTCTTCTTCTTCTCTTTGTTGAAGCCCTTTTGTTGCCTTCCTTCTTGTAAGATTCTTTCCCATCCTCTCAAGATGTCCAGCATCTTCCCCTGTAATCAAATCCTTCTTTAGAAATATAAAAGATCTTGTTTTTACCTGTTTTGACTTAGACAGAGAAAATGTTATAGAGAGAGAGGTTATTCAGATTTTGAATATTTTTGGATGGAAAAATATCTCTTCTTATTAAAATAAGTTTCCCCGAAACAAAAGCTCAAAAAGATTTTCAGAAGGTGCATTAGAAATCAAGTATAATCTGTTCAAGAGGCATTATCCTAGGGGTCCAGATTTTCTGCAAATTTTAAATTAAGGTTTTGAGGGGCCAATTAGATTCATCCAAATGTGTGGAGAAGATAAATAGAAGAAATAAAGAAAATCCTCCCAAAAATGAGTAAATACTCACATAAGATGAAGAGTGGACTAAGGACCAAAGGAAATACTAAAAAAATAGATTTTTGACACCTCACAATGGGAATTCTCCCCTCATGAAGAAGGCACCTATTTCACATGTGTGGTGGAGTTTTAAATTATTAAAAATTGAGATATTTCATCTCTCCTCTCTCCTAATTCAAGTCTAGTTTCAAAAAGTAAGCTAAATTGACCTAAAAATGGTCAAAAATTGACCAAATTGATCTAAAAAATTTTAGAATCAGTTTGCTTGGTTAGAAGCTCACTTTTTCCTATAAATAGAAGCCTCTCCCTTTGTTGAAGCTTAATAGTGTTTTATGCACTATTACTCTACTCCTCGTTCCAAGAGCCAACAACTGTGAATTTTTTAATAATTCACTAGTTTTTGACCTTTCCCTCTTCTAAAGATTTGGTGGCCACTCTTGTTGCAAACAAGAGTAGAACCATCAAGCCAAAGGAAAGCTCTCAGAATTCATGTAAGTTAGAAATCTTATATTTTTCTTTATTCTTTTAATAGTTTTTTAATTTTTGTTTTGTTTGAAATGATAAATGGATGCTATGCCTTGTTGGAAAGGCTTTCCCCCTCTCTCATTCTTAAAATCAGCCCTTCTTTATCCTAGTTAAGTAATCTAATTGTTGGAATTAAACTTTTTATATTATTTTTTTAAAAGTAAAAATTGATTAGTTTAGAGTGCTTAAAACTATTTGGGGATAATTTTTAAGTAATTTTAAGATAGAAAAATTTTAAAAATGATCAGCCATACAAAGGAAGCTATGGCAAAATTTTCTAAAATTTTGTGAAATAAGTTTCATCTTTTATTATTCTAAAAGAATAATCCCTATCGTTTGTGTATTCTAAAAGTGTCATTTTCATTCTATGCATAGAAAAATGCATAGTAGAAATATATTTATTCTAAAAGTGTTAGGAATTCGTGTTTAGTTTTGAATTCAGTAAAGTAGTAACTAAATTATTACCTTCGAGAAAGATAGATCAAGGAGAACCTTTCCAGACTCAAACCCTGAATTAAACTATGACCAAGACGTAACTCTTTCGTCAATTTCAAGAATAGATGATATGACCAGTTCAATAATCTACACTCAAATCACCCACCGAATCTGAAACTAAGTTGAGACCTTTGATTTTGATTTGAGGGTCAAGAATTCAGAATTCGAGAAATTCTGCTTGGGAATCCAGACCTGTGATCTAGAAGTCTTGGGATACGGAATAAAGATATACTCATTATATTCAAAAGAAAATCAAAACTAAAAACTTGCATAGAAACCCTATTTTCTTAAAGGACTGTCTTACGCCAGAATGCTGGAGGGAGCATTTGGTGTATGTGTTTTCTAAGGGAAGTTTGGTTGCAACAGCTGGCGGGGAGTGTTCTCAAAGGACGGCTCACGCGGCAAAAACCTACCCAGGTCTTGACCAACTAGTATGGTGTAAAATGGTGTGCTTTCGGTACGATGGGCGAGGGCCGATGAAGCGGTCCCTGAGTGAAGTGCCAGGACACCTAAGGAGGATCCTAGAGGGTTCTGACCAGGCGATGCACGAGCTCGCGGTGCCAAGGACACCCATGCATATGTCGTGGAAGATATATATATAAGATGACGAAGAGAAACTTATTGTAATCTGTTACTAGATCTCGTTGTTGCTGACCTGCTAGTCTCCAACGGAGAGTCCAGAGTGATACTATGGAAATTTTGAGTTGTGATATCTGTACCCAGTAATTGTTTGTCAATGGATTGTTTTATAAATTAAAGTTTAAAGAGAAGTGTGTGAGTATCTGTATTCTAAAGAAAAAGTTAAGGAAGGCTTTCAATTATGGGTGGGTGAGTACTTGTCTGGTTCTACTATTCCTCCAGTGATTGGGCGCTGGCTGGGGTTAGGCTAGAATCAGTAGAGTTTTAATAATAAAATTGATTAATAAGATTACGCTTAGAACTCGAATAGTTAAATAATAACCTGAAGACTTCTCAAATGAATAGATCAACAGCTGTGCCTAATTCAATTAGGAAAAAAGTGTTGATTCCTTTAAGTTAAGTCTATTATAGTTTCCCTTCTATCTGGTTTATTCAGATGAAGGTTAGATCAGTCTTGACTTCGTTAGAAAAATTTGCTAAGAAATTCAAAATGGTGGAATCGTCCCCGCTTTCCGAGCATGGAAATTTTTCCCGGTTTCGGTTTTCGGAATAACCACCAGCTTAGTCTCGTGCCTGAACATTCAAGGGCGAGGCCCCAAGTGAGAAACCCTACCCCGCCCAAGAGGAAGCTACGTCCGCTTGATATCATCTGGGAATCCGATGCACAGAGGGGGCAGTGGGATCTCACAATTGGTATCAGAGCGCTGTTGTAAATTTACGTAAAAGCAACAGAAATTGCTTAAAAATTTTAAAGTAAATTTGGGAAATAATATTTTCGCTTGTTAATATTATGTTGAAGGAACTTCAAAAATTGAAAACTCATAAATTGATTTGGAAATTTATAGATGGATACCCCGAATCTATCTGGCATTCCTGAACTCTCCCAGAGTCAGGATATGATAGCCTTTGCATTCGATCACCTCATCAACTCTGCTACTACCCGAGTAAGTAGAGTGAGACTCGCACGTCATTTTGAGAGTCTTTACTTTCCTGATCCTCTTGAGCGACGTCGGTATATGTGGTTTTGTGGAGGACGATGTATTAATGTCAGTACCAGTCAACGTTAGAGGCTCAGGCAAAATATTTCCTTGGCCATGATTCTGATAAGGCTAGGGCTTGGTGTTCAGCATGTGCAACTCTTTGATCATTCACCCAGGAACTTCAGAACTTCATACTGAGTTTTTAGGCTTCTTAGCCACTTTATCCCTAGAGATAGAATTACAGCACCTCTTTCTGTAATGAATCGTGTGTACCATGGCATGTCTTCTTCGCAATTTCGCTTCTTTATACATATACGATTGAGGCTTTTGGGAGCCGTGATGCTCTATGTATATATCAAAAACTTTTGATAATAAACGATGTTTTACAAAAAAATTCTAAATTATTTTCATGATTGTGAATATGGTTAATAAAATTATCAGAGTAAATCTTGTTTCATGATGTATGATGAAATAATTATCTATTTAAAGAATAAATCGTAAAAATTAAATAATCATAAATCTGTTGTCAAAGTTAAGTTGACGAAAATCTCGTTTTATCAGAGTCATGAGGCGCGCGGCCCGTGCAAGGCAACCGGATCCTCTAACCAATGACGAAGAGTTAGATCCGAATGTTCGAAAAGCCCTGCACAAATCCCAGCCTGGTCCCTTGAAAGGTGAAGGGGAACAGTTAGGTGAAGTAGTGGAAAAGTGGATTGAGGCAATGGAGGAATACTTTGATGTAAATGGCTACAATGAGAGAAGCAAGATGGCTCTTGCCAGCTTAAAGATTGTAGAAACGGCCAGGGTCACTTGGAGGAATCACTGTGAGGCTAACCGTCTCGACCAGAATACCCAGACCTGGACCGATCTTAAAGCTTACCTCAAAAAGAGGTTTTGTCCTCCGGGCTTCCTTGAAACTAAAATGAATGAGTTCTTGGAACTAAAGCGAGATAGCCAGACAATTGAAGAGTACCATCAAGCTTTTGCCCTTCTTCTCAAATATTCCCCGCAATTGGATGAAGAGCAGCTGATGGCCAGGTTCATTCGAGGAATGAATGAGCCATTGGACACCTTAGTGGGTGGTTGCAAGATCAGGGTGCCCAGTTTTGTCCACTCAGGCACCCTGTAAAGAGTAAAAAAACAGGGATTTGTTTGCCTTTAGTAGCTAATCTCTCTGTGCGCTTTTGCCGCACAGGTCGTAGCTGGGGACTTGCCGAACACTGTATGTGAGCCACGAATGGCTGCAAGCATACAACCAGGGAAGGAAGCTCAAAGAAAATGCAGGGGTGTGTCACTCACCGCTCTAACCGCCGCCGTGAAGGATTCCCGCGTCGCAGCAGTGAAGGAGGAGCCGCCGTCGCCGCTCTACCGCCTCTCCGCTGCCGTGCCGCTACACAGTGCTCGATCGCTCTCTCACTCTCTCTCTCTCTCTCTCTCTCTCTCTCTCTCACACACGCAGGAGAAGGAAACCAAGGAGATAAGGCAAGAGCACTCTTGTATTCAGAACACATGAGAATGAGGATTTTAGGGTTACATTTGACTCTTATAGGTGACTTGGCCATTCACACTTGGGCGCCCATACATGGCCGGCCGATCCTAACCCTTATCCTACTGATATTCAAGGTGCGCCTCTCATCGGCGATTACCCAATCCCTTCATCCTTAACATATGGTGCCGACAAGCCCAGTCCATGACTCAAAATATTTAAATTAATGACGTAAAACATAGTACGTCTCAATGTCCATCATAGGTTAACATGCCCCCCTTCCTGATGTAGATTCCGTCCTCGGAAGCTATGGTATGGTAAGCTCGAGAGGGTTGTTGTGGTAGACCGTCTGCAAAACAGGGAAGTAGAGTGAAAGTATGCTGGAATTCAAAAGATATAAAGTGTATAAATTCAAGCATGTTAGACCACAATGGATGCTGCTATGAGAACTTAGTTTAAGGGGTCACATGAATGAGCTAGTGTAGCAAATTTACAGGAGTTTAAAATTATTGAAAGTAAATCAAGAGTTAGCAAGGTGTCAAAGGTTAATCAAGGTTTATAACTGGCCTAAGTCAAGGAAAATAACCAAGCTTAATAAATAAACAGATGACCACACTATGTCTACTCTAAGAACAAGTTAATACCACGAGCCTAGGGACACAAGAAACATTAGAGTTACAGGAGCCTTTTGCCTTTTTTTTTTGCACGTGACAATTTTTACACACAATGGCGACCTTCCTAAGGTAAAACTAACATCGATCCTGGTACCATGTTTAACACAAAGCATTCTCCAAGAATCTATTAGTTCACCTTAGGCAAGGCTACCCCCTACCAACCAAGGCATCGGTCTAGAGTAGAATACTCCTCGCCTACCAAGTATCAATAAGGCGATAGGCCAACATTAAAGCACATCATAGACTTGTATTGCCATTTATTGTAGGCTCTCTTTTTTTAAATAAATCTATTTCTTTTGATCTTCGCTCCTGAACTATAATTTGTCTTGCATCCTTTCGACAAAGGGGTAAAAGCTATGTCCTAGAGGTCAACACACACATGGCCAGGTATCAAACATTAAGATGGTTTGACCCTAGACCTAAGACAATCGTATTCCAAGGTTAACTAAAGACGTCATGCATTCTCAGGAATATATCCAATAAGGTTAAGCTCATTAATGATTTACACTAGCACGTCAAGCAACTTCAAAAACTAAGTAGTATATTGACAATTTCCATGTGGTCATGCATTATAGTTCATGCAATTAATTGAACAGAAAAAACGAAAGAGAGTGGGTATGGAAGAATTACACCTGTATTTTGGAGATCTCCTTGATTCGATGAGAGAAATGCCCGCAATTTGATGAGATATTTATGTATGAGCGTTGCAGCTATCTCAGGACTTGAAAGCGAACCCACCTCAAACTTTTCAACCTGTACAATCAACTAACAAGCACTATACCTTGAGAGGCACATCAGTGTGAAAAATTAAAGACTCGTTTAAGGAATCCAAACTAAAAAAAACTTGAAAACACTAACCTACCTACCAGTCACCACACTACTACTGAGGATATGGTAAGAGGATGTTGTAGAGTCCTGGCTCTAGCCCTAAGGCTAAGCCTCTATCCGCATCATCCAAATAAATAAAGTCAACCTCAGTAGTGCCATGAGTTTCATCCGTCCATTCATCATTGTCAGATATTTCCTTTTCATTTTCCCATCCACATAAACTCATCAAGAATGTAACCATGCGAGGATAGTCATCTTGTGGAAAAGGAAAGCATTGGGCTATCGGGGATATTTCCTCTACGGAGTAGGGGTCAGTCATGGTCAATAGGCGAATTAGCCATTCTAATTCCTCAACATTTTCCTCTCTGGCTAATACATCTATATGATCCCATTCAGTTTCAATTACAGGATAGCACATGTGAAATATCTGAGAAAGGTATAGATGATACCTCTCACCAAAGGTGGGAGTGGATGAAGTGTATGATGATCGTGCATCTGCCATATCTGCAAACACAGATATAGCATCAGTAGGTTTATGACAGGTCAATCTAGTTCTTGATTAGATACGGATATTTCTCCTCTTTTTGTGCTCTTGCTCTTTTTACTTTTTTTATTTTCTTTTCTTTGTTTTTTTTAAAATGTATGAAGCTATATATATACATCCCCTTGAATTTGGCAATTACATGGTTAGGGGAGAAGGTTAAGGAGGAAGCATTAGAATGTCAAGCGTGAGTACATGCTCCCCCTTTCCTTGGGTAGATCATATTTTCTGCAATGATGTTGCAGCCTCTTGGAACCAATTTGTCCAGCGGGTCATAGGTTGTGATGTGGACAGATAGCTTTTTATGACCCTTGTGGCCACATCTAATTGCAGAGATGGTAGTGTACGCTCCCATTGACGAATGGAGGAAATGGTTTCCAACGATACTTTTACAAAGGGAGACATAGATTCATTGGTCTCTTGTTGGGTGTTGACAAGAGTAGGTGTAGAGCATGAAGAAACTTCTATATCAATGTGTGTTTGGCATGAAGAGCTAGAAGCTTCATGTGACTCCCCCCTTCCTGAGCTAGGTAGTATTGATCGATATCGTTTGGGAATCCAAACTAGCTCTGGAAGAAGTGGTGCGGAGCACTCTGTTACCTTTCCCTTACCACAGTCTTGAATTGTCGTTGGGGTGGCAACAATTAGTTTGCAAGGTTTTACAGGTGATGTAGAGGGATTCAGCTTATGTTTAGGGACCCAAATCTGGTCATTCCCCTCATAGTACCCTTGGGCTACTAATAATTTTTTAGAGATCCATCGCGATGTTACATTGCCCTTTCTCGGGTGGGTAGCTACTTTCCTTTTATGAGGCTTCTTGTCTGAACAAGATTGAGCAGGGGAAGTAGCTATTAACGAAGCTTTTGGGACCCATTTGTATGTGTTTTTTGGCATAGTAAGCGGAGCTTTAGAGACCACCCTGCATGTTTCCACTCTTGGCGTTGAAGCGTTAGAGGGGTGGCAAACAATCAAATATGGTTTTGCCACTGGACTTTGTGATTTTTTGTTATCCACAGCATTTTGTCCAGAGTCGATGGCTTAGGAGCGGGATTTTGAGCGGTCACACCTAGTGTTGGTTCTTGCGTTGTGACTCGTCTAGTTACCCAATCGATATTGCACTTGGTGGCCATCATCCATTTGCACCCTAAGTTTACAGTCCCTTCCATTGTACCAGCAGGCATAACCAAAAAGCTTTGAATTATGGTTCCCTTGTCATAAGCAACCGGAGTGTGCAGAATTCCTGAGACAGGGGTTTTCTTCTTGTTGATTCCTTGAACTTGGATAGAACTCTTGGATAAAGGTGGTTTTCCCAGTTGACACCACACGCCATATGATAGCAAATTGTGTTGAGCTCCTGTATCCAATAATGCATTATACAACACCTCCCCGTAAGGACTCTGTAACTCAATTGGGTATCTTAGAGGCGGGTCGGATTCCAGTGAATCCTCCTCTGCTTCCTCGAAAAATGCTTGCGTAATTCCCAAGTTGGCTTCTCATTATCGCCTAGCACGCTGTTGACGTTCTTTGGCTTCAACTCTTGCTTGTATCTTTTTAAGCTCAGCTTGTTCTTTAGCTGCCTTCTTTTGATGGATTGCATGTAACTCCTCTTGGCTCAGGGAGTCATAGTATCTTTTGAATTTACTCCCATTAAGGAATCCAATGGTTTCAACTCCGTCGAGAGTCTCCACTCTGATGGTACCTTGCGGGGTAATTTCACATACTCTATACGGTCCCTTACCAGCATACTTGAGCTTCTTCTTTTCGTTATGCACTCCATACATCAGAACTTTATCCCCAACCTTGATGTCCTTGTCCTTTAGGTGGCGATCAAACCATTTTTTCCTTCTATCCTTCTCCACAAGGGCATTGTATACAGCCAATTGTCTTTCTTCGTTTAGTCGCTCAAGGATATATAGTCGCTCTACTAAGGGATTACCATCCCAACCCTCTTGAGTAGCAACACGAAGACTAGGAATGACAAATTTCCACGACATGACTGCTTCTTGGCCATATACCATTTTGAATGGTGTGCAATTAATAGCCACTTTTTACGCAGTACGATAGGCCCATAAAGCTGTCGTAAGCTTTAGATCCCAATCCGTGCGATGAGCTTCAACTGTCTTTGTCAAAACAGAGATTAATGTCTTGTTAGTACTCTCAGCTTGGCCATTCGCTTGCGGATAATAAGGAGTAGATTTATGATGGGATATCATGAAATTTGTTGTGAGCTCCTTAATCACGTCATTTATAAAATGCGTCCCATTGTCGCTCACAAGTTCAAAAGGACAACCGAAGCGTGTGATTATATTTTCAAAGAGGAACTTGGCTGTTGTCCTCGCATATGCCTTACGTGTCGCTTTCGCTTCAGCCCATTTGGTCATATAGTCAGTGGCCACAATAATATAGCGAGATTGTGTGTTTCGGGCCGCTGGCTAATTGGACCTACAAAGTCTAAACCCCACTTTTCAAATGGTTGGTTTACTTTGATTGGATGTAGGGGCATCTGATCTTTCCGTTGGGGTTTCTTGTATCGTTGGCATTCATCGCAACCCTTCACAAAGAGTGATGCATCTTGGAACATAATGGGCCACCAATACCCTGATTGTAAGATCTTTCGCACAGTTAAGTCTCCTGAGGAGTGACCACCGGCTACGTCCATATGTGCCTCTTGCAAAATGTATAGATACTCATCCTCTCGGGCACAACGCCTAAGAACGTCATCCTTTCCTCTTTTATAAAGAGTCTCGGCTATCAGGCAATAGGGTTCGCATTCTTTGATTAGCTTTCGAGCTAGATCTTTACGAAGCTCCTTGGGTGGAAAGCCATTAACCAAAAAGTTAACAATCTTCTCACTCCATTCAGGCATTGTCTCCACCATGAACAGGGAAGTGTCAGGTAAGTCATCATCAACCCCCGTAGGAGCCTCACCATTAGGTATGCGAGACAGATGATCAGCCATAACATGGTTTTTGCCAGGTCTCACAACAACAGTGAAATCAAACTCAAGAAGAATCAATAGCCATCATGTGATTCTTCCTGTAGAGCATGGTTTGTTTACCAGATACAACAATGCTTGATGATCCACATAGAAAACAAACTTGGTGGCAAGGAGGTAATAACGAAATTTCCTTACTGCATATATCATTGCCAACCCTTCTCGCTCCGTAGTGGTGTAGTTCATCTCAGCATCGTTCAACTGGCGACTGGCAAAGCTAATGGGGTAGTCTAGCTTGTGTTCTCCAGGTTGAGTTAACACACACCCAATAGCAAAGTTTGATGCATCAATATGCACATGGAAGAGTAAATCCCAGTTAGGCATTCTCAAGATTGGAGCACTTGCCAAGGCCTTCTTTAATAGCTCATAGGCACGGTCACATTCTTCGGTCCAAATAAACTCAATGAGAAGCTTATACAATGGTCGAGCTATCTCGACAAAGAATAGAATAAACCTTTGATAATAACCAACATGGCCCATAAAGCGTTGGACTCCCTTATAGTTGGTGGGTGGGGGCAATTCCAGAATGACCTTGATTTTACTCTCGTCAGTGGAAATCCCATTTTTGGACACTATATGCCCTAAGATAACTCCGTGTTTAACCCAGAATTGGCATTTGAAAGGGTTCAATGAGATGCGATATAATCTACACCTTTCAAATATTTTTCGTAAACACATCAAGTGCTCGTCTCAAGAGGAATGAACACAAAGATCATCTAAGAAAGCTTCACAGAAGTCCCTTAGATATTCCTTAAAGGCCATGTTTATCAATCGTTGGAATGTTGCAGGTGCATTGCTCAAGCCAAAAGCCATGACGCGAAAGGCAAACACTCCAAACTCCGTGATAAATGCTGTTTTAGCTTGGTCCTCGACTGCAATTGTGATCTGATTGTAACCCGAGTACCCATCTAAAAAGCTATATGCCTCCTTGCCTGCCACTCTTTCAAGCACATGTTCAGAATATGGCAGGGGGTAATGATCCCTTCTGGTGGCTGCATTAACCTTTTTGAGATCAACGCACACTCTGAGTTTCCCATTCTTCTTTGGTACGATGACTATCGGAGAAACCCATTCTGAGTGCTCAATAGGATATATGAATCCACATTTTACAAGCTTTTCAATTTCCTCTTGTACAATCTTTGCGTACTTAGGATTCATTGGGTAGGGACGTTGCTGGACTGGTTTAGCAGTGCTAATCATTGGAATCGTGTGTTACACCACCGAGGGTGGAACACCCTTCATATCATGATATGTCCAAGCAAATATGTCCTTGAATTCCTTAAGAAGCTTCGTAAGTGCAGCTTCTTCCGCCTTGGTGAGGTCTTGAGCAATAAAAACTGGTTTAGACTCCTCACCGGATCTGCTAAGTCTATCTCCTTAACTACCGCAGGGCCATCGTAGGCACCGCTAGTCCCATTGGTAGGCATTCGTTGGGCTTTTGTGTAGACCACTTTACGTTCCCCTGTGCTGAATGATTTGAAATGCTCGGGTGCGGGGTGTAAGTCTACTGGTTCTTGTTGTGCCAGGCTTTTTTCTTTCAATTCCGCTTCCTTTTGCTGCTGAGCCAACTCTTGGTTTTGCCGCCTCCTTGCAGTACGACTTAGTTTCGGCTTCTCTTCGATTTCTAATTGGGCGACGTCATGAGGTTGCGGAATATACCACATGACACTTTGGAGGTATTGTCCCCAATTATCTGCTATCTTCCGATGAGCATCAATGGCTCCTACATAACTAAGCCATTCTGCAGTGGATCTTTCTTTGTTTATTGCAGTTCGTACATTAGCTCGATAGCGTTGGCGCTTATGTCTTGTTTTCTTCTTACCAAGTTTTTGATTTTTGTTTCTATCAGATTCGGACTCACTTGGTCGATCTTCACTTGTGTCCCCCTCACTTTTGAATGAACTGCAGGAGGTCACTGTCCTAGGCCTTGAGCACCTTGCTTCCACATTTGGGTGAATATTTGATTCATTTCCCCCATCAGGCTCAGGGTCAGTTTCTTCTTGAGATTCATACTCAGAGTTACATTGGTCAGAGTCTTCGCTACTTTCAGTGTTGGGGGAGTTTGGCACTTTCTTGCCATCAGGAGTCAAGTGCATAACACCTATCATGTTTATTGATACTAACGGTGGCATATCTTGCCCCTCAGGTGTTACCCAACTTGTGCCTCTATTCCCCCATGTGTCTATGGTTGCCGCTAGGTGTACCCAATCCACGTTATCCGACTCAGTCATACCCGGTAGGACATCCATATAAGGAGAATCTTTCCCATCATCAGTCTCTTTTTTGCATGTATAGCAATATCTTAATGGGGCAGAGTGAATAGTGGTATCTGATCGATTATCGATGATAACCTTGCTTCCTAAAGGGTGCGCACGACCATTCTCAAGATCAACTCGAATGACAGCGTCCTGGAATTGTAGGTAGACATGGTTTTTCGACCAGTCATGTACCATTTGTGCTTCCCTCATGAAAGGACGTCCTAAGATCATTTGATATGACATAGGATGCTTGGAGAAATCCATTACAATGAAGGTATGTTTTACCTTGTATCCCAAGACCTTGATCTTAAGGTCCCTTAACATTCCAATAGGTTTAGCTATGGTTCCGTTTGCCATCTTAACCACTATGTTTGTGACGTCGAGGTGAGGTCTTTCCATAGATTCCCAACAGTTTTTAGTCACAATGCTCATGCCAGCACCACCATCAAGGATTCCCTTTAGAGTTGATCCCTTGGTAGTAATGGGGAGGGTTGCATTAGATTCGTCACCTTCAAAGTACTGTCCCAACTTGTTCACAGGTATTTCAACGACCGAGTCTTCATCTGGGTTGGGTTGTAGATCCCAATGTTTTCCTTCATCTTGAAGCGTGTCGAGTCTATCCATATTTGCAAATTGTGGTAGCCCCGCCTTTAGTTCTCCATTGAGAAATGCCCGAAGAGCTAAGAGTAGCTCAAGATCTCCGTATAATTTGGATATGATCGTGGTTCTGATTTCAGAGGACATGAAATCCATTAGCTTGGACACATTCAATGGTACTTTTCGAGATATCGCCCCTTGACTAGGGACTGGTGAAGATGGAATCACTTCCTCTTCGATAGGGTCAGGCATTCCTTCACTAAATATTCTTTCCAGCAAGAAGGGTGTTTGCCCACTTCCTGATGTCCTATCTTCACTTTCTTCCCGAATGATACTCGGTATAGCTAACGGTTTATGGTTCCTATGAGGCTGAACTTGCGTAGGAAACACTATGTCTGGAATTTTGATTTTTCTCGTGTTTGGCTCCAGTTCTCTTTGTGTTTCTTCCACCAAACCCTTTAAGTGTTGCACTTGTTCAATCTCCTCAACTGGGTTTGGGTAAGTTCCAATCTTTTTCTTGAGGGTTTTTGGCCCACGTGGCTTGTCTTGGGGAGTCTCAGTCAGTTTGGGTGGTCAAGAGGGCATTAACTGACTTGGTTGTGGGGCCGAGGAAGTTTCCTTTTGTTTCCCCTTATTTATGTATTCGCTTGATTCTCCTTCGTTGAGCTCCCAAGTGGGTTCCTCCCTTAAGGTAGTGGCTTTGGTCCCCATGGTTTCTATTAAATCAGAATCATCTTCAGGATCATTCATATACACGGGGTCGTCTCCTGTCCCTATGTTAGTCTTTGAACTGGGCTTGGAGCTCGTGGCATTAAGTGATCTCTTTCGCCGTGTTTTCTTTTTCTTTGCTCGAGCAATTGATGCAGTATCCCTCTCTTCGAGAATGTAGTTTTGATTTTGAAGCATCGATCGTGTAACTACATTCGCGGGTACAGCAAGTATGGTTCCTCGTGCCTCATTGGTGACCTCAACCAAATTCAATGGCGTAATCTTGGGTGCATTAGGATTATGTGGACATTGAGCAATCAAATGATCTATGCCACAACGATTACATGAGAACGGCATTCCCGATGTGCTCCCCTGATTTGGTTGCATCTGAGTAGCGATCTTCTGTAGCCTATTAGGGCACTCCGCTACATGATGCGGTCCACCACACTCGTAGCGTTGAAGAGGTGGTCTCCTCGCCAAGGTATTAAGGTTTTGCCCTCTTGTGGCAAGAGCAGCCGCTTGATATACAGGCTTGACTTGCCCGAAATGATCCTCCATGTAGTACTGGGGAATCATTTCAAACGTATCAATCCCATATGGAGCAATGGGATCTATCTCCTCTTCATAATCCCCACACGCACTATGTGACTCACAACCCATCTGGTTTATTGGGGTAATCCTGGATGTGGAGATTGTGGTCCTAGCACTGGCCGTGGTAACGGCACAGACTGGACTACATTCGGATTCCTTGGAACTATGTGTTGTGACGGTTGCTCGACAGGTTGTGCAGGCATTAGCGCGGGTACTTGAGGTGTGTTTGACCAGGCTAGTGGTGCCTGATTCGCCAACATTCGCTTAAGTACTAGGCAATCTTTAGATTGATGGCCATACTTACCACATGCATTGCAATTCCCATTGAATTTGACTCTGAATGTGGGACATTCACTCGTGCTATGTGGTCCTAAGCAAACCGAACACCATTGTTGCTCTCTTCTTGGGTATATATGGCTATTTTGAGGAGCTCGATTACCCTTAAAGTATTCTTGGAGAGCCTTAGTAAGGTTGGTCACAGACATTTCGGATATCTTGGGCTCCTTGGCAATAGGTTTTACTGTCATTGGCTCGTGCCCAGATACTTGCGAACTAACAGATTTTGTCTCCGAAGACACCTTTTTACCTGCAATCATCAAGTTGTCTTCTAACTGGATTGCATTGGCAGTGACTGCTTCCCACGTTGTAAGACCTCTAATGACTAGGCCATTGTATATGTCCTCGTGGCGCAATCCTCGAATGAATCTATCGAGCAGTTGGTTATTATTGAAGCGCTCATCGAGAGTGCAGCGAGAATTTAGATGCTTCAATCGACTTATAAAGTCTCTCACTTACTCCCCTTCCTCGTGTTCAGCTTTTTGGAGTTGAGATGCTACTCCCCAAAGCACACCCTCACGTATGTATTCTTTCAAGAACAATCTCTTGAGAGTGGGGTAGTGAGTGCGCTCTTCAACCCTTAAGGTTCGATTCCAATCTCCGGTCTTCCCACTCAAGGTTAAGCCTAAGGCTTTACACTTATGCAGCTCATTGTGCTCTTCCAAGGAATCACACACGTGTTCAAAGACTTCCATGTGCTTCCTGACATCCTCGTTACCACCACTGAAGTTTTGAGTGAGCTTGACCACTTGTACCGCCTTACTTCTGGGTTCTCTCTCAGGCATGCCCCGCATGTTTTCCGCAATAGATCGTCCGATCGTCTGAGCAAATGTTGCGAGATCACCTAGGTGAGCAGGCATAGCTGGTGGAGGCACTTCTGGGATAGCCTGTCTGATAGGAGTTGGCGTTGGTCTGAGTATGTTGGCAAATGACGTAGGATATGATATGTGAGTAGGCCTGGCTCCTCTTGGATAAGGGTTGTGATAAGGCGGTCGTGGAGTATACGCCATTGGCATACTAAGAGGCGTAGGAGCTACATGAGCATGAGTAGCGATAGGTACATAGGGTTGATAGGCATTAGCACGCACTGTTGTAGGTACTGTTCCACTAGGTAGCGGTGTCGTACTAACTACAGTGGTAACAGGTGCGCTTTCTGTCATGCTCATCATTGGGGTAGGCATTATGGATTCCCTGATGGAAAGTTGAGCCAAGGTTGGGAAGCTAAAGTTACTGCTCGTGGGCTCAACCTGCATTGAGACTCCAGGCGAAACAACATATGAGGGGTCTATGGGACTCACTGAGGGAGTCTCCAATTATGATAGGGTTGGTTGTTTGGCCTTGCCCGTATCCAAAAACCTCATAGGGCCAGTGGAAACTAGGTTCACTCCCCTATTTTGCCTCTCAATTTGGATAATTCTATGAATAACCTCACATATCATTTGCTGTTGCTCTTCTAGATTAGTGGCGCTAGATGTAGATCGTAAGACTTCTAACCAACCTACATGGTATGTGTAACCCGTGTATAGGTCAGTTAGAGTCTCTGTGTGTAGATCATATTCCCAATTTTCATTGAGAAATATCCCATCCAGACTTGGTGTGCCAAACGGTTCTCTTGAAGTGGACGCAATGTCACTTCTTATGGATTGGCTTCTAGGGACCTCTATTTTAGGAAGAGCATCGGAAGTTAGTAGCTCAGTAGGGCCCTCATTAAACGAAGTGGGTAGAATATCCACATGGACACTCTTTGGGAAGGTAGGGTCTACATAAGATGTGAATGGTGAATCTACTACCCCTCCTTCTTCATTTACTTCGCTTGTCGCATGCTCAGAGCGTGTAGCTCTACTAAAGGTCTCTATTAGACGACTAAACATGCTAGATCTGGGTTGTGGGACCCAACCTGGCATGTTTTGGCTTGTCTCCTCAGGGTTCTTGGTAAGGTGCCCTTCCATGGCTTCTGAGTCAGAGGACGAGTCACTATCCACTATTCGTGGATCTTGGGTTGCACTCCCTTGGGTTCCAGCCGAAGGCCAAGATGCCAACGTGGAGGGATGGTGTGAGCCTGCATAAACTGAAACGCTTTCTAGTGGCTCAAGCTCTAGCACCCGACCAGAACGTAGATGCATGTGACGTGGTTACCCTACGGGCGTTGGTGACTACCCTTGAAGCCCACACAAGTGGTTTCTTGGGTATTTCGCACCCCGTTTTTACTTGTTTTTAGATTGTTTTTAACCCGTTTTTAACTCGTTTTTGACCCCCTTACTTACGGTCGAACTTGGACTAGGGCGTGTGATAGCTCGAAACGAGCGTATCATTTAAAGGGTCCTAGCGTGCTTTACAGCACCGTGTTCGCCTATCCAGAGCTCTTGTGGTCCTCAAAACAGTCCGTTTCCCTATAGGGGAAGGGGCAAAAGCCTATTTGCTTGTGGAGGAAAGGGTGAGGGCTTTATCCCACATGCTCACTTTACTCCTTGGGGAGTGGGCTACATATAGGGCACGACTTCCCATAAGCTCTCACTTGAAAGAAAGTTATGGAGGCTCACTCTCCTATATATATATATCAAAAGACCGAGGCCGGGGGTTTTTCTTTTCAAAAAATTTTTTCTCCAAATAAAAAATCTTTCCTCTCCACACGTTTGGTTTTTTTCGTTTTTAAAAAAATTATTTTTTTTTATTTTTTTTCAAAATTAATTTTTTCTTTTTCCTTTTTTTTATTTGGGATAAGTTTTCTAGGGTTTCTTTCTCGGGTTCAGACTTTGCCGCGGCGCAGTTCGCACACAGCGCTGGTTTGGGGATTTAGAAATCCCCCCTCACACGCAGGAAACTAGAGAACAGAACGTACGCCCATACGCGGCGCGGAAAAATAACAAAAGAAACAGAGATGCAGAAGACAAATTGCAGAAACAGATTGCAAAACACAGAAACACCTCAACAACAAACACACAGACGCCTTTCCTACAGTGTAAATTAAGCTTCACGCAGCAGACACAGACGCCTTTCCTACAGTGTAAATTAAGCTTCACGCAGCAGCCCGAGCTGCAAACTGGAGCTTGGTGCAGGGCAACTCCCCGGCAGCGGCGCCAAAAATGTGTGCTTTTGTCGCACAGGTCATAGCTGGGGACTTGCCGGACACCGTATGCGAGTCACGAATGGCTGCAAGCATACAACCAGGGAAGAAAGCTCAAACAGAATGCAGGGGTGTGTCACTCACCGCTCTAACCGCCGCCGTGAAGGATTCCCGCGTCGCAGCAGTGAAGGAGGAGCCGCCATCGCCGCTCTACCGCCTCTCCGCCACCGTGCCGCTACACAGTGCTCGATCGCTCTCTCACTCTCTCTCTCTCTCTCTCTCTCACACACACGCAAGAGAAGGAAACCAAGGAGATAAGGCAAGAGCACTCTTGTATTCACAACACATGAGAATGAGGATTTTAGGGTTACATTTGACTCTTATAGGTGACTTGGCCGTTCACACTTGGGCGCCCATACATGGCCGACCAATCCTAACCCTTATCCTACTAATATTCAAGGTGCGCCTCTCATCGGCGATCACCCAATCTCTTCATCCTTAACATATGGTGCCGACAAGCCCGGCCCATGACTCAGAATATTTAAATTAATGACGTAAAACATAGTACGTCTCAATGTCCGTCATAGGTTAACACTCTCCTAGTAAATGAAGGAATTTCGTTTCAAGTTCTTTTGCTGGAACATCATATTCAAAGTTGGTAATATAGTTGCATAATTTGATTAAGCATTAGATATTCAAAAGTCCTCATTTTCTTAGGTACAGAGTCAATACACCCTGTCCCAAATTTGAACTGATTCCATAAAATGCTAATATCTTTTACATATAAACTCATATGAGATTCCCACTTTGTACCTTAGATCTTCACATAATATGGAGCTTAACTTGATTTTTTGAGAAAATTTTAAGATATCTATCTATTTTCTTTAAATGTTTCAAGGTCTTTAAAGTGTTATAATATATGCCACTTTTTGTACCCACAATAGCTACCACTTAAAATCCTCAATCTTGTAGATCAAAAGAGTGGGTAGCTACTGAGACATTAGTAGAATGTGGTGGTTAGTAAAAATTGCAAATCCAGTGGTTGGATTTTTAATGATCTCTTTTTCAAAATTCTTCCAGACTATCAGAAGGCCTGCAAATATCAATAATCTAATTAGTAAAATTATATTTTTGATGTGAATCATCTAAAACCTAATGGGACTATTGTACTTATAATGGCGCATCTATGGAAAAATAAATTGGATCACTCTAAGTATGGAAAGATCATTTGTTTATCATTTCATCATATTTTTGATTAATTTTAATTAATTAGACTAATTTATATTAATTTAAGTTATATTGGGTTAATTTAAGGGCAAGCGTATTTTCTATTATTTGCTTGATCTCATTTTAAGTACCTTGCCCCCCAAAATTTGCTCTCCAAGCATTGTCCCAGTCCAGCATAAACTGAATAAAACTGGATACCCTGATCTTGCAACAACTCTAGTAAAGAATGCCAAACCTGTCTCAATGGTCAAAGCAGTAAGAATGGCAAAGGACTTTGCCAAAGCCTTTGTTGTTAAGGTCCCACCAAAGCCTGCACCCTCTAACTCTAAAAGATTCCAAACCCCGAGAAGTACTTCAAACTTTCCTTCCCCAAAGAGGCAGCAAGGCCCAATTCAGAATCAGGATGCGAGAAGATTCAAAAGTGAAGGAAGACCCTTGCACTGCTCAACACCCATTACTCTCATAAGCATTAATCACATTGGTTAGAATAATTAATTCATAATACTTTCTCGGGAGCCCCACCTATTTCAAGGATTCAGAGGGATGAGCTCAGAAGTACTTTCTCGGGAGCCCCACCTATTTCAAGGATTCAGAGGGATGAGCTCAGAAGTGAGAACCGGTGTTTTGGATGTCAGGGTTTTGGTCACCAGCTAAAAGACTGCCCGACTCCTGCCATGTCAAGGGGACAGGGAAGTCAAGGACCTAGAGTGCACAAACCAACCCCTTCCTATCAGTCAAATCAAGATCCATCTCGCCCAAATCAGGAAAATCCCAGGAGAACTCCAGCTGAGCCATCTGCCTCTGTCCAGAGTAGCCTCAGAACTCCTTCCCAGAACTGGGGCAACCAAAGAGAAAGAGTTCCGCCTCAGACTACAGCAGCCAGAGCAGTCACAATTGCAAAAGTAGTGGAAGAGGAAAGAAGACAGATTTATGCTGCAATTGAAAACCAAGGGCCAAATCGCCAATTTCGCATCATTCATACTCCAGCTAAGTATCAGGGTAAGCCTTTTAAGCTTTTGATTGATTCGGGCAGTACTCATTCTTTCATTTCCCCTGGATGCTTGCGTAAGCTAGCAGAAATCAGGGAAACCTATGCAAGTTGTGGGAAGATCCTTTTCACTCACGTTGAGACGGATCGTATTCAGTTCAATCTAGATGGAAATTTAACTGACTGCCAGTTCAGAGTTATACCTTCGGGAGTTTTTGACGGGATCCTTGGAATGGATTGGCTCCATAAAAATCAAGCTGACATTCACTGTCATAATGGAACCATTTCCTTCTGTGACCTTCACAAAAACAAAGTTCGAGGAACCGGAATTTCAGGATCCCCAAGCCTGGAGAGTTAGTAAAGGCTTCTAAGTTACTAAAAGGGCTTAGAAAGAAGCAGCGCATTTATCTTGTCAAAATGAATCCGGTAGACTCAAAGTTAAAAGCTAAAGAACCTGAATGGTTAAGTGATTATGATGATTTATTCCCAACAGAGCTAACAGAGATGCCCCCAATTCGGGAAGTAGATCATGTGATAGAATTGACCCCCGGAGCTCAACCAGTAGCCTTGCGCACGTACAAAATGCCAGTTCCTGAAGCCATCGAACTCAAGGAACAGCTTACACAGCTGTTGGAACAAGGGTTTGTAAGACCCAATGTTTCACCTTGGGGTGCGCCACTTCTCTTTCAGAAAAAGAAAGATGGAACGCTAAGACTCTGTGTGGACTATAGAGGTCTCAATCAGTAGAATAAGTATCCTATCCCTAGAATTGATGAGCTTCTAGACAGGCTAAGTGGAGCCCAGATCTTCACAAAGATAGATCTCAAATCAGGGTATTATCAGATCAGGATTAATGAGCAAGATATCCCGAAGACAGCCCATCAATACTCAGTATGGGCATTATGAATTCACTGTCATGCCGTTTGGATTGACAAATGCCCCAGCTACATTCAATCGATTAATGCAAGACATTCTCAAAGAATACTTGGATGATTTTATTCTTGTTTTCTTTGATGCTATTCTGATTTACTCAAAGAATGCAGCTGACCGTGAAGCTGATGTCAGAAAAGTTCTTGAGATTCTAAGGAAGCACCAACTCTTTGCAAAAAAGAGCAAATGCACTTTCTCTGCCAACCATGTTGAATACTTGGGCTTTCTGGTATCCAAAGATGGAATTTCTCCCATTTTCGCAAAAGTCCAAGCAGTCATAGATTGGCCTGAACCCAAGACAGTGAAAGAAGTCAGAGGATTCTTGGGATTGACTAGTTGGTATAGAATTTTTATACCAAAGTATGCTCTCATAGCTTCCCCCCTGGTGATTAATCTTCTCAAGAAGAATATCCCGTTTCAATGGTCTACCAGGTGCCAGAGTTCTTTTGAGATAAGCTGAACACCGCCTTGGTAACCCGTTCTGAAGCTGCCAGATTTCTCTCTACCCTTTGAGGTAGTAAAATTGATGCCAGTGGTTTTGCCCTGGGAGGTGCACTCATGCAGTGGCCTATGAATCCCGAAAACTCAGAACGCATGAGAGGAATTATGTTGTCCACGACCTAGAACTACTTTCAGTAGTATATGCCCTGAAGTTGTGGAGACATTACCAAGATTCACTTTGATGACAGATCATCAGAGCTTAAAGTGGATCTTCACTCAAAAGGATCTGAACTTGCACCAAAGAAGGTGGATGTAGACCCTGCAGGAGTTTGATTTTAAAATCAAGTACCGCCCAGGTAAAGAAAATGTGGTAGCAAATGCCCTCAGCAGAAAAGCCTCCTTGCTTGCAATTACTATATTGTCAAATCCTTTGATTATTAAAGTAAGAGAGAAGATCATGTAGGATAGATTCTTTGGCCCTATTGCTACCCTACTTATGCAGGAAAGCAAAACTCCACAGGAGTTGAACCGAGTTTTAGGGTACAGCCTGGATGATGGAATTATGTATTATAATCGAAGGCTATGCATTCCCAATGATGAGGGAACTAAGGGTCAAATTCTGAATGAAGCCCATGACAGCCTTATTGGAGGACATCCAGGTTTCATCAAAACCTACATGTCTGTGAAGAAAAGCTTCTTTTGGCCTGGTCTAAAAAAGGATGTGCTTAATCATGTACGTCAATGTCTGACTTGTCAGAAAGTCAAGGCTGAGAGAGTAAAAATGCCTGGGAAGTTACATCCATTAGACATCCCCCAGATGACGTGGAAATGCATCAGTATGGATTTTATTACTGGATTACCTTCAGTGCAATCAGGTTACAACTCCATCTTCGTGGTAGTTGATAGACTAACCAAAGTTGCCCATCTGATTCCAGAGTAAAAGAAACCTACACTGCAGTGGATGTGGCCACAGTGTTCCTCAAAGAAATCTTTAGATTGCATGGCCTACCCAGAAGAATAGTAAGTGATCGAGATCCCAAATTCACATCAAGATTCTGGACTGCATTTTTGGAAGCAGTAGGAACTGTCTTGGATCTCAGCACAGCTTGCCACCCCAAGACCGATGGTCAAACTAAAAGGGTGAACCAAGTAATCGAAGATATACTTCGGTCGTGCTTGGGCAGGAAACCCAAGAAGTGGCTAAGCTATCTGCACCTAGTCGAGTTAGCCTACAATGCTTCTTATCATCACAGAAGTATTAGGATGAGCCCTTTCAAAGCTTTGTATGGATAAGATTGCTTAACTTCATTAACTTAGTCCGACCCATTGATTAGGGTCGAGATATCCAGACAGATGCTTGATGACATGAAGTAGCATATGCAGTCAATTCGCAAAGATATAAAAGCTGCCCAGGATAGACAGAAGCAGTATGCAGATAAGAAAAGGACAGACAGAGAATTCGAAGAAGCAGATATGGTCTTCATTCGAGTACGTCCCAAAAGAAGTTCTCTATCTCTTGGGAAGTACAAGAAGTTATCCCCCAGATATTGTGGGCCATATCTGATTACAAAGAAAGTAGGTGACTTAGCCTACGAGCTTCTTCTGCCTCCTCATCTCTCAAAGTACATAATGTATTTCATGTCAGCCTTCTTAAAAAGTATATACCAAGCCTGAATCATGTGTTTGATGACGAAATCTTAACTTCTTCAACCCAAGGGCAGATGGAACTCCAACCTGAAGAAATCCTTGATGTTGAAGAAAAGGTTCTCAGGAATAGAATTCTGAGAGAATTATTGGTCAAATGGAAGTTCTATCCTTTTGAAGATGCCACCTGGGAGAAAGAAGCCGAATTGTTTACGAGATCACCCCTTGAGAACATCTCGCATTTTTCAAGTGGGAGAGAATGTAAGATTCCTCCCCAGCCTCTCAAGATATCCAGCATCTTCCCCTGTAATCAAATCCCTCTTCAGAAATATAAAAGATCTTGTTTCTACCTGTTTTGGCCTAGAGAGAGAAAATGTTCTAGAGAGAGATTATTGAGATTTTTAATATTTTTGGATGGAAAAATATCTCTTCTTATTAAAATAAGTTTCCCCGAAATAGAAGCTTAAAAAGATTTTCAGAAGGTGCATTAGAAATCAAGTATAATCTGTTCAAGAGGCCTTATCCTAGGGGTCCAGATTTTCTGAAAATTGTAAGTTAAGGTTTTGAGGGACCAATCAAATTCATCCAAATGTGTGGAGAAGATAAATAGAAGAAATAAAGAAAATCCCCCCAAAAATGAGTAAATACTCACACAAGATGAAGAGTGGACTAAGGACCAAAAGGAAATACTAAAAAAATGGATTTTTGACACCTCACAATGGGAGTTCCCCCCCTCCCCCCATGAAGGAGGCGCCTATTTCACATGTGTGGTGGAGTTTGAAATTATCAAAAATTGAGATATTTCATCTCTCCTCTCTCCTAATTCAAGTCTAGTTCCAAAAAGTAAGCTAAACTGACCTAAAAATGGTCAAAAATTGACCAAACTGATCTATAAAATTCTAGAATCAGTTTGCTTGGTTAGAAGCTCACTTTTTCCTATAAATAGAAGTCTCCCCCTTTGTTGAAGCTTAATAGTGCTTTATGCACTGTTACTCTACTCCTCCCAAGAGCCAAGAATAGTGAATTTCTTAATAATTCACTAGTTTTTTACCTTTCCCTCTTCTAAAGATTTGGTGGCCACTCTTGTTGCAAACAAGAGTAGATCCCTCAAACCATCAAGCCAAAGGAAAGCTCTTAGAATTCATGTAAGTTAGAAATCTTATATTTTTCTTTATTATTTTAATGGTTTTCTAATTTTTGTTTTGTTTGAAACGATAAATGGATGCTATGCCTTGTTGGAAAGGCTTTCCCCCTCTCTCATTCTTAAAATCAGCCCTTCTCTATCCTAGTTAAGTAATCTAATTATTGGAATTAAACTTTTCATATTGTTTCTTTATTAAAAAGTGAAAATTGATTAGTTTAGAGTGAGTGCTTAAAACCATTTGGGGATAATTTTTAAGTAATTTTAAGATAGAAAAATTTAAAAAATGGTCAGCCATACAAAGGAGGTTATGGTGAAATTTTCTAAAATTTTGTGAAATAAGTTTCATCTTTTATTATTCTAAAAGAATAATCCCTATCGTTTGTGTATTCTAAAAGTGTCATTTTCATTCTATGCATAGAAAAATGCATAGTAGAAATATATTTATTCTAAGTGTTATTTCCATTAGATATAAATTCTATGCATAGAAAGATGCATATTGGGTTTTTTTTAAATAAAAGAGTGATTTTCATAAGATATAAATTCTATGCATAGAAAGATGCATATTGGTTATTTTTTTATTATAAAAGAGTGATTTTCATTAGATATAAATTCTATGCATAGAAAGATGCATATTGGTTATTCTTTTTAATTACAAAAGTGCTACTTTGATCAATATTGATTTTTATGCATAAATAGATGCATAAAAGAATATTTTTTATTATAAAAGTGTTACTTTCATCAATATTGATTTTTATGCATAAATAGATGCATAAAAGAATATTTTTTTAATTATAAAAGTGTTACTTTCATCAAAATGGATTTTTATGCATAAGTAGATGCATAAAAGAATATTTTTTATTAGAAAAGTGTTACTTTCATCATTATTGATTTTTATGCATAAATAGATGCATAAAAGAATATATTTTTTTATTATAAAAGTGTTACTTTCATCAAAATATATTTTTATGCATAAATAGATGCATAAAAGAATATTTTTTATTATAAAAGTGTTACTTTTATCATTATTGATTTTTATGCATAAAATGATACATAAAAGAATTTTTTTATTATAAAAGTGTTACTTTCATCAAAATGGATTTTTATGCATAAATAGATGCATACAGCATTTTTATATCAAAATAAGAGTTCTCTTTAATCCTTGTTTAAATCCCATGAATATGGGTAAATAAATTAAGTAAATACTATGTGAAAAAAAATTTTACCGTTTCATATTCTCTAGGATGGTAATGAGAAAATTCAGAAAAACTATCGAAGTCGAAATTTTAGATAAATGACTAATTTATTCCTCATAGGAATTCGTGTTTAGTTTTGAATTCAGCAAAGTAGTAATTGAATTATTACTTTCGAGAAAGATAGATCAAGGAGAACCTTTCCAGACTCAAACCCTGAATCAAACTATGACCAAGACTTAACTCCTTTGTCAGTTTCAAGAATAGACGATGTGACCAGTTCAATAATCTACACTCAAATCACCCATTGAATCTGAAACTAAGTTGAGACCTTTGATTTAGATCTGAGGATCAAGAATTCAGAATTCGAGGAATTCTGCTTGGGAATTCAGACCTGTGATCTAGAAGTCTTGGGATACGAAATTAAGATATACTCATTGCATTCAAAAGAAAATCAAAATTGAAAACTTGCATAGAAAACCTGTTTTCTTACAGGACTGTCTTACGCCAGAATGCTGGAGGGAGCATTTGGTATATGTGTTTTCTAAGGGAAGTTCGGTTGCAACAGCTGGCGGGGAGTGTTCAAAGGACGGCTCACGCGGCAAAAACGTGCCTAGGTCTTGACCAGCCTGAGTATGGTGTAAAATGGTGTGCTTCCGGTACGATGGGCGAGAGCCGACGAAGCGGTCCCTGAGTGAAGTGCCAGGACACCTAAGGAGGATCCTGGAGGGTTCTGACCAGGCGATGCACGGGCTCACGGTGTCGAGGACACCCATGCGTATGTCATGGAAGATATATATGTAAGATGACGAGAAACTTAATGTAATCTGTTTTACTAGATCTCGTTGGCTGACCTGTTGGTCTCAACGGAGAGTCTAGAGATACTGTTTTGTGAGAAACAAGGATTGAATGGAAATTTTGAGTTGTGATATCTGTACCCAGTAATTGTTTGTCAATGGATTGTTTTATAAATTAAAGTTTAAAGAGGAGTGTGTGAGTATCTGCATTCTAAAGCAAAAGTTAAGAAAGGCTTTCAATTATGGGTGGGTGAGTACTTGTCTGGTTCTACTATTCCAGTGGTTGGGCGGTGGCTAACCCATGGGCCGGATGGGGTTAGGCTAGAATCAGTAGAGTTTTAATAATAAAATTGATTAATAAGATTATGCTTAGAACTCGAATAGTTAAATAATAACCTGAAGACTTCTCAAATGAATAGATCAATGGCTGTGCCTAATTCAACTAGGAAAAAAGCGTTGATTCCTTCAAGTTAAGTCTATTATAGTTTCCCTTCTATCTGGTTTATTCAGATGAAGGTTAGATCAGTCTTGACTTCGTTAGAAAAATTCGTTAAGAAATTCAAAATGGTGGAATCGTCCCCGCTTTCCGGGCATGGGAATTTTTCCCAGTTTTGGTTTTCGGAATGACCACCAGCTTAGTCCCTGGACATTCGAGGGCGAGGCCCCGAGTGAGAAACCCTGCCTCGCGCAAGAGGAAGCTACTTCCGCTGCCACCATCCGGGAATCCGGTGCGCTGAGGGGGCAGTGGGATCTCACACTTCTTGATGCCTTTTTGCTGCTCACCTTCTTGTACCACCATCCTTCTTGATGAGGATGTGAATGGCTTATGATAGTGAGAGAGAAAAAGAAAAGGGGATTGAAGGGGAACTTAGCCTTTGCAAGGCTCTGATACCATGTCAAAATTATGGGGAGTATGCACAACGAAAGCAATAGTTGATGGCAAGATAGAGCAACATATATGCGAGAGAGCAAGAACACAAGATCTATAGAAAGCTTCTATATTACCTTCTATTTCAGCCACTATAGAAAGCTTCTATATTACCTTCTATTTCAGCCACTCCAAAGTTGGCTTAACCTTCACCTTCAAGTGTTGTGTTACTTGTGTTACAAAAAGTGAAGCCTCCTACCCTTTATATAGGGTTCACTAAGGGCTAGGGTTGGGCCAACCCTAGATCCCTTTTCCACCTACATACCCACTTTATTTGGGGTGTGTTCACACCTACATGACCTCTTTCTCTCACCCTGACCCACTCTATAGCTTTAGCTTGTCTAATTAGCTATAGCCCCAATAGATACTCTTTCTACAGTAATAGAGAAAGCCTTGCTTCTTAGCCATGCACTTCTCACTATAACTCAACAGAACTTTCTATGTGTAATCAAGTCCATCAAGACAGGTCTAGAAGCCAAAATGAATTGTATGATGAGGAATATAAAACATTATATCGGCTATGAAGACTTCAACTTTCATTTCTCATAAGCTAAACAAACAAAGAAGGACCACATGCATCTCATTAGTTGTAAGAATTGCAAAAAGAAAACAAAAAATTCTAAACTTTGAAGAATTTTAACTTTGCTTCCTAAAAAGGAAATTAGCATGCTCCCTCTCATTAATATGGTAACCCTACATAGACACACTTCTAAATGCAACTAATCATGGCTACACAACCCTTGCTCCAACCTTAATAGAGCTTTTTAATGAGTTTGCTAAGGCCTTCCCATACCCCTCCCCCCTCTCTCTCTCTCTCTCTCTCTCTCTCTCTCTCTCTCGTGCATGAGTGACAAGAAATTGTAGATGTATGTGCATGTGTTTATGGGTCCCGTGATGTGTGCGTGTGTAGGTTTTTAAGTGTATTGCGTATTTGCACATGTGTGTGGGTGTTTATGGATGTGTGTAGGTTCTCAAGTGTATTGCATATTTGCACATGTGTGTGGGTGTTTTATAAACAAGCATGGAACGATCACATTGAATGAACTTTACTTGGTGAGTACGTCAAAGTTTTAATCTTAATTTGTTCAAACCCTTGTATTATGCTATTTTTTAATTATTTTGGAGCCGAGTGGAGTAGACGAAGAGATTTTGAACAAGGTGCTCATAGTAATATTTCCCACTAGCATATTAGCTACATTGTTTCTTATTACTCCTATTTCTTGGAAAAATATCATAGCTTCAGAAGTTGTGGATAACTACTAGAAATCTTTTAAAGATCCCAAAAACGCGCTATTCTAAACATTATGAATTTTTGTTGTGGATTGTTGTAAACTTTGAAAGTGAATTCTAGTTCTTATAAGCATTTCATGAAAAGGGGCAATGCTAGAGAATGCCATGCCATAAAGATAGGGCCCTTTATCTCAAATGCATAAGGTTTCAAAAATAAGGATAAGGTCTACACTCCATCAAAACATGTCATTATAATTCTCTTCATTGGAATCCCTTTACGGTTAACATTAATTCTCTATAAGGGCGATTCTTCATTGCAATCCCTTTATAGCTCTAGAGATATAAAGGGATTACAATTACTACCCCTATTCAGACTACTGGAGATATCAATTAATTAGTGCCCAATTAATAGTATTGAGGTTAAACCTTAATAGTACTAAGGCTGCTCTCTATGCTACCCCACTCCCTCCCTCCCTCTCTCCATGTTTCTATCTACTTTGCCCCACACCCTCCCTCGCTCTCTGCTTAGCACCACACCCTCCCTCACTCTTTGCACATAGCCCCACCCCCCCCATGGCCCCTCTATTCTCTCTCTCTCCTCGTTGGCGCAAGCTGTCTAGTAGACTGGGAAGAACAAAAGAAAAAGAAAATAAAATTATTTGCGCGAATACTCTAAAAGCGTCTTTTTGTCTAAGGTCCCATCAAAAATTTTTAAATCTTTTATCTAAAGTCTTTTGCCGAAGGTCCCATCACTTTGCTCCTTTGTAACTAATTAATTAATAGTAAACCATCATTTTGGTGCCATAATAATATTAGCTAAAATGGCTTTGATGTCATCCAGTCTTGGAGAGGAGAATGGTCTCATCAACACACACACACACACACACACACACACACACACACACACATAGAGTCTCTCTCTGTCTCTCTAATATTAGCTAAAATCATATCTACCTTTTATTTAAATTGTAATGGCTTTGATGTCATCCAGTCTTGGAGAGGAGAATGGTCTCATCAACACACACACACACACACACACACACACACAGAGTCTCTCTCTATCTCTCTATCATGATTAAAAGCAACTCCTTGTGAGGATATATTGTATGCCTTTACATTTAAAAATGGATAAATTAAGTATATTCTTTACAAATGAGGCTTTTTGGGAGTGCAAATAGAATAGCTCAAGAGTGGTGCCTAATTTGTATGCACAAAGCATAGTTTCCACTTGCTACTCTAATTGGTCTACCTACTCTTTGAACCCATATATATATATATATAGAGAGAGAGAGAGAGAGAGATTACAGAGTCTTGTGACCCTTTCTCCTTCCGTCCCTATTAATATTTTCTATCTATATATTGATGATAAATTATCGGTCTCTTGTGGAGAGCGCGCTTGTGACCCTTTCTTCCCAACCCCCCTTGCGCTCTCTCTCTCTCTCTCTCTCATGCAAATAGACATGTCTCGTGACACTTTTCTCTCTCTCCACACACACATACCTCTCTTGCATACATTGTGGCTCTCTCTCTCTCTCTCTCTCTCTCTCTCTCTCTCATACTAACCGCGGTCACGGAGAGCAGTCATAGGTCGTACTGACCGCGGTAGCGTGAGGGTTTATGTAACCATGGTTAGCAATCTTCTCTATTACAGAACGTCAGGAGCACTCTTCCATAGAGCCACATCGCTTTTCTCGATTACAGAACGTCAGGAGCACTCTTGCTCTCCATAGCTACAGCCATATTAGTACGCTGCGACTTCTCATTTGCTGTTCCTTAACCGTCGCCGTCGCCGTCGCCATCGCCGTGGCTGATTGCTTGCTCAATTGTTTTAAAACAATAAGCCGGGATTGCCTGTGGAAGTTAGCGTTTCAGAAAGGACTAATCTAGGGTTTCATCAAGGCCTGCGGGAAGCTAAGGTCTCTTTTGGGAAACTGCAGAAGGAGAGCAGCGTGTCGATCAGCAGCGTTGTTGGCCTCTCAGCCCCAAATGGCACCTCCCCCCCCTGGTAAGGACGGAAAATTTTATGTCTGTTGGTGTTTTATTGCTGTAATAAATTAGTTTACTTTGCCTCAGCTACATTTCTGACCTTCCCCCCTATCACAACTTGACAGGCCTATCACAATTGTAACATCATCTGGGTTAACTACGCGGTGTGCTCGCTGTTTGTTTAGTGAAACTCCCCTTTTGTGTAAGGTCTGGGACCCCCATAACGTAGTTGACGACATCATAACATCACACTGTAGTTGACACTGTCTCCCATATGCCGGCAGACACATCTCAATACTATAAGGACCGGCATTGCATAAATACTCTGGACATTTGGGTCTTTACAAACAATCCTTTGCCTGTTGGTCGGGCATGGGCTTTGATGGGCGAGATTGCCTGTTTAAGCTGTACAGGCTGCAAGATTCCCATAAAGATAAAAGGGTAGTATGGAAACACACCCTTAAGGTTTAGATCTGCATGAATGTAGATAGTAAAAGAAATGGGGTAACTCTAATTGAAGTGGATTTGGTGTGCATGCTTGAGGTGGAGTAGTTGAGTGTTTGCTGAGTACCCTTCTCTAGGTGTTTTTGTTTGTCCACTTACTTTGTCTGTCCTGTCATGTTGCTTACTTGCATCAATCATTGTCTAAAGAGTCGTTAGTTCATTCAGGAGGAACACCAGGACAGCTTGTATGCAATGGCTGCAGAACACTTCTTGTCTTTCCTCAAGGAGCTGCTAATGTACGCTGCGCGTTGTGTAGCACTGTAACTGCGGTCCCTGCCCCAGGTCATTTCTAACTTCTTCTTCACATATGAAGGATACTTTTTCTAGGTTGATAATAAGGAGATTGTTTCGATGTGCCACATAATAGTCCTTCTGTGCTCAAGCTGCTATAAAGGCTCTTGTATGAGTATTTTCTCTAAATCTAATTGTAAAGCAATCTGTAAAAGCCATTTGAAGTTTACCAACACTGGTTTACTATTTGCAATTTTAGCTTCCTAAATAGTTGGACACAGTGATGAATGTGCATGCTATGCTATAAGTCAACCCTTTCAGTTAGTTGTAGACCACAGTCTCAGAGCATGGTAGGCACATTGATACACTCTCATGTTTGGCTTGTGCTGCTTACAGTTTTGTTATGGATTGTATTTGTCTGACCACAAATTGCCCCATTGCTTGTTAAGGGACTAGATAGGCTGCTGATGCCTACACTATTTTCAGGGCATCCATATTTCATCTCCTGCCAGAAAACAGCGAAACATTTTTTTCTTTAAGGTTAAAGTAATTAAGATGTAGGGACCTTACTCTCTTAAGAGTTTGATCAATGGTGTCCTTCATGGCGGCAACAACTGTGACCATCTACAAGTGGCGACCACTAATAGTTAGTCCCAGGACCCAATCTCTTGCTGGAAGATACCCTCCCATTACAAGACTCGGAGGATTGTAATTCGAAGGCGCATTCAAGGCTTGGACGGACCATTACAAAGGAGGTCTCACCAGCCATCCAAGCTCTTACCAGTGCACATTAAGTATGGTCCAAATTGGAAAAGGCCCTAGAATAACTCAAGTCTCATATGCGATGAGGAAATCTATCATCCATCAAAGAGTAGCACAGTTACATAGTCTTTTGATAATTTCCGAACCCTAATCCTTTGAACCAATGGGTGCATCCAACTTTGTCTGGGACATTTGACGATGAATCGCTCAAAGGACCTCCTCTACCGTGTCACGCCCGCACTTGGATGCCACGTGGACATATTTGTACAGCAGGTGCAGGTCCTGGAGTGGTAACTGGTCCCTTGTGAGCCCTAGTCCATGTCATGTGCACCCATGCACTGTGGTACATGGTGACACACTAGCTCATCAACAGTGCAAGAATCATGTACAGAAGTAGTACCTTTTAGGATTTATTTGTTGCATGCCGTGACCCCTTTGTGAGCCTAGTCCAAGTCCAGGACATGTCAAGCACGAGCTACATAGGTGAGTCTCCTAGCCTTAGGGTGTCAGGTTAGTCCTCTTAACCCATTGTGGAGAATTCAGCAAGTGTTCATCATTCAGGAGCATGTAAATGTCAACCATAGCAGTAGATGCATGTAGGACATATAGTACATTGCACATTGAAAGGGGGCCAGCGTTAAGGCCAGCCCCAAGGTGGGATAGCCTTGTAAGGGAGTAAGCCAACTCCCTAGCCACCTTTGAAGACAATGCAAGAGGCCTTATGGCTTGTGCAGGCTGTCGGCCAAGTCCATGTAGACTTGGGGCTCTGTCGGCCAGGTCAGGCAGCCAGCCGATGAGCCAACCAGCCATCCGACTCAGTTCAATTAATGCTAGTCATGAGCATAATACTGCAGTCGACTGGCATTTAGTGCCAGTTGTGGCCAATTTCTACTAGCCGACAGGTTGTAGGGGCAGCTGACCTGCACCCTAGAGTCATATAAATAGGCAAGGCATATTCAGTCCCAAAAACATCAGTCAGAAATCAGAGATTAACATCAGAAGTCAAGCATGTATGCTTAGGCTTGTGTCTGTGCATAATTACAGCCCTACTTGTGCTCTCAGCCCAAGGCAAAGAAGCTCAGTCTCTTCAAGAGTTTTCAGCACACCTTTCCTCGGAGTCGGGCCAGTGTATTTCTCTCGAAGATAGCTTCAAAGTCGCCTAAAGCTTATGCACAGTTTTGCCCAGCGACGAGCGTTTGGTCGCTTTGTCCTTGCGTTTGTGGCAGTTGGTCCGTCAGTTTGTTTGCTCTGTCTTGTGGACACAATTTAGCTTGTTTACAGTTCTCCAGAAGAAGAAATAAAGGAAATACTCTTGCTTGCAAGGGGGGCCCTTTTGTGGGTGATTCGGGACCCCATCTGGTGTCGTCTCTACTTTCAGATTCATGTATGGTGTTTTAAAGGATTGCTAAAGACTCACTAAACTCATGTTTAAAGAAAGGCTTGTTGTTTCACACGGTCCTAGCTCAATGCATGCTACATTGGTATCAGAGCTTGGGACGTGATTCAACCAGGCAACCTAGGGTGAGGGCATCTGTTGGATGGTAAAGCTGAGCTGAGATCAGGAAAAACCATTGAAGACACCACTAAAGAAGAAAAACTAGTCGAAGAAATGCTTCCGCAAAAAGAAGACGAAGATACCTAGAAGCTAAAGGAGCAGATAAGGCAACTCCAGATTAGACTTGAAAGAGTGCAGATGGAAAAAAAACTGGCAGAATTACAGGCAACCTTGGCCCAACAGGAGACACCTAAAGAGCAAAGTTCCTCAATGGAACAATGATGTCGATGGATGACTGAAAAGGAAGAGTGAGACCGTGAAGTAAGACTAGCCAAACAGCTGGCAGAGCATAGTTGCATCCAAACTACGTTTGGATGTAATCCAAACGTTCCAAACGTTTGGAAACGTAGTGAATGTGCACTTTTGATTTTATAGGTTAAAAAAATGGACACAAGTCAACGTCTTTTTTTTTTTGGGCTTTTCCTTACGTGCATGTGGCAGCCTCTGTGCGGCGCTCAAGTCTTCTCCTGCGGGTGTCTCTATGCAGCGCTTAAGTCTCTCTCTCTCTCTCTCTCTCTCTCCATCTCGCAAAATTGAAACTAAAGGTTGTATAGTATTAGTAAGTGCTCTAATGTTCATTGATGAATCTTCAAACTTTATATTTTAAAATTTTATAAGTAAACTATAAATTTTGTATATTTATATATCGGGGACAGCGTTCACTACGTTTGGAGTCTTTTCAGCACGTTTTCCAAACGTTTTAAACATATCGTTCACTACGTTTGGAACCACCTTGTGGTGGCAGAGAAAGCCAAACGCAAGGCCAAAGAGGAGCGATTGCGGGCGGAGCTCCATGCGAAGGCATACCACGAGCAACAGGCCCGAGAAGACTTGAGGGACCAGTTCCAACAGGCACTCTAGACTCTGGTAACTTCTTTCCATCCTATTCAATCCTCCACAACCCCAGACATAGCCTCGACAACAGTTATCCGTGCCTCACCGAACTTCACCAAGTACGACCATTCAGTTGTGACTCAGTTTATTCACAACTTTGTTGCCCACTTTCCTCTTTCAAAAATCACAGAAACCCAAGACAAAGTCCATCTGGCGGCGGTTCCACACCTCACTGGTGATGCAGTCACTTGGTGGCAACATTGGTCCCATTTGCATATAGAGCCTTACACTGGCTTATTGGACTATGATGGGGACACCTTTGTGTCTGATTTGAAGACCAGGTTTCTCCCTCCGCAGTACATGACAAATCTAGAAGATGAGTTCTACAAACTCACTTAGAACGGTTCCCTTACGCTCACTTACTCCAACAAGGTGATCACATTAGCTCAACAATTGGGAAAGTTCGAGGAGGAGAAGCTCAAGCAGTTCATTTGGGGATTGGATCCAGACATTTGGTTCCTCGTTCAAAATTTTGAACCTCAGACATATGACAGGGCTTTGACTCTTGCACAGAATCATGAGATGATGCTCAATGGAGGCAAGCCTAAGACTGCTCCAGTCACTCCCAAACCTCAGCAGACGTAGACCAATCAACAGAACCAGGCGTCTACCCAGCAGTCAGGTAAGGGGGCTCCCAACAATAACAACAACAACAAGGATCAAAAGAAGAAGGGCCAGAATAGCTCCGAGAAGGAGCGACAAGATGAACCTAAGAAGACCCCTGAAGAAAAGATCAAGGAGGGCCTTATTGGAGGATTCCTGCAGTTAGATGAGAAGAACGATGCTTCAAAGAGAACTGTTGTTTTTTTTGCCATCACACGGGACATGCCAAGAGGGGTTGTACAAATGACAGTGGAAAAGAGCAAACAAGTAACCTCTCCACGGGCTACCGCCACAGCTGTACCACCCCCTCCACCCCCACCCTCAACCACCAATGTTGTTCTGCTTTTGCCTGCTTTTGCCCGCTTTGAATGCGGTACCTGCAGTGGTATTCAATGATAAGCAGGAGGGTGGAGTTGAGGAGCGTCAGAAAGGTCTTGTCAAAGCTTATGGCAGAGGGAAGGGGCAACAATTTGTCGTTCTCTTTGACATGGGTAGTTTAGAAGATGCCATCTCTCCGCAGTTGGCGACCAAGATGAAATGTGTCCTTGTGCCATATCATTTGGACGTGGACGGGTTCACTCCCGGCCTACGTACTTATATTTCTCAGAAAGCTCAACAATTTGCCTAACAATTTGCCTTCACAGTTTAGAAGGTCCAGTTTCAGGGGACTGTTGGATTATATCATCTCCAGAGGGTCTACATCACCTTTTTTTTCATGCTTGTATTGGCCATTTATGAGGCCCTGCATTGGCATATCTTAGGAGAGATTATTTAGTATTTTTCTACCATTTTTTGATATTTTTAGGCATTTTATGTAGCATTCATGCTGTCGGCTTGCTACAGCTGGCTGACCAACATCCTGAGGGAGTGTACAAGGGCTGGCTTCCTTTCCCTCAATTCATCTCATTTTTTAGCATTCAGTTGAGGTCATTAGCAGCTGCTACTGCTTCTCACCATTGTACAGCACCTACGGGCTTCCCTCGTGCTCAGATTTCAGCAACAAACATTAGTTTCCAGCATTTACAAGTCTTGTACTTGGGCCTACATTTGTGTTTTATATTTGCTTCACTTTCTTTCATGGTATCAGAGAAAAACGCTGACCTGAGGAGAAGAAAGCTGCGTTTTCTGTTTTGGAGCAGGATTTTTTTCAGCCCCTTTCTTCAGAGAAGGTTTCTTGTCAGAGGACATGGCTTCATGAGATTTCTCTACCGCTGCTCCTTCTCCTGTTGATTCTCCAGCACCATCACGGCTTGGATCCCCTGCTTCCACCACTCCACAGGTGATTCCTATTCCCAATCTTTCCTCTTTGAGTTTCTCTCATCCAGGTCTTACTCCCACCCCTACCCACATACCATCCTACAATTCTCCCCAAGTCAGTGACTCCATGAAGCTTACAGCAACCAACTATCATACTTGGTCTTTCTACACTCAGTTGTTGCTGGAAGGAGCCGGTGTGTGGATGGCTATCTCCACACCTCACTTGGTGGACCCTGCTATGAGAAGCATATTGGATGCTCGGGCTCATCTTATCATCATCCATTGCATGACTCCATCGATACAGGCACAGTTTGTCTCTTCCCGGAGCAATGCTAGTCAAGCTTATTTATAGGCCTTGAAAACAATTTGTGGCATGGCCTACCTACTGTCGGCTAGGTCCCCTGGGCAAATCCCCGTTCTTGCTGTAGGCCGACATAGAGATGCCTTCATAAAAGCTGGCTGACAACTTCCTGGGTGATTCCACAGTGTTCCTGCCCATGCCTAGCTGTTGTAGCTCCAAAGTCTGGTTCCAAAACCTTGTCTTTATTTGTTACCCTTGGAGGATCAGCCTGCACATGACAGTATCTCGTGTACAAATTAAGAAAGTAAAAAAAAAGAGTGTTTTTGTGTACTTGATTTTTTGTACGGGATCATGTTGAAGAAACTAATGTGCATGTAATCACTCTTAGTAATGATAGGTTGAAATTCTTGCAAGAGTACAATGATTGTTTTGCTGATGAGTTACAAAATGAATTACCACCTATACGATCGGAAGATCATCGCATTGATCTTGTGCCGGGTATCTCACCACCTAATAGGCCAACCTATTGTGAGTGCATCCGAAAGAGAGAAGATCATGAAGCAGGTAAATGAGCTTCTTAGAAGAGTTTGGTTCAGCCAAACTCTTTCCCATATTGTTCATCCGTCCCCTTGGATGAAAAGAAGGATGGATCTTTTCGTATGTGTGTGAATTATAGAGCTTTGAATAAGTTCACCATCAAGAATCGGTTTTCGATTCCATGTATAGACAAAATCCTTGACAACTTGGATGGATCGGCATGTTTTAGCTGAATTGATCTGAAGAGTGGGTATCATCAAGTGTGTCTGGTGCCTGAGGATTTACCTAAAACTGCTTTCAGGAGAGCATTTGGACTTTATGAGTATCTATCTTGTTATGACTTTTGGTCTTACGAATGCCTCGACCACATTCAATAGAATGATGGTGTTTCGTGGGCACATGAAATCTACATGTGTCTTCTTTGATGACATCCTAGTCTTCTCGAAGACCGTAGGAGAGCATAGAACTCACTTAGACTATTGTTTTTAAAGAATTTCATAAGCGTAAACTCTTCATAAATTCATAGAAGAGTGAGTTCTTCTTGTCAGAGATACTCTATCTTGGGCATACTGTGTCCAAAGATGGAGCGTGGATGGATCTTGCAAAGATTGATACAATTCAGAATTCAGAATTGGCCTGAATTGAGATCGGTGCATGAGATCCGTAGTTTTCTTGGATTATGCGCTTACTACCACGGGTTCATTCGATACTTTGCATGGATTGCTTCTCCTTTGCATGACTTGATAAAGAAGGTAGCTATATTCAAATAGATTGATATAGAGAGAGATGCATTTCTCAAATTGAAAGATGCAACTACACGTGGTCCAGTGTTGATTATTCCGGATTTACAAAAGCCATTAAGTGTCGAATGTGATGCATCTTGAAATTGCATAAGAGTTGTCTTAAGTAAAAAGAGACATGCTATGGCCGTAGATTGCATGATGTAGAGCTCTCTCTTGGCATTTATGAGAAAGATCTCTTGGTTGTAATTCATGCACTAACCATATGGAAACATTACCTTCTTGGGGTTGATTTCACCGTGAAGACAGATCATCAGAGTTTGAGGTATTTTTTTACCCAAACTAAATTGTCGGAGAAGCATATGAGGATGGCCAATTTCCTCTCTATGTTTCATTTTCACATGTTGCATACTCCTGGAAAGAAGAATGTAGTGGCAGATGCATTGTCACCAAAGCCGTATGTAGCAGCTATCTCAGTTGCCTCTCATGGAGACTTGTCTACCATACGTGATTTGGATGCTAATCTTGCCACTATTTGGGTTGATTTTTTGGCTGGTCATGCACATGCCTCATATGTGATCAAAGAGGGGTATCTTTTGAAGGATAATTGTCGGTGTGGTGTCTGAAGGTTTAGGATGAGTGCCATGCTCCTCCATATGCTAGTCATAGAGGAATAATACCTACTACGCACATGATTGAGCAGTATTTCTTTTGGCTAGGTATGTTGAAGAACATAGAGACACATGTACGTGCATGTAGGCAAAAGGCACCATGGTTGCTTCAGCCATTGTCTATTCCCACGCAACAATGGGAAAGTATTACAATGGATTTCATTATGGACTTGCCACAGACTAATGATGCTATTTGGATAATTGTGGACAGGTTTGGCAAGCATGCTCACTTCTTGCTGGTCAAGAAGACCATCAAAGCTGAGCATATGGTTAAGATATATCTTGCACGAGTGTTCAAGCATCATGGAATGCTCGAGTCTAAAAGAACGCGGAGTGCGGAGCACCAAGGGAAATAGAGGCGCAGCACGCGGAAGACGGCCATCAACCGGCCAGGTCCCCCCCCCCCCCCACCTGAACATCCCATGAGACCACCATTAAAGGTGGGGGATCATGGGAGACCAAGGGGCATTTTGCCCTATATAGAGGAGTTAAGTTGATCCCAAACCACTATGTGGGATTAATAGACTACCGCATGGAAGCATGAGAAGTGGAGGGTAAGAATCGATCCAACACCCCCCCTCCTGATGCGAAACACGAGGCCGAGCAAGAGCCGACCTTACTCTGATACCATGAAAGAATGCGGACCGCGGAGCACCAAGCAAAACAAAGGCGCAACACACGGAAGACGGCCATCAACCGGCCTAGTCCCCCCCCCCCCCACTGGCATCCCATGAGACCACCAATAAAGGTGAGATATCCGAGGAGACTAAGGGGCATTTTGCCCTATATAGAGGGGCTAAGTTGACCCCAACCCACTATGTGGGAGAAATAGACTGCCACATGGCAGCGTGAGAAGTGGAGGACAAGAATCCATTTCAACAGAGTCTATTGTAGGGGATAAAGATCCCAGGATGTAACATGCAGCGGAAGTATTCGTAATTAAGGATCCTGTCGCACAAGTCTTACACCGCCTTCTGTAGCCCGAGTTTCGTGAGTTTAGCAATCCACTTTTATGACTTCAAACTTTAAGAGATTTGAGAGAGAGAGAGAGAGAGAGAGAGAGAGAGAGAGAGAGAGAGAGAGAGAGAAACTAGACACCGTATGGGGTCCCGAATTACCCACTGAAGGGCCCCCTATCCCATTACCGAAATAGTATTTGCTTTATCTATACAAGATTAACCACAACCCCACCTCCCTCCACGTGGGCAAAGGAGGTGGGGCTAATTCAAAATAACCACTCCTCTTGCAAGCGTGAGGAGGAGCCAAATCTCACATCTTCCAATGCAATTTTGAATTTGAATCTAAGAAGATCTCATCTCACACCTTTCAATGAAATCTTTGTATACATGCTTACATACCTATAGATACACACACTTATATATATTATGTATGTATGTGTATCTATAGGTATGTAAGCATGTATATATAAATAGTGTACATGTGCATGTGCATGTGTGTGTGAGAGAGAGAGAGAGAGAGAGAGAGAGAGAGAGAGAGATTACATGTAAGATGCATTTATTTGAGAGTGAGCACACCTCACCACTCATCCTTACCATTAAAATTTAATCTAAAATTTAATTAAAATTATATATATGTATGTAAATATATTTGTGTGTGTGTGTGTGTGTGTGTGAGAGAGAGAGAGAGAGAGAGAGAGAGAGAGAGAGTTTCTATGTGAGTGTGTGTGTGCATGAGAGAGAGAGAGAGAGCCTGAGAATTTCTATGTAGGAGATAGTTTGTGTGGGAGGAGATAAGGTGTGTTTTCATTAGTGTATGTGCGTGAGAGTGTGTAGGGGGAAAGAGTGTGTGTTTGCATTAGTACATGTGCATGTGTGTACATGTGTGTGTGTGTGTGTGTGTGGAGGGGAGAGAGAGACACACACAGAGAGACAGAGACATGGAAGTCTATGTGTGAGAGTGTGTAGGGGGAAAGAGTGTGTGCTTGCATTAGTACATGTGCATGTGTACATGTGTGTGTGTGTGTGAGAGAGAGAGAGAGAGTTTCGACATTTGAGAGTGTGTGTTGTATGTGAGAGAAAGAGAGTGTGCATGTGTGTGTGTAAGAGAGAGAGAGAGAGAGAGAGAGAGAGAGAGAGAGAGATTACATGTAAGATGCATTTATTTGAGAGTGAGCACACCTCACCACTCATCCCTACCATTAAAATTTAATCTAAAATTTAATTAATTAAAATTATATATATGTGTGTAAATCTACTTAAGTGTGTGTGTGTGTGTGTGTGTGTGAGAGAGAGAGAGAGAGAGAGAGAGAGAGAGAGAGTTTCTATGTGTCTTTAACGCCGAAGATAGACTTTTTGGCGCTTATGTAGAGCCCATTATCTCGCAAAAGTTGCAAGACTTTCTCCACATCTTTCTCATGCTGCTCCGCAGTGGCTGAGAATACAAGTATGTCATCAAGAAAGATGAAGACACACTTACCAATGAGGATTGCGAAAATCCTAGACATCATTTTATTGATTGCGGGTGCATTGGTAAGCCCAAAAGGCACGACTAGGAACTCGTAGTGACCACACTCTGTTTGGAAAGCTGTTTTTGGAATGTCAGCTTTGAAAATGCGGACCTGATTGTAACCACTCTTGAAGTCGATCTTAGTGAAAAATTTTGCACTGTCTAAACGCTCCAAAATGTACTCAATCCTTGGCATAGGAAACTTATTCTTAATGGTGAGTTTATTCAATGCCTTGTAGTCTACACAAAGGCGTGCATACTTGTCCTTCTTTTGGACAAATAGGATGGGTGTAGCGAATGGTGAGGAAGAAGACCGAACGAATCCGGCTCGGAGGAGCTCAGATAACTGTCTTTCTAGCTCGCCCTCTAAAGTCTTGGAAAGGCAATAAGGGAACCTGCTAGGAGGTTCTGATCCAGGGACCGAATCGATATGATGGTCCTAAGGATGTGACGGGGGGAGACTGGGTGGGAGATCGTCCCTAAGCATAATGTCCTGATGTCTAGAGAGGAGGTCTGCTAACTGTGGGACTGAAGATGAGATAGTTGCTGCTACCGGTGAGGTAGAGGCTGTTTGAGCACGAACATAAAGTAGTGTCCCTTTTGCTCCCTCGCGGATAGCTCGTCGGGCTTGGAGATGAGAAATCAATGGGATGCCAAGAATGCTTCTATCCCCATGAATGATGATGGGCTCAGGAAAACCTTTACAGATAGTAAAAGTGTCATGCTCCCGATGGGGAATAGGCTCATATTGACGAAACCACTGGATTCCTAAGATCATGTCACACCCCAGAAGAGGCAAGACAATGAAATCTCGTTGAATGAGGCCTTTTGGACTTCAAAGGCAAACTGCTGTGCCGTTTTGAGATATGTGGGTGTGGAGACCAGGTGTGAACCCGTCCACATCCAAATGATATGGCACTAATGTGTAGCTCATCTTGTTAGCCAATTGGGGAGAGATGGTGTCCTCAGAACTGCCCATGTCGAATAGAACTACAAACCGTCGGCCCTTGGCAGAGCCGTAAGCTCGGATGAGGCTTTTCTGTGCATCATCGCTCTCACCCTCCTGCTTAGCATCAAATACCACGGATGGCATAGGATGCATAGAGGTAAAAGTTGAATTGCATTTGTGGTAGTAGGCGGGGCTTGAGGAGCTGGAGATGCTGTGGCAACTGGGGCAGAAGGAGCTTTGGAGGCTTGCTCCGCTTGCCATTTGTCGATGGTATGACAGAAAAAACATATGTTTTTTGACTGGTATTTCCGTTGCTCCTCTGGAGGAAGATAACCTCCAGTAATGCCTGCTTTAGCCTTTTCCTCGTAGGTTTTCTTAGGCTCCCTCTGAACTAGAGCTATTACTGTCGTCCTTCTTAGCATCTTTAGAAGATACATTACCTTTCCCTGGTTGCGCAGCAGATTGCTGTTGCTGGGGTTTGGTAATAGATTGTGACGACTACTTAGGCTTGTCTCCGTTCATCTTCATTTCTTCATTTTGAGCCAGAGTCAAAGCCCGGTCATAGGTACTGGGTTCAAAGTTACGAACTGTGAACCGGATATTAGGATCTAATCCACGAATGAATTGATCCATTTTGGCCTGCTTAGATAACCCTAATTGTTGTGCTAAAGTTATAACCTTTCCGGAAATCTAAAGCACTGGTGACCCGTTCTATTTGAGTCCATAGAACTCATCTGCTAGGCTGGTCATATACTGGGGAGGGAGAAATCTCGTCTTTAGGTTATGAACAAATGTATCCTAGCTAAAAGCTGTGACACTTGTTGTCTGGTCTGTATGAAGACTAGACCAATGCTGCCACCAAGTGATTGCCTCACCCATAAGGGTGGGGAGCCGCTACGTGGACTCTATCCTGCGGATCTGTAATCACAATTACCATCATACTTACTAAAATTTGGTTGAGTTCGAATGATGGTAGTTGATGTCGCGGGTTGTTGGCTAGTGGCACCTATGGCTGGGGAAATTGAAGAGAGGTGCTGATATCACAGATGTGTTAGCACATTCATCCCCACTTTCTACCCATTTCTGGTGCCCTTTTGGCCCCTTTTGTATGGCCCTTGATTGTGGGCCGGCCACCCCTTTTTTCCATATTTTTCTCCAGTCGGCCAGCTCATATGCTCCAGTCGGCAAACATATTCAGCCCCAGTCGGCCAGCACTACCCACCTATAAATAGGTGGGGCTGGCCTCTCATTTCTCATTCAGGCTTGTACATATTTTGCTCCCTCACTTGTGAGACTATGTGTGTCTCTTGCTTGGGACTGTTTTGCTTCAGTATATTCAGCATAGTTGCTCCATATCTCTCTCTCCCTGGCACTCTCTATTCAGCACACTCTAGTGGCCCTTTGCTTCCGCTCTGTGCACTCTTTCATGGTATCATCGCTCCGGTTCAGCGACTCCTTTGCTGCCCCAGATTCAGCCCTATTTTCAGCACCCTCTCCTCTGCGTTTTTCTCAGATTTGCAGCCTATTTGTTGCTGCGTTTTCTGGACAGCATCTGCTGATCACCTCCTCTTCAGATTGGCTTCACCGCTTGCAGCCATCAGGTAATTTTGTGATCAGTGTTTCATTCCATGTGGAGTTTGGATAGAGGCGGCCTGTTTTTTTCAGGACAGCAGCCCTTTTCTGGCTGCGTTTTCCTCTCCGGTGGTCGTTCCCTTTTGCAGAGGGGGTTTGTGGTGTTTCGGGCTTTGGTGGCACCCTTGGTACCTGCGGAGGACACTTATTCTTTTGAGATTGTGCGTTTTCTTGAGGAGAGCCCAAGCTACAGTCCTAGTTGATGCCTTTCCCTCTTGCACCCTCTTACAGCATATTCCCAGGCCCTGTGTGACTGCCTTTCCTCTCTATATCAAATCTGCATTTTTTTGCTTCCCTCTTCTGGTGACCTCAAGGTTGGAGGTACAGTCGACAGAAGCTTCTTCGTTTTTTGCTACAGGAGGATTTTGGGGTGCTGTCCAGCCTCTTAGGGCTGCGTTTTGGTGGGAGGAAGGGTCCTATATCAGCGTTTTCTGATTTGGACAGTTTTATCTTATGAGGGTTGGTCCTATTGATTGGATCAATGATGACAACTTCAGATTTGGCTCCCGTACCACTCTCTTGTTATTTCCTTGATGAGGCAGACAAGTTGGATGGTGGTAACTTTCAGTCATGGAAGTTGCAGGTTACTTCTATTCTCAGGGAGTATGGTTTGATGGAGTTTCTCTCGTACAAGAATCGGTGCTTGCCGGACCTTGCCTCTATGGAGGATGTGTGTCGGTGGAGGAAGACTGATAGACAGATCTATGGCTTTCTGCTCTCGAATTATCAGGATTCGGTTCTTCGACACTTCATCTATGCTCTTGATGATGCTTCTACTTTCTATGTGTGGCAGTTGCTTTGTGACCTCTATGGTGATGCCAGTGATCGACAGATGGTTTCTACTTCTGGGTGCTATGTGTTAGAAGTCATCTCCCATCTTTACTGAGACACCAGGGCCTTTGTTGTGGGTTTGCCCGCCCTTGTAGGTGCTTTTCTCATTTTTCCTCACTCCTCGTATTTTTTCCCATATTTTTTCCATTTTTCTTGGCTTGGGTGGATGCCCAGTGTTGGCAGGAGGGCCCATGAGCTGGCTGACTGATGCTTCAAGTCCACGACCTCTCACATGTGCTGCCGACTGTTGACAGCTGGCCGACTGGTTGTCTTGGCTGGTCGTGGAGGTTCAGGGCGTGTCGGCTATCCTTCTAGAGGTCGACTGCATCATTGGGGCCATATAAAATGGCCCCACAGCCCCTTGCCATTGTTGTATCATTATTCGGGATTCTTCTTGTGTATATGTAGTAGAGTTATACGCCTCTCTCTCTCCATTGCTGTTTTTCTGCACTGTGTTTGCTCGTGTTCCCAGATTTGGTCATCATCTCTGTTGCGTATTCTGACACTATGCAGCCAGTGATCTTGTGGATACTTCTTTTGGAGATGTTCTTGCAGCGAAGGATAGCGAGCCAGTTTTGCTCACTGCATCTGAGGAGTTTGTTTCTCATGTTTGAGGAGTTTGTTTCTCCTGCTCCTTCAGTTTTTGTGCATACTTCTCCTTGCGAGGATGATTTCTCTGGTAATGTTTTTGTGGAAGACAGTGGGCTATCTTTGCTCACAGCTTCTGAGGGTGATTTATCTTCTATTGCTTCGCCTCCGATTCTTTTTTCGTCAACCAGTGACCAGGATGTGCTGCTCGTTCCTTTGCCTTCTATGGAGGAGCCTGCTTCTACGCTATGTGATGCTATTGAGGAGGCTACTACTACTTTAGTTACCACTACTGTGAATGTTCCTATTTTCCTTACTCTGTGTGAGGATTTTGGATTGTGATCAGGTGTGTTTGTGACCGTGCTTGGGCCACCCTGGTACTTCCAGGGCTTGAAGGATTGGGATTTGGATTTGGTTGGGCTTGTGGAGCCCCGACATCAGTTTTCAGAGGGGGCAGTTGAGCTTACATCTTGCGATGCCGACCTTCGAGGAGGATGCTATTATATAGCATTTGGCTACTCTTGGTACACTGTTGGAGCAGATGGACTCTATTTCTTTTGAGGGTATTATCTTCTTGGAGCTACAGGCTTCTAGGGATTCCTGTGACACTGTGTTTACATTTGGGTTTGGCACCGATATTTGGAAGAGCACGGCTCAGCCTACATGGTTGTTTTCTTTTAGAGGAGCAGTGTACCTGGCAGCTTGTTCTGTTGCTTTTGTAGCTGAGTTGCTGTGGAGATTACTTTTGGAGATTTCTTTTTACCTGTTGTTGCTGCATTCTTTTGTCTTTGACAGAGGTTGACTTCTTCGGCTTCTCGGAGTTTGTTCAGCATCTGGTGCTGAGAGGGGGTGTTAGCACATTCATCCCCAGTTTCTGCCCATTTTTGGTGTCCTTTTGGCCCCTTTTGTATGGCCCTTGATTATGGGCTGGCCACCCCTTTTTTCCATATTTTTTGGGATTTTTCGTAGCCTATTTGGTATTTTACCAGTCGGCCAGCTCATATGCTCCAGTCGGCGCATATTCAGCCCTAATTGGCCAGCACTACCCATCTATAAATAGGTGGGGCTGGCCTCTCATTTCTCATTCAGTCTTGTACATATTTTGCTCCCTCACTTATGAGACTATTTGTGTCGTTTGCTTGGGACTGTTTTGCTTCAGTATATTTAGCATAGTTGCTCCATATCTCTCTCTCTCTGGCACTCTCTATTCAGCACACTCTAGTGCCCCTTTGCTTTCGCTCTGTGCACTCTTTCAAGATGCATGACCTCCTTTTCCCTTTGGTGCTCGAGTAACATACGTTCTCGATCGAGCTTTCGTTGGTGGTCCCGAGTGGTGTGTTCAGCTTGACGCTAGTCTTCTTCGATCCTGCGTTGGGCTTCCTCATAGTCCCGTCTATCTGCTTTTTCTTGTTGATTTCTTGCTTCAGCTTTTTCTTCTCTCCGTCGAACCTCGTCTTCTCTTCTTTGTTGTTTCATTTGAAAAAAGAGGGAGATGTAGTCGGGGGTTGCTAGAGGCAGAGGAGGTCGTACTGTTGTTGCCTCGTCTCCAAGAGTTGGAGACGCTCCATGAGAAGCTGGTTCTGAGCTCTGAGTAGAGCTATGGTGTCTGCGGCGGTAGTTAGAAGAGCAAGGTCTCCTTCGGGGGAGACTTCTTCCGGTTGATGTGTACTCTCCTCTGTAGACATCATGCTGAAGCTGGTGGTCGTTCCAGAACGCAATCTGACCATCCAAGGATGCCGTCATGCTAGGATGGGGTGTGTGTGGACAAGCTAAATTTGATACCAATGTAACATGCAGCGGAAGTACTCGTAATTAAGGATCCTATCACACAAGTCTCACACCGCCTTTTGTATCCTAAGTTTTGCGAGTTTAGCAATCCACTTTTATGACTTCAAACTTTAAGAGACCGTATGGGTCCCGAATTACCCACTGAAGGCCCCCCTATCCCGTTATCGGAATAGTATTTGCTTTATTACTTTGAAGAGACTAACTTTGGACTGACGATAAGCCAAACGCAAGATCTCGAAGGACCAAGAGTTGGGTTGAACTGTACACGGTTGTAGAAGCACCAATGATGACCAATCTCGAGCCTATGCACTCTTCCCAATGGAATGAGGGAAGGCTGCAAATCTGAGGCTGAGGTAGGGCTGATTGGGACTGTTTCTAGGCTGTGAATGAATGCTGAATTTTACCTTCACCAAAGTGCTGTAGCAAAACGATGAAGATAAGAATGTTGAAAACTGCTCCTATGCAGAAAACGTAAAGTGATCTGAAGGCTGAATGCTGTATGGTGATGTGTTTAGGGTGATGAAGGCTGAATGCTTATGCGTTGATGCTCCTAGGTGCTGATGGATGAAACGCTGAGGGCTGAGGTGCTGATTGCTTCAATTGCTTATGCTCCTTGTGCTGAAGGCCCAATCGTTGAAGGCTTGATTGCTGAATTATGATATGAATGATGGAATGATGCAATGCTGAACTATTTATATGCACTTTTGATGCTGGTTGGCTGGCTATAGAGCTGGTCGACTGCATCATGTCTTGTCTAAATGAATAAATATGGTAAAAATGCCAGTTAGATGCTCTAAAATATGGAAAAAAATACTGGAATAATATTGAATAATATTCTGATGCTTTTGCCAAGGTCTATGTGGTCTTATGTGCCTATGGGATGGATGATATGCAAAATGCAACCACGAGCCGATGCAAACCCTAAGGCTTCTATTGACTCTACATGCATGAATGAATCTCTTCAAGTGGGTTAAGAGACTTGACTGACTGACTGATTGACTCACTATGGCCGAGGAACGATCTACGTAGCTTGTGCTTGACTTATCCTGGGCTGAGGAATACAATGAGGTCACGGCGTACGACAAATATCATCCTAAAGGGTACATGCCTTTGTAAAAGCATCCAACTGCCAAAGTTTGCATGCCCAAAACGTGCATGCCCTTTTGCATCAGCCATATCAAATGTGGGAGTCATTGCATGTGCAACATAAGCAACTATGTCATATTTGTCTAACATGTATAACCCATGGCATAACGTACTAGATGCCACAATGATATCACCATCATTCCTATCATGAATTGTACATTTGTCATCAATGAATTCTACCACAAGACTTGCTCTTGTAATGGTACATTGAAAGCAAGTTTTTCTTAATGCCAGGTACACATAACATTCCTGATAGAGCAAAAGTTCCACCTTTGGTGGCACTGAGCACTATCTGGCCAACACCCTTCCTAGGATATGAAGAGTTGTTAGCATCTGAAACACTTTTGCCTTGGGTGCAAGCCCAAGAGAAGTAAACAAGTGTTTCCTCGACGTAATGTGCTGAGAGGTACCATTGTCAAAGTACCACACCATCCTCTTGTGTTGAAAAGCATGCGTTTTCTTGAGAGGGATCATAACTGCATGTAACAACAAAGGCCCACTCTTCTTGCACAAGGTTTGCAGATTGGTCTTCCTTCTTGGCAGTAGGGGCTGATTTGTCATCAACAGACATACTAGCATCTTTCTTCTTTTCCTTTACCAATCTCTTTTTTCACTCATTAATGTATTGACTGGGCTTTTGACAACAATTACATTTGCCTGCCTTCTTGGCTTCTGGAGCATCACTTTTGTTTGCACCTTACTTTCCCGATGGCTGTCCAAAATCAGCTTTTTGCTGAAAATCACCACGTGAAGATGCCGTCCCTTTTCCCTTACTTGCGGCTGCAAGTGCCTGATCCCGACCACGCATGCCTGACTTATTGGTCCTAGTTTGCTCTTCTTGTAAGAGTAATAGCACTAACTCTGCAAATGTGATGGAGTTGGGATTGCCCCTCATCGTCAGGTTGAGAGTGATGTGAAAATTACCATAAGAGTCGTGCAAAGAGTGAAGAGTAGTGACAAGTCGGCTGTCTGGAATTACCTCATCAATATCTGGTTGTCTAGAGTTACCTCATCAGTACCAATGAGCTGCTCTCTCAAATCCTTGAATTTTGTTGGGTGCTCATTCATGGAGTCACCCTCATTCATCTCCAATATATCTAGCTGCCTCTTCAGATGGGTGACTTGCTTCATTGCGAGTTTGGTAATGCATGCCATGCATTTTTTGCTGTAACACCATGTGTGACAGACAACCTATGATATTGCTTAAACATGAAAGAACGCGGAACGCGGAGCACCAAGCGAACAGAGGCACAACACACAGAAGACGGCCATCAACCGGCCGGGTCCGTCCCACCCAAACATCCCATGAGACTACCAATAAAAGTGGGGGATGAGGGGAGGGATTAAGTTGACCCCAACCCACTATGTGGGATAATAGACTGCCACATGGCAATGTGAGGAGTGGAGTGCAAGAATTCATTCCAACACCCCTCCTTGATGCGATGCCCGAAGCTGAGCAGTATGTAACACGCGGAAGCTCTGGGTAGTCTTCTTTCAGCCCAAAACACTCTTAGAAACCATCTGATGCAAAAATGCAGATATAGAGAGAGAGTAGAGGGAGAGAGAAGTGCTGGAAATTCAGTATATTGATATGGTACAAAAGGTACTCCTACTACAGCCATAGGCTGCCTTACATAAAAAGGTGGTAACTCACCAAAATCCTGTCCTAGATCTTGATCCACTCCCTAGTGGAATGAATGACTCCATCTATGAGCACTTGATTCCTTGGACAAATGGTAGACTGGCCGACTGCTGGTCGGCCAGTCCTAAATGCATTTAATGCTCCTTTTAACGCAGCCGACTGGTCTTTTCCTTGTTCATGATGCGCATGCTGCTGCCCCTGTCCTCTGGTTCAGCCGACCACGTCCATGAGCAGCCGACAGCCTTGTGTGCAGCCAGCACCACCTGTCCTGCAGCCGACAGCCATCTGATCCACGCCTGTCTCCAGTCTACACTGCCAAAGGTGCTCTGTGCTCTATCATCTTGGTTCTACTCTTTATCTGGCTGCCTCTTTTGGATTTAGCCCTGAAAATGTCCATGGCATCTATGATGCACATGACATAGTAGGAGCCAAGCTAGCTCTGATACCATGAAAGAACGCTGAATGCGGAGCATGAAGCGAACAGAGGCACAACACGCAGAAGACGGCCATCAACCGGCTGGGTCCCCCCCACCCAAACATCCCATGAGACCACCAATAAAGGTGGGGGATGAGGGGAGACCAAGGGGCATTTTGCTCTATATAGAGGGGTTAAGTTGACCCCAACCCACTATGTGGGATAATAGTTTGCCACATGGCAGCATGAGAAGTGGAGGGCAAGAATTCATTCCAACAAAACAATTTTTGATGTGCATGCATATGGAAGTTCAATTTATGCAGCTAACGTGATAGCTACTTTTGTGATATGCTTTGTATGCATGTGTGAGGTTGCTTGTTATTATGATCCAGGGACGGAGATGGCCCAACTGATTTGTGGCGGCTGCCGAACATTGCTGATGTACGCTCGTGGTGCAACAAGTGTGCATTGCTCGTGTTGTCATACTATCAACCTTGCAATGGAAGGTTGGCACAAGTTTTGTTTTTCTTGGAAAGTTTACTGGATGGTTAATTAAGCAGGTTAATATGCTTAATGTACTAGTATTGTTGTCTCTCTCCCTTTGCAGCCAACCAAGTTGCCCATGTTAGTTGTGGAGGATGTGGGACTATGCTAATGTATCCATATGGAGCCCAATCGGTAAAATGTGCTCTTTGCCAGTTCGTCACATCCATTGGGGTACGTCTCCTTAATTCTTTTGCTGTTGGAAAAGTGTTGTGATGTATTTTTGATATGCAAATCACAGCATGATGTTTATGGGGATTTTCCTTGGCAAGTCTTGTTATGATTCTGCAACTTTGGGGATCTTTCCCAAACCTAACAAAAACTAAAATTAACTCCATAAGGGTTTATTTATCTTCGTGCTACGATAATGTCATCGGTGCCCGTGCCCAAGTGTAGGCGGAGGCTTAAAGATATGATCTTTATGCCTCCACCTACTCTTTATGTGAACAAACCTTCGTGGATATTGATTTTTTGTCACTTCTTTAGATGTGAGGGGTACACACTCAGGGTCCAGCCTCTTACCTTTCTTTGAATGCACATTGGAAGGGGCTTTATCTTTTTTTTTTTTGTGTTTGGGAGTTATTGATGTGGTAAATCATTTTCTGTTATTGGAAGGCTTTGTTATTTCTTTTTTTGAGAAGCAAAGAACATTGTGGTTGGTGCTGTCTGACATGTTTATTTGTTGGTGCTTTAGATGAGCAATGCAAGGATGCCACTTCCAGCACAATGGCCATCCTCAAATGTGGCACCTGTGCAACCGGCTCCAGCTTTTCAGGTTCATGTTTTTTTTTTGGGTGAAGATCTGGTGGAGTTTGGTGATAGTACATGATTTTGTTTCTCATTCAAGGGGCAGTTTCGTGATCTGTCTTGCCACAGCTATAAGTTGCAAACTGAACGAAGAAACATCAAATTATTTTGGTTTTTGGTCCTTAAGCTGTGTCTTCTTGGCTGGTGTGGTTCCATGCTTGTTGCCTGCATTTCCCTGCCTCTTGCTCTCATAAGCCATGCCTTATGATTTTGTTATTCCCCATCACAAGCGTGTGCTTCCAATCTCCAATTTATTGCTTGTGGCCTGTCCCCTTATTATTAGGGCCCTCAAACTGCTTGGCTTTGTGGGAGTCCGTAGCCCCATAGTCGTGCACATGCATTTGAGCCTCTCTGGAGCTGAATCATGTACCATCTCTTTTGCTTGTCGAGTCATCTGTGGGAACGAGTTTCATTCCAGATGCTTTGTGTAGATTTAGTACGTTCTCAAGTCTTTGATTTGGCATGGGAATCAATCCTTTTGATCTTGATGGATCAAATCTGCATGAGGTTCTTCATGTCTTTATCTTCCAATTTTGCTAATTTGCTTGTCAAGTCTGGTGTTGTCCTTTTTTACAATGTGACCTTCAGAAAAAGCTTTGCAAACAAAATAATAATATGTGTGCAATATCTCCAGCTGTTAGTGGGTTAGTAGACAACTGCGTTGCTCTCAAGACTAGGGAGCCAAAGAACGACTCCTCCAGCCATACTCCTTTATTGAGGCCTTTGTACATGAACTACGTCAAGTACTCTTTGGCTCTCTTGCCTTGCTTTTGGGATCAAGAGATCCTCATTGTCCACTAGATCTGGCTGTTCTCTTCTTGCATGGCCATAGGTGGAGGGTCATTGTGCATTCAAAAGACATATGAAACCTGTTATATGATGCCCAACTGCTCCAGTTCTATGTCCACATCACTTAATTACCTTTGTGATGAGAGATGGACCAAATTCTTGAAGGCAAGCTTTGAACATTTTTTTCTACCTGCTTTAGCCTTTGCCTAATGATCATGTTGATACGTCACATCTTTCCCATGCTTATTTGCATGGTGCTTGTAAATGTGTGTGCATCGTGATTCTCTTATTAAATGCCTGTGGTATTTGCTCATAGGCCTAAGTCAATATATCATCGATAGTAGTAAACAGTAGCTTCATAAGAGTCCTTTTGATGGCTGAAGAAACGGAAATTATGTGACATGGCTTGTACCCATGGCAAAAACTCAACGCTTCGGAGTACCAAGCCCAAGCTGATTGTATTTTTGTGTGACTGTAGGAGGGTGGAATGAGAAACTGTGGATGGAAGACATTGGAGGTCTGGATTTGTCCCAAATTTATCAAATAAAGCTCTCCAAAACTTGTTGTCCGATCTAAAACGCAGGTCTTTGAATGGATACCAAAATACGATAAACAGATTTGTGACATTCTTTGCTGTCTTTTCCTTCTTGCGATCATGCCTGAAAAGAAGTGGCAGCAATCTTGGCAACGCTGCTTTGAGTTGTAACTCACTAATCAACAAGGGGTACCAGCTCTCCTAATGCCTCGACTGTTGTAAGAGCCATAACCGAAGATCAAAATTAGGGTTTTGCATGAGTTCAGTCCTTGCAACAATGTTTCAGTATACAAAGCAGAAAAAGCAAATTAGGGTTTGCGTTTTTAGGGTTTCAAGTCTCAACACATTTTTGCATATAGCATAGGTTTGCATTAGTTCAAACCTAGGTAGAGAGAGTCAGCCATGGGCACCGATTCATTGGACAACACAAGATTGATAAGTATATGGAAGACCAACCCGTATTCGCGTTTGGAGGTTGCAGAAAGAGACATCGAGATGATGGTTGTATTGATGCAGGAGATTGTTAGTGATAATGAGCTCTGGCAAGATTGGGAGAAATGCTTTGCATGGATTTTCGCGTACAACGTACCAGGAAGGACCCACCTAGGGTTGAGGTGCACCCAAGACCGAGGGCATGGTCTCTCGAAAGTAAGAACCTCGGAACTTATCGAGGACGCTCTCATGGAAGAGGAGATTCCAGTAGAGGCACCGTTGCTTGATGAACCAAAGTCCGAACAAGAACGCGAACCTTAACTTGAGGTAGATCTCGATTCTCTCTATAGGCATCTATGTCATGGACAGGGGTAGCTGGGGCACTTTTTCCCTCTCTAAGAGGTTTCTCCCTGCATGCACAGGAACCCACTCTATCTCACTATTGGGATTATGTGTGTGAAGGGACCTTTGTACTTTAGGTCAATCTCACTTATCTTTTGTACTAGCACATAGAGTTGTGCCTCCTCCTTGCTCACGACTACTTCACATTCTGTGTTTGTGTTGTGCATTGGTGCAAACCCTAACCCTAATCCCAACATTTGGTATCAAAGCCCATTTTTTTCGTCCATCTGCACACATGCGTCAGCCTGTACTCGATTGTACACGCACGAAGTTGTACGCGATTGTACGCACATGCAAAGCTGTACATGTTAGTGGTTATGGCACCCGTACATGTCCACGTCAGCATCCGTACACCTGCCACTCGTTCTCTAGTCATAGCTTTTCTTCAAGAGGGAAATTTTTTGGGGCTTTTGCGAAAATGGACATCTTGCAGCATTATACTTCGGGTGTTTTTTGAAATTGAGTCCAAAATCGACAAATTGGACCACCATTGGTACCAATTTTCGCAAAGTTGACTCCGAACGGCTCCGAAATTAGTAATTTCTATCCCTACACTTGAAATTTCAATACATTTTCAGGTTTACAGCAAGCAATGGGCCACTCCACAACCATGCATGTTGCATTCAGTGGATATTGCATTAACAGTGTGTTTGGACACTTGCAGTGTTTGAGCTAGATATTTTGTGTAGGTTATTCGGCATGTTTATAGCTTTGGACAAATTGGATGGGACTAACTACCCATTGTTGTGGGCATACATGATGAGGCACTTGTCGGTTGCCAAGGGCCTATGGGCTATGGTTGTAGGTGAGGAGGGCCAACCTTCCTTGCCAGTTTTGCAACAACCAGGTGCTCCTGCTCGTACAGGTAGCCAAAGCTAAGCTGCATTTGGCACTATGGGATCTTCTGTGACTTAGGAGGCAGCCACACTCCTATTGCGGATCGACGAAGGTGGGATGCCAAGGATGCACAAGCACATGCACTCATTGCCCTCTCAGTGAAGGAGCATTAGTCCTAATATCCGTTCTCGTGTCACTGCTAAGTTGGTTTGGATGCACTTGCAACACCCTACCAAGTGTGCAATGAGGCAGGAGTGGCCTATTTGAAGTAGTTGGATGTGTTGCATATGGATGAGGGTGACTTTATGGATGAGTACTTGACTAAGGTTAAAGACCTTCGAGAGTAGCTTGCCAACATTGATGAGAACATTCAGGACAACTCTCTTGTCACTTCTATCCTCAATGCATTACGTTAATCATATCAGGGCTTTGCCATAATCACTTCCGCATGGGACTTTTGTGGATGCCAATAGACTGCAGATCTACCTCTGATGGCCAACCAAGTGCCAACTACTAAGCTCTGATGGGCTACTTGCCATAGAAAGAGTGTAATCTTCCGTGCCCGAAAATTGTCCCACAACCTCTTCGAGAATTCTAAAAGAAACTGAGGGATTCCTTCGGACTCTCGTTGTCCTATTGCTGTTGGGGTGCCCTCAATCTTAGGCATTTGAATCCTACGGCCGAGCTGTGCAGTGTACTCACAGAAGGGGGTGCCAGGAGCCTCCTCTCTGGCAAAGGGATTGTGCCATGTCCACTCTCTTGGGTCCCACTTAAGGTGTGTGATTGGGCGGCTCTCCCATAACCATAGCTGCCAAAAGCCCCCTCTGGCCACCTTGGCTGGTGGAGGGTTTTGGACGTCGCCATCGCCTGCTGGCCACCACCGGCCTCTTGTCGTCAAGGGAGAGGCCCCATCGAGATCGTGTGCAAGATCCCGATTCCCTTCTCTCTCTTTCCTCACTTTCTATATCTTTATCTCTTGGAAACGTGGTTGAGTCTGTCATGGCACTCCCCGCTGGGCTTACAAAGAGACTGTTGCAACAGCCAATGACCTCCAACAAATATGCAAGAATGAGATGAGATATGAGGAGAAGGGTGTGCTCCCTTATATATCCCTCATATGAGCTAGTCGGCTAGCTGTAGCAGGCTGACAGCACTCGTGTAGCATAAATATGCTATAAAAAACCTAAAAAATAGTAGAAAAATCCTAGGTGATGTCTGCAATGCAGGGCCTTATAGAAATGACCAATACAAGCATGCAAAGGTACATGTAGACCCTCTAGAGATGATATATGTTCCAGCACCTCCTCTTCAGCACCAAAGGGGCGGTCCAATACCAGCACACTGAAGTAACCCCTCCAAAGTAGCTCTCGGAAGTGGTTTGGTGAAGAGATCAGCCACATTGTCCTTGGTAGAACAGTAGGCCAACCGAAGAAGTCCAAGCTCTATCCAGTCATGTACAAAATGATAATGCACCTCAATATGCTTGGATCGTCCCTGTATCACAAGATTTTGAGCTAGAGGAATAGCACTCTAAGAATCCGAGAAGATGGTAACCGAGGAAGTGTTGGCACAGCACAAATGCTCCATAATGTAATGAATCCAAAGTGCCTCAGTGGAGGAGAGAAGGTAGGATTTGTACTTAGCCTCGGTGGAAGAAGCAGCAATAGTCCTTTGCTTTTGAGACTTCTAAGAAACCAATCCTATACCAAGCATGAAGCAATTTCCAGATGTAGACCTTCGAGTATCAATGCAGCCTGCCCAATCAAAACGTGTGAAACCAACCAAATCAGCACCATTGGAATAGGTGATGCCATAATCTGAAGTACCTTGAAGGTAATGAAGAACTCTCATTGGCTGCTTGCCAATGAGACCTTGAAGCGGCTAATGAGAACTGGCTGAGAACACTCATAGCATAGGAGATATTTGGACGGGTGTTGGCAAGGTAAAGCAATGAGCCAACAATCTACCGGTACTCTGTGAAATCCACTGAGGGTGTATCATTCTCCTTGGATAACTTGGCATTGGGATCCATGGGACGAGAGAGGTGTATAGTCTGACAACCCGTAAAGTGTGAGCAGCTTCTTCACATACTTCTGGTGAGAAATGAAGATACAATCATCTTTCTGCCAAACCTCTAGTCCAAGAAAATAATGAAGAAGGCCAAGATCAGTCATCTCAAATGTCTCTGAAAGCTTGGAGTGAACTTGTGTGACCAACTCAGTATCTGAGCCATAAAGGATGAGGTCATCAACATACAAAACAATGACACAAATATCCCCATTAGAAAGAAGCACATAGAGATTGCTATCTGCATATGCCCTCTCAAAGCCAACAGATAACAAGAAGGCATCAATCTTTTGATACCAGGCACGGGGTGCCTGTTTGAGACCATAAAGATTCTTCTTCAGAAGATACACATGGGTGTCATGTCCTTGAATCACAAAACGAGGAGGCTGCTCAACATAAAACTTCCTCCTCTAAATCTCCATCCAAAAAAGCGGATTTGACATCCATTTGGAACACGGGTCATCTGAAGTGTGGAGCCAGAGCCAAAACAATCCTGATGGTGGTATACTTGGCTATAGGAACAAATGTCTCATCAAAGTCTTCACGTGCTTTCTGAGCATATCCTCGAGCAACAAGGCGGGTTTTGTACTTGTCCAAAGTACCATCTGCATGAAACTTGACTTTGAAAATCCATTTCACACCAATCACATGACGATGTAAAGGCCTTGGCACCAAATACCAAGTGTGATTCCTCTCAATAGAGGACATCTCTACTTCCATGGCTTGTTGCCACTGTGGCTGTGAAAGAGTCTCCTCTGGACTCTCAGGCTCATCGATCTCTTGTAGAGAACTCATGAGAGCATAATTCACTATGTGATGAGATGTGGAAGCCCAAGATGAACGGCGAGGTCCAGGAATGGTGGTAGAGATTTGGTTATAGAGCTGTGCATCAGTGAGACCTGAATCTCTAAAGAGTTGTTGAACCCACCAAGGTAGGCCAACCTTTCTCTCAAAGCGTGAAGAAGAAGAAGATCCAGCTGCAGTAGAGGACACATCCGATGCTGCTGGGAGAGGTGATGAAGTAAACATTGGTGGGGGTAATCCCGGAGTCAAAGCAGGACTCGTAGAGGGATTGGGAGCTGCAGAAGTTGGTGCAATAGGAATTGGTGGCTGTAAAGTAGCAGTTGCAGGAGGAGGAGGAGGAGGAGTTGGATGTGGAAGAGGTATAAGATCACTAACATTTGTCGGGAATGGATCCAGAAACTTGGAAGATGCATTAGGTGGAGAGGAGTCGATGCCAAATAAGCTCTCATCAAACTGAGCATCATGAGAAATGATGATGTCATCAACCTCTGGATCCCAGAAGCGGTACCCTTTGGATCTTAGATTGTAGCTTGTGAAGATCATCCTCTTTGACTTCGGTGCGAGTGTGGTCCTCTTCTGATCTGGGACATGCACATAAGCAACACAACCGAAAACACGTAGGTAAGAAACATAAGGCTTGTGCCCTGTAAAAGCCTTCTCCGGAGTCATCCCCTCAACCATTTTTGTGAGAGAGTGGTTAATGAGATAAACTGAGGTAGCCATAGCTTCACCTTGGGAGATGTGCATGATGCAACAAAGTACGAGCCATCTCTTTTAGGGTCCAGTTCTTTCGTTCCATAACTCCATTCTGCTGAGGAGGTAAGGAATTGTGTTCTGTCGGTGAATGCCCTTTGACGCAAGGAAGTCATCAAACGGTACAAACTTGCCACCATTACGAGTCTGAAGCAAGGTCACCGCGAAACATTTCACTGTTGAAATGAAACATTGCTGAAACGATTCATTTTGGAATGAAATGTTTCAACACCGGGAGGTGGCTAGTGAAACGATGGATCGAAATGCTTGTATACATAAAATCTGAAGGTTGGGGGACCAAATCTGAAATTTCAGATTTGGGCTTTCAATTGGAGAGAGGAAGTGCAATTTTCGCCTCCAATGTGGGGGTCCAAATCTGAAATTTCAGATTTGGGCTTTCAAAATTAATTACTATAATAGCGTACAATCAAGAAAACAAAAGTACCAAAATCATATAACCAATTGGTAATTACCAAACAAAATTTAAAAACTACAAGTGGACAGTGATTTCCTCATACTTAGTCATACATGTAACATTGAAAAAAAGCATGCCTCATGAGGTCATGTCACATGACCATAATCCATTGAATCATTGACAAGTCACAAGATCAAGATTTCTAATAACTTAAAGCTTTAACATCATTTAGTGGCAATGGGCATGCACGATTAAATAAGAAATGTAATAGTTAACTCGGCATTACTGGAGTCCAAAAAAGAAAGTGCAATACATATTACATCAAAAAAGACCATGACACAAATAGAGTCCTAGGCTCTCCTAGCCTAGTCACTATCATCACTCTCACACTCAGAGGGAGTGGGAGTAAGTCTGGAGGGTAAAGGATCCAGCTCTCGGCGGGCTTCTGTTGCAAATGTCTCTCCAATGGGTGCCTCCTCATGAGCACGGGCTGCACGGCGTGTGGAGGAGCGTGTCTGACGTGTAAATCTCATCATGTTCTCGCAGATGAAGTCGTAGACATCATCCTCGGCTATCCTGGGCTGTAGTTGTGACACCTCAGCAAGTCTCACATCAATCTTTCTATAATCCACTTGCTTCACTGTCCAGCTCACTGCTCCCATAGTGTCCAAACCTCCAGCTCTCTCCAACACCCAGAGTTTTGCATTGACATAAGCCAACTTATCAAGTTGACTTGTGTTCAAATAGGCTTTCTTGGAAGCGGAGGCTTCCTTCTATCAATAAGGAAGAGAAAAGATCTGGAGTGGGGACCACACTTACCATCATTGCTATTAAGCATGGCCAGCCACTTCAGAGCCTATGAAGCAAGAGCATGAGCAATAGACAGCTTGGTCTAAGGATTTATGAATTCACAAAATTTATCTTGGAAGTATGGAGTTGGCTTTATGTGCACACGTTTAGCACTCTTTCCATATGGATATTGTGGATTATATTATCAAGCTTACAGGCAAGCTATATGGAGATATATCTTAGGATATCTTAAGGATATGGTGACGAGATATTTCTTCTGGCTTCATGACCAACCTGGCAAAGAAAAGGTAAGTATACTGTGAGTTTGCAAAGTTAGTGCTTTTGCTATGAAGTGTTTTTGATGTTCACTAACCCTTGTATAGCTATGCAAGGAGAAAGGTGTTGTTGTTTGCCTTGAGATGGTTTCAGGGAAACATTGTTTATGGCTCCCTTTAATGGGATGAATTCTTTTCATGGCTCCCTTTATTGGGATGGAATATATCTATGGAGATTTCTTTCTTGGACGAGATTTATATAGATATTGGGCTTAACAAGGCAATTTCTATGGACGAATCTGTCCGAGTTTATAGAGAAGAAATCTTTGGTTATCTCATGGATATGATGCTTTTATGGATAAAGTCCATCTCTACTCCAAGGTGTGTGGTTAGCACGGAGTATGTGGTAAGAGTTATGGTATACAAGGATTATGGTATACAGGTGTATGGATTCCTGGACTTCTTTTCTAGGAATTTGGATCCATCCTCAGGTTTATGGATTATGTTTATGGCTCCCTTTTACTGGGCTGGATTATTCTTTTCGGCTCCCTTTATTTGGGATGCATTGGACTTATGGAACTCATGATTCACATACCCTGTGTAGCGTTCCCTTGTCCTACATGCTCTCTTGAAGATTGTTTCTACCATGTGAGGGTGGAACAATAGAGAGCAGATGGAAGGGAACCATGGGCACTTCAAAGGGTAGTGACAAGCACAACATACCCTGTGTAGTGTTCTCTTGTCCTACGTGCTCTCTTGAAGATTGTTTCTACCATGTGTGGGTGGAACAATAGAGAGCAGATGGAAGGGAACATGGGCACTTGAGAGGGTAGTGTGAGTTGGTGGCCGAAATGCCTATAAACTATGTGTAGCAGAAATGCGTATGGAACACCAGGTTATCTATGCCTGCGAGTGATTGTTTTCAGGACTCCTTGTTTAGCCGCCCTGTGTAGTATTTCTCTTGACCTAAGTGCTCTTCAAGATGTTGCTACCATGCTTGGTAGAACATAGAGCCAATGGTAGAGAATATGGGCACTAAGTCGGGCCGGGCGTCAAGGCAGCTCCTTGGTGATCTACATCGACATACCATTGTTTTCTAAATACTGAATTTCATATGCATTGGCATGGAGGATTTGGCAATGGATGCCCGTGAAGCTATGTATTGAATTTCTCCGGTAGTAATACAATTTAGTCAAGGCAGGGGTCGGCCGTTCCGGCTCATTGTGTGTCTCTTGTAAGTCCACCTCTCATCCAAGGTGTGTGGTCAGAGTACCAATACGGAGTGCAAGTGGTAAAGTGGACATGACGGGACTTATGTCTATGCCAAGGGTCATGTGGACCGGTGTCTTGTTGGCAGGAGACTTATTTTGTCTCTCCCATTTACTTGGGACATGGATTATGATATGTGGACTTATGGGAGTGTTTTGTCTTGCCCATTTACTTGGGACATGGATTATGATATCTGGACTTATGGGACTGTTTTGTCTTGCCCATTTACTTGGGACATGGATTATTGATATCTGGACTTATGGGACTGTTTTGTCTCGCCCATTTACTTGGGACATGGATTATGATATTTGGACTTATGGGACTGATTTGACGCGCCCATTTATCTTGGGACATGATTATGATATTGGTATTATGGAGACTTATTTAGTCTCGCCCATTTCTTTGGGACATGGATGCTTCAGTTATATTGGATTTTTGAGACTGTCTCGTCTTGCCCAATCGATGGGACATGATTATATCTTGAATATATGGCTTGAAGCTTAAAGTTGCGGACAACTTTTAAGAAGCTGGGGAGGATGTCACCAGCCTGGACATTTCCCAGTCTGAAAGGGGTCTGGTGTACTCCAGGATGTTTAAATATTTGGAAAGTACAAGCTTTGGGAATGGGGGATTATCCTAGAATACAAAGGACCACACTCCTAAAATTTAGGAGAGTTGCTATTTTTGGCCCGACTCCGATGGAAATTATGTTCGCGTCATTACATCCGGAATTGAGCAGATACCAAGAGTTGGCAAAGTGCCTATGACAGAATGTCTACCAATTGGGATATTTTTAGAGGTAAAGATTATGGAAGGACCCATCTCTTAGATTGGGACATGTGGCAAGAAAGTGGACCAAAGTGAGACAGGTGGCCTGACACTTGTTAGAAAAAGGATCAAAGTGAGACAAGTGGCCTCACACTTGTCACTTCAGCTATTGTGTGGCTCTCCACTTGTCATCGTAACCTTCTCTTGCCATTTTAGCTCATGGGAGGCCCAAATCTATAAATTGGAGCCCTCTCTCTTCATTAATGGAGGCTTTCTTGCTCCACACTAGCCTCTACCACCGTTACAGGTTGCCCTAATGATGGCTACTCTCTTTCTCTCTCACTTGAAGGCTGCCCATGAAGAACACCGGCTGTTGGGGACTGTTTTGGAGGCTTCCATCGCGAAGAAATACTAAAGCTTCTGTACTTGCTATACCACCCATTGTATCGACTGTACCAGCTTTTGTACTTGCTGTACTTGCTATACCAGCCATCGTGTACCGGTTGTACCAACCATTGTACCGGTTGTACCAGTCCTTGTACTGGTTGTACCAGCTTTTGTACTTGCTGTACCACCTATTGTACCGGCTGTACCAGCTTTTGTACTTGTTGTACTTGCTGTACCAGCCACCATACCGGTTGTACCAGCCACTGTACCAGCTGTTCCAGCCACTGTACCAGCTGTACCAGCCATTGTACCTGCTGTACTGGCTGAATGGAGAGTTGTACTTGCTGTACGCTCTCTATTGCATGAAGACCCGTGGTTTTTGGGGAAGAATCAGTACCCACACGGAGGTATATGGATTATATTGTTGGCTCGGTATTTCTACAGCCTATGTTCCGACTTGGTTGCCTCGTGTTGGGTTGTGTTATGGCATTTGTATATGGATAATCCGGCATCTCCCGTGGGGAGAGTAAGGCCCTCAAAGCTTGTACATGATATTATTCTCCTTGGGTAATAAAATACTCCAAGGGGGGGGGTCGGCCCATTCCGGCCTCTATGCGGTGTCACACGTGCAAGCTCCATTTTCAGCATTTGTGGATGTTTTGTCCAGCTTTATGTTTTATGCAAAGTGATGATGGATATGTGTTAAGGCTGTGGCCATGTTTAAATGTTTTAATATGCATTGATGGTATCAACAAGTGTGTCAAAGGCCCTAGTCCCCCGGGCACCCGCCGCGAGTTTCAGTCGACGATAGTGTTCTGGATGCTTATGGGAGCAGGCATGGTAGACTCGGGCCACTCGATCCACTCCTGGTCAACTACCATACGCCGCAGTGCATCCTTGCACTTCACTAGCCTGCACTTAGCGGTATGTAAAAGACTTGATTAAGATCATACTTAACTCTAAGCCCTAAGAAAACCAAGGAATTGATATCCAAAATAGACTTACCGGCACAAGACAAGGAAGATGTAGCAAAATTTGGTTTTCGCTAGCTTCACCAACTCCCATTGGGAGTGGGATCAGAATAAGCCAAGCGCAAATGACTTCCGAGTCACAAAGCTTATTATCTCCTTGGCTTTGTCTACCAAGGAAGCAACCGACCGGATGCGGCCGATGTCCTTCATCATCAAATCCAAGGAGTGTGCAACACATGGTGTCCAAACAATGTGTGGATATGTGGACTCTAATATGACACCCATAGACTTGCAATTGCTTGCATTATCTGTGACCACTTGCACGACATTCTGTGGCCCAACCTCCTCGATGGCCTCATGTATGTGTCTCCGTATTGTTTCTCCTATAGTTGAAAAAAAACATTATTAGTATTATCCCAGTTACATGAATCTTGAGTCTGGAGAGTTGAGAGTGATTGTCGTGACTTTCATAAAAGAAGCAACTTGTTACTTGTTGCTAGTACTTACAAGTTACAACTTACAACGTACCTATGATCCGAACTCCACGGCCAGAGACATCAATCGATCTCAAGAAGGTCGTGCCAGTGCAACAAGAGACCAAGATGTTCAACAAATGCCGCTTACGGACATCTTTCCAGCCATAAGAAATTATGGTACATCCATACAGGGCCCATGAAGACCTAAGTCCCTCTAACTGATCATGCACCATATCAATTTGACTAGTCAGCCTTGTGGTACGAAGTGCCTTTGAACCTGCTGGAGTAATGGGTGCTGCTGCAGCTGCTGCGGCGGACACGGCATTCACAAAGCGTTTGTATACTCCTGTACGAGCAATGTTGAATGCCAAGTTGCATTGATAGAACAGACGCTCCTCAGTAATCTCAGCGTGATTTTTCAAACTTGGAGCCCAACTATCATGCAATGTGTTGGGACGTGATATTGCACGTGACCTCTTCCGTGGTGCTAGACCCTGTTGTGTGGCGGGATCCTCTCCCCGAGAAGGCTCACTATGCATAGATGAACATGAGCATCAATATGAGTGGTGCTAGCACATGGTAAACTCATGCCTGCACCACCATTCTCTCCTGTACCTCCCAACGGGGCAACACTTTGGCTGGCCGCCTTCTCTCGCTGCTCTCCTGGTGCTCCAACATTATGGTCAACCTCCTGTGAAGTAGGGTCTAGAAGTCTCGTCTTCTCTCTCTGAACAATTGCATCAAGCGTAGCCTGTGCAATGGGGGCTTGAAGACGACCTATAATCTCCATATACCGATTGTGATCCCCACCATGCACTATGAAGATGTGCTCAGGGACTCCAACACATGCCTTGATGCCATTGCTGCCATCTCCCCATGCAAGGTGTGACTTTACACGTGTCACACCACCAGACATCACTTGCCCACAATAAATGTAGACCGCCTTCCTAGAACTTGAACGGTTGTATTTGTTGATGACAACTGTATCGCGCCATGGGTCTGTTGCAGCTGAAGATGTCCCTCTCGCTGAGCCCGAGGTTGCTCCACTCCGAACCATGGTGCCAAAAGAGCTGAAAGTATACACACCAACAGTTCAATAATCAATCAATCAAAATCTGATTCGGGCCTTTTCCAATTTGGGCCCAACTCTGAAATTTCAGGATTTTGCCTAAAATTTAGGCATTAATTTGGGGGTCCAAATTGAGATTGCTCAAATTGGGTAACCAATTAGAGGGTTTTGTCCCAAATTGGACAAAACCCCTAGATTTGGGCATTGAATTGAATGCCCATTTCTGAAATTTCAGAAATGGGCATTCAATTCGATGCCCAAATTTGGGGGTTCTTGGAGAAATTGATAAAAACGAGAAAAACCCCAAATTTGGGCATGAATTGAATGCCCATTTCTGAAATTTGGGCATTCAATTCGATGCCCAAATTTGGGGGTTCTTGCAAAAATTAAAATTTCCCAAATTTGGGCATCGAATTGAATGCCCATTTCAGAAATTTCAGAAATGGGAATTGAATTGATTGCCCATTTCTGAAATTTCTGAAATTTCAGATTTGCAAGTGAAATCATCCACAAGAAGAAGAAAATATTGAGTCCCTCTTAGAGACTCAACCTCCATGGGTCTAGCAAGATCTGCATGTATAAGCTCTAGTCTTCGGGTTGCTCGATGAGTGGCCTCCTCTAGAAATGCATCTCGATGAAGCTTGCCCATCATGCAGGATGAGCAGATGTGTGAAAGAGACCTGAGTTGTGGTAGTTTGTTGACCACGACTCAATGCTCAAGATTTGATCCATTATCAACTTCACAAGTGATGGGGAGAAACCTGTCAATTAGGGTTTAGAGTTCATTCATGGGAGACATACACAGAGAAGCAAGGGAGAGAGAGAGAGAGAGTTGTGGGGATAAGTCAACTCATGAAAAGCATGAGTGTGTGACTCCCCTATCACACATGTATATTGCACTAGTACACATAGTGCACTTAGTACATTAAAAGTACTAAGTGTACTATGTACTATAACTTATGGGCTTGTACACACTATAAGGGTGGGCATAACGCCTTTACCCCAACAACCTCCCACTTAAAGGCAAAGTGCCCTTAAGTAAAGGAAAAGAAAAATCAGCATGTACATGATAATATACAAGGCCATATCAAGGCTGAAACTGGCCTCATCCAATGCCCATCAAGTGTCTGCAATGAGCAAACCGCTCCGGAGGCAAACTCTTCGTCAACAGATCAGCCGGGTTGTCATCCGTATGAATCTTAACAAGCTGAATTTGCTTGTTCTCTATCACCTCTCTGATGAAGTGATACTTCACATCCACATGCTTCGTCTTTGCATGAAAGACAGGGTTCTTTGCCAACTGGATGGCACTCTGACTGTCACAATGCAACAATGGAATATCCCCTGTATAACCCAAATCAACCACTAACCGAGATAGCCATAATGCCTCCTTGCAAGCCTCTGTGGCTGCAATATACTCGGCCTCTGTAGTAGATAAGGCTGTGCACTTCTGCATCCTGGATATCCATGACACAGCACCTCCTGTGAATGTAAAGACATAACCGGTAGTAGACTTCCGGTTATCTGGATGACCGGCATAATCCGAATCCGTGTAACCATGCACTAATGCATCCTGTTTGCCAAAGCAAATGCACAAATCCTGTGTGCCCTTCAGGTATCTCATGACACCTTTCACTGCTTCCCAATGCTTCTTGCCAGGGTTGGCCATGTATCTAGAAACCACTCCCACTGCAAATGCAATGTCCGGCCTAGTAGCAACCATGGCATACATGAGACTGCCACAAGCTGAAGCATACGGAATCTTGGCCATATCAGCCCTGTCACTATCTGACTGTGGGCTGTCCATAGCACTGAGTTTCACATATGGAGGCAAAGGAGTACTAGCTTTCTTCCCCCCGTCCATATTGAACCTCTGCAAGACTTTGCCAATGTATTCTTTCTGAGACAAATACAACACATGCTGATTTCTGTCCCGAAGTATCCGCATACCCAAAATGTGATTTGCATCACCCAGATCCTTCATGTCAAAGGTCTCATGCAGCCTCTTTTTCAATGCATCCATCTCTTTACGAGATTTCCCGGCAATCAACATATCATCAACATACAAAATGAGAATCAAGAGACTGCCATCCAAAGCTTTCTTGGTGTACAAGCAGTGATCTATGTCACTTCTCCTGAATTTCTGAGATTTCATGAATGTATCAAATTTATGATACCATTCTCTTGGTGCCTGTTTGAGCCCATAAAGACTCTTTTTCAGCTTGCATACAAGCTTCTCTTTTCCACTCACTGCATAACCCTCTGGCTGCTGCATATATATCTCCTCATGGAGATCACCATGAAGAAAAGCAGTCTTCACATCCATCTGAATCAAGTCCAGATCATCATGCGCAACCAAAGCCAATACAGCTCTAAGTGTGGTCATTTTGACCACTGGAGAGAAGATCTCATCAAAGTCCACACCATATTCCTGCTTGAAGCCCTTAGCCACTAACCTGGCTTTGTATCTTGGCTTAGCATCTGATGCAACTTTGAGCCTGTATACCCACTTGCATGGCAAAACCTTCTTGCCTGCAGGCAAAGGCACCAACTTCCATGTTCCATTTTTATGCAGAGAATCCATCTCTGACTTCATGGCACGCTCCCATAGAGCTTTGTCTGCCCTCTGTAAAGCCTCCTTATAACATGAGGGCTCCCCACAGTCAGTGAGCATCAAATAGTCAACCCCTGGAACAAACCTGTCTAGGGCTCTGGAGGGTCTTGTGGACCTCCGTACCCAATGACCATCATTTGCAGGTTGCTGTCCAGCCTGCATATCACCCATTGGTGGCTCCTGTTCCATGCCATAAGGCTGAAAAATCATGCCCGGTATGTCCTCCAACTGTGGTATATCCATAGGGATATCTTCTACCATCTCTGGCTGTCCATTTGGACCATTTTCAGCACCATTTAAGGGCTGGTTTTCCTGCTGTAATGGCTGATTTACAGCCCTTTGTTGTTGTCCATGATGTCCATCATCATCAAAGATGACTCTGCTAGGCTCCTGTTGCCTTGCAGGCTCCTTATACATGCATGTTTCATCAAAAATGACATCATTGCTGCGTATGATCTTTCTATTCATGGGATCCCAAAGTCTATACCCCATTTCACCTCTGTCACCATATCCTAGGAATATGCATTTGTGAGACTTAGGATCAAGTTTGGTGCGCATTTCCCTGCGTATGTGCACGTACGCAACGCAACCAAATACTCTCAAGTGCTTGTATGACGGAGGCTTCCCTGTCCATACTTCTTCTGGCACTTTTCCACCAAGCCTCGTGTTAGGTGACCTGTTTATAAGGTGAACGGCTGTCATAACAGCTTCAGCCCAAAAACCATGAGGTAATGCAGCATGTGACAACATAGAACGGACCTTCTCCTGTATGGTCCTGTTCATCCTCTCTGCTGTCCCGTTTTGTGGAGGATCATAAGGAGTAGAGAGCTCCCTCTTGATGCCTTTAGCATCACAAAAGTCCTGAAACTGTTTGGACGTATACTCTCCACCATTGTCGGAACGCAAAGCCTTCAGTGTTTTGCCAGTTTGATTCTCAACAAGAGCAACAAACTTCTGAAACACTGAGAATGTATCGCTCTTCAAACGAAGAGGATAAGCCCACACCTTGCGTGTGGCATCATCAATGAAAGACACAAAGTATTTTGCCCCTCCCAAAGAAAGCTGAGGCATCTCACATACATCTGTATGCACAAGCTCTAACTGAGCATCTTTCTGTCCAAGAGCTTTCTTGTGGGGGCACTGTAGTTGCCTACCATATATACAATGCTCACAAAACTGAAAACTTGAAAACTTTAGAGAAGGCAAGTAACCCAAACGAGACAATTGCTCCATTCCCTTGACACTCATGTGTCCCAACCGGCTATGCCACATAGAAATTTCCGGCAGCTCGGTTGCATTTACATTAGCATGGTGACAAACACCTGCATGCATGAAATAAAGAGTGTCCACCTTAGAGCCTCTGGCAACAACCAGTGAGCCCTTACTAATCTTCCACTTTCCACTACCAAATGTGGTAACATAATCAGCATCATCAAGCTGTCCAGTAGAAAGCAGATTCTTCTTGATCTCAGGCACATGCCTGACATCATGGAGCATAAGCTGTGAGCCATCTGAAAATACAAGCCTCACGTCACCTCTGCCAAGAATTTTGCATGCATGGTTATCACCCAAATAAACCACTCCTTCATTGCCAGCAGTGTACCTGACAAACAAGTCTCTGCAACCTGTGACATGAAAGGAGGCACCTGAATCAATGATCCATGAGTGCATACCATGACCACCTGTAAGAAGTGAATGGGCATCAAGTGAAGAAGTAAATAGGACCTCATCCTCACTGCCACCTGCATGTGACACATTGATTTCTTCGATCTTGACTCCACTTTTGCCCTTCGGCTTTACAGCTTTGGCTTCATCCTTCTCTTTTTCTTTGCCTTTTCCCTTTTCTTTCTGATCATTTTTCCATTTGTAGCATTGCTTTTTAATGTGTCCCTTCTTGCCACAATAATGGCATTCCAAATCCTTTTTGGAGCGAGACTTGCTCCTTCCCCTTTCTTGGCTTTTCCCCCTTTGCTGGGATCTCCCACGTGCATTCATTGCATTAGACTTGCCAACAGAGTTGTTCTTCCTATTCATCTCTTCTTGAAGAAGAGCACCCTCAACATCTGCATATGACAGCATAGCATTCGAATTGCTAGTGGCTGTCCTGAATGTGTCCCAACTCTCTGGCAAAGTGCATAACAAAAAAGTGGCTTTGAACTCATCGTCCATCGCCAACTTTTGATTGATGACCTGGCTGACAATACCATTAAACTCATTGAGATGGGCTGTCATAGATGCCCCTTCCTTCATCTGAAGGCCTATGAGTTTCTTCAACCAATACACTTTGCTTGAGGCACTTTGTTGGGCATACAAGTCCTGCAATCTCTGCCACATTCCCCAAGCTGTCTTCTCTTCACGAATGCTGAAAAGTAATGAGTCTGACACAGACAACATGATAGTAGATCTTGCCAGCTCATCCATATCTTCCCACTCTTCAGCTGTAAGAGAAGCGGGCATCACACCCCTTTCTTTGATAGGCTTGTGCTGCTTTTTCTGGAGCAACACATTGTAGCACTGGGTTTGCCAAATATCATAATTCTGCGAGCCTTCAAGCTTCTTGATGTGAAGCAATGAAGAGCTCTCACCTGTGGTTGCCATAGCAAAATACAACCTGTAATGCCTGACTCCCTGCAAATGTGCAAACACTGCACCCAAGATGTGCAAACACTGCACCAAAAGCACACAAAGTGCTCACAGTTTTCTCCCAAACTTTATCTCCCACTGCGGAAGCAAGAATGCAACTTTTCTCCCACTTTTTGTGATGAAAACACCAAAATCTGGTTGCTGCAGATTTTGGACAGCACCTTGAATGTGCTCTTTTGCCCTTCCAAAGTACTGTACAGCAGTACTAAGCGCTCTCCAATGATGTACCAAACCTGTACCGGCAATTTCAGCAGCTGAATTTGAACCTTTTGATCACTCAAAACAGTGTACAGCCATGCCCAAACATGCACAAAGCTGTGCCAAATCTGTACCAGCAGGTACAATAGCAATAAATGCTCTCCTGGCTGTCCAACTGAGTGAAAATCAGATTTTTACAGTCACGAACACTGCATAAAACAGTCCCGAACAGAAATTGGGCAAAAGCCCCTTGACTGCAAGCTGATTTTTGAGGATTCAAGGCATAAAAGTCTCGCCTGCTGCTTTGCCAAGCTCAACAAGCATACAAACTTGAAAAGCCCCTTGATTTGAGATCAATTTCTGATCATGCATGGTACATTGACGCACATGAAGGCATCCAGAGTGTTCAAGATGCTTCCCCCTGGCCACATATACATCAAATACATGAAAGCCCCTTGATTTACAGGCACATTGAGTGCTTGTAAGGCATCAACACATTATCCACAGCATCAAATGCGATTGCCTGCATGCAAATCAACCAAATCGGCACAAAAGCCCCTTGATTTGCACTGCAATTTGCTGCAATTTGCTGCAATTTTGCCCAAATGTGCAATTTTTCACATCATACAGCATGTATGAGTGCTTAATTGCACAATTACATCAAAAGCCCCAAATTTCGACATCCAATTTCCTGCAAATTGATCCTGATTTGACCAATTTCCTGCAAATTGATCCTGATTTGACCAATTTCCTGCAAATTTATCCTGATTGTGACCAATGTCACCCAATTTTGCCAATTTTGCTCAAAAATTGAGCAATTGGGCACCTGTACCTGCTCAATTGCTTGAATTGATAAGAAATTCGCAAAATTGAAGCAAAAATACCTCTGATTTTCTGATTTGCAGGCGAGTTTTTGTTGTTGCAGGAAAAGTGGGGTTGATGAATGCTGCTGCCTAGATGAATGCTGCTGCTGTGTACTGGACAGCACCTGGGGGGTGTCGTGGTCAGCTGGTGGGCAGCAAGGGCAGCCGTACAGCAGGCTGGGCAGCCTGTGGGGCTGCGCTGGCTGGCTGGGCAGCCCTGTGGGCTGGCTGAACAGCTGGGGCAGCTGGCTGGAGCTAGGCGACCAGCTCAAGAGGCTACCAGGAGCAAGGCGACCAGCTGAGAAGAGGCGGCCAACAGAAAAGGAAGCAGCCAGCAGCAGAAAGAGGCGACCAGCAGAAGGGCAGCCAGCAGGAGAGCACGACCAGCAGAAGGGGGAGAGGGAGGGACAAACACCAAGCTCTGATACCAGTTGATGGGGAGAAACCTGTCAATTAGGGTTTAGAGTTCATTCATGGGAGACATACACAGAGAAGCAAGGGAGAGAGAGAGAGAGAGTTGTGGGGATAAGTCAACTCATGAAAAGCATGAGTGTGTGACTCCCCTATCACACATGTATATTGCACTAGTACACATAGTGCACTTAGTACATTAAAAGTACTAAGTGTACTATGTACTATAACTTATGGGCTTGTACACACTATAAGGGTGGGCATAACGCCTTTACCCCAACACACAAGTACATGCCTTTTTGTAGGCTGAAGAGAACCTTATCTTTGACTCTTGCAGTGACACATGGCACACCTAATGACATCACTGCTTATTTCACACACATAATATCTCTAGAGGTGGTTCTCTCTCACACACACACACACACACACACACACACACACACACAAATAAGGATCGTTTCACACACACAAGCTCCGAATGCCCACCAAACCACGCTTCGGAGTGAAGGCATCATTTTGTCACCCCCTGGCTCCTATCTAGTGTTTTATGGAAATATCAAAAAGCCTTTTATAACAAGGCGGGACAAACACACATGACAAACATTTATTACATATCTGTTTAGGAGGACGACCCAAGCAGAGGACCCCTGACTCAACACATATAAAAGAAAGAGGGCTTAAAAAGCCCAATCATAGTCTTCCTCATTGAGTGGTTAACCCTAATTACTTCACATCTTCATTCACCATGATTAATCTTTGTGATTAGCATCTTGATTAAGCCACCATGGATTCTAACATCAAGCACTTCGCTTTGCTGAGCCTGATGCTCTGATACCAATGTCACATGTGCAGAAGTTTTGTGTGTCTTCTTTCAGCACTAACTAACTGAATAGGAACCTTGATGCAAGTCACCAACAAAGACAGAGAGAGGAGAGAGAGAGAGCTACATTTTCAGTATATTATATAGTACAAAAGACTGTACAAATTTGTGGCCTTTGGCCTTACAAAAGGTAAATCTAAGACCTATAAAGCCCTGACTCTTGACCTGCCCCAAAAAGGGGGTCAGATGATTTTCTATATTTTTGCCTAATCTTTTTATATGCTCTTCCCATGCCCATGAACTTTCGGACCGGCTGTCGGCCAGAAGCAAGGATAACAACCCAACCAAATAATCATCCCAGCTTTATCATTAGGGTGTTGTCCATATGGCCGACTGCTGTCCTGCCTATTCTCCTGAGCCTTGCTAATGCCCTAAACTGATGTTTATCTGCTGCCCAAATCAGGGATTAGCCTGGAGATCAGCTATGCCCATGTGTGCACATGACATGGGGATTGATCAGCCATATCGCTGTACATGTTCACATCATCACTCAAGGGGGTTTTGCAGACATCTATGTCATGGGCAGTAGTGTGTGAACACTTGGAGCGATGCAGCTTTTCTCAGATATTTGACTCACACACAACAGTTTGTCAGTTACCATTCAAACCACTTAGTTTGTCTTTCTTTGGACATCTTGTCTCCGGACTTTATTTGCTTTATCTCGTGGCCTCTCACCCAGACTGTTCAGGTTGTGATATGGCTGAGCTTAGGCAAAGACCTAGGGTCATGGCCTTTGGGATGTGTCTGAGGGCCCAGAAATTTTACTGGTGGATCTTTGGACTCTTCACCTAGGACTCATGCCTAAGTAATAGAGATGTACATCATGGTCCACTTTGACGACGATGACGTGGGGACTAGCCCTCTGGTTGACATGTCATTGGATTTGGCCACCACAGTAGCCAGGTAGGTCCCTGTGTTACTGTGGACTTCCTTGATTTCCACTGAGTAGCAGTGTAAACTTGTCAACAACATTGCTGCATGGCACTTTTGGCATGCATGATGCACCTCCAGGGTAACTTGTAGCCTTCCACAGTCCTCTGGTTGACATGTCATCGGATTTGGCCACCACAGTAGCCAGGTAGGTCCTTGTGTCAATGTGGACTTCCTTGCATAGTTACCAGGGAACAGGAACGTTCCGGGAACGTCGGATGCTGGAACAGGAGCGGGAACGGGAACGGGAGCGGATCGGGAACGTCGGGGAACGCCACATCATATGACATATCAGCATATGACATAAAATGACAAAACATTTAAAATATCCAAGATTAAACTTTAAAGTCAACATTAAAAATTTAAAGAGTCCAGACTCCAAATAGAAACTGAAAAAACAGTACATCGCATGAGGATATATAGAAACTGAAAAAGAAAGTACATCGCATGACAAGTACAAAACTAGCCTCAAGGGCCAAGGTAACTGGTGAGTCAAAGACTAGTTATCAGCAAGTGGGATCTCATCCTCCTGTCCAGGCTGTCCCTCAATCTGCTCATCCTCATGCTGCTCCACATCATCCTCTCCCTTTGGCTGATCCTCACCATCATTGTCATCAAGATCAAGGCAAAATCCAATAAATGGCTCTGGAGTACACTCAGCCCTGAACTTGTTACGCAAACGCAAGTTCGCATTAACAAATACAAGGTCATTTGCCTTCTGGACACCAAGCCTGTTCCTCTTCTTGCTTGCAATGTTGCCAAAACTGCTCCATAAGCGCTCACATGGCGAGGAGCTAACACCCTGGCTAAGCACTCGAATGGCCAATCTTTGCAGCAATGGTGTATCTGTCCCATAATCCTCCCACCACCGTGCACTGGATATCTTGAACCTATCATTTTGTGCATCCTGCAAAGCAAAGAGGCCTCTCTTTTGTCGATAGAAGGAAAGGTCTTCACGAACCCTCCTCCTATCATCTGCACTGGGTACAAGCTTCCTCAAGATATCCTCCCAACCCTGCACAACCTCTGCATCTGTCTCTTGTCCTTTGCCTTGAAATTCTGGATCCACCACAAATGCAGCAGCCTCTAATGCAGAGTGATACTCTGTCCACCTGCCTGTCTCGCAAGACGAGATAGCTCCTGTCTCCTACTCCCATCCAAAGTCTGTAGAGATAGGATTCTCTCAATCATCCTGTCCATCCCCTCGTACACCTTGCCAATGCAAGGCTCATCTCCATCAAGAAGCCTCAACATAAGAATGATTGGCCGCACAACCTGCAACAATACCTCAACAGTGTCCCAAAAAGTGTCATCAAGAACTATGGACCTGCATCGAATACCTGCCCCACTGAGGTACGCTCTCGCCATGCACTCCACTCCTCACAAACTACAAGCTGCCTCAAATGAGTCTTCACTTCAAAAAGACGCTTTAGCATAAGGAAATTATATCCAAAGCGTGTATCGGAATACTTTAAGAGATCCTTTGGGGATCTCTGTCGAAATACAGCCAAAATGTAGTGGTGGCGAGTGATAAATGAAACAACGTGATTGCCCATTTCAATAAAAGGCTCCACCCACTGCATCTTACCAATATCTTTGAGGAGATTGTTGAGCCCATGTGACATGCAAGGAGTGAAGCAAATATGTGGGTACCTATCCTCATTGATTCTCCCTGCTGCCCTGTTTGAGTTCTCTCCATCAGAAACAAACTGGATGACATTATTGGGACCCACGTAATCAATGGCTTCACTCCAAATATTTGCCAATCTCTCTGCAGTTTTGCCCGCCTCTGAATTGTCAATAGCTTTAATAAAAAAGCTACATCCTCTGGAGTACGCAAGGATACCCTGGATGGAGCGGCTCCTAGTGTCACTCCAACCATCACCCATGATAGTGACGCCACATCTACGCCATACATTCTGAATGGGTCCCAAGGCATCCTCTATGGCCGTCCTCTTTGTGGCTAGAAGTGTAGTGTGCAATGCCTCGGATGAGGGTGGAGCATAGCCAGGTCCGAAAGAAGCAATCTCCTTCACCATATCTGCAAAGTATGGGTTGCGGGCCTTTACCAAAGGAACATCTGCAGCATAAAAAAACCGTGCCACTGCTGCATCTACTTGTGCCCTCCTCCCAGGGTGCCATGATGCCACAAGACTAGCCTGCACTGGACCTCGTGGAGCCTGGGTCCGGGACGCATTTGTTCCATGTGCGGATGGCTGTGGAGCAGCCCCAAATAATGGGGTAGATGCACTCGCTGAAGATGCCGCGCCTGCAGGTGTAGCTGATGATGATGTACCTCGAGGATCAAGAACAGAGGGTCGACTCCCTGTTGCATGAAGTCTATCTGCAAGTGCTTGCAATCGTATGATATCTGCTCCTGACACTGTAGGGCAAACAGAAATGCCTTTGCCTCTAACCCCCAACAAATGGGCTCGCACACGATCCGTGCCTCCAGTCTTAATGGATCCACAGAAGTGGCACTTCCACTTGCGTGACCCTCCTCCTCTTGCACTATCATATCTGGACACAAGATCCACATCATTCCACCAAGGGGATCTGTTTTCTGCATCTATACCACGAGGAGGTGCCATTGAAATTGATAAATGGCTGAAAATTAAAAAAACATGCAAAATGCCCTTGCATGAGACATAAGTAAAGTGTCCACAAAGTGGAAAAAAACGCAGCAAACTAGAATCTCCAAAATCCAATGTTCATTGCGTCAAATTTTAAATTTTACCTGCTCAAGACTCGAGTGCCAACCGAGCAAAAGAAGGGGCCAACTTGCCAAGGCCCAAGAGGAGGGGCCAAGAGGAGGTAGGGAGAGTGTGGGGCAGCCAAGGCTCAAGCCTCAACGAGGTAGGGAGAGTGTGGGGCAGCCAAGAGGAAGGGTGGGGTAGTAGGTGGAATGGAGAGTGTGGGGCAGCCAAGAGGAAGGGTGGAGTGGTAGGGAGAGCACTCAAGCAGCAGGCGCAGCCAACAAAACAGGCGCAGCAGCGAAATAAACCCGAACGCAGGATAAAACCTGCCGCCGCCGCCGCGCATATGCGCACATGTCGGAACGCCTGGAACGGGTGTTCCGCCCTACGTTCCGGCGTTCGGATCGCCGTTCCGCCACGTTCCCCGGCAAGTCACACGTTCCGGCGTTCCAGGAAGGCGGAACGCCGTTCCGCGGTAACTATGCTTCCTTGACTTCCACTGAGTAGCTGTGTAAACTTGTCAACAACATTTGCCGCAGGGCAACTTGTAGCCTTCCACTGTATCCAGATTTTCTCAGCATTAGCTGGCATATGCATTTCCTCCTCTATCTCTGATGTAGTCTCCCCCCCCCCCCCCAAGAGGTGGCCAGCCATGAGAGAGTATCTCCCTCTTCTCATGTATTTCCTTTCCTCTCTGGACGGCTTAATATTTTTTTGTTACAGATGTACACTTGTTTACCAATAGTCTGTCCTGAGATGGTAGATACTCGGCTTTTAGATTGTTATAGATGGGAGAAGAGCTGAAATTTCACTTGCTTCCTTGTAGTTTCTGAACAACACTTAGTGGTTCTCTAGAAAGCTCTTGTTGAAGAGAAAAAGTTACAATAGATTGGACCAATGGTGAGAGATATAGTTGATAAGTTGATGTCTTACCTCATGCATTACACTCACTTCATGTGATTAGAGCTCATGTAAAGGAGAGCTTTGTAAATTGGCTTTGTTAGTATAACAAGTTTACAAGTACTTGAACTAAGTGACAAATTTCTGATGAAGGTCAGTGAACTTGGGGCTGCTTGGGTCAGGTTTAGGAGTTTTGAGGCCTAAAAACTTGTTTCTTCTTGCTCATCATGCAGCCAACACTCCAGACTCAGACTGTCGTAGTAGAGAATCCAATGACCCTTGATGAAAGCGGCAAGCTGGTAAAGCATTTTTGGATGTTATTGCATTTTCATAAGATGACTGGGTTGGTTGAGGAGACTGTTACTAACAATTTTCTGGTTAATAGGTAAGCAATGTGGCTGTGGGTGTGACCACTGAGAAGAAATGAATAATTCGTGGTTGCAATATATGTGGAAGAGTGCTGGCTGCTGTCAGTGCACTTGAAAACGAAGCTGCCTGGTTAGAAGCATAGAGCTAAATGTATTCACTTATCTTTCTATGATAGTGTCCGTCTCATGTTACAATGTCTGGTGGGTACCTTTCCATGCCTGGTGGTCTTTGTTTTTCACCTCCTCGGTAAGTAATCTCTATTTATGCAATTATTTGTATGTATATAAAAGTAAGTATCGGGGCTTCTATGTATCTCCTGAGATCCTCTTCAAAGCTGGCAGGGAAACACACTCAAGTATGGGCATTACTATCATGCATTTTGCTACCACTTCCAGAAAGGCAGTGTATTTTTTATTTATATAATTGTAAATCCTTGTTCCATATGGGGTAAAATAAGACTGCCTACAAGGTGTGTGTTGGCATTGCATGTTGCTGTCTGCATCTGCAAAATAAGTCTGCCTACAAAGAGCGTCCCAAAAATGATTCACTTTCAAAATACAAAGTCATAAGTACTGCCAAAGAAAATAAATCTTTAGAAACAGCTTCAGATAATGAAGATATACACGAATGGTTCATGTGTGTAGAGACCAGAGAGCGTCAATGCATGCAGAAGTATAATCTCTAGAAGGTTATGCAGTGAGAAACTTTTATATGCAACCCATAGAAATAAATATATTCTTCCAGATTTTATGAATTATGGTACATGCCCACTTCCAAGCACAACTCTCCCTCACCCTTCTACAGGCAGCGATCTACGCCTTACCAACACTAATTGTGGCCCTGAGCAACACTAATCCTTGTTTCAAGTCGAGTATGTTCTCTCGAAAGGCTTGTCATGGGACATCATAATGGATTTCTATTTTCGTTTGTCTGTGATTCTTGGCCCCAGAATCATGTTACACCATATTTGCCTAAATCCATTTGGGGAGCCATAAATGATCCCTACAATATGCATCATAAACTCCTTTGGAACCTCACATGCCCATGAACTAAAATTGTTGTTATTGTGATTTTGCATGAACCTACAAAATCACGCTCAGAAAAATGGACCAAAACTACAAAATCTTGAACCCCAAAGTTTGGTTGTAATTGCATGTGCTTGAATTTCACTAGATTGATGCATTGCACTTGTTGACGTGATGATTCATGGCCATAGTTGATAAAAAGAATATTGCTACAAATATGATTGATTAATTGTGGGGATAGGGTTATGGATACTAAAGAAAATAAGTGTAGAAATTGGGTAATATTTTTGTCAGGTGTTGCCTTGTACTTGTTAGTTGAAGATGTGGTTTTGCATGCTCATGACGACTTAGTTGCATCACTCTCTGATTTGTAGTTTGCTTAATTACTTGCACAATCAAGATTTGTTGGGAAGACAACTTTGGAATATATATTGAATTAAGATGGGAAAAATTGATTTAAAGCATTTGGAAGTACTTGCAATTGAGTAGTCACTTATAAGATACAAAAAATGATTTGAAACACTTGTAAGTACTTACAACTGCTCACTTTGAGTTATGGAATTTTTGTTGGTCTTGCAAGTGAAGTATCTTTAACCATCGTATTTCATATACAGTGAATATAGCGTTTTTATTGCAATGGCTAGCAATGGGATTATCGATGAGAAAATTATGACATTGCAAGAGGACCCAACGTCATCTCTAAAGAAAGGCTTGAAGATGGTAGGCCATCAGTTCATAATAATAGTGCACAAGTTTTCTCCTGTAATATGTCAAGAAAAGTTTGTTCTTGCTTAACCTTGTTGATTCTTTTACTAAAGTGTTTGGGGTGAAAGAAAGTTAGGTTCTTAGGTGAACTTATTCTTTTACCTTCAATTCTTAGTTTGTGGGAGAGACCTTTGATTACCTTAGCATGTTTGGTGGGTTGTGTAAATACATTGTTTTTTGGAAGCACCAATAGAAAGGCTATGGCTCACTCTTGACATGGTCATTGTGAATCCAATGGAGATTAGTGCTTGAAACCCAATTTGTAGTGTATTTTTCCTAGCTAATATTTGAAAATTTTTGTTGAAATTTGGTATTGTTTATTACTCGAGTCGAGACTTGTACATTTTATTTACAATCTTGACAATTTTAGTTTTCAATACCAAATCTTGGCTACTTTTAGGTATCACTTTTAGAGCGTTGATGTCATTGAAGATAGTGTATTTAATATTGGAATTGTCCATTTTCTTAAAAGGGTAGGGTATTTATAATGGAACTATCCATTTCTTAAAAGGTTATTTAGTACTAGAGCTTATATGAACTCATTGATGTATGTACTTCCATTGTTGGATAATTTTTTTCTCACAACAAAAAAAATTTGCATGAAATATTTAAAATTTTTGACAATACTCTCTCTCTCTCTCTCTCTCTCTCTACCTTCAGGGTTGGGCACAAGTAAATTTCTTAGCTTGAGGAAACAAATGGTAAAGGGAGCAAAAATTAAGGTGCACTTTTTAATGTTTGAATACCTAAAATACAAAATGAAAGGAGAGAGAACAATAATTCACCACAAAATCTTTTATTTATTTTGAGAATTGGAGAAGGGAATGAAAAGAAGGAACATGAAAAAATTCAACCATAAGTTGGAAGAGGAAACTCAATTACTAGGGCGTTGTGGCCATGTGGGCACTATGATAATTCCTAAGCCCCATCTATAATCCTCATATGTATACATATGACTATACATTACATATGACTATACATATATAGAGTCATATATACATGTATATGACTCTATACATGTATATGACTCTATACATGTATAGAGTCATATACACATGTATATGACTCTATACACACCCCTTGACCTTATTGCAAGAGATTACAAAATGTCTATAAAATTTAAAGAATGTTTATACCCTTCTAACATCAACTTTGAAAAATGTTTGGTTTTATTGATTCTCGATCAGAAACTTGTATACCTTTGAAATTTGTAATTCGTGAAAATCATGTTTTAGTGTTAATTTTTCAATGAAAATTTAGAAATTGTAATTCATCCGACACTAAAACCTTGGGTTTTTTTGGTAATGCTAATAATAATAATAATAACTAACATAAGCAAACTTTGAAGTACTAAGCGTACATGCCTAAAATCATGGTACAATGCTAGCTAGTGTTCGAAAAACTTATTTTTCACCAATCAATAGGCCTTAGCACTAGCCATAAATTATAACTAAAACATATAATTTATGTTCCTAAAATATGAAGACAAGGTCAGCAAAAGCACTTGCTTGAGTGGCTCAGCTCATCATCACGATCCACTCTAACCAAGAAGTCATGGTTCGAGTCTTGACATAAGAGGGTTGTGTGTGAGTGGGGTAGCTTCTAGTTCGGCCACATCCCCTTGAAAGGGGATTGTCTAAAAAAATAAATAATAAAGATAATAACATATATTTTTAAATTTTGACAAAGATTTTTTAGAGCACTTTAGTCACTTACATTGTTAGAAATGGACTTGCGTGTTGCTACGGTGGCCAGGGTTAAAAAAAACCCAATTCGCTTCAACATAGAACCACCTTCAAGAACCGGAGAAAAACACATGCATGGTTTCTCTAGACTTTAGGCTATGTTTTAAACAAACATGGTACACAATGTTAAGTGACCTGACATATACATATCTCAAAATTACATCCACGTCGCACATAGATTTGCAGTAAGAATAAATATCATAGTAATATAACATACAAAGACGTAAAAAAGAACCAATATCATAGATTCTCAAAATGCATCACATAAAATTATCTAAGTCAACAATATATATATCCATATAAGTTAGCAATGCCATAATTTTTCTAATGCTTAGACCTTAATCAGCAAACTGAATTCAATCAATGTTCGGGGTGGATATCCACCTCATTGCTTAGTTATAATGTTGGAAGCTCTTGTTATTTTGCTTCATAACTTGGATCCAAGATGTGGGCTCTATAACGGTACACAGATGATATGTAAGTCCTTCCACTCTAAAGTCTTGGAGATTGAAATCATCACTAGTACTAAAGTTGGTGGTGAAAGAGTATTTCTTTCACAGATTACCTTTATATGCATAGAGACCCAACTATCATTCACAATGAGACGGAGACAGTTTCCTATGAGGGCATTTGGCATGTCAATAAACAAATCACAAGGACAAACTCTAAATGTCTTGGGGTTGTATTTAGTGACTCCAGTGTTTACTCATGGGTAATTGTACGTTGTGTTATCACGACCATGGTCTCCTCATGTTGTGAAGGTGTTTTTTGAGAATAATGTTGATGTAAAGTCATCATTTGATGATCTTTAAAGTTATACGCTTACGACAAAAAACATTGTCTATAAGAAGATCTTGAAGACTTCAGAGTGACAAGTTAGGTTATTGTGCGTTTTGATTAATTTTGTTGTGATTGCTTTTTTATATGTATCTGTCCATGGTAAAAGTACTTATTTTTATTGTTCATGTTTCGACAAATATGTCTGAGGTTATCTTTACATTGGACATGCCTTCGTCAAAGATAATAGATTAGTCATTCTCTATTACATAACTTTTCTTGATTACAAAATATGAAACATGACAATTTATACTATATGATGTTTTTTACAAAGCCACCTCTATGGTCAACTCCTATTACTACAGGTCACATAGGAGAGATTATGATTGATGCCTATATGGATGGATAAATATAAGTGTAATTATTAGGAAAGAGAGACATTGTATAAATATTTATTGAACTTATGTATAAATAATTGTATAACTTAGTTGTTATACTTTGATTTTAGGGTATTGCTTGATGTTGATACCTCTATTGTGAGAGTTGTCAATGAGGACCTAGTGATATATGGAATTAGTATTCCGAATAAATAGGGACATTTATTTATTTTGGAGAGAGATGGAGAGATTCTTTGTATCTTTTAAGGGATATTTAGTACCCAATAGTTGCTTGATGTTGATACCTCTATTGTGAGAGTTGTCAATGAGGACCTAGTGATATATGGAATTAGTATTCCGAATAAATAGGGACATTTATTTATTTTGGAGAGAGATGGAGAGATTCTTTGTATCTTTTAAAGGATATTCAGTACCCAATAGTTGGGTGTTTCTTACATCCACCACTGTCATCGTTAGTATTCATTATGAGTTTCATATTAGAGCTCCTCAGGTACCATCGACTCAATGTTTTATTATACGAGGTAATCTTGATTATGTTTTTCTATTATATGATTTTTTTATATTTTATTTATCGTTTATGCTAGTCCTTTTCATTCATCAACAATAGAGCAAGTGAGAGACGGATCACCACCTTACAATACAGAGTGTATTTTGAGACAGAGGAATGATCCTACTTGTAGGAAAATTTTTCATGGATGATGCTTCCTCCATATATGGAACCTCATCTTCGAGTATCCATTTGGCAATGCAAGTTTCCTTGAAGAAAGGATAGACGTAACCATTGAGCGAAAAAAAATCTTCAAATGACTTAGATCCTTTGTATATTGTAAGAAGTAGGCAAACATAGTATGCCTCACCTGGTGAAGGAGCTACAAAGTACATGCGTCCTATAGTGTTTCCAAACTTTCTTTTGGTCCATTTCTTCAACTCGGAGTTCCAAACCCATTGTTGAGGGAAATCAACACACAATGTATCATTTGCTTCGGGATGTTGTTGATTACAAGTAAACCATTCAGTCAAAGTAGTCTTGCGTGCAGTTTTCCTCTGAAAAACATCTCTAATATTATCATCATCTCACATTATGACCCGAATTGAGCATTAAGGGAAAGTTCATTAGGGAAGGGATATATCTTAGGCATATCAAGCACCTCACAAAGCATTGCATGATTGCACAAAACATTATCCTCCTATGCATGCTCAAAGCACAAGTGCATGACCATAGCACATAGCTTGGCATCCACACATAATGCATCAAAGACACATAAGGAGAATCAAAGGAGCTGAAAAAGAGTCCATCAAGAGGCAAGCCAAAGACCAAGTATCAAGTGTTGAGAAAGAAGCACCCAAAAAGATAAAGGACGAGACACAAAGCTAGGATGCCATCAACAAAGTAGGAAGAAGCATGAAGTTAGCACTGAGGAGCCTTCATCGAGCAAAGAGGGGAATCTAGTGACTCACATAACTAAAGCAAAGAAGTAATGTAAACTTACTGTTGGAATTAGGGTTGCAGGAAAGCACACAAAGCTTGGAGATGAAGAAGCAAGAATGCACACAACACAAAGTGTATTAGATTGTGTCAATGTACAAAAGATAAGTTAGCCCTAGAAGGATGGGCGTATATACAAGCCGGGGGAAAAAACCTCCTAAAGAGGGAAAAAGTGCCCCGGCGGTCCTAAGTGTGTTCACACACATCACTGCCTATATATATATAGCAACAAATTCCCCCTGGGAGTGATGGTGTGAACGAGAGCTGGCACTCATGTATAGGGGAGTGCCATGCCCGAAGAAGATCAGTCCACAAAGGGGAGCAAGCCCAAAGCTTTGCGGAAAGCTTCGAACTTCTCACGAGGAAGCGCCTTTGTGAAAAGATCGGCGAGGTTGTCCTGTGTTGGCACATAGGCCAAGCTGATCTCTCCTGCTGAGAGTCTCTCCCTGACATAGTGATAATGCACCTCAATGTGCTTTGTGCGAGCATGAAAAACTGGGTTTCTCGCAACTGTCAATGCACTCTGACTGTCAGTGAAGATAGAGGTGGCAGACTCCTGTCCAACACCCAAGTCAGCCCATAAGCCGTCTGAGCCACACACACTCAACCGTAGATGTGAAAGCTGCCCTGTACTCAGCTTCACAACTAGAAGTGGCCACAGTAGGTTGCTTCTTGCTCAACCAAGATATGCATGAGCTACCGAGCATGAAACAAAAACCACTTGTGGACACTCGTATCATAGCAACCAGCTCAATCTGAGTCCAAAAAAGCATGTAAATCTGGCGACAACGATCCCCCCTTGGGATAAAACAACCCAAGATGTATGGTGCCACTCAAGTAGCGAAAGATGCGTTTAACTGCCTTCCAATGTTGAGACCCTGGGCTATGCATAAACCTGCTCACCTGTGAGACTGCAAACTGAATGTCCGGCCTCGTAATGCATACATAAATGAGGCAACCAACAGCTGTCTAATAGAGTGTGACATCAAAGTGATCTCCAGCATCATGAAGACTCAACTTCAAACCTGTCTCCATTGGAGTAGCAATAGGCTTGCAGTCTTCAAGGCCAAATCTCCGCAACAATGTCTCAATATACTTTGTCTGACACAAAGCAATACCTCCATCACACTGCTTAAATTGTATCCCCAAATAATGATGCAAATGCCCCAAATCTGACATCTCAAAAGAGGCATTCAAGTCAGCCTTAAAATCAGCAATATGACTCTCATTTGGTCCTGTGAGCAGCATGTCATCGACATAGAGAGCAATGATTAGATGTACATCATCCACACGTTTAACATACAAAGTGCTTTCTATTGGACTATTCTGAAAACCATGTGCAGTCAAATATGCATGTATCTTTTCATACCAAGCTCGTGGAGCTTGCTTTAAACCATATAAAGCCTTTTTTAACCTGCACACTTTGTTTTCCTGCCCTCTTTGAACAAAACCACGAGGCTGCGATACATACACCTCCTCATGCAAATCTCCATTCAAGAATGCAGTCTTTATGTCCAACTGATGTACATTCCAACCATTATGAGCTGCCAATGCACAAATGCTACGAATGGTAGTCATACGACAAGTGGGAGCAAAGGTCTCATCAAAATCAATGCCCTTTTCTTGAGCATAACCCTTTACAACAAGTCTAGCCTTATAGCGATCAACACTGCCATCTGGCTTTCGTTTCAACTTAAAAAACCCACTTACATCCAATGGCCTTTTTACCAATAGGTAAATCACACAAAGACCATGTACCATTCTTCATTATAGCATCATATTCACTTTGCATTGCAGCCAACCAATTTTCTGAATTTTGTGCCTCATCAAATGAAAGAGGTTCTTCCTCTTCACACATACTAGACACAGCCAAAACATAACAATCTGATGCATAAGAGGCATGCTGAAAACCTGAACGAGTACGACTAGTCATAGGTGCATCAATCTTACTATCACGTAAGGTTTGCACTAGCCATTTAGGCATACCTCTAGCCTGCTCATTTTCAGCCCTATCCTCATGCATTACATCCTGTAAATCTGCATCAGAAATAGGCTGACCTATGATGTCGTTTGAAATCTGCATAGGCTGAATATTTGCCTCATTAGGACTTACATTTGAATTCCCACCTGTAAAGAGAGGCAACAGCGTATCAAATACATCCCGTGAGCTTACACCTGTCTCTTTGGTACATGATAACAAGGGCTGCACAGCATCTTCCACAAAAACAACATCTTGACTAATCAAGATACGCTTTGACTGCGGATGATACAATCTATAACCCTTGCTTTCAGCACTGTAACCAACAAAAATGCATTTGACAGCTTTATCATCCAATTTTCTGCGTTGTTGCACAGGCACTAAAGCATAGGCCAAGCAACCAAAGACACGCAAGTGACCAATAGAAGGCTTCCTACCATGCTAAGCTTCGTATGGAGTAATAGACTGCAAGGCCTTAGTGGGACACCTGTTGAGTACATATGCAGCACACATGACAGCCTCAAGCCAAAACGCATGTGGCAAAGCTTGGCTCTTGACCGTACATCGTGCCATCTCCATAAGTGACATGTTCTTCCTCTCAGCAACACCATTTTGCTGAGGGGTATACGGAACTGTACATTGGTGTTTTATCCCACGACTAGCCAGAAATGCATCAAACTCTTTAGACATGTACTCCCCCCTCGATCAGAACGGAGGGTGCCCACAGTACAATTGGATACATTTTCAACTATAAGAAAAAACTGTTTGAAGCACAAAAACACTTCGGACTTTGCCTTCAGTGGATATACCCATGCATGCCTTGTGTAATCATCAATGAAAGTCACGAAGTACAAGTGTTTACCAAATGACGGAGTTTGCATAGGCCCACATACATCACTATGTACTAGTTGCAATTTGCGAGTGGCCCGCACAAAACCATCCTTTGGAAACGCAGAACGCTGCATTTTGCCCAAAATACAGCCTTCACAAACATGTTTCAATGGTGCCTCAAGAGGGGGCAATGAAGCAACCATATCAAATTTCTGCAAACGCAGCAAACTAGCAAAGTTCAGATGACCAAAACGAGCAGGCCATAGTTTTGCATCTGAAACTGCCTTTTCATCAGAAACTGCATTTGCTGAATCTTCCACACACTTGTCATAAGAATTGAGCCTATACAGCCCACGAAACAAGGTGCCAGATACAATAATCGTATCACTAGAAGTCCAATCATGAACAGTACATCTGTCATCCACAAATTTGACTACAAGTCCAAGTCTAGCAAGCGCAGAGACAGACAATAGATTCTTCTTTATCCCTGGCACATACAAAGCATCTGAAAGTGTGAAAGCGCTGCCATTTGCAGTTGTAAGTATAATTTTACCAATGCCCTTCATTGGGTAAGAAGCATTATTGGCACATGTGACAGTATTCCCATTAGGGACAGCCTCAAGAGAAGTGAACATATCACGATGCGAGGTAATGTGCTTTGTAGCACCATTGTCAAAATACCATACATGAGAGTCAATAGAAACTGCCAAACATGCATCATGTACAGATGGGTCATACTGGCAATACACGCTAAATGCCCATTCTGTATCCTGCACAACATTTGCAGAATCTGCATTTGTAGAAGCATCCGCTATTGTGGTTGCATTTGACTCTTTCTTCTTTGCCTCTTTAGCCTTTAGCTTAGGGCAATTCTTAATGACATGATCATTTGCCTTACAATAGTTGCACCTGGTCTTTTTCTTGCCTTTATCAAGAGCCTTCTCAGACTTATTGTTGCTACCTGTGGAAGGAGAAGAAGTTGCAGACCTACTAATAGGAGAAGAAACAGTGGAAGGGACTGCCTTACCACTTCTTCTCTGCTGCTGGGCAGCAATAAATGCTTGATCAACTGCACGCTGCCTGGCCCTGTTTTGCCTGGCTGCGCTTCTTGTTGCAAGAGCTTTTTGACTAAAGTATCATACTTGACAGCATTAGGTCTGTCCTCATTAAGAAGTCTCCACGTGGAAGCAAAAGTCTGAGATGTCTAAGGTAAAGCATCAAGAACAGTAGGTGAGTGACTTTCAGTGGGAAACCATGGATGAGAAGGCCAAGAGTACCATTCTTTTGACCATCTCTAAGAAGATCTACTTCAATGTAGAGAATGAAGCCACCGCTTACAGCATATGGCAAAAACTTGAGTCCCTTTTCGAGAGTCAGAGTGCAGCTAGTAAAGTGTTTTGGTTGAAGAGGCTCATGAAACTAAGCATGAAAGAGGGGACAGCCCTCTCACTTCACCTCAATGAGTTTCACTCTATATTCAGCCAACTCACAAATCAGAAAATGAATTTTGATGATGAGGTGAAGGCCATTTTCCTCTTGAGTACCCTCCCTGACAGTTGGGATACTTTTGCTACAGCCATAAGCAATTCAGCCCCTGCCTTCACAGGATTGTCATGCCAAGATGTGGAGAGCGCTCTTCTGCAGGAAGAGGTAAGGCGTAAGAATAGCAGTGAAAATAAGAATGCAAGTGCATTGGCTGTGGGCAGAGGTAGGCAGCAAAATAGAGGGGAAAGTCATAAAGGGAAATCTCGCAGTAAGTCACGTCCTAGGAAGGACCTTGAATGCCACTATTGCCATAAAAAGGGGCATATCAAAAAGGACTGTTTTCAGCTGAAAAACAAATGCAAGGATAAGGAAGGAAAAGAAGAGGACAAAGATGCTAAAAGAGATGCTAAAGACACCAAGGGCAAGGCTAAAATTGAGGAGCTCAATGCAGTGATTAGCAGTGATGAAGATAATGACGATGTCATACTTGTTGCCTCCTCTGGTGATAGTTCTTTTCTTGTGGCCAATGATGGCTCGTATGCACACGATTGGCTATTGGACTCAGGTGCATCCTATCATGTTACTCCTCATGAGCAGTGGTTTTGCTTCGTATGATGCAGGAAAAAGAGGATGCGTGAAACTTGGGAATGATTCTGCCTGTGACATTGTTGGCATTGGGGATGTGCATCTAAAATTCCCAAATGGTTCTGAATTTGTCTTGCACAATGTGAGACATGTGCCACAGCTCAGGAAGAGCTTGATATCCACTGGGCAGCTTGATGATGCAGGGTATCTCACCCAATTTGGTCATTCCATGTGGAAGGTGCTTAAGGGAAATATGGTTGTGGCCAAGGGCTGCAAATCAGGCACCTTGTATCCATTGTATGTTGAGGGTGTTGATGCTAATGTAATCCATGTGACCGAGCAGCCACACACTTCATTGTGGCATAGCCGGTTGGGCCATATGAGCCAGAAAGGAATGAAAGTACTGTCTTCTTTGGGTTACTTGCCGAGACTTAATTTTTCTGATTTTTCAGCATGTGATCATTGTATTTATGGCAAACATAAGCAATCAGCCCATAAAAAGGTTGGAAATGTTAGGCAGGAAGTCCTAACTTTGGTACATACAGATGTGTGTGAAATGCCCAACCTTTCTTTGGGCGGTGCCAATTATTTTGTCACTTTTATTGATGATGCATCCAGGAAGATATGGGTCTATCCCATTAAGCATAAGAGTGATGTGTTCAAAGTCTTCAAGACTTGGTTGGCACTTGTTGAGAATCAGACAAGAAAGAAGCTTAAATGCCTCAGGTCTGATAATGGAGGGGAATACCTCTCAAGGGAATTTACTACATTTTGTGAGGAGAAGGGGATAAAGAGGGAGTTGCCCGCTCCCTACAATCCTCCACAAAATGGCGTGGCTGAAAGGGCAAATAGGACCATTCAGGAGAGGACTCTTAGCATGCTCTCACAAGCAGGATTGACCCATGGTTTTTGGGCAGAAGCTGTTAAGACAGCAGTACATCTCATCAATAGGTCACCCAACAGGGCCTTGGATTTGAAGGTGCCTGAGGAGGTGTGGTCAGGAAAGCCACCCTCTTACAAACATCTCAGGGGGTTTGGTTGCGAGGCCTTTATGCATGTCAGAAGGGAAATACACAGCAAATTAGACCCAAAGTCACGCAAGTGTATCTTTCTTGGGTATGGTGACAATGGAGAGATGGGTTACAGGTTGTGGGACCCTGAATCTCACAAGATTGTGAGGAGCAATGATGTGATTTTTTGAGAAGAAAGGATGCAAAAATAGCCTATCAATACCATTGGAGTGAGAAGAGTCATTTTTGAGGAGGAAGGACCTCCAGGACAGCCACAAAATGCCAATCAAAATGCTGTCCAAAATGGTCAAAATCAGCAGCCACCTCCGGCTTTTAAAGCCCCATATTATCCTCCACAGGAAGAGCCACAAATGTAGCCTGAAATTCAGCAAGATGTGCTTCCAGAGCAGGCTGTACAGCCCCAAAATATGCAGGAACAGCAAGCAAATCAGCCACCTAATCGAGATGTTTTGGTTAGGCGGAGCACCAGGGTGTCCCGGGATGCCTGACAGGTTTGTTCCAGGAGTGAATGCACTTGATGATTACATCATGGTGACAGATTGTGGTGAACCCTCGTGCTTTAAAGAAGCCATGAAAAGGGAGGACGCAAAGAATTGGCAGAAAGCCATGGTTTCAGAGATGCAATCTCTTGAGAAGAATCAGACATGGAATCTAGTGCAGTTGCCTGCAGGACAGAAAGTCCTACCATGCAAGTGGGTTTATAGGTTGAAGATCACTCCAGGGGATGCTAAGCCCAAGTACAAAGCAAGATTAGTTGCAAAGGGGTTCAAGCAGGAAAAGGGAGTTGATTTTGATGAAATCTTTTCTCCTGTAGTAGTCAAGATGACTACATTGAGGACTGTTTTAGCTTTGGTTGCTTGTCAGGACATGGATCTTGTCCAGATGGACGTGAAGACGGCTTTTCTTCATGGCGACCTTCACGAGGATATTTATATGTAGCAACCAGAGGGGTATCAAGTCAAGGGGAAAGAGAGACTTGTATGCAAATTGCAAAAGAGTCTTTATGGGCTCAAGCAGGCACCCAGAGAGTGGTATCACAAGTTTGATGCTTTCATGAAAGCACAAGGATTCAGACGGTCTGATCATGATCATTGTCTCTACACTAAGAAGGCAAGAGATGGTAGTCTTCTTATACTCATTCTTTATGTGGATGATATGCTTATTGCTGGGAAGTCATCTATTGATATGAATGCATTGAAATCAGGACTGCACAAAACCTTCGACATGAAGGATCTTGGTGATGCAAATCACATTCTTGGTATGCGGATTGTGAGGAACAGGTCAAAGGGTTTACTCTATCTTTCACAAAAAGAGTACATTGGCAAAGTCCTGGAGAGGTTCAATATGGAGAAGGGGAAGGCTTTGAGCACACCCTTGCCACCATATTTGAAACTCAGCCAAGAGGACAGCCCTCAGTCAGATGATGAAAGGGCTCAGATGGCCAAGATTCCTTATGCTTCTGCATGTGGCAGTCTGATGTATGCTATGGTTGCTACTAGACCAGATATTGCTTTTGCAGTGGGAGTGGTCAGTAGGTATATGGCTAATCCCGGTAAGAGGCATTGGGAGGCAATTAAGAGTATATTGAGATACCTTAAGGGGTCTCAAGATGTGTGCATATGCTTTGGCAAGCAAGATGCAGAACTACATGGATACACAGATTCAGATTATGCAGGGCATGTAAGTCCACCACACGGGCTACGTGTTTACTTTCACAGGTGGTGCTATTTCATGGATATCCAGGTTGCAGAGATGCACAGCATTGTCTACCACCACGGAGGCAGAGTATATCGCAACCACTGAGGCTTGCAAGGAGGCCATATGGCTTTCACGTTTGGTTTCTTGCTCCTTCATGCATCATGTATGCCCAAAGTGGGTAGTTGTTGTCTCCATCCAATTTGTCATCAGCAGATAACATGCGAAATACATCATTGTTGTTATCAGCTATGGCCACTGACTGAAACTGATGCAAAAGCCACCTGTAATGAAGCAAAGACTGAACAGAAAACAACTCGTGCTATGTAGCACGGTCCACAATAGAGTACGTATGCCTGTTTTGCAGAAAACTGCACTGTCGAAATTTCTGCAGAAAATGACGAAAACACCTGTGCAGAACTTGAAATGCAAAAACGGAGCCCGAAACGTGAGTCGGAGGGTGCTGGCGGCGTAGCCCTCGGAGCCGATGCCTGCTCTGATACCAATTGTTGGAATTAGGGTTGCAGGAAAGCACACAAAGCTTGGAGAAGAAGAAGCAAGAATGCACACAACACAAAGTGTATTAGATTGTGTCAATGTACAAAAGATAAGTTAGCCCTAGAAGGATGGGCGTATATACAAGCCGGGGGAAAAAACCTCCTAAAGAGGGGAAAAGTGCCCCGACGGTCCTAAGTGTGTTCACACACATCACTGCCTATATATATATAGCAACACTTACCACTACCCAAGCCAATGTTTATCTTAAATATTGTAATAAACAAAGGTCAACAGATGAGTAGACCTAAATTGTTGTTGTTGTTTCAATCACACCTTATCACCTTAAGTAGCTATGTTGGCACAAGGGGGGGGTGATGACATGTTGTAATACTACACTCGATCACCTTAAGTAGCATGTTGCCCTAAGGAGGGGTGATGGATCTTTTGTAACTCCCATCCGACCACCTTGCAGTAGGCTAAAGAAAATGGCACCAAGGGGGGTGTTGAGAAATATGGTGCCATGGAGCATACGGAAGGTAGGAAGCGAGAGTCAGTCCAGCAACAACCACATGAGTAAGTATGAAATATCCTGCATCGTGGGCTAACAAAGCAAGTTGTACATCCCTCATGTAAAAGAGGGACATTTCAAGCAATGTAATATGGAGGACATTCCTAAGTTTCTTATGAGTGCAAGTTAATCTATCTTGCAACCTAATTAACATGAATCTAGCTAGTTACCACTATAGTCATGTGATGAATGCTACTCACACATATCCACCTTAGATTAGTGTTATCATTAGTATAAGATTAGTTTATGATTAGGTAGATATCTTTTCATTATTAGGAGAGCTTGATTCATAAATCTTAACATGGCTTGCTCCAGCTCCCCAGGTGGATCATGGGCCACATGGATGATGGACTATGGGCCCGTGCTCCAAAGCATGGCATTGTCCACCATTTTGGGTTTGCACAGAGTCCCTTTTCAACAGAGAGAGAGAGAGAGAGAGAGAGAGAGAGAGAGAGAGAGAGAGAGAGAGAGAGAGAGAGAGAGAGAGAGAGAGAGAGATATCTCATATACTTACTCAAATATGTTGGTATATCATTAGAGCTAGTGGTCTAAAAGGTAATCTAAAAGTATTTTGGCATAGAATTTGATGTAATGTGTTGACTAAATGTGATATCATTTTCATTTGTATTTACTAAAAGCTATGGGTTGTAAGGGGAAGAACAACAGTATTAGATATGAGTGAGGAGGTAACGTTAGCACATCTAAACACAAACACACACAATGGCCAATGTCACTCAAGAGAATGATCTTAGAGTAGCGGTGTAAGAACAAATAGAGGTACAAGGATGAAGGGCATGATGATAATGGTCAAACAGAGGAAGAACAAGGAGAGGAGCAGGGTGAGGCCCCTAACATTACCATGAAAGGCAAGGAGAAGAGCACGAAAAAGGAAGCAGCTCATCTAAGAGTCCTTGGCAAAGAGATATCCATTTGCCGCCTACAAGAGGTGCGTGATGGTTTCCACATGAAGAGGAGGAGTGAGCCCCCTCCCATCCCACTTTGTAGGCTAGTCCCAAGTCCACACAGCCTCTTCTGAAGTTAATTAGTTGATCCAAAGATTTGATACTAAGAGATATAATTCTAATAGTCCTTCTTTCCTAGTCTCAATGTGGAGGCCAAGCAATGACCAATTCTTATATGTCATTGACCTTGATCGTCAAGAATGGGGGCCAATTTAGAACTTAAAGAGTGACGAATTTGATAACGAATTAAATGAGGAGTGTGGCAGGATTTGAAGGGGAAAAAGTTCTTAGTGTGGGATGAAAACCATCACTTGAAGGCAAGGTTTTTGCAAGAATTAGAGAGGGTAAGGCTTTTAGAAACTACATGTATCTATTATGTGTCTATTATGTTATCTATTGGTGTTGTGTACCTAGAGAGTGAATCTTTTTGCATTTATAGGTTATGAGATTATGGAAACTCAACATATACGCGTCAAGTGTTACTACTTGCATTGAAGTCGACAAACGAGTATGATATTATTTGCACTTACTTCTTCAATTACTCACTTTATAATATGTTCTCATAATTGCACCTAACTTGTGGCTGTGTATAGACTAGTTTGAGCACATGTGGAACCGAGATTACGCCATGAGGTCTTTCTTTTTCAAAAGTTGGCTTGTTGGCAGATAAAATATCTCTTCTAGATTTGCTAACTCCAGAGGATAGGTGCATGCACATGCACGTGTGTGCATACACGGGTAGGCGAGGTGTGAACCTATGTATGCACAAGCGAGTGTATGTATTGTGTGGGTGTGCATGCGCATGGGTATTCATGTGCACGTGCATGCATATGTAGTAGGTGAGTGCATGTGAGTGTGTGTGCATGGGTAGGAGTATGCACATGCAAGTGTGCATATACATTTACACGTATGCAAGTGTGTACGTGCAATGTAAGTGTGCAAAGGTGTGTGTACGTGCAAATGTGAATGTGTGGTGAAAATGTGTGTTCACCTACAAATCAGAATGTCACCACGGTCAGCTTTTCTAGCGCACTTGATTGAGCTTTGTCTTTTCAGTTCTAGCTTGTGAGTTGGCGTGGTACACACGTGTTATGGGATCTTGGTGATCTTTTTGAGCCGTGAGGTTGCTCGGTGGTGCCAGAGAAGTGTGTGCATGGTTCGGGACATGGGTGGCTCGTCTTTGATGGGGCTAGGGACGGGTAGGGCCACTACTCATGGCCTAGGTGTTACCTCTTGCTGCTCGGAGTCCATATCTTTTTTCAACTTCTTTGAAGGTGGTGTCAACACACATGAGTTGATGTGAAAACCACTGCTCTCTATTCCTGCATAAGCTTTACACTTATCATCTCAGGAGGCATTGCTTTTTGTCTCCACTCCATCTTTGTTCTAGCATTGTTATAGAGGCTTGTGGTGTAGGTATTATTTGACTTGTACAGGTGTTCCCTTTGTAAATCCTTGTGCTTATAATAGCCTATTTGGGATCCAATGAAATTTCTACCGGGCTCAAACTGGCACGTTTGAGGCTTTCCCTTGACTCTCGTTAGATTTGGAGATTGGGGTGCGATCTGCTATGTAAGTTTTTTGAGACCCAAATAGAAAGGTTTCTATCGTAGAAGCCTTGAGCTTCTAACATTTTGATGGTTGGGGATCCAATGAGGCTCGGGGTGTGGGTAAAGCTTTTGTTGTAGTGTGAGTGAGCTTTAAGAGAGAGAGAGAGCTCTTGAAAGAAATTGAGAGAGAGAAGGGGACACAGATCTTGCATGGGAAATATATGTTGAGAGAAGGAGAGAGTAGGGGTGTGTGTGTGTGTGTGTGTGTGAGTGTGAAAGTGAGTGGGAAATAGATGTTGAGAGAATAGGAGAGAAGGTGTGTGTGTGTGAGAGAGAGAGAGAGAGAGAGAGAGAGAGAGAGAGAGAGAGAGAGAGAGAGAAAGTGAGTGAGAGAGAGAGCAAGCAAGGCTACACCTCTACACCAACCCCTACACTTGGTACCTCTTCACCAAACCCTACACCAGCAACACTAACGACATACTAAAACAAGCCAATTGACCCCTTCAACACCATCACTGAGCCCCAACATCTTCAATAACAACTTGGAATCCAAACCAAAGATTTGAAGGAGAAAGCCACCAGCATGGCGGGGAAGCCTACAATTAGCAAACCATATCCTCTGGCACATTCAAAGCACTGACACATTTGATGCCAACACATTCACTCATACTCATAGACTTAGGGACATCACCTAGGAATTCTTTCCTACCTTGTAGTCACACATCCATGCACCCATGTCTTCCACACCGATCGCACCCTATGGTTTTGATTGCACCTTATCACGGCACTCCAACATCAAATCCCATTCTTGTATACATCATCCATGCCCCTTGCCAACACTTTGCATACTTACCTTTGATCTAGTTGTCTTGCTCAATCCCACCCTCTTTCCTTCCATGAATCAAAATTCTAATGTCTGCACACTCACAAGGGTTACTAGCCTTTCACCCATGCATGACACGCTTGGACTTTGTGAAGATGCCCACCAGAGAATCCTACACCTTTCCCAAATAGATTGGCATCCCAATTACAATCTATGGAGCCGTCGTATCCATGTAGCCAAATGGTGATCTTCACATAATATGGTGATTTAATCAACCACTCCCTCCACGACACAAAACTTGCATACATATGCGCTAATCAGGCAAGGTAGAACACATAAACACCACATGGCCAAGGTTACCATGGTTCGGCAATTCCAAATTTCACCCCCAACCATGGAAGCTCTGTAATGCTTCCCTTCTTTCTACTAACATCACCACGCTTCAAGCAAGCAGGTTGAATAGCCACCAACGTTTCACAAGAAACACATGAAAACATTCGGTGGGATTCAACAAGAAAATAAACAACCCATAGTTCACGGTTTACCAGTATACTTGCCAAATTGGATGACCTAAATTCTTCTATTCTCATGGACAATGCAACCTCATTCACACCCGCCTTATTGGCCAACCTCATTCACAACCGCCTTACTGGCCAACCTTATTTACACATGCCTTATTGGCCAACCTCATTTACACATGCCTTATTGGCCAACCTCATTACGTAGCAATGAAAAATTCTATTACACATCAACAACAAATTCCATATCTCAAATAATCTGTAAGAGTGGAAGAATACATAATGAAAAGTGTAAAAGAAAGCAGAGTATTGGAGTTTTAACCCTGGGAAAACTTCTACATAGGCCCACCTTTTCCCAATGCCCATGCACAATATATCCATGGGCTCTACATGTAATAGACACATAGGCACTTGTTATAGGCTACCACACCTCCAAGAGGGAACTCAATGCCTTCACCTAAAGGATGAGCAATCGATTCAACTGTTGTAGGGCACTTACCAATGCTTGGAACTTGAGTCCCTTGAGGCCTCCAAGCTCACTTGTTAAGCTCCAACCTCCAAGCTCCACCTCCACGCTGTCACCGTAGAGTCGCTCGCATCGTCGCATAAGGCAATCACTCTCTCTCACTCTCCCACACAAGCATGAATCATACAAGCATAGAAGAGGAACAATGCTAGAATGCTCTCTCTTAATCTCTCTCAATCTCTCTTAAGATGCAAGGAAGAGGAAAGATGCATAATGGAATTTTTTTATAAAAGTGTTATTCTTATTAAATTTGATTTCTATGCATAGAAAGATGCATTAAGGAATTTTTTTATTATAAAAGTGTTATTCTTATTAAATTTGATTTCTATGCATAGAAAGATGCATAAAGGAATTTTTTTATAAAAGTGTTATTCTTATTAAATTTGATTTCTATGCGTAGAAAGATGCATAATGGAATTTTTTTTATTATAAAAGTGTTATTCTTATTAAATTTGATTTCTATTAAATAGAAATATGCATAAAGGAATTTTTTTATTACAAAAGTGTTATTCTTATTAAATTTGATTTCTATGCATAGAAAGATGCATAAAGGAAATTCTTATTATTACAAAAGTGTTATTGTCATTAAATTTGATTTCTATGCATAGAAAGATGCATAAAGGAATTATTTTTGTTATAAAAATATTATTCTTATTAAATTTGATTTCTATGCATAGAAAGATGTATAATGAAATTTGATTTCTATGCATAGAAAGATGCATAAAGGACTTTTTTTATTATGAAAGTGTTATTCTTATTAAATTTGATTTCTATCCATAGAAAGATGCATAATGGATTTTTTTTATAAAAGTTATTGTTATTAAATTTGATTTCTACGCATAGAAAGATGTATAATGTAATTTTTTATTATTATAAAAGTGTTATTCTTATTAAATTTGATTTCTATGCATAGAAAGATGCATAAAGGAATTTTTTTATTACAAAAGTGTTATTCTTATTGAATTTGATTTCTATGCATAGAAAGATGAATAAAGAATTTTTTTAAATTATAAAAGTGTTATTCTTATTAAATTTGATTTCTATGCATAGAAAGATGCATAAAGGAATTTATTTGATTACAAAAGTGTTATTCCTATTAAATTTGATTTTATGCATAAATAGATGCATACAAGGATTTTTTATTATAAAAGTGTTATTCCCATTGAAGTTGATTTGTATGCATAAATAGATGCATAAAGAAATTTTATATCAAAATTAGAATTCTCTTAAATTCTATGAGTATTTGATAAATGAATAATTAAATACTCTAAGAGAGAAATTTTTATCATTTTATATTTACACGGATTGTAAAAAGAAAATTCAGGAAATCTATCGAGATCGAAAGTAACTGAATTATTAAACCTTTTTGAGAAAGATAGTTTAGGAAAAATCTTATCCGACTCGAACCTTGAATCAGACTATGACCAAGACCAAACTCCTTTGTCAGTTTCGAGGAAAGAAAGAGTGACCAGTTTAGAAAAATACACTCAAAACTCTCGCCAAATCTGAAACTAAGTTTGAGACCCTTCGAATTGATGTGTGGATCAAGGTTATAGAATTCGAGGAATTCTGGTATGAAATTCAAAATTCCGATCATGAAGTTTTGGGGATACTGATTCAAGAAATACTCCTTGTATTCAAAAGAAAATTAAACTGAAAACTTACTTAGAAACCCTGTTTTCTTAAAGGACTATCTTATGCCAGAATGCTAGAGGGAGCATTTGGTATATGTTTTTCTAAGGGAAGTTCGGTTGCAACAGCTGGCGGGGAGTGTTCAAAGAACAGCTCACGCGGCAAAGCATGCCCAGGTCTTGACCAGTCTCGGTATGGTTGAAAAATCATTAGGAAATTTTTGAGCTCATTTTGGGGCCCTGTAAGGAAGTTTGACCGGAATATTCCCTCCAAAAAGGGGCACTGGATAAAATTTTTGCAAACGAACTCCAAATTTGTCGGACCTCACATATTTAGATTCTACTTTGGATGAAGAGCAGATGATGGCCAGATTCATTCGAGGGTGAACGAGCCATTGGACACTTTAGTGAAAAATGCCAAACCAGTCTCAATGGCAGAACCTGTCAGAATGGCAAAGGACTTTGCCAAAGCATTTGTTGTTAAGGTCCCGCCGAAGCCTGTACCCTCAATTGTCATCCATGATCCAGCTGAGTATAAGGGTAAGCCATTCAAGCAATACTCATTCATCCATGATCTAGCTGAGTATAAGGGTAAGCCGTTCAAGCAATACTCATTCATTTATTTCCCCAGGATGCTTGCGTAAGCTAGTCTTAGAATAGAAATAAGGGAAACCTATGCAAGCTGAATTGGCCAGTGGGAAGATTCTTTTCACTCATCATGAGACAGATCGTACTCAGTTTAATCTAGATGGGAATATAACTGACTGCCAGTTCAGAGTCTTACCTTTGGGAGTTTTTGACGGAATCCTTGGAATGGATTGGCTCCACAAAAATCAAGCTGACATTCACTGTCACAATGGAACCATTTCCTTCCGTGACCTTCACGGGAGCAAAGTTCAAGGAAGTGGAATTTCCAGATCCCCAAATTTGCAATTAGTAAAAGCTTCTAGGTTATTGAAAGGACTTAGAAAGAAGCAGCTCATTTATGTTGTCAAAATGAACCCGGTAGACACAAAGTTAAAGGCTAAAGGACCAGAATGGTTAAGTGAGTATGATGATTTATTCCCAACAAAGCTAACTGAGATGCCTCCGATGATTCGGGAAGTAGATCATGAGATAGAATTGACCCTCGGAGCTTAGCCACCAGTAGCCTAGCGCATGTAAAAAATGCCAGTCCTTGAAGCCATTGAACTCAAGGAATAGCTTAGGCAGCCGTTTAGAACAAGGGTTTGTAAGACCCAGTGTTTCACCTTGGGGGGAGTGCCAGTTCTCGGATGGAATTTCTCCAGATTCTGCAAAAGTCCAAGCAGTCATAGATTGGCATGAACCAAAGATAGTGAAAGAAGTCAAGGGATTCTTGGGATTAACTGGTTGGTATAGAATTTTTATACCTAAGTATGCTCTCATAGCTTCCCCCCTAACTAATCTTCTCAAGAAGAATACCCCGTTTCAATGTCCCCCGACCTGGAGCTACTTTCAGTAGTCTATGCCCTGAAGTTGTGGAGACATTACCTACTGGGTCAAGATTCACTTTGATGACATATCATCAGAGCTTAAAGTGGATCTTCACTCAAAAGGATCTCAACATGCGCCAAGAAAGGTGGATGCAGACCGTGTAGGAATTTGATTTTGAAATCAAGTACTGCCGAGGAAAAGAAAATGTGGTAGCAGATGCCCTCAGCAGAAAAGCCTCCTTGCTTGCAATCATAGTGGTGTCAAATCCATTGAATAATGAAGCAAGAGAGAAGATCATGCAAGATGGATTCTTTGGCCCTATTGCTACCCTACTTATGCAGGAAAGCACGTGATACCATACAACATCTATGGTGAACCCCCCGGGATTCATATCTATCACTTCACATCCACATATATTCATGTCACATCATCTTCCCTCTATCCCCTCCTTAAATTTAAGTTCAATATAGGAAATTAAGCCTCTAATGTATATGCTTAAGTGTCCCCTTCCAAAAACCCCCCTCACGTGATACCATACAACATCTATGGTGAACCCCCCGGGATTCATATCTATCACTTCACATCCACATATATTCATGTCACATCATCTTCACTTCACATCCACATATATTCATGTCACATCATCTTCTTTCACATACACATCCACATATATTCATGTCACATCATCTTCTTTCACATACACATCCACATCCATTCTTTCACATACATCCACATTCATTCTTTCACATACATCCACATCCATTCTTCACATACACATCCACATCCATTCTTCACATACACATCCATATCCATTCTTCACATACACATCCACATCCATCCATTCATTCACATCTATCTGATTCACATCACCTCTCATCACATCTATTTACATCACATCTCATCACATCTATCCACTTCACATTACATCCATCCATTTATTCACATCTATCTGATTCACATCACATCTCATCACATCTATTCACATCATATCTCATTTCTATGCAAGTTTTTAGTTTGATTTTCTTTTGAATACAAGGAGTATTTCTTGAGTCGGTATCCCCAAAACTTCTTGATCGAAATTTTGAATTTCATACCAGAGTTCCTTGAATTCTATAACCTTGATCCATAGATCAATTGGAAGGGTCTCAAATTTAGTTTTAGATTTGGCGGGAGTTTTGAGTGTATGTTTCTAAACTGGTCACACCTTCTTTCCTCAAAACTGACGAAAGAGTTTGGTCTTGGTCATAGTCTGATTTAAGGTTCGAGCCGGATAAGATTTTTCCTGATCTATCTTTGTCGAAAAGGTTTGATAATTCAGTTACTATTTTAATGAATTTCTTTCTTTGAATATTCACTTAACTGATTTTTAAATTAGTTACAAATTCCAATGAGGAATAGATTAATCATTTATCTGTATATTTTGATCTCGATAGATTTTCTGAATTCTCTTTTTACAATCCGTGTGAATATAAAACGATAGAAATTTCTCTCTTAGAGTATTTAATTATTCATTTATCAAATACTCATAGAATTTAAACATAGAATTTAAGAGAATTCTAATTTTGATATAAAAATTCTTTATGCATCTATTTATGCATAAAAATCAACTTCAGTGGGAATAGCTCTTTTATAAAAAAATCCTTTTATGCATCTATTTATGCATAAAATTAAATTTAATAGGAATAACAAATTTAAAATAAAAAGAATTTCTTTATGCATCTATTTATGCATAAAAATCAAAATTTTTATAAGAATAACTCTTTTATAATAAAAAATTTTCTTTATGCATCTTTTTATGCATAAAAATCAAATTTAATAAGAATAACACTTTTGTAATAAAAAAAATTCCTTTATGCATCTTTCTATACATAAAAATCAATTTAATGAGAATAATACTTTTGTAATAAAAAAATTTCTTTATGCATCTTTCTATGCATAAAAATCAAATTTAATGAGAATAACACTTTTGTAATAAAAAAGATTCCTTTATGCATCTTTCTATGCATAAAAATCAAATTTAATGAGAATAACACTTTTGTAATAAAAAAGATTCCTTTATGCATCTTTCTATGCATAAAAATCAAATTTAATGAGAATAACACTTTTGTAATAAAAAAAATCCTTTATGCATCTTTCTATGCATAAAAATCAAATTAAATGAGAATAACACTTTTGTAATAAAAAAAATCCTTTATGCATCTTTCTATGCATAGAAATCAATTTTAATGAGAATAACACTTTTGTAATAGAAAAAATTTCTTTATGCATCTTTCTATGCATAGAAATCAATTTTAATGATTAATATCAGTGATATCCATGCATATTCATAGGTGAATATGTACATGGAGTAATTAGAATATTTCTTTTAGATGCAAAAATGGTGGATATTACTCTTTTGGAATAACATAAAAACAAACTTTCTTTTTCACAAAATTCTGGAAAATTTTGCCATAACCTCCTTTGTCTGGTTGACCATTTCTCATTTTTATCATTCTTTATTTAACTTAAATTAACCCAAATTAGATTTATAGAACTCTAATATACACGAATTTCTAAATTCAAGAGAGTAAACAATAACCCATTCTTATCATTCTTTATTTAACTTAAATTAACCCAAATTAGATTTATAGAACTCTAATCTACACGAATTTCTAAATTCAAGAGAGTAAACAATAAGAAGAGTTTAATTAATCCTTTAGTTAATCTTTCTAGGATTGAGAAAGGTTGGAATGTAAAGAGGAGAAGGGGGTGGCCTTTTTATCAAAGGCATAGCATTTGAATTTAATTTAACATCACATTCATTTACATTTACATCCATCACATTCATTTACATCCATCACATTAATTCACGTCCATCACATTCGTTTACATCACATCCATTTACATCCATCACATCACATTCATTAATTCACATCTCATTACATCTATTCACTTCACATTGCATCCATCCATTCATTCACATCTATCTGATTCACATCGCATCTCATCACATCTATTCACATCAATCTCATTTCTATGTAAGTTTTCAGTTTGATTTTCTTTTGAATACAAGGAGTATTTCTTGACTTAGTATCCCCAAAACATGTTGATCAAAATTTTGAATTTCATACCAGAATTCCTCGAATTCTATAACCTTGATCCACAGATCAATTCGAAGGGTCTCAAACTTAGTTTCAGATTTGGTAGGAGTTTTGAGTGTATTTTTCTAAACTGGTCACACCTTCTTTCCTCAAAACTGACGAAAGAGTTTAATCTTGGTCATAGTTTGATTCAAGGTTCGAGTCGGATAAGATTTTTCCTGATCTATCTTTCTCGAAAAGGTTTGATAATTCAGTTACTATTTTACTGAATTTCTTTCTTTGAATATTCACTTAATTGATTTCTAAATTAGTTATGAATTCCAATGAGGAGTAGATTAATCATTTATGTGCATATTTCGATCTCGATAGATTTCCTGAATTCTCTTTTTACAATCCGTGTGAAAATAAAACGATAGAAATTTATCTCTTAGAGTATTTAATTATTCATTTATCAAATACTCATAGAATTTAAACATAGAATTTAAGAGAATTCTAATTTTGATATAAAAATTCTTTATGCATCTATTTATGCATAAAAATCAACTTCAATGGGAATAACTCTTTTATAAAAAAATCCTTTTATGTATCTATTTATGCGTAAAATCAAATTTAATAGGAATAACACTTTTAAAAGAAAAAGAATTTCTTTATGCATCTATTTATGCATAAAAATCAATTTTTATCAGAATAAGGCTTTTATAATAAAAAATTTTCTTTATGCATCTTTCTATGCATAAAAATCAAATTTAATAAGAATAACACTTTTGTAATAAAAAAATACCTTTATGCATCTTTCTATGCATAAAAATCAATTTAATGAGAATAACACTTTTGTAATAAAAAAATTTCCTTTATGCATCTTTTTATGCATAAAAATCAAATTTAATGACACTTTTGTAATAAAAAAATCCTTTATGCATCTTTCTATGCATAAAAATCAAATTTAATGAGAATAACACTTTTGTAATAAAAAAATCCTTTATGCATCTTTCTATGCATAAAAATCAAATTTAATGAGAATAACACTTTTGTAATAAAAAAATTCCTTTATGCATCTTTCTATGCATAGAAATTAATTTTAATGAGAAAAACACTTTTGTTATGAAAAAAATTCCTTTATGCATCTTTCTATGCATAGAAATCAATTTTAATGAGAATAACACTTTTGTAATAAAAAATTTCTTTATGCATCTTTCTATGCATAGAAATCAATTTTAATGATTAATATCAGTGATATCCATGCATATTCATAGGTGAATATGTACATGGAGAAATTAGAATATTTCTTTTAGATGCAAAAATGGTGGGAATTGCTCTTTTGGAATAACATAAAAACAAACTTTCTTTTTCTTAAAATTCTAGAAAATTTTGCCATAACCTCCTTTGTATGGCTGACCATTTCTCATTTTTATCATTCTTTATTTAACTTAAATTAACCCAAATTAGATCTATAGAACTCTAATCTACACGAATAACACTTTTGTAATAAAAAATTTCTTTATGCATCTTTCTATGCATAGAAATCAATTTTAATGATTAATATCAGTGATATCCATGCATATTCATAGGTGAATATGTACATGGAGAAATTAGAATATTTCTTTTAGATGCAAAAATGGTGGGAATTGCTCTTTTGGAATAACATAAAAACAAACTTTCTTTTTCTTAAAATTCTAGAAAATTTTGCCATAACCTCCTTTGTATGGCTGACCATTTCTCATTTTTATCATTCTTTATTTAACTTAAATTAACCCAAATTAGATCTATAGAACTCTAATCTACACGAATTTCTAAATTCAAGAGAGTAAACAATAAGAAGAGTTTAATTAATCCTTTAGTTAATCTTTCTAGGATTGAGAAAGGTTGGAATGTAAAGAGGAGAAGGGGGTGGCCTTTTTATCAAAGGCATAGCATTTGAATTTAGTTCAACATCTGCAAAACATAAAATAAAAAAAACCATAGATTCTTCCTTAAACAAAAATTAGCTTACATGGAGCTTGTAAGCTCTCCTTTAGCTTGAGGAATTGAGGGTTCTACTCTTGTTTGAGGCAAGAGTGGCCACCAATTCACTTTGGAGAGAATTAGGCCAAAAACAATTGAATTATTAAAAAAATCAATGTAGATGGCTCAGGACAGGAGCAGAGTAACAGTGCATAAATACCATTAAGCTTTTACAAAGGGGGAGGCTTCTATTCATAGGAAAAAGTGAGCTTCTAATGAAACAAACTGATTCTAGAATTTTCCAGATCAGTTTGGTCAATTTTTGACCATTTTTGGGTCAGTTTAGCTTACTTTTTGGATCTAGTTGAAATAGGAGAGAGGAGAGATAAAAATATCTCATTTTATTGATTAAAAATTGGGGGTAATGATGAGAAAAAGGCGCCTACTTCATGAGGGGAGATCCCCACACTGAGGTGTCAAAATTTAGTTTTTTAATTCTTCTCTTTGGTCCTTAGTCCACTCTTCATCTTATGTGAGCTTTTACTCATTTTTGGGGGGTTTTTCTTTTATTCTTCAATTTATCTCCTCCCTATATTTGCATTAATCTTATTGGTCCATAGGAACCTTAATTGGACCATAATCTAAAAATTTCTAAAAATCTAGATCCTTAGGCTAAGGTCCTTTATACCTATTTTTAATTTTGTCCACTGTTGCTGCACATTGGAAAGTTCTTTTTGAATTTTTGTTTCAGGGGAAACCATTTTAGACACTAGGAGGATTTTTATATCCAAAAATATCTAAATTTTGAATTACCTCCCTCTAGACATTTTCTCTTTGCAGGCCAAAATAGGATAAAATAGGATCTTTCTTTTATTTCAGAGAGGGGAATAATTATAAGATCAGAAGGGGAGGTTCTTACACCTACATGCTCCTAGTTTCTAGCTCCAAATGATGCTCCTCCAGAATAGGGGCTACAAGCTTAGCTTATATACTAGAAATAAGATAAAGGTGGTCTTTAAACTTAAACCCTAAGCAATTAAGAATTTAATATATCAATATTGCACATGGACATCAATGCCTTTTCCTTGTTTTAAGGATGTTTTGATTTACAAGCATGCATTGTTTTACAATAGTATCTTAGATAGAGTGGAAATTAGAACTCTACTTAAGTTTTTTTAATTAAAGCCTCCTAGTTGGCTTAATTAATGATTACTCCCAAGCATCGGTTTCAATAGACTAACCTTTTGTTCATGCTTTTTAAAGTGTACTTGTTTGTGTTTTTTTAATGTATCCCTAAATCTATCGTCGAAGATTTACCTTTTATGTGCTTCTCTATATTTTTCTACAAACATTTTGGAGATGTGTTGTAACTTTTGGTATTTCAATCAAAGAAAATAAAAATATTAGGATGCAGTAAAGTGACTCAATTATATTTCATCTCGATGCTAGGATGCCTCTTCTTTCTATACTCTTTAAAAATTTCTTATTACCATTTTGTCTTCCATAATTAATGACCTTTAGCTTTTTCATGGATATCATGGCTACCTATTCATCCAATAACTTGCCTAACCAAGTCAACCATTTTTTCCTTAATGAATTAGTAGGGTCCAATGACATGTGCACACCCTTTAACAAAATAGTTTTACTTTTTCAAAGAAAATGATTGGATGATGCAAGTAAACATGCATCTCCCTTTTAAAGAAGATAAAATAGCAAGTCTTTGAAGTGTCATGACAAAGAAACAACCAAAATAGCCCATCTTTGAAAAGCCGTGAAAAAGAAAACATGAAATTCTCAAAATGAATTGAAACTCAATGTGCAAGGATCTAGCAAGAAAGAGAGGCTATGGGTAAAAACTTTGCAGCCAACTGGAGGGGGAGCACTTTTTGGCTCATGTTCTCTTTGAAAAGAGTCTCCAAATTCAGCTGGAATTTGGAATCTCTTTGAAAAGAGTCTCCAAATTCTAGCCTTCATCCACCAACCTGGTTGTTGAAGGCTCCCTATGGCATCTAGTAAGTTTTTTGCACAATAGGTCCCTAAAGAATCATGAACACAACCTTCGTACCAAAAAAATAAGTTAAAAAGTTACATTAAGAAGAACCTTGAGAATTATGTAAGAGGATACAACATGCAACATATAGAAGAGAAGACTCACAAGAAGTAGGATCTTTCACAACACAAAACTTTAAAACTTAAATTGTACAATAACATAGATAGAGAAGAATATTGTATTATTGTGAAGGGATACAATAGAAGGAAAAGCCCCACACTCATGTGTTCCGATGAAGGGAGATTTGATGGGCTAATCTAGAACTGCTAAGACGGAGGTTATATGCGAGTAGAATCTAGGGAGTAAACTTGTAGTGTCTCCTCCTAAATTGTGTGATGTGTATCTTTATAGGCTGGCCATGGCATGACCATGTAGGTTTGCAATCATAGCCAATGCCACCATTTATAGTGTAGACACATGACCTGTAAAGATATACTAGAAAATGTAGCAATCTCCCCACCTCCCACATACATCCATGCTCATCTTGGGTCCCCATTTGGGCCCCACAATGTCAAGATATGGTGTCCAAGAGTAAAAACTACCTACTCCATGTGTGAACCGTTATGAGATAATGGTCTAGTCTAGCATGTAGCCTAGTTGGCAGTGTGCTAAATCTAATCCAAGATATATGTATACCACTTGGCCTCCTAGGCCACCTTTTCATGTGAATATGAGGATGTTGAGTGCCTAGGCTACTCAACCATGGCTACTCATCATGATGGTAGCCATACAAACATGAATTAGAGACAATTCCTAAATAAAATATGAGGATGGAGCATTGACATCCAATAAAGTATCCTTTGTACAAATTATTAAGCGGACATTATTATGGAGGTCCACTTACTTTTTTGTATAAAGCTCCTCAACATTGGTTTTTATTAAGTAGATGACTTCTTTGTTGTCATCCTTGGGCTCTACAGTCTCCAAAGGCCAAGGTATTTATGGAGATCCAAGAATCACATAAACAATTTAACATTATAAAGGATATATTTATAGATAGTTTCTTTCTTTAGCAATGGATATAAAGAAATTCATGAGGCCTGAAGCGAGTGTGACCAAACTAGAAAATTCTTCCCCCATCTAAATGTTTCTATCCATGAAATGGTGGATTGACATCATGTAAGGTCTATACATCCCATTAATTATGGTTTTTCCTAACCTAATCCTATCCTAAATCACCTATAAAATTTCTCTTGGAGAATCATAATAAAGCTAAGTCTCTAACTATTTATACTTACTTTTCTAAATAATAATACACAATGATATTTGAAGCCTTATATTCTTGACTATAAGCCCTTATTAATGACTTTTGACTACTACAAGCCCTTACTCCTACCATTATACATGTACTTTCTTCATTAACTATTTTTCAAATTTAAGTTTTTACCTAATAAGCTATTAATGGCTTTTTTTAGAGACAATGGAGTTTATCTCTACCTTTATCACTATCATAGTCAAGTTTATACATACACTTGCTTCATTAACTACTATTATCAAATTTAAGTTTTTATCAATGAGCTAATGAATTTATCCCTCTAATTTTATCACTACAATATCCCTAAGGTAATGAATTTATCCCTCTAATTTTATCACTACAATATCCCTAAGGTAATGAATTTATCCCTCTAATTTTATCACTACAATATCCCTAAGGTAAGTTTCATAATGATTAATTATGGGGTATACTTAATATGGCCAATCATGGGTATTAGATAACCTAAATGTGGGTTGGTATGCTAAGACATTGAATTTTTTTATTTACAACCACATTTTTCTTCTAGTTAATAATAGATTATGAATATCTTGTGCTTGTGCAAATACTTCTATCTGTAGTGTTGTGCAAATTTTCATAAAATTCATTAATATATTGCATAAGTTTGCACATGCAAGATTACATGAATGCACGTTGATTGAATAATAGTATCAACTATATTTAATTTAAAAATTTTGGTAATCAAATATGGATTCATATTGAGCATTATCACTTGGTACGAGGTTCTATATTAAGCTCTTTAAACCATAATAACAAGTAGAGGAAGACATTGACATATGCCTTCCTAAGGTTTTTATGAATTTCTAATCTCATGTTTCCTTAGGTGGTGGCAGGTTATAACTTTCCTCCTACAATGTGCTTAGAGCTATTTGGATGGTGTACTCAAATTTCACATCAATAAAGAGATTTATAATTAATACAGTAGTGTTGCAATGTTAATGGCTATATCAATATACTACCTTCATTTAAATAGTTTTAAGATCTCAAAACAAACAACAACCATCATGGGGAACTTACCTTGCCTCCAAGCTTGGGTCTCTTGCAGCCAAAAATTTTACCGCCCATTTCAACTCTCTCTAGATCTTGTTTATTCACATACAAAGAGCATAAAACAAGCAATAGCTATCGTGGGAACTTACCTTGCCTCCAAGCTCAGATCTCTTGAAACCATCCAAGCTTGACTAGTGGTTCTAGCTCCTCTCCTTCAAGGTCTCTTCCTTACTCACATACTAAAAAGACTCACTCTCCTCTCCTTGTCTACTCTCTCACACATAAATCATAGATAGGAACATGTACTAAGAAGCAAACTAGCCCTCTCTCTATCTCTCTCTATCTCTCTCTCACTGTCATACACAGATAAGAGAAAAGAGCAAGTAGATACCTTAGGCAACTCCTTTACTAAGAACATGTACTAAGAAGCAAACTAGCCTCTTCTCTCAGCTCTCTCTCTCTCTCTCTCTCTCTCACACACACACACACACACACACACACACACACACACACACATAAGGGAAAAGAGCAAGTAGATATCTTAAGCAAATCCTTTAACATAAAGGGTGATAATGTCCTCATTATGAGATAATGCCTTATATACAACTACAACTAGCCCTCATTATTCACACTTGGGTGCCTAAAACTCTTAACTATATGATTGTTGTGACCACTTACTACTGAATCTGGTATCCTTACTCTAATCCATAATAGCATATGTTACCTCTGATTCTCTACTGTGTTGAAAAATTCTGGTTGAAAATATGGAAAATTATATAGCAAAGAGCTGAATCCCTTTCTTTCTTACCTTGAAACTCTAGTAGAGTGTATCTTCTTTTTGATGTGCATATATGTAGGGTCAACCCTCAGCACTAGTATTTCATTATGCATGTAAATTCAACCATATTCTTCAATGCATTTTTCCATATTGGTTATATTCTAAAAGTTTCAATAGGTGGTGGGGTTAACACCATCATATCCAATGCTTATGTAGGGGATGTACATGTGGGAAGCCCTTTGACCATCATATCCAATGCTTATGTAGGGGATGTACATGTGGGAAGCCCTTTGACCATAGAAAGAGTGCCAGAACTAGCCAAGGTCATGGGGCTTTGCCTAACCGCACTTGGGTGCATAAAACAGCTCAAACTGAAAAGTTAATCTACCATAACCTAGCCCAAAATTGCATAAGCAAGATGTATCACTCACGTTGTGAATGCTTGTGCTCAGATTCTCGTAGGAGAAAATGTTGTCATGAAACCACAGTCCAATGCGCCGCCACACTCGAATGGAAGCTCGACCCTCCTCTCACTCAATCACACACACTCACTCTCTCACATACATGCAAGCAAGCACACAAGAGCTCAAATAAGCAAGAGGCAAGCAAGAAAGCAATAGCATAGGAGAGTAGAGAAAAGAGCACTCTATTGAATTAGCATAAGAGAATGAGTGGTGAGACTACAAAATGACCCTTATCTTGGCTCTCCTAGCCTTCACACCTTGGGCGACCATACTTAGAAAATAGGTCCATGGCTATCCACTACCGCCAAGGCTTGCGCAAACAATCTCCATAATTAATCCCATGGCAAGCCTTTCATAAACAAGCGACGAATGCACACGTAAAATATACAATGACGCTGGAGAGGTTTTCAACGAGGGTTAACATGCCCCCCTCTTGATGTAGATTCCGTCCTCAGATATGTCGATGAAGATTGGTCTCAATGCTACTGGATGCATGAAATGTCGGTGGTCCTGAAATGTCTACAAGGCAACATGGTACCATGAGTAAGGTGCATTTAAGCATAATGCAAACACCAATCAAGCAGTGTGATGAGAAAGATATTTATGATTGGTCAAATTTTCTAGTTAAGACAAGGGTAATATTAAGATTGGTCCAAATTCAATCTAAACTAAGATTAAGTTAAAAAAACATGCCTCGGGTTATGACCTTAGTCTCGACGCACTATCTTCTGGTGAAACCATCTCTAGCTATTATCTAGCCTCATAAATGAAACTGCTAAGTGGTTATTATAAGTGTTCATTTTGATTCTAAAAATATAAAAATAGGAAACCACCTTGTAGAGACCCAAGCAATGGTCCAAAGACCTCATAGAGTATCTAAGAATTGCTAAGTACCTCCACATCAATTGGTTTTTTTTTTGTTTGAAGCCCTTTATTGATAGGTTTTTAGCCACAAGTACCTCCACATCGATTGTTTTTTTTTTGTTTGAAGCCCTTTATTGATAGGTTTTTAGAGATCAAGGCTACGGTCCCAAGGTTGCATCACTAAGAGCCAAAAGTCCTACCTAGATCACACATGGTGATGCTTATCTTGTCGTTGTGGTGTCTCTCCTACCATAGACTGTGATAGTCTTGTCCCATAGCGCTTAAAATAAGTTCTACATTGCCAAAATAAGTAGGATGCGGCATACAGCATGAGATGCCTAACAAGTAAGGCATGGTGCAAAGGGATGAAACTATAAGTAGAACAAGTCAACAAAGGTGGCTCCACAACATCTCTCCGCTAATGGTGCATAAAAATAGCATGAGCGGGTCTAGAAAGGAGAAATACCTAGCTGCCCTTGATAGTACCATTCTTAGCAATCTGGGTCCAGGATAGGGTAACTCGTGTCGGTCCACGAAAAGTCCATGCTCATGGCATGTAGTCATAGCAGAGTCGTACTTCATTGTTCTATTTCATATGTGCTCCTTCTCATCATCTTTTAAAAAAAAAATTGAAATTCGTATGGTTAGTCATATTTTTAGTATGTGTATAGTTGCTATATTGTGTAGGAGCGCTCTTTGTTCCTTGTTGTGTGGCAGGTCAACTTCCAGCTTTAATGGTGACAAAGATCTCTCATAGGACCGGATGGAGTTTATGGTTTTATCCTTATAGATGAGTAATGGAGTTAACACTTGCATAGTGGGGCACTCTAGGGAGACCAATGGGGTTGGGGCTTGGATAGACAACAATGGTTTTGTAACCTTTAGTGATGTAGAGGCTTCACCATCAATCACCATGTCTCGTGTGATAGGGTTTCTCTTTGGGATCCAGACTTTTCTTGGCGCGTTGGTGGTGAATGTTCTTTTACAATAGATTTTCCTTTGTTGGCATTTGAGCTATTGAAGCATTTATCCATCATTGATGAGGAGGTTTGGGAATTTTTAAGTGGTGACAGTGAGACTAGTAGTATACTTTTATGTTTTGGTATCCAAATACAATGGTTACCCTCGTAGAGCCTTGAGCTTTTAATAATAGTTTGGGTAACCATTTTGGGGTAGCTTGTAACTTGGACTTCCTGCTTGATTCTTATGTTAAGGTTCTCCTTTATTGGTTGATTGATGTGGTATGGATTGAGAAAACTTGGGAACCCATTTCAAGGTATATTTGGGTTGCCACTTTGTAGCTTGTTCTTTTGATATGCTGCTATGTGGAGGTAGAAGAATCGAGAGTTTTTTGAATATTGGACGCTGAAGTGGAGGGGGTTCCCACCATAGATTTTGTGGATGTTGAAGCTTTTTCCTCTTTGCAATTGTTGATAGGTGGCAGGGGTTTATGAGAGTAGATTGTTTAGTTGTGGTTTCACCCATAGAGAAACCATGTTGAACAGTCAATCATACATCCTGCAGCCTTCATCCATATAAAAAAATATACTGTGATGGAAGTCAACAGTGCAACTGGTGGGAGACTTCCTAGTCGTGCCTACCAGAACATTACCTGAACCAATACTACTTGGTTGTACATGAAATATCCCAAGAACCTTGGTATTTCTACCAAGGATACCTTTCACCTTTAAGGATGTATCTATGAGTTGGGGTTTTCGTAACTGGTTCCATGCATTGAAGGAAATTAGATTGTTACTAGCCCCTGTATCAAGTAATGCATTATAAATTACCATCAAGTATCTATGAGTTGGGGTTTTCCTAACTGGTTCCATGCATTGAAGGAAATTAGATTGTTACTAGCCCCTGTATCAAGTAATGCATTATAAATTACCATAAGGGCTAGGCAATTGAATGGATGTTTGTAGAGGTGCTATGTGTTCCTCTATGTACCCTTCAACCTCTCCCATAAAGGCTTGTGCAGTAGGTCTAAGGTTTCCTTCACGACATTGTTACAATTTGGATTATCTTTCCCTTGCCTCCTCTTGGGCTTGGGTCTTCTTTTGAGGGGGCCTATCCTTGGTGGCTTTCTTGTCATGATTAGCATGTAAGGATTCTTTGGTAAGAGATCCATAGTATTTTTTAAACTTACCACCATTAAGGAAACCAACAATTTCAACTCTGTAAAAGTCTCAACACGTGGAGTAACTTCACAAACTCTAAATGGTAGCTTTTTCTCTTCACTGCAGACCCCATACATAAGTACAAGATCTCCTACCTCTATCTCCTCACTGCAGATCCCATACATAAGTACAAGATCTCCTACCTCTATCTCCTTGTCCTTAAGACTTCTGTTAAACCACTTCTTTTCAGTCCTTCTCTGTAGCATGTTTTGCACTGCAATTTGTCTATCCTCGGTGAGTTGTTCTAAAAAAAATAACCGGTCAGCCAATTCAATCTTAAAAGGCGTGCAACCAATTGCAACTTTGTATGATGTGGGGTAGGCCCATAAAGCTTCTGTGAGCTTAGACTCCCAGAAGTCAATGCGTCGAGCTTCAACGGTCTTTGTTAGTATTGATATAAGAACCTTGTTGGTGCTCTACACTTGGCCATTTGCCTCTGGGTAATATGACGTTGACTTACGATGAGCGATAATGAATGTTTTAGTGAGATTTTCAATTACATCATTGATGAAATGCTTACCTTGATCACTTACTAGCTCAAATGGACATCCAAAGCATGTAATGATGTTCTCATAGAGAAACTTAACAATCTCCATGGCATCCGCTTTTCGTGAAGCTCTTGCTTCAGCCCATTTGGTTACATAATCTATGGCAACAATGATGAAGTGTGCTTGTGTGCCATGTGCAACATGACTAATAGAACCAATGAAATCTAAGCCCCATATTTCAAAGGTTGGTTGACTCTGACAAGATGTAGTGGCCCATCATGTCCTTCTTCTATGCCTTTGCGCATCATTGGCACTCGTCATATCCCTTGACAAATAGTGAAAAATATTTGAAGAGCATGGACCACTACTAATACCCTGGTTGGAGTATTTTTCTTGTTGTAATGTCACCTGCGAAGTGTCCACAAGCTGCCCTTGGTGTGCTTGTTCGATGATGTATAAGTATTCATCCTCCTTAGTATGTCATCTCCTTACCTCATCTATAAAGAGTTCCGGCAATAAGTTGGTAAGGTGAACTCTCTTTTAGCAACTTTCTTGCTAAATCTCCTTAGTTCCTTTCCTTCTGGAAAACCATTAGTAGCTAAAAAGTTAACGATTTTCTCACTCCATTCTGGAATAGCCACAACCTTGAATACTTTAGCTAACTTGTCACCCCCGATTGGTGCTTCACCCATTAGGTATGGCAGGTAGATGATCTGCCATGACATTTTTCTTGCCAACTCCAGAAAAATCAACAACCACCTTGTGATCCTTTCCCCATGGAGCATGGTTTGTTTTTACTAGATACAATAAGTCCTGATGGTGGTCAACATAGAAAACAAATTTGTTAGCAAGAAGGTAATGCCGAAATTTCTTTACAACATGAACCATTGCTAACCCTTCACACTTAGTGTGTAGTTGATTTTAGCCTCATCTAGTTGCCGACTTGCAAAACTAATAGAATAGTCCAATTTGTGTTCCCCTAGTTGTGCTAAGACACATCCAAGTGCAAAATTAAAGGCATCAATGTGCACATGGAAGATGAGAACCCAGTTAGATGTTCAAAAGATTGGAGCACTTGGCCAAGGCTTGCTTCAATGCATCATAAGCTTGTTGACACTCTTTGGTCCATATAAATACAGTCAATAGCTTGTACAAAGGATACAAAGGATGAGCTATTTCTGCATAGAAAAGAATAAACCGATGGTAGTAACCGACATGGCCCATGAATCTCTGGAGTCCCTTGTAGTTTGTTGGTGGAAGTAATTCCAAGATGACCTTGATTTTTCTCTCATTAGTGGAAATCCCATTTTTTAACACTATATGCCCAAGAATAACTCCGTGTTTCACCCAAAAAATGGCATTTGTATGGGTTTAAGGATATGCAATAAAATCAACACCTTTCAAACACCTTTTTTAGGCACGCTAGATGCTCTTTCCAAGACGAATGAATACAAAAATAATCCAAGAAATCTTCGAGAAACTTTTTTAAGAAGTCCTTAAAAGCAGTATTCTCATAAGCCTTTGGAACATGGCTGGTGCGTTGGTTAGACCGAATAGCATAACTCTATAAGCATATACACCATGCTCAATGACAAGTTTTGTCAAGTGTGATCAAAATTTGATTAGATCCTGAGTATCCATCTAAAAAATCTATAAGCCTCCTTTCCTGCAACTTGTTCGAGCACATGTTCTTAATATGGCAAGGGATAGTGATCCTTGCATGTGGCACCATTCACTTTCTTGAGATCAACACAGACTCTAAGTTTTCCATTCTTCTTGGGCACAACCACAATGGGTGAGACCCATTCTAAGTGTTCAATCTCATAGATGAATCCACACTCAATGAGTTTATTAATCTCTTTCTTAACAATGCTTGCATATTTAGGATTCACTGGATAGGGTCAATGTTGGACTGGTTTAACTTCAGGTACCATGGGGATGGTGTGTTGTACCACTTCTACTACTACGGGAACTCCCTTCATATCATGGTATGACCACGCAAAGAAATCCCTATACTCCTTGAGGAGAGATACAAGATCCTCGACCTTATTTAAGTCCTTGGCTATGTAGATAGGCTTAGGATCTTCTCCTCGTTCACAGCCAAGTCTACTTCTTTGACCTCTGTAGGCCCATCATCATAGACTCCTCCACTTTCACTTGTGGGGTTACATTTGGTATTATATAACATTAACTTGCACTCCCCTATGGTGTATGACTTGTAATGCTCAGGTTCTAGGCGCAAATCCGGCTCAATTTCCTTTCCTTCATCATCTTCTTTAACTATAGCCTTAGCCTGTCGTTCCTCAGGTTCTAGGCGCAAATTCGGCTCAATTTCCTTTCCTTCATCATCTTCTTTAACTATAGCCTTAGCCTGTCATTCCTTCTGTGCAAGTTCATGATTTTGTTTCCTTCTAGCTAAGTGACTCGGTTTTGGTTCATCATAGACTTCCACCTTAGCTATATCAATTGGGGGTGGTCTATAGTACTTGAACTTTTGTAACTCCTCTCCCCAATCGTCTATATAAACTTTTGATGTAAGTCAATTGCACCCATGTACTAGAGCCATTGGGCGGTAGTGGCTCTTTCTTTGCAGCCTTTTATGATGATGATTCACTGCATAGCATTTACGTCTCCACCATTTTCAGAGATGCTTCTTAGCGTCTTAACAAACTTCATCCCTTCCTTCAGATTGGGAATCCATATCAGATTTGAAGCTACTCCCTGAAGTTTCTATGAATGTTGTGGGCTTTGTTTTTCTCGTTGAGTGTGTGACTGAGGAGTTGGTGTCACTTTTAATCTCTATGTTAGACCCCTCATCACTATTGGTTGAGCTTAAGTCATCCTATGTGGAGTCAAGTTCACTATAACCTATCCCCTTGGTATCAGAAGGTTGAGCATGAATCATAGGAGCATGACCTTAGGGATCTTCTTACCATCAGGTGTAACCATTGTAGATCCTTTAGCTCCCTAGCTATTGATTGTAGCCATCATATGTATCTAGTATATAGATCATCTTCAGGCTCAATAGCTTGTTTGTCACAGCATCCTTGTGGGTTGGATCCTTCCCTGCCTTAGTCTCTTCTCTACAAGTATAGCAATATTGCAATGGGGTTGAATGAGTGGTGGTGTCTGAATGGTTTATAAAAAGTCCTCCACTACCCATAGAATGTACGTAGCTAATCACAAGATCAACCCTGATGATAGAATCATCAAATTGGAGGTAGACATGGTTCTTAGACCAGTCATGTACCATCTTTTCTTCTCTCATGAATGGGCATCCTAAGATCATTTCACATGATTCTTGTTGTTTGGGAAATTCCATCACAACAATGAAGGTATGTTTAACCCGATATTTAAGAACCTTAATCTTTAAATCTTGTAGCATCCCAATAGGTGTAGCAACAGTCCCGTCAACCATCTTGAAATAATGTCCGAGACTTCTAGACGTGGCTTGGCCATCTTCTCCCAGCATTTCTTGGTGATTATACTGACTCTCGCCATCTAGGACTCCCATTATTGTGAGCCCTTGGCCGCCTGGTAGTAGTGTGTTAGACTCATCACCTTCAAAATATTGACCCAGTTTGTTAAGTGAAATTTTAATTGGTATTTTCTTCTTCCAATGGGACTATTGATTCGGGTACAACTCGAGGTGTCTCCATTGTATATTGGGGATGCGCTTTATGAATTTCAGAAAATGGTGGTAATATGACATTGAGTTTCCCATTAAGGAGAGCTCTAATTGCTTCAAACAAGTTAGGATCTCCAGTTAATCAATATTAAGAGACTAAGGTTTAGTAAAAGGGGAGGAGAAGGGTGTGTGTGTGTGAATGGACTTATGGTCCACTAGCTCACCTATTTAAAGGTGGAGCTAGAAGGCATTGTATTGAGTAAGAAGCCTAGTTGTATTTTGAGCAACTTAATAAGCAAGATATTTTCTTGTATTTTGTGAGTCTTTCTCCTCCACATCTTTGATCTAGCATGAGCACCACGAAATTCTAACAATCAAGAGGTTATAGTTGTATTGGTTTGTGAGGCCATAAAGTCTAACAATTTGGGGATATTTTGTGGTGTGTTCATGACCTCATTTCCCACAAGTAGGTGCCGGGGTAAGACTGGAAAATCCATTTCCGAGATGGGCTTAGGGTTTTCATATGGTAGTTGTCCCTTGAACCAGGGCAAACTATGGAGGTGGAAGGCCTCAATCTCTTCCATGATAACACTTGGCACATCTATAGGTTTGCGAATCTCAATAGTAGGGCATTAAGGTACTAGGGTGTACAGTATCTAAGACTCTCACTTGCTTGGCTTTTGGTTCAAGATCCTCTTAGGTTTTCATAACTAAATCACCAAAATCTTGGAGTTGCTCAATCTCCTTCGAGGGTCAGGATAAGAGCCAAATTTTGTCATGTGTGATCTAGTTTCAAGAGTCGCATTTCACATGTGGTCTCCTTCCTCGTGATCTTTGTTTTGGAGAGTATTTCCCTACCCTATGCAGAATTAGCTCTTGTGTCCAAGGAATATGAGTCCTCATCTAGGTCCCTAATGAAGACTGACTCTTGAGGTGTCCCAAGATTTATCTTTTTGGTTTCCTTTATTTTCCCATTCTTAACCGACTTTTTTCTCCTATTTTTCTTCTTATTATTAGATTCCACTATCGAGGCCACAGATTGTTTCTTGAGAACATCTTTGTTTTGGTCTTGTGGTTAGGTGATAACATTCAATGGTGTGTGATCTAATTTTTTTAGGATATGCCTTTGAGTTTGATCACTTACCCCAATCATGTTTAGGGGCATGATAATGGGTCCTATTTGTGGGGTTGTCACCATGATCTTGTTGGGGCAATCTTTAATCTAATGATTTATGACATAATGGTTAGAAGAAGTAGTCAGTGGCATGTTTGATGGCACTGCTTGTTGGGGTTGAGTATGAGGAAACCTGCTTGGTTACAAGAAGTAGTTAGTGGCATGGTTGAGGGCACTGCTTGGTTAAGATGAGGAAACTTCAGAGGGTGTTTTGAAACTCAATGGGGACCTTGACAATGGTAATATTAAAGAGGCATTCTTCTAGTTGTGGCATTAATGTTTTGGCCCTTATCCAATCGGCAGCAAGTTGGTAAACTGGCTTGACTCCCCTTTGCCATCCACTACATAATAGTCCAGATGACGCTCTGTGGGGTCCTCAAAGAGGTGGGGGTGGGTTTGACATCTACCTTGTATTCTTGGTAATCAATAGACTACTCTAAGCTTACTTGATTAAGAGGCATGATCCTTGAGGGTGGAGGTTTAGGTCCCAAAACTGGTGGAGGTAACGATACATTTTGCACATTGTAAATCCCCCTTACAATAGGTTACGGTCCCAAAATTGGTGGAGGTAATGACACATTTTGCACATTATAGATCTCCCTTACAATAGGTTGTATCATCATTTGATAAGCATTGGGTTGAGATGGTGTCATACGCATTATGGCTTGTGGCTATGATGGAGTCGATAAAGCAAACTGTTGAAGCATTAGCAAGGGTTTGCAAACACGTGCGGCATCGTGAAGCCTCATCAACCCATAACATCCACCAAAAAGCACAATTACCATTATAGTGTGCCCTTAGGACTGGACACTCATTGGTCAAATGTCCTTGTGTTAACAGATTGAGCACCATTGAAGTTCTCTCCTTGGGTACATATGTACATTTTTGGGGGATCTATTGGCCTTGGTTCCCTCCTAGAGTACTTTCATGAAATATGTAAAATTCATCTCTGCTAAAGTGTTACCTTTAGTAAGGGGTTTAACTATGGAAGTGCTATGGCCCGTGATTTTGGAAGTGATATATTTAGAATCCCATGTAGTGATCCCTCTAATGACTAAAAGCCATTATAGTTCACTTCATAGTTAAGCTCGTGGATGAATCTATCCACCAATTGATTATTTGAATAGTGTTTAGACGGAAGGCAATGTGAGTTCAAATGCTTGAGACGGCTAATAAAATCTCTTAATTCGTCTTCTTCCCTCTTAGCTTTGTGTTGTTGTGAAGCTACACCCTATAAGACTCCTTCATACACAAATTGCTTCAAGAACAATCTCCTAAGAGTGGTGAAGTTCAAGCGTTCCTTGATCTTGAGAGTTTTATACCAATCCCCAGCCTCACTGTCTAATGTCAGACTAAAGGCATTGGTCTTGGAAACCTCATTTTGTTCTCCTTAGGGCCTCACACACTTGATCAAATACTTCCAAATGTCTCCTAACTCTAGTGAATTCATGAGTTAGCTTGGCTATCTGGGCAGCCTTTCCATGGCTCTGTTGACACCTTCTCTCACAATATGTGCTATGCTTTCCACTACCGCTCTTCTCGGGGCCTTGCAAAAGCAACTAGGTCTATGGATAGAGGAACAATGATAGGAGTAGGTGGAGGTGCAGCATAACAGGAACAATGATAGGAGTAGGTGGAGGTGCAGCATGTGGCATTGCATGAGGATGCATTGGTCTAAACCCTAGTGGGGGTAGATGTGTTACATAAGGCATGTGCCCTACTAGTGCCCGAATAGGTGCTCTAGTCATGTAGGCATTAGGTGCAGCCGGTCTCGCAGAGCAAGAGTTGGTAGCACACTCACTCTAGGGAAGGGATGTTTCATGGGTGCACTAGAATGAGATGTGATCCCTCTAGGAATTGTAATACTAGATATACCAAGCGCATGGGGCTCCATGTGTGAAGTGGTGTTGGCTATACCATGGTAACTATGGGCATGTGGCTCAAAGGAAAATCTGCATCAGTTATAGGTGTCATAGTTGGTCTGATGCCATCCACTAAATGAGGCAGTGTATTAGTATTATCTTCGGCGGCGGGGGCATCTCTAGGATCTAAGAAAGTGAAGCTCATGCTAGTCTTCCCTTGAGTCCCTGTAGAATGGCCTTGTGGGATGTGGGTTTGTCCATGGTATAGTTGGGTGATACTATAAAATAAGGATCCACTGGGGTGGGGGCTCATAGGAGGTGTTACCAGTTTGCTCATTGTGGGCATTCTTTCATTGATGTCCCAACTTACGCCATTGGCTCTTTGGTTCCTTTAATGTTCAATGACCCTATATATACAATCGCAGATACCCTGCAAATCATTCCTTCTCTATTGTGGCCCCAAATATGGATTGGACAATCCCTTCCCAACTAACACCATAAGCTTGGCCTATGGCGAGATCCACACGAGTCTTTGTGGATGCGTCATACTCCCAATCATTTGTGAGAAGACGTTGATCCATGAATTGCAACTTGCAAGCCTAGCTCTTTCCCTGAGGTAGACGCAATGTTATTGCTTGTGTCAAGACTATCAAACGCTACCTGCGTAGTCCTGGCTTGGGACTCATTTTGGGTGTATTAGGCTATTTGGGCTACTAATCATTGTTGTGCCAATCGCAAAGTCTCTTCTTCCTTTGCTCTAGCAGCTTGGATTAGTGCCTCTACCACCTGCACTTCTTCTAATGTCCTACCATCGGACATAAGCACTTATGCAAGGGGTGGTTCATAGTTGCAGAGCAGGTGCAACAAGAACTGTATGGACAGGGATATCAACAAGAGCTGTATGGACATGGATATCAACACGAACGCTCCCTGCTTCTTGCAACAATGAGAGTACACCAGGTGTCTCTCTAGAGTTAGGCTCAACTCCTTCATTATATGGTATGTAAGTCTTACGGCTTGGTTCAGAGGTAGAGGTTAAGAATGAATCTCTGAGGTAGCTAGCTACGTGATTAAAAAGACTAGTAGCTGGCTTGACTAGTGAGACCTGGTTAGGGTTCTCACTTCTTGGGACTAGGGATCCTCCCATTAAGTCAAACTCTGACGATGTATCATTGGTCCCTACTAGTACATGTCCTTGTACAATGCTAAAACTTGGTTTTGACGACCAAAGGTCGTGAGCCTAGTGTATGCGTTAGTATGTGCCTAACTCGATAGATGCACTATCGTCTATATTGACCTCTAATACATGCTCAAATTGTAGGTGCATGTGATTATAGGGTTCATACAGATGCCCCAAACAAGTTTGAAAATTTTTAAAATTTTTCACTTTTTTAAAAAAATGGATTATCTAAAACACATCTTTGTGTTTCTTAATCCGTTTGGCACCAAAAATAGTGTATTTTTTTTTAGGTTCAGTCAAGCGCTGATGAACAGGCTGGCTCCCATAGTTAAGCTCCTTAACTATGTAAAATTGTAAATTTTTCAGGTGTCACACAAGTTCCGTCAACATGATCGCAAGCCCAAAACATACATCAGGCAAGTTTGTGCGAGCACTTTATTTTCTATAATTAGTTTTTCCCGACCTTTTACCTTTTCATTTTTTACTTTTTTTTATTTTTATTTTTTACTTTTTACATTTTTTGTTTACTGTTTACGGTTTCAATTTTTAGTTTTATCGAAAAGGGGTTTTCCTAAAATGTTTTACTTGGCGCTAGCACACATTAAATGCGTCTTGCCACTCAAAATAGACTTTTGGAAATTTTTGGCTAGTGGCCTACAAATCTGCACGCATTAAATGTGGCTAGCCATCAAGATGCCCCTAAATTAGGGAGAGGACTGTGTAATTAATTCACATTAATTACACTAATGCAAAAATACAGAAAACACAAAATTTTTTGCCAAATACTCTCCCCTAATTTTTGTTATTATCTCGATTTCTCCACATAAGGAGTTGAAATTGGAATAAACACTATGCTAGGAAACTGATTTTGTGGTCTCATTTACCCAATTCTTTCAATTTAATGCTCAATTGACTATTTTTTATTTCAAAACTGATAAAAATGTAAAAATCACAAATTGGACTTGCAAATGATATGTGGGAGAAGAATTAATCTAAATGCACTAATTGCATCACTCACAGAAAATGAAAAACAAGTAGAAATTAAGAAACATGTAGGAATTACAGAAATTGAACAATATGCAAAAATTGCAGATTTCAACAACAAAGCCATAAAATGGACACATTTTCAACAATTCATTTCTCCCTTCTAGAAAAAAGATAAAATAAAATTATAACAGAATTATTTCATACACATACATGCATTCAAAATGCATGCAGTAGGGTTAATCCCTGGAATAGGCACATTTATGGGAAGCCCTTGCACCGTAGAACGAGTGCAAGAACTATCCAAGGTCGTGGGGCTTTGCCTAACCATACTCGGGAGCATAAAACAACTCAAACCGAGAATTTAATCTATCATAACCTATCCCACTATTGTATAAGCAAGATGTGTCACTTACCTCGGGAATGCTTGTGCTGGAATTCTTGTAGGAGACGATGTAGCTCATGGCCACACTCTAAGCTTAGGCTTCAACACCGCCACCACCGCACTCCAATGGAAGCTCGACCCTCCTCTCACTCAATCACACACATTCATTCTCTCATATACATGCAAGCAAGCACACAAGCTCAAACCAGCAAGAGGCTAGCAAGAAAGCAATAGCATAGGAGAGTAGAGAAGAAGAGCACTCTATTGAATTAGCATAAGAGAATGAGTGGTGGACTACAAAATTACGCTTATCTTGCCCCCCCCCCCCCCAACCTTCACACCTTAGGTGATCATACTTAAAAATTAGGTCCATGGCTATCCACGGCCGCCTAGGCTTGTACTTAATCTAAGAATACAATCTCCATAATTAATCACATGGCACGCCTTTCATATACAATCGGTGATTGCACACGTAAAATATACAATGATGCTGGAGAGGTGTCCAATGAGGATTAACAACACGCTTCCAGCATATGTAACCATGCACAATGATGTATATTACCAAGAAAATTTCTAACAAGTCTTATAGTTATGGTGTGGCTAACTTGGTGTGCTTGCCCATGTTTTCCCATAGAGTCCCTTCACTTGCCATTTGAATTAGCTCTATCCACTTTGGTCTTGGTACTTTTGAAGCGATATGATATCTAGACCTCTAGCTAGATTAAATGGAGTAATCTCTATGAGAGTCTTACACATTAACTTTGGTTTTAACACTTGTGCCATCATCTCTTTGTAATCTGTAAGTGGTAAGGCCTACCACCACTTCTTGTGTAGGATCCTACAACTCTTACTCCATTTAATCTAGACCTCTAGCTAGATTAAATGGAGTAATCTCTATGAGAGTCTTACACATTAACTTTGGTTTTAACACTTGTGCCATCATCTCTTTGTAATATGTAAGTGGTAAGGCCTACCACCACTTCTTGTGTAGGATCCTACAACTCTTACTGGTGTGATGAACATGCCATATTGATTAGGTTTTGCGCTTGCTTGAGATTAGGTAACTCGTTAGGGTCTAGAGGGTTAGTGCAAAAGTCCTCTTGTGGATGAGAATAAGAAATGTTAGTTTGACATGTGTTATTGACATTGCTAGATGACTGAGGAATAGGGTTGAGAAGGTACTAGTTTATTAGTTAGCGAGGGTGGTGTGTACAGGGTAAATGTACTCAGCACATATCGTCTAACTCTCCCCCCTCATAATCCCTAGGAGGTGGTGGTCACTTTCCAATTGAGCCCAGTTATTTTGATTTACATATGAAGGATAGTCTACATGTTTTTTTGTGTGCCACAATGCCATTGCACTCACATCATACTAGTGGCATAAACTATGAGTGAAAGTGGGCAATGGCATTGGCACACTAGTAGATACATCCGTGGCTGCTACGATGGGCATGTATTCTCTATTTATGTGTCAATGCCACTACCACTCACATCATCTAGTGGTAGTGCTATGGGTAGGTGTAGTGGGATATATCTGAAATGACTGGATCAACTTTATGAGTAGGTAAGGATTTACCCACTTTGCTTAGAAACTCTACACACAAATCTGCTAGTCATTGTTATTTCTACCCTACTGGTGATAGTTCTTTAGAAACTTTACACAGAAATCTGGATTACATGTGGCATACCTACGTAATCCCACTGGTAATGACTTTGCCTTTACATGGGACACTCTTGTGAGTGGTAGAGGAAATGCACCTTCCCTTTGGGAGTCTCCACATCCTTTTGCACAATATAGCTTGCTACTTAGTCCATGTATGGACCCTAGTGCATCTCCTTCTAAGACTTTGTTGATGTCTTCTTTTGCCTTATTCTTCTTGCTTATAGGGTGTGGTTACCTCCTCTTCCCTTTGGGAGTGGTAGAGGAAATGCACCTTCCCTTTGGGAGTCTCCACATCCTTTTGCACAATATAGCTTGCTACTTAGTCCATGTATGGAGACCCTAGTGCATCTTCTTCTAAGACTTTGATGTTTTCTTCTTCTTGCTTATAGGGTGTGGTTACCTCCTCTTCCAAGGTGAATAATTAGAGGGCCTTCTTAGGACCCATATTCTTAAAAACATAAAGAAACCAATCAAGCCTTAAGGAAATAGAGGCTCAAAGGAGCCAAGACATGCTTGCACCTTTCCTTGGTTTCCTATAGTGGTGAGGCTTGATTTGTTATAAGAAGGGAGGATTGAGAAGCCAAGGATAATCCTTCACATTTATCAATAGTAGCAGAGATTTGCATGTTTCCTATAGTGAAAAATATGATTATTTCTCTATTTAGATGCTCTCTATTTGTCAATATAGCAAAGATTTGCTCCTATACTGACAAATATGATTATTTCTCTATTTAGATGCTCTCTATTTTTCAAGGTGATTCAACACTTGTGTTTTCAGTATGTAGTTTTGATGTTGAATAATAATTAGATTGTTAGAGATGATAGGTGTATCTATGTTGGGTGGCATGAAAATCTCAGTGTTTTTTCATGAGGTGAAAAACTTAGTGGTTTTTCAGGATACTTCTCCTCTCACCCAATTCCAGGGCAAAAAACCAGATTTGAACTAGGTGTGAAAACACTTAATTTTTCATACTGACATATTTTTATAGGGGACTTATTAATTGAGATGGCTGATTAGAGTTGTGTGTGTTATCAATTTTAATTTTGGTAATGTAGCTAAGATTTTTTTGTGAAGTGAAATTCTCTTATATTTTAAATTTTGTTATAATTTTGTTAGTGGATAAATGGTGAATTTCTTTATGATATACATGATGGACAAAGAAGAATGATGATGAAAGAGTTTGCAAAATCCCCAATTCCCACTTTGTAGAGATTCACAAATAGGGAGCACAATAAACCCTATAAATCTTTTGTCCAAACCCCATCATGTGACACATTGTTGAAACCTCTTAATGTGTGGGCTTTAAATATACAATCTCTAATAAATTTGGAGATAGTGTGGTCAAGATATTATAATAAGTAGATTCAAAAGTGTCACCATTTGGAATTCCCAAAGTATGGGGATTTTCCCAAACACCCTAATATGGTCTTATGAGGTTGATGATGATGAGGTAATGCAAGGTAACATTTAGGATTTTCTTGCATTTGGTTGGGGTATGCTTTGATAGCCTCTAGGTCATCATGTATGATGTAGAGATGTAGCATGCAAGGATGGAAGACTTGAAGCAAAAGAAAAACAAAGACATCAACAAAAGGACTTGTCCTTACCTGATGAATGAATATCAATGATGATGACAAAGAGTTCCACAACACAAGAGAGCGAACATGAGACATTTATAACAAGCTATGATTGATGCATAGGTGATGGGGGCTACAATGGTGGGTAAAATATTGTGAGTAGTTATGGTGCACCAGAAGCAAGAAAATGAAAATGAAGAAAGAGAATCAACATTTTAGATTTAGGTACAATTATGTCAATAGGGCATCTTACGTTAACTGCATGGCTAGAAATCTGCCAATGTGTCAAGACTTGATGGGTTATTAGGAAATGGTAATTGGGTATTTTCATAGCTTAAAATGAGGCAATGTCTGATTGAATACCTACTTAGAAAAGTAGTACTCTGCCTAAATCTCCTATTGTGGTGCGAATGTGTAATTCTATGTGAACTCAACCATAGAGACAACTATACCAATAGGAAACTGTTGGTGGCAGGCTGGCACGAACCTGTCCTCCCACTTGGCACCTTGAGCATGATGTATGTAGGCATAGACGGAATCTATAAATGTGCTCATGAACTCACCACATGCCGAATGGTGCTACACTAGCTGTAATCTCCTTAATTGCCCATGTGTTCAGTTGAAACAGAACTGACCCTATACTTTCTTAACCGATTTTGATTGGGTCAGAACTGACTCAAAAACTACTTTCTAGTCATCAAACTCACATAGATAGGAGCTTCATCTCCATTAACTCAAACAAAACAACATCTTCATCACAACCAATACATAAAAACAATAGATGAGACTCAAACTCTCTATGTGCTTTAGATAGACCACAAAACACTTCAGTGTCTCAACAACCCTGAGACCTAGGTTCAAACAAAAGAAGAAGACATAAAAAACTCAAGGATTCCTCTTAGATTGATCATGGTGACACAACTTCAAACTCTCAAAACCATTGCTGCTAAACAATAGGTCCTTCTCATACACAAATCAGCTAGCACTCAACTGACAAATGACAACAGATACAGTTGAGGAAAAATTGAATTGGATAAAGTATCTAACACAGACGCTCCTCAAAGAACCCAGTGACACATTCCCTTCACTCTTGCCACCTCTAAGTTTTTTACTCAACTCATAAGATTTCTCCACTCTCCGTAATTCTATAAACCTTCACTCTATTCACCCAATACATCCTCACCATCACAAAAGAATATTTTAGCTAGATCATCCTCAACATTGTCATGCAAAGAGCCCAAATCAGCAATCTACAGCATCCTCTGGTCAGCATCCCCATAGCCTCCTCGTCCCACAACTTCCTCACAACACCCACCATCTCATCATCATCGACACATTCTCTCTAGTACCTACATAGGCATCAACTAGCTCAGCATCACTCAGATCCACAAGTTCTCCAAACAAAGCACAAACACCCTCCAAGGTGTCATCCACAACAACACATCCATAGCACTATCCACACCACCATCCATGCACTCAAGCAATGAACCATGCTTGCATCTTTATCACTTGTGTCAACATAAAAAGCAATTTTGGCAAACCCTCTTCCTCGCACTCTACCTTATCACAAAACAAACCCGCATACTCAACACCGGCATCTTCTGATGAATCTATCATCATTGTAGGCTCATGTGATACCTCTAGTGCACTAGGGAACACTTGCCCCTCCAAAGCAAACTCATTAACAATTGATCAGTCTTCCATCACTTTGCCAACATCTTTCACCTCTATCTAACACAAGGTCCACGGTCACATAACCTACACTTTCCATAACTTCACAAACACTTTGTTCTACTGCCTTTGTAACTTCTGACATAGCACTGACACAATGATCCATCACATGCATGCTGCTCCTAGCAAGACTCACACCAAATAAATCAAAGGTAGCAACTCTACCTAGCCTCGTGGATGGCATATACAAGCCAACTTTCCGTTTTATCTATCTTTCTTTATACATAGCCGTCTTCACGGCTTCAACAAATGAAAGAGGCTCTTTTAACTCCACTTTCTCTCTGATTCTCTCAATCAGCAATTCAATAAAGTTTTCCTTCTTCAAAAAGTCAAGAGGTACCTTGTTCTCTCCCAAGGTCTTTAACATTCTCCTCAAAGCAAGTTCAAACCTTTTCACAAAATTTGACACTTCCTCATACTCTCCTTGAGTCAGCCTACCCCAACTCTCTCCACAAGTCCTTAGGACTGTCATCTCTTCCATACCTTTTCTTCAAGGTTTCCCTTAACCCATCCCAACTTCCTTTCTCAGCATCTGTGGCCTTATACTCAAACCATTCACTAGCTGCATCTTCTAACAACAAATGTGGCATCATCAGCTTATAGGCATCATCATCTCTGTCATTGCTCAAAGAAACCAATTCAATCCTCCTAAGAAACTAAATAAATTCTTCACTTTTCTAACTGCTAAACACATCATATCTAAAATTAGCCATTGGTCCTGAGTTGATCAATAATAAGTGGACTCCAACTTGCTAACCAAAGCCCTAAATAGAAACTTTGGATCCTCAGTTTTTGGGGGCACCAAATCATGTGTGGTGGTGGCTGGGTGATGGCCTCTACTACACCACCATTAGATACACAAGAAGAAGATACAATGGGATCAGAACTGGGGGACAATGAAATCACGGCTTCAAGGGCACTAATCAATTGAGCTCTACTATCCTTAGCCCTCCAGCAGACACCTCCAGATACCTCAACACCCTCCCAACCTCCCTATCTGACCCGCATGCCTCCTCAGATGTCCTCCTTAGTCGACTCTGAGTTCCACCACCTCTGATCTTACACCTATAAGCCTCTCTTGACTTCATCTGTCCTCAACCCTACAGCTGACACCTCCAGACACCTCAAAACCCACCCAGATTCAAGGGTACCAATCAACTGAGTTCTACTGTCCTCCTCAGCCCTCCAGCTCACACCTGCAGACACCTCAACACCCTCCCAACCTCCCTATCCGACCCACAGATGCCTCCTCAGATGTCCTCCTTAGTCAACTTTGAGCTCCACCACCTTTGATCTTACACCTATAAGCCTCTCTCAACTTCATTTGACATCCATGTAACCAAAATCCCCTTTACTTGACTCAGAACTACCTATGAACTGCTTCTGAAATCCTCCACTTATCCCTAGTTAGAAAATTGTCATTTAGGCTCTCAGAATGTTCCCCAACATCAGCTTGCCTCAAAACCTTGCTTCAGAACATCTATGTGCTAGTCAACTGCTCTTTTTTTACACACAATTGGGACACCCCTCTAACTGAATTGGTTGAGATAGACTTGACTTACATAAATAGAGTAAATTGATTCACCAGACTCAACTGAAATAGAAACATTCTCCCACATGCCCTCTGATACACACATGCCCTTAGGTAGTTCTAAACTTGAAGAGATATCACATAATTAGCTCCCTGATGACTACAGCTAGCACACAACTACCTCAAATCTGACTAAACCCGACGAAACCAACTAAACTGACTCAGCTAGATGTATACATCCTCTCCTCTATGTCTGCCACCACTTATAGATTCTCAAACCACTCAAACCACACTAGGATCCATCAACACGGACTCTTAGCTGTGCTGACAAACTCACTCACAATTGCCATAGAAACATCATCAGGCCACAAGACAGTCTAACTGATGATAGCAGCTGGCTATGCTAACAGTCCAACACTAACCCAAGATCCCTTCCCTTGAACTCAAAAAAAGCAAACTAAGCCCAATACTCCTTTAGCTGATGATACTGATGTTTAGCTGACATAAAATTGACCCTATACTTTCTCAATCGGTTCTGATTGGGTTCGAACTGACTTAGAAACTACTCTCCAGTCCTCAAACTCACACACACAGGAGCTTCATCTCCATGAACTCAAACAAAACATCTTCATCACACAACCACAACATCAAAACAAAAGATGAGACCCAAAATCTCCGTCTGCTTCGGGAAGACCACAAAACACTTCAATGTCTCAAACAACAACCCTAAGACTTGGGTTCAAACAAAACAAGAAAACATAGAAAACTCAAGGATTCCACTTAGGTAGATCCTAAAGACACAACTTCAAACTCTCAAAACCACTGCTGTTTAACAGCATGTCCTTCTCATACATAAACCAGCCAACTGACAAATGATAGATACAATTGAGAAAACATTTAATTGGATCAAGTATCTAATAGAGACGCTCCTTAGAGAACCTAGGGACACACCATGAAGTTGATTCTCCAGTGTAAGATTCCTCCCCCAAACCCCTTTTTTGATGTCTAGTATCTTCTTCTATAATCAATCCCTCTTCAGAAATATAAAAGACTTGTTTCTAACTGTTTTAACCTAGAGAGAGAAAATATTCTAGAGAGAGAATATTCAGATTTTTAATATTTTTGGATAGAAAATTATCTCATCTTATTAAAATAAGTTTCCCTGAAACAGAAATTCAAAAAGAACTTTCCAATGTGCAATTGGAATTAATTGGAAATGTGTATAAAGGACCTTAGTCTAAGGGTCTAGATTTTCAGAAATTTTTGGATTATGGTCCAATTAAGGTTCCTATGGACCAATAGCATCAATCCATGTGTAGGGAGGAGATAAATCCAATTTGAATAAGAAGATACCCAAAAATGAGTAAATACTCACATAAGATGAAGAGTTGAAAATGTACAAGGTTTATTAGTAAAAAATTATGAGCAATATTAAAAGTATGACATATGTAAGGAAGAGGAGTTCTTTAAAGGAGGTGCATATTTCACATAAGATGAAGAGTTGAAAATGTACAAGGTTTATTAGTAAAAAATTATGAGCAATATTAAAAGTATGACATATGTAAGGAAGGGGAGTTCTTTAAAGGAGATGCATATTTCACATAAGATGAAGAGTTGAAAATGTACAAGGTTTATTAGTAAAAAACTATGAGCAATATTAAAAATATGACATATGTAAGGAAGGGGAGTTCTTTAAAGGAGGTGCATATTTCACATGCTTGAATGAGTTTTAAACTCATAAAAATTGAGATATTTCATCTCTCCTCTCTCCTCATTCAAGTCTAGTTCCAAAAAGTTAGCTTAACTGACCTAAAAATGGTCAAATATTGACCAAACTGATTTAGAAAATTCTAGAATCAGTTTGTTTGGTTAGGAGCTCAATTTTTCCTATAAATAGAAGCCTCACCCTTGTTGAAAAATAGATAGTGTTTATGCATCGTTACTCTACTCCACCTAAGCCAAGAACTATGAATTCATTTAATAATTCACTAGTTTTTGGAGCTTCCCTCTTTCTTCAATCCCCATTAGTGGCTCCATCAACATACTTAACCAATTGATTGGTTGGGGGCCTCTACCGTGAACAAAGAATCAAGCAAGTTGTAAGGTAATTAGTGAATATTCATCTTTCTATAATTTCTCAATGTTTCTCTCTTCTCAACCCCTCTCAAGCTTGAGAAGTTTAATTGGTATGGTTTTTTTTAAATGCTATTGAAGTTTGAATAGTAGTGAAGAGTTACATAATTTAATAAATGCTATTGAAGTTAATTTTCATTTATGTTTAAATTCTAATGATTCTTATGTAAATTCTCTCTCTCACTCAAGAAATGGTCATACTCATGACCCATTCTCAATCCAAATCAAGCTTTTCATAAAGCTTTTCCTTAACCCAAGATTGAGGCCAAATTAATGGCTTTTTTCTATACTTTTAGTTTATGCATATTGATGATTCAATCCATTATAGTTTAATGATCCAATTAGAGATCATTTTAATTATTTTCCTTAATGATAAGCTTTATCCCTTAGAAAAATTGAGATTTATCAGTCATAGCAGCGGAGCTATGGCAAAATTTTTATAAAAATTATGCATAAAATAATTTCATTCAAAGCATAAAAAGAGGACTTCCTACCATATTCTAGGAATTATCATCCTAGATTAATTGAAAGAATTTCATTATAATCATGGAGAAATTGAATTTTAATCATGCATAAAGGATAAGTTTTTATATCAAAAGTGTTATTTTTACCATTTTTATTTCATGCATAGAAGTATGCATAATGCTTAAATTTTTATATCAAAAGTGTTACTTTTATTATTTTTATTTTCATGCATAGAAGTATGCATAATGGATAAATTTTTATATCAAAAGTGTTATTTTTATTATTTTTATTTTCATGCATAGAAGTATGCATAAAGGATAAATTTTTATATCAAAAGTGTTACTTTTATCATTTTTATTTCATGCATAGAAGTATACATAATGGATAAATTTTTATATCAAAAGTGTTACTTTTATCAAATTTGAATTTCATGCATAGAGGTATGCATAAAAAGTTGATTATTTTATTGTAAGGGTGTTACTTTTATCATATTGGATTTCATGCATAGAGGTATGCATAAAAGACATTCTTTTTATACTAAAAGTGTGATTTTCCTCATAAATGGATTTTATGCATAACTTAGATGCATAAGAGAAATTCTTTTATTCTAAAAGTGTAATTCCTACTAAATTGAATTTATGCATAAGAAGATGCATTAAAAAATTGATTTTTAATTCAAAAAGTGTCATTCTCATCTAAATTGAATTTATGCATAAGAAGATGCATAAAAGATTGAATTTTAATTCAAAAGTGTCATTTTCATTTAAAATGAATTTATGCATAGGAAAATGCATAAAAGATTGATTTTACTTCGGAAGTATTAATCTCCTTAAATAGAATTTATGGATAAGTAAATGTGTAAAGAAATCTTATATCAAATATAAGAATTCTCTTGTATTCTATAAATAGATATGAGATGTGATAGGATGTGATAAGAGGTGTATAAGAGGTGATAAGAGGTGATAAGATGAATTAAGATGTGATAAGATGTGTATGGGATGAGGTAAGAAGTGTATGTGATAGGATAAGATGTATATGGGTTGTGATAGGGCAAGAATGGATGTGATGTAAAAGATTAGATGTGAAGGCATATGGGGTTATATGAATGGGAATGTGGAAATGGATGTATGTATATGGATGTGTGGATGTGGAGATGGGAGTATGGATGTATGAATGTGAAAATAGATGTATACATGAAGATGTATATGCATAGATGTGAATGTGGATGTAGATGTGGATGTATAGATGTGAATGGGAATGGGGATGTGGATGTATGTGAATGTGGATGTAGATGTGGATGTATAGATGTGAATGTGGAATGTGGATGTGGATGTATGTATGTATGTGGATGTAGATGTGGATGTATAGATGTGAATGGGAATGGGGATGTGGATGTATGTGAATGTGAATGTAGATGTGGATGTATGTGAATGTGAATGTAGATGTGAATGTGGAATGTGGATGTATAGATGTGGATGTATGGGAATGTGGATGTGGATGTATGTGAATGTGAATGTAGATGTGGATGTATAGATGTGAATGCGGAATGTGGATGTGGATGTATGTATGTATGTGGATGTAGATGTGGATGTATGGATGTGTATGTATGAATGTGGATATGGGATGTGGATGTATAAATGAGGATGTGAAAATGGAGGTAAGCATGTAGATGTGGATGCATGGATGTGAATGTGGATGTGGATGTGGATGTGGATGTGGATATGGATGTGTATGTATGAATGTGGATATGGGATGTGGATGTATAAATGAGGATGTGAAAATGGAGATAAGCATGTAGATGTGGATGTATGGATGTGAATGTGGATGTGGATGTGGATGTATGGATGTGGATATGGATGTGAATATATGATATGTGATGTGAAGGAATCTAAAGTGAAGAGATGGAAAAGGAGGTGATTGGATGAGTACACATATACATGGAATGTGGAATAAGTAATGTGGATTAATGAGGGATAATGTGGAAAAATGAGAGTTAATATAGAAACTGTATTTGTAAACTGTTTGTAAATGCTGTTTGTAAATTGCTGTTTTATGTCAAGAATGCTGGGGAAGCATTTTGACCGTCTTGTGATTAAGGTCGTGGAGACCTATCTGATAAAGTTGCAACTGCTGACGGAGAGTCAATGGAGGACGTCTCGCGTAGCAAGGTCGGCCGAGGTCTTGACCAGCCTCGGTTCGATTAAAATGGTGAGCTTCCGGTACGGTGGATGAGGGACCAAGGAAGCGGCCTATGAGTGAAGCGCTAGGTCACCTGCGAAGGATCCTAGAGGGTGCTGACCATACGGTGCTCGGGCTCTGGGTCGCCTAGGATACCCACGCGTGCGTCGAGGAAGATATTGGAACAAGGAGTAAGAGTTGTTTTGTGAAACCGGGCATGGATCTGGTTGACTGACCTTGCTGGTCCTCAACGGATGAGTCCATGGCTCTTTTATATGGATCTGTTGGTTGATCTTGCTGATCTTCAACGAGAGTCCATCTTGATAAGTGATTATATTGCCGAGTATTATGGGCTAGGAACTATGGAAACGGCCTCTGTGTGGACAGGTGGTGAGCGTTCTAGTTGCCAATGATGCCATAGATACTCTGATGAAGGAATGATGGGAAATTATGAATCAATTGGATAAATTGGAAGATTGTGATCAGTGGTACTATGGTTTCATTAAAGGATTGTTTTAAAGTTAGCTGATGCTAAGGAAAAGGCAATTTCATATTGGGTGTGTAAGTGGTGTGGCTAGTTTTATGTTTGCATGAACTTCCGGCTAGGGGGCCTTGGAACTCTTTTCCTTGGTACCCGGGACAAAACCTAACCAAATTCCAAATTGGACCCCATCACTACAGTGGTTGGGCGGTTGGCTAACCCATGGGACTGGATGGGGTTAGGCTGGACTGATGGATCCATAAATCGAGACTCAACTTTTGTTATTACGATAGATAAAGTAAATCCCGGACAGTAATTGTTCTATGGATAGGAATCAACGGCTGTGCCTCTTGAATGGGGAAAAAAGCGTTGATCCCAATGATCCAAGTGCAAGTTTCTTCCTTGATCTGATCAAGTATCTTGAAGATGTAATTGGATCAGTTTGATCAGAAATGATCTTGACTACGTTAGAGTAAAAAGTTTTCTTGGTGGAATCACCCGTGCTTTCCGGTAAAGGAAGTTTTTCTGGGTTCGGTTTTGGAACAACCGACGGATTAGTCTCTTATCCGGATATCCGTGGGGGTGAGGCCCTGAATGTGGGACCCCTGTCCCGCGCGTGAAGTGCTACTTCCGCTGCCAGTATCTTGAATCCGTTGCTCGGTGGGAACAGTGGGATCTTACAGTTGGTATCAGAGCATTTGGTTAATAAAGATCAATTGAGAAGACAAATAGGTCAGAAATTTATCAAGAAACACAAAAAGGTTGTAATTGTGTGATATAATTCATACAATTTGATATTCAAATTGAAATTCGTAATTTGGTAATTGGGTCTTCAGATGGAAGTACCGCAATTATATAGAATCCTTGACTTGCTTGAGGCCTAGACATGATGGTATTTACCTTATAATTCCAAGGGCCGTGACTATCCGTATATACCGAGAGTATAACTGCAGCTCTTTACTTACAGTATATACGAGTAAATCTAAGACTTGAAATTATAAGCGTTAATGCTATCCAGATGATGAATTTGAATGTGGTTGATATGATTTTTAATTCTGTTTGGGAACTGATGAATTGATTGGGATTCTGATTGAAAAATGATGATTTTTGAAATTTAGTTGAAATATAATAACTTGAGCAAAACCGCAATGAGGATGAATGGGACGAGTCCCTGTAATGATAAATGATGATAATGATTTCAGCAAATCACTATGAGATTAGTGGATTGTGCTGTCAAAGTGCTACTGTTAACACTTGACTCGGTATATCAAGTTAAGGGATGACAAATTGAAAACTTGCTCAACTGAAATTCCCGTGGAGGAATGTTCAGAAAGAAAAATTTTCGATCTGATGGACCATTATCGTGTTAAAGATATGAATGATATGATCTGAAATGAATTGTTATTTAATGATGAGTTCTATATAAGGGATATTTATCCCCGTATTCTGTTGGGTTGACCAGAATATAAGGAACCCTAGAATAAATTAGATCTTAAGAAAAAGAGTTGTCCTCTACTTGGCGAGATGAGGACATCTCGCACTTTTTTTAAGTGGGGTAGAATGTAAGATTCCCCCCTGCCTTCGAGGTATACAGGAGTAAGAATTTCCCTTTTTGATCTTATAATTATTCCCTCTCTAAAATAAAAGAAAGATTCTGTTTAAAAAAAGGAAGACCCTTTCCCTAGAATACTTCTCAGGAGTCACGCCTGTTTTAAGGATTCAGAACAATGAGTTCAGAAGTGAAAATCGGTGTTTTGGATACCAAGGTTTTGGTCTTCATTCGAGTACGGCATAAAAGAAGTTCTTTATCTATTGGGGAGTTTGAGAAGTTATCCCCCAGATATTGTGAGCCTTATCTGAATTCAAAAAAAGTAAGTGACTTAGCTTACGAGCTTCTTTTATCTCCTCATCTCAAAGTTCTTAATGCCTTCCATAGAAAATTGTGCCAAACCCAAATCATGGAAAGACGGTAAAACTTCAGTGGCAAGCTACCGTTGGCTTCTAAGTTACGCTAGCTCCTTCCTTTATATAAGTCGTAACTTTTACTTGTCGCTCACAGTAATCTTACTCCCATCGATCTCCTTTCTTCCTAATCTCCTTCATGGCTTGGCAACAAGAATTAGTTTTATCCATAATGATTCCTCACCTTCAAGACGCAAGTGAGTCTGTGAAGAAGGATTTTATAGAACAGTATGAGCGCTCACTTTTCCCTCACTTGGGAACTTCTGTAGCGCAGACCAAATGGCGGACCTATCAAGACATAACTAGGGTAACACCCTGGGGTCAGCAGCACTTTCGCAACAATGTCCGCTTGGCCATGGTTATTGAAGCCTTGGGTTTGGGTCCCCGATACTACTGCGTCATGAGATCAAGACATCCTGGGTTTTCTGAGCGGGTCTTCTTACTGGCGTGTTTTCTTCCTCATGAGAAGATATGCCTTTACCCCGTTTTTGGCTTGCCTCTCAGAGGTCCTTTTGTTAGAACACCTCATACCACTGAGATAGGCGCAGCAATAACCCACAGAATCATTCCCATAGATGAGTTACCTTATACTTGTGCAGCTTGTGAGGACTGCTTTTGTGACCATATGATGGACGGGCTTATGGAAGTGTAAAGAGTTCCTCTATCTTTACTGTATAAGTTCCGAGAATGAATAAAGTTTAAATCTTGTTCGTATTTTGAATCTTGCTCTCTTTAAGACTTATCTTGGTGGTTAATCTTGATTAAAATTTTTCTCTAAGTCTCATATTCGTGAATCTTGCGAAATTATCACAAGTTGCGAGATGAGGACATCTCGCGTTTTTTAAGTGGGGTAGAATGTAAGATTCCTCCCCCAAACCCCTTTTTTGATGTCTAGTATCTTCTTCTATAATCAATCCCTCTTCAGAAATATAAAAGACTTGTTTCTAACTGTTTTAACCTAGAGAGAGAAAATATTCTAGAGAGAGAATATTCAGATTTTTAATATTTTTGGATAGAAAATTATCTCATCTTATTAAAATAAGTTTCCCTGAAACAGAAATTCAAAAAGAACTTTCCAATGTGCAATTGGAATTAATTGGAAATGTGTATAAAGGACCTTAGTCTAAGGGTCTAGATTTTCAGAAATTTTTGGATTATGGTCCAATTAAGGTTCCTATGGACCAATAGCATCAATCCATGTGTAGGGAGGAGATAAATCCAATTTGAATAAGAAGATACCCAAAAATGAGTAAATACTCACATAAGATGAAGAGTTGAAAATGTACAAGGTTTATTAGTAAAAAATTATGAGCAATATTAAAAGTATGACATATGTAAGGAAGAGGAGTTCTTTAAAGGAGGTGCATATTTCACATAAGATGAAGAGTTGAAAATGTACAAGGTTTATTAGTAAAAAATTATGAGCAATATTAAAAGTATGACATATGTAAGGAAGGGGAGTTCTTTAAAGGAGATGCATATTTCACATAAGATGAAGAGTTGAAAATGTACAAGGTTTATTAGTAAAAAACTATGAGCAATATTAAAAATATGACATATGTAAGGAAGGGGAGTTCTTTAAAGGAGGTGCATATTTCACATGCTTGAATGAGTTTTAAACTCATAAAAATTGAGATATTTCATCTCTCCTCTCTCCTCATTCAAGTCTAGTTCCAAAAAGTTAGCTTAACTGACCTAAAAATGGTCAAATATTGACCAAACTGATTTAGAAAATTCTAGAATCAGTTTGTTTGGTTAGGAGCTCAATTTTTCCTATAAATAGAAGCCTCACCCTTGTTGAAAAATAGATAGTGTTTATGCATCGTTACTCTACTCCACCTAAGCCAAGAACTATGAATTCATTTAATAATTCACTAGTTTTTGGAGCTTCCCTCTTTCTTCAATCCCCATTAGTGGCTCCATCAACATACTTAACCAATTGATTGGTTGGGGGCCTCTACCGTGAACAAAGAATCAAGCAAGTTGTAAGGTAATTAGTGAATATTCATCTTTCTATAATTTCTCAATGTTTCTCTCTTCTCAACCCCTCTCAAGCTTGAGAAGTTTAATTGGTATGGTTTTTTTTAAATGCTATTGAAGTTTGAATAGTAGTGAAGAGTTACATAATTTAATAAATGCTATTGAAGTTAATTTTCATTTATGTTTAAATTCTAATGATTCTTATGTAAATTCTCTCTCTCACTCAAGAAATGGTCATACTCATGACCCATTCTCAATCCAAATCAAGCTTTTCATAAAGCTTTTCCTTAACCCAAGATTGAGGCCAAATTAATGGCTTTTTTCTATACTTTTAGTTTATGCATATTGATGATTCAATCCATTATAGTTTAATGATCCAATTAGAGATCATTTTAATTATTTTCCTTAATGATAAGCTTTATCCCTTAGAAAAATTGAGATTTATCAGTCATAGCAGCGGAGCTATGGCAAAATTTTTATAAAAATTATGCATAAAATAATTTCATTCAAAGCATAAAAAGAGGACTTCCTACCATATTCTAGGAATTATCATCCTAGATTAATTGAAAGAATTTCATTATAATCATGGAGAAATTGAATTTTAATCATGCATAAAGGATAAGTTTTTATATCAAAAGTGTTATTTTTACCATTTTTATTTCATGCATAGAAGTATGCATAATGCTTAAATTTTTATATCAAAAGTGTTACTTTTATTATTTTTATTTTCATGCATAGAAGTATGCATAATGGATAAATTTTTATATCAAAAGTGTTATTTTTATTATTTTTATTTTCATGCATAGAAGTATGCATAAAGGATAAATTTTTATATCAAAAGTGTTACTTTTATCATTTTTATTTCATGCATAGAAGTATACATAATGGATAAATTTTTATATCAAAAGTGTTACTTTTATCAAATTTGAATTTCATGCATAGAGGTATGCATAAAAAGTTGATTATTTTATTGTAAGGGTGTTACTTTTATCATATTGGATTTCATGCATAGAGGTATGCATAAAAGACATTCTTTTTATACTAAAAGTGTGATTTTTCTCATAAATGGATTTTATGCATAACTTAGATGCATAAGAGAAATTCTTTTATTCTAAAAGTGTAATTCCTACTAAATTGAATTTATGCATAAGAAGATGCATTAAAAAATTGATTTTTAATTCAAAAAGTGTCATTCTCATCTAAATTGAATTTATGCATAAGAAGATGCATAAAAGATTGAATTTTAATTCAAAAGTGTCATTTTCATTTAAAATGAATTTATGCATAGGAAAATGCATAAAAGATTGATTTTACTTCGGAAGTATTAATCTCCTTAAATAGAATTTATGGATAAGTAAATGTGTAAAGAAATCTTATATCAAATATAAGAATTCTCTTGTATTCTATAAATAGATATGAGATGTGATAGGATGTGATAAGAGGTGTATAAGAGGTGATAAGAGGTGATAAGATGAATTAAGATGTGATAAGATGTGTATGGGATGAGGTAAGAAGTGTATGTGATAGGATAAGATGTATATGGGTTGTGATAGGGCAAGAATGGATGTGATGTAAAAGATTAGATGTGAAGGCATATGGGGTTATATGAATGGGAATGTGGAAATGGATGTATGTATATGGATGTGTGGATGTGGAGATGGGAGTATGGATGTATGAATGTGAAAATAGATGTATACATGAAGATGTATATGCATAGATGTGAATGTGGATGTAGATGTGGATGTATAGATGTGAATGGGAATGGGGATGTGGATGTATGTGAATGTGGATGTAGATGTGGATGTATAGATGTGAATGTGGAATGTGGATGTGGATGTATGTATGTATGTGGATGTAGATGTGGATGTATAGATGTGAATGGGAATGGGGATGTGGATGTATGTGAATGTGAATGTAGATGTGGATGTATGTGAATGTGAATGTAGATGTGAATGTGGAATGTGGATGTATAGATGTGGATGTATGGGAATGTGGATGTGGATGTATGTGAATGTGAATGTAGATGTGGATGTATAGATGTGAATGTGGAATGTGGATGTGGATGTATGTATGTATGTGGATGTAGATGTGGATGTATGGATGTGTATGTATGAATGTGGATATGGGATGTGGATGTATAAATGAGGATGTGAAAATGGAGGTAAGCATGTAGATGTGGATGCATGGATGTGAATGTGGATGTGGATGTGGATGTGGATGTGGATATGGATGTGTATGTATGAATGTGGATATGGGATGTGGATGTATAAATGAGGATGTGAAAATGGAGATAAGCATGTAGATGTGGATGTATGGATGTGAATGTGGATGTGGATGTGGATGTATGGATGTGGATATGGATGTGAATATATGATATGTGATGTGAAGGAATCTGAAGTGAAGAGATGGAAAAGGAGGTGATTGGATGAGTACACATATACATGGAATGTGGAATAAGTAATGTGGATTAATGAGGGATAATGTGGAAAAATGAGAGTTAATATAGAAACTGTATTTGTAAACTGTTTGTAAATGCTGTTTGTAAATGGCTGTTTTATGTCAAGAATGCTGGGGAAGCATTTTGACCGTCTTGTGATTAAGGTCGTGGAGACCTATCTGATAAAGTTGCAACTGCTGACGGAGAGTCAATGGAGGACGTCTCGCGTAGCAAGGTCGGCCGAGGTCTTGACCAGCCTCGGTTCGATTAAAATGGTGAGCTTCCGGTACGGTGGATGAGGGACCAAGGAAGCGGCCTATGAGTGAAGCGCTAGGTCACCTGCGAAGGATCCTAGAGGGTGCTGACCATACGGTGCTCGGGCTCTGGGTCACCTAGGATACCCACGCGTGCGTCGAGGAAGATATTGGAACAAGGAGTAAGAGTTGTTTTGTGAAACCGGGCATGGATCTGGTTGACTGACCTTGCTGGTCCTCAACGGATGAGTCCATGGCTCTTTTATATGGATCTGTTGGTTGATCTTGCTGATCTTCAACGAGAGTCCATCTTGATAAGTGATTATATTGCCGAGTATTATGGGCTAGGAACTATGGAAACGGCCTCTGTGTGGACAGGTGGTGAGCGTTCTAGTTGCCAATGATGCCATAGATACTCTGATGAAGGAATGATGGGAAATTATGAATCAATTGGATAAATTGGAAGATTGTGATCAGTGGTACTATGGTTTCATTAAAGGATTGTTTTAAAGTTAGCTGATGCTAAGGAAAAGGCAATTTCATATTGGGTGTGTAAGTGGTGTGGCTAGTTTTATGTTTGCATGAACTTCCGGCTAGGGGGCCTTGGAACTCTTTTCCTTGGTACCCGGGACAAAACCTAACCAAATTCCAAATTGGACCCCATCACTACAGTGGTTGGGCGGTTGGCTAACCCATGGGACTGGATGGGGTTAGGCTGGACTGATGGATCCATAAATCGAGACTCAACTTTTGTTATTACGATAGATAAAGTAAATCCCGGACAGTAATTGTTCTATGGATAGGAATCAACGGCTGTGCCTCTTGAATGGGGAAAAAAGCGTTGATCCCAATGATCCAAGTGCAAGTTTCTTCCTTGATCTGATCAAGTATCTTGAAGATGTAATTGGATCAGTTTGATCAGAAATGATCTTGACTACGTTAGAGTAAAAAGTTTTCTTGGTGGAATCACCCGTGCTTTCCGGTAAAGGAAGTTTTTCTGGGTTCGGTTTTGGAACAACTGACGGATTAGTCTCTTATCCGGATATCCGTGGGGGTGAGGCCCTGAATGTGGGACCCCTGTCCCGCGCGTGAAGTGCTACTTCCGCTGCCAGTATCTTGAATCCGTTGCTCGGTGGGAACAGTGGGATCTTACATCCAGACTTCTACACTCTCTCTCTGCTCTGACTCAAACAACTCGTCTCACTGCACCATCTTCTTTCGCAATCTTGAAAAAAACTACAAGTACTCTAGCCTACAACCTTAACAAACTAACCTATAGGAGCCCACTCAACTGCAATCTCACTAGTGGTCTCTCTAGCCACATTCACGAAAACCACACCTTTAACAAACTAACCTATAGGAGCCCACTCAACTGCAATCTCACTAGTGGTCTCTCTAGCCACATTCATGAAAACCACACCTTGATCCACTGCAATTCTCCCTCTTCTACCTCGTTGTCGGCTTGCCTTCTTCTAGAATACTATGCTGCCTGTCTTCTTCATTCCACCATGCGCTTTCCTTTTTGATTTCGTGCACCTACTCCTTTTCACCTAGCTACCACGCTTCGTTTTGCCACCTTGGATTAATTTCACACTAACATATGTACATTCCTTCTATCTACACACCATTTTTAGAGTGGGCTTGAGATTCCCCTCATCACAATGTAAACACAAAATTTTTCTACAAGAAAGAATGAGACTCTAGAAAGTCACTTGGCTCTTTGTAAGATTCCTCCCCCAAACCCCCTTTTGATGTCTAGTATCTTCTTCTATAATCAATCCCTCTTCAGAAATATAAAAGACTTGTTTCTAACTGTTTTAACCTAGAGAGAGAAAATATTCTAGAGAGAGAATATTCATATTTTTAATATTTTTGGATAGAAAATTATCTCATCTTATTAAAATAAGTTCCCCTGAAACAGAAATTCAAAAAGAACTTTCCAATGTGCAATTGGAATTAATTGGAAATGTGTATAAAGGACCTTAGTCTAAGGGTCTAGATTTTCAGAAATTTTTGGATTATGGTCCAATTAAGGTTCCTATGGGCCAATAGCATCAATCCATGTGTAGGGAGGAGATAAATTCAATTTGTAAAAGAAGATACCCAAAAATGAGTAAATGCTCACATAAGATGAAGAGTTGAAAATGTACAAGGTTTATTAGTAAAAAATTATGAGCAATATTAAAAGTATGACATATGTAAGGAAGGGGAGTTCTTTAAAGGAGGTGCATATTTCACATAAGATGAAGAGTTGAAAATGTACAAGGTTTATTAGTAAAAAATTATGAGCAATATTAAAAGTATGACATATGTAAGGAAGGGGAGTTCTTTAAAGGAGGTGCATATTTCACATAAGATGAAGAGTTGAAAATGTACAAGGTTTATTAGTAAAAAACTATGAGCAATATTAAAAATATGACATATGTAAGGAAGGGGAGTTCTTTAAAGAAGGTGCATATTTCACATGCTTGAATGAGTTTTAAACTCATAAAAATTAAGATATTTTATCTCTCCTCTCTCCTAATTCAAGTCTAGTTCCAAAAAGTTAGCTTAACTGACCTAAAAATGGTCAAAAATTGACCAAACTGATTTGGAAAATTCTAGAATCAGTTTGTTTGGTTAGGAGCTCAATTTTTCCTATAAATAGAAGCCTCCCCCTTGTTGAAAAATATATAGTGTTTATGCATCGTTACTCTACTCCACCTAAGCCAAGAACTGTGAATTCATTTAATAATTCACTAGTTTTTGGAGCTTCCCTCTTTCTTCAATCCCCATTAGTGGCTCCATCAACATACTTAACCAATTGATTGGTTGGGGGCCTCTACCGTGAACAAAGAATCAAGCAATTTGTAAGGTAATTAGTGAATATTGCTCTTTTCTATAATTTCTCAATGTTTCTCTCTTCTCAACCCCTCTCAAGCTTGAGAAGCTTAATTGGTATGGTTTTTTTAAATGCTATTGAAGTTAATTGGTGAATAGTAGTGAAGAGTTACATAATTTAATAAATGCTATTGAAGTTAATTTCCATTTATGTTTAAATTCTAATGGTTTTTATGTAATTTCTCTCTCTCACTCAAGAAATGGTCATACTCATGACCCATTCTCAATCCAAAAGAAGCTTTTCATAAAGCTTTTCCTTAATCCAAGATTAAGCTATGCTTGAGGCCAAATTAATGGTTTTTTTTTCTTCGATGCTTTTAGTTTATGCATATTGATGATTCAATCCATTATGGATTAATGATCTAATTAGAGATCATTTTAATTATTTCCTTAATGATAAGCTTTATCCCTTAGAAAAATTGAGATTTATCAGTCATAGCAGCGGAGCTATGGCAAAATTTTTATAAAAATTATGCATAAAATAATTTCATTCAAAGCATAAAAAGAGGACTTCCTACCATATTCTAGGAATTATCATCCTAGACTAATTGAAAGAAATTCATTATAATCATGGAGAAATTGAATTTTTATATTATGCATAAAGAATAAGTTTTTATATCAAAAGTGTTACTTTTATCTTTTTTATTTACATGCATAGAAGTATGCATAATGGATAAATTTTTATATCAAAAGTGTTACTTTTATCATTTTTATTTTCATGCATAGAAGTATGCATAATAGATAAATTTTTATATCAAAAGTGTTACTTTTATCATTTTTATTTTCATGCATAGAAGTATGCATAATGGATAAATTTTTATATCAAAAGTGTTACTTTTAGCATAATTGAATTTCATGCATAGAGGTATGCATAAGAGATGAATATTTTATTATAAAAGTGTTACTTTTAGCATAATTGAATTTCATGCATAGAGGTATGCATAAGAGATGATTATTTTATTATAAAAGTGTTACTTTTAGCATAATTGAATTTCATGCATAGAAGTATGCATAAAAGATATGGGAAGTGATAAGATATGATAAGATGCATATAAGATGAGTTAAGATGTGTATGGGATGAGATAAGAAGTGTATGAGATGAGATAAGATGTATATGGGTTGTGATAGGGTGAGAATGGATGTGATATAAAAGATTAGATATGAAGGCATATGGGGTTATATGAATGGGAATGTGAAAATGGATGTATGTATGTGGATGTGTGGATGTGAAAATGGGAGTGTGGATGTATGCTTGTGAAAATGGATGTATGCATGAAGATGTATATGCATAGATGTGAATGTGGATGTAGACGTGGTTGTATAGAAGTGAATGTGGAATGTGGATATGGATGTATGTATGTATGTGGATGTAGATGTGGATGTATAGATGTGAATGGGAATATAGATGTGGATATAGATGTGAATGTGAATGTAGATGTGGATGTATGTGAATGTGGATGTAGATGTGGTTGTATAGATGTGAATGTGGAATGTGGATGTGGATGTATGTATGTATGTGGATATAGATGTGTATGTATAGATGTGAATGGGAATGTGGATGTGGATATATGTGAATGTGGATGTAGATGTGGATGTATAGATGTGAATGTGGAATGTGGATGTGGATGTATGTATGTATATGGATGTAGATGTGGATGTATAGATGTGAATGTGGAATGTGGATGTGGATGTATGTATGTACGTAGATGTAGATGTGGATGTATAGATGTGAATGGGAATGTGGATGTGGATGTATGTATGTATGTGGATATGGATGTATGAATGAGGACGTGATAGTGGATGTATGCATGAGGATGTGGATGTATGAATGAAGACGTGATAGTGGATGTATGCATGTGGATGTAGATGTGGATGTATAGATGTGAATGGGAATGTGGATGTGGATGTAAGTATGTATGTGGATATGGATGTATGAATGAGGACGTGATAGTGGATGTATGCATGTGGATGTGGATGTATGAATGAGGACGTGATAGTGGATGTATGCATGTGGATGTGGATGTATGGATGTGGATACGGATGTGTATGTATGAATGTGGATATGGGATGTGGATGTATAAACGAGGATGTGAAAATGGAGGTAAGCATGTAGATGTGGATGTATGGATGTGAATGTGGATGTGGATGTGGATGTATGGATGTGAATATATGATATGTGATGTGAAGGAATCTGAAGTGAAGAGATGGAAAATGATGTGATTGGATGAGTATACATATAAATGGAATGAGGAATAAGTAATGTGGATTATATGAGGGATAATGTGGAAAAATTAGAGTTAATATTGAAATTGTATTTGTAAACTGTTTGTAAATGCTGTTTGTAAATGGCTGTTTTATGTCAAGAATGCTGGGAAAGCATTTTGACCGTCTTGTGTGATTAAGGTTGTGGAGACCTAACTGATAAAGTTGCAACTGCTGACGGAGAGTCAATGGAGGACGTCTCGCGTAGCAAGGTCGGCCGAGGTCTTGACCAGCCTCGGTTCGATTAAAATGGTGAGCTTCCGGTACGGTGGATGAGGGACCAAGGAAGCGGCCTATGAGTGAAGCGCTAGGTCACCTACGAAGGATCCTAGAGGGTGCTGACCATACGGTGCTCGGGCTCTGGGTCGCCCAGGATACCCACGCGTGCGTCGAGGAAGATATTGGAACAAGGAGTAAGAGTTGTTTTGTGAAACCGGGCATGGATCTGGTTGATTGACCTTGCTGGTCTTCAATGGATGAGTCCATGGCTCTTTATATGGATCTGTTGGTTGATCTTGCTGATCTTCAACGAGAGTCCATCTTGATTTTTATAAGTGATTATATTGGCGAGTATTATGGGCTAGGAACTATTGAAAAGGCCCCTGTGTGGACAGGTGGTGAGCGTTCTAGTTGCCAATGATGCCATAGATACTCTGATGAAGGAATGATGGGAAATTATGAATCAACTGGATAAATTGGAAGATTGTGATCAGTGGTACTATGGTTTCATTAAAGGATTGTTTTAAAGTTAGCTGATGCTAAGAAAAAGGCAATTTTCATATTGGGTGTGTAAGTGGTGTGGCTAGTTTTATGTTTGCATGAACTTCCGGCTAGGGGGCCTTGGAACTCTTTTCCTTGGTACCCGGGACAAAACCTAACCAAATTCCAAATTGGATCCCATCACTACAGTGGTTGGGCGGTTGGCTAACCCATGGGATCGGATGGGGTTAGGCTGGACTGATGGATCTGTAAATCGAGATTTAATTTCTATTATTACGATAGATGAAGTAAATCCCGGATAGAAATTGTTCTATGGATAGGAATCAACGGCTGTGCCTCTTGATGGGGAAAAAAGCGTTGATCCCAATGATCCAAGTGCAAGTTTCTTCCTTGATTTGACCAAGTACCGTTAAAGGTGCAGTCAGATCAGTTGATCTGTAATGATCTTGACTGCGTTAGAGTAAAGAGTTATCCTGGTGGAATCGCCCATGCTTTCCGGGTAAGGGAAGTTTTTTTCGGGTTCGGTTTTGGAAAAACCGACGGATTAGTCTCTTGTCCGGATATCCGTGGACGAGGTCCCGAGTGTGGGTCCCTGCCCCGCGCATGAAGTGCTACTTCCGCTGCTAGTACCCCGAATCTGTTGCACGGTGGGAACAGGGATCTCACACTCTTTTTGACAATTTTATGCTAAAAAGACAAGTTTGGCCATTTGAACACTCTCAAAAAGACCTTAGGTTTCATTTTTAGAGAGCCTTCATGGAGAGATGTTTTATAGAGTGTTAGAATTTCTAAAACTTTGTAGTTTTGACTTTTCTTTAATTCCAAATAGATTGAAAGATAATACTCTCCCAATCAGACTAGTTGTCAGGCTTTGCCTTAGAAATTGGTATCAAGATTGACTATCTTGTCTACATAGACCGGATGGACTAATGCGTAAGCATAGTTATGACTTAGCTGTAGCGACTAGAGATGATCTTGCTAGTTAGAACGTGATAATTGATTAAATTGAAAACAAAGATTCAAGTATGAATTGATAGAATTTAAAAGACTAAGATAAGTTAAGGATTGTTTGAATTAAAAGCATGCTTTTATACTTGAAGTTGATTTTGTTTTATTTGAATATGCTTTTCTTGAATTATGGACTAGAGACGAGTGTAAGAAGCTATATATGACTTGTGGTTGCTTTGTTTTGGAATGAATGATTGATAGACATGTGTTTGATGAGACTCGACATGAGAATGAGATTAAGGTTGGCCGTCGTTAGACAAGGAACACCATATTGTGAATGAGAATGAAGCTCTCTGAGAGCCTTGTGGGAGAACCTAGCGAGAATGAGAATGAGATGGAGGTTAACCTGTGATAATCGTACAGGAGAGGTTGGGTGGAATAGGGAAATGCCCTAGTCATTATGGCTAACCATGTTGTCGAGCATGGGGATGATGATAGAATCTTTGACATGGACACATATATGGAGATTGATTGAGATGCTATGCTTTAATTGATTGAGATTTGTATTATGTGATTTAGTGACATGGAGATTGATTGAGATTTGTATTATGTGATTTAGTGACATGGAGATTGATTGAGAAGCTATGCTTTAATTGATTGAGATTTATATTATGTGATTTTTTGTTTGCGATTCCACGATTCTTTGGTTATGTGTGGTAAGAATCTTGGATATGGCATGCGTTCTTATTTTTCTATTTGAGAGGGTTTATTTGATTGTGTTTCTATGTAGAAATAGCACGACTAAGTGAGTTTTAATGTTTTCTTAGATTAAATTATACGATGATTAAGATATGGTTAGATTTGGGACCGTCACAATTTCCTAGTCACCACATTTGGATGATGGAATCTATTTAACTTTGGATCCCATTATTGGCTAAAGTAATCTTGAATGCTAGTACAAACCTTCTATTTAAGAGACTTGGGGTCCAAGTGGGACATGTTGGATTAAATGCTTATGTCCAAGTGGGACATGTTGGAATAAATACTGGTGTCCAAGTGGGACATGGTGTATTGCCAGCCTCTATTAAAAGGGGTGGAAAAAGCAACAATTTTTGGTTGTCCATTTGGTAGTGCATTTCTAGAGCCAATTGGAACATTGATGAATGAATTAAGACCATATTAGTGTAAATTAGTAGATAGCCATGGGATAATGTTGTGAAATAAGTAGCTAGAGACTTTGAATTAAAATTCATTCATGGAACTCATATGTTTAAGGATTTGGCTTCTCATGGGTGCTCATAAGTTCATAGGTAATTCCACACTCGGCTACGCCCATAGACAACCTACACACTACTAGTTTCTCTTGAGTCCACTTGACTTGACCCATGAATTACCCATATTCCTTCTTCGGCCACTTACCTCAGACCAGCATTTACACTATTAGATGTGAAGGTGGTGATGTGCACAATCCTGGTGCCACCATTTCTAGTTCTCCTTCAAACACTTTTCTCCAAACTATTGCTTGTACACTCTACAAAAGTGAACATTAATATTTTCTTAAATTGAGCCAATTGCTACTTGTAATCTTGGGAATATGTGCCCAAGTCGCAATATTGCTTTGTATACTTTGGACAACTTGTTTGTCCATAGAACTATGCGAATGTTGTTGCAAGTTGTACAAGAAAGCTAGGGTTTAAGACTTAAGTCTGACAAAATTTGAGTAAGGCAACCATTTGGTAGTTCAATTGTAATTTTCTCGTAAGCCACTGTAGGAATTACCTCCCCTCCCTCGCAAGTGTCTAGCATTAATAGAAAGAAGCTTCTAAGTAATGTTGCACATACTAAACATTATAAATTTGAGTGAAGTGGTCATTGGGTAGTTCAATTAGAATTTTCTCATATTTAGTGGCCTATTGGATACAATCCCTACCTAAAAATATGTAAGTATACCACGTGCGTTCAAAATGAAGGGTTTTTAATTCAAAATTTTACAATTAATGTATATAAATACATTTACATAAGGGGTTTTTGAATTGAATTTTGAAAAAAATCCATAAGTTTGTATAGGAAAAGGAGTCTTTATATCCATGCAAAATTTATAGAGAAGGGGGTTTTTTAATACCCCTTCGGAACGCACATCTTATCTAGGATTTCTAAGTAGTGCATCACTTCTAGAACACTATCATCGTCTCGTTTAGAATTCAATTATGATGGAAGTTGTTTAAAAGCACTGAGGTAGGATTTGTTATGTGTCATGTCATGTGTTTCTCTAGTATCAAAGTAATAGATATATGATAGTGTAGATTATGTGTCATGTGATGTGTCGCTCTAGTATCAATGTGCTAGATATATGATATTGTAGATGATGGCTAATCAAAGTACTAGATATACGATAGTGAGATGATGGTTGGTACTTTAGTCTTTGTTGTGTGTCGTCTGATGTGCTATTGTAGTATGGATGTATTAGATATATATTATTTAGTACTAAAGTACTTTGATACTAGATACATTGAAGTAATAGATATATGATAGTGTAGATTATGTGTCATGTGATGTGTCGCTCTAGTATCAATGTGCTAGATATATGATATTGTAGATGATGGCTAATCAAAGTACTAGATATACGATAGTGAGATGATGGTTGGTACTTTAGTCTTTGTTGTGTGTCGTCTGATGTGCTATTGTAGTATGGATGTATTAGATATATATTATTTAGTACTAAAGTACTTTGATACTAGATACATTGAAGTAATAGATATATGATAGTATAGATGATTTTTTATGTGATGTGTTGCTCTAGTATCGATGTACTAGATATATGATAGTGTAAATGATTCTTGATTGAAGCACCAAATACATGATAGTGGAGAGAGAGAGAGAGTGAATACGATGTCCTCCTTTGACACATACGAGCCACAAGAACCATTATACAAACCTTCAAAAAAGACGGAAGTAATCTTTGGCATGCATGGTTAATTAAGTAAGCACACATGTAGGGTTTCACCTTAGTGAACCTTAGACACCCAACAAGAACCAAGACCAAACTAATTAATGCCATTAAAAGCTTATGGTTAGAAACTTTTGTAATGGTTGGTTAGACTAGAATTATCCTTTCCTGTTGCATTTAATATAATGGTTGGAAACTTTTGTAATGGTTGGTTAGACTAGAATTATCCTTTCCTATTGCATTTAATATAATGGTTGTGTAATGGTTGGCTAGGTTAGAATTATCATTTCCTACTACGTTTAACATAATTTTTGCTAGAAAAGAGTTTGGGGTCGGCCCGTAGTGGAAGGGGGATCTTGTATGTGGGTCCCAATCACTTCTTCCCATGGTTGTGTAATGGTTGGCTAGGTTAGAATTATCATTTCCTACTACGTTTAACATAATTTTTGCTAGAAAAGAGTTTGGGGTCGGCCCGTAGTGGAAGGGGGATCTTGTATGTGGGTCCCAATCACTTCTTCCCATGCAGGGCTCCATTCGTGGTGCCCAGATTAGAGATAGGCTCTATAGGCACTAACTCCACTCAAGCAAAGACAAAATGATCAAATGCATGCTCAATGGGCCATATTAGTGACTGGATTAATATGCTTTTGGCCCATGCTTAGTGTTATAAGGGCAAATCTAGATGAGAAAGACAAAATGGTCAAATGCATGTGAAATGGGCCATGATATCGGTGACCGGATCAACACGCTTTTGGCCCATGCTTAGTAGTGTAAGGGAAAAGCTAGATGAGAAGAAGCAACATCTAGAGAAGGTAAGAGAATCCTTAGAGGATGTAAAAACAAAAAAGAATCAAAATGCAGGGGTCTCAGGCTTTTGTCATTGTCCAAGAGTAAATGGAAAGTTCCAAAAAAGACAACTATATAGAGGCACTTAAGGATAATGGGGAGTCGATATAATGATTTTCTCACTACAAGCATGAAACTGAAATAGAAGTATTCACCGAAACAATGGTTCTACTTGTGTCACTCCAAATTCATTGCACCTAGAGTCTAATTAAACTTTCTTGTAGGTTGGTTTAATTATTTAAGTTTGACTTAGATTAATAGTGGTGTTTTAATGTAAACTTGAATGATATGTTTTCCTACTTGAATTTGATGTAGGAAGAACATCACACTTTAGTTACTGCAGTGGAAGAAGTGGGCTGGGCCATATCATTTTCTAGAAGGTTTTCTATAGTATATGGAGAACAATAGGATGGTTATTTCTCCTACACATCTTATTACTTCTAAAAGAAGAAATGACACTATTATTGTTGTTGAGGCCTACGGTGCATGTGTCCTATCAATGGAGGATAGAGATGTAGACACCCTTACCATATTTTATATTTTACAAGCCTATGCCATAGGAAGGAACAATGTATGTAGCTTGGTTGCAATTAGAAAATTGATGATGCTGGAAAGAAGATGGTGTTGGGACATCACATGGTTTCAGAGAGTATGTTATTGAATCCTAACCTCTTTTATTGTTATTCATGCCTACAACCAAGTTATGCTTATCATCATGAATGGTTTTTAGGTTCAGGGTTTTAGTCTTTTCATTGCTTCTAAAGATTGGCCATTTTTCATCAGTAGTTGTAATGATGAGAACTTTAACGTGGTCTTAAGTAGCACTAATAATAAGCACCTAATAGTGCTTATAGGTTGCCTCTTGTGCTATTAGATTTAACAAGCAACACTAGCAGTTTATAATATCTACAAACCTTTGGAATCTACTAATAAGCACCTAATAGTGCTTAAAGGTTGCCTCTCGTGCTATTAGATTTAACAAGCAACACTAGCAGTTTATAATATCTACAAACCTTTGGAATCTATTTAACTTTGGATCCCATTATTGGCCAAAGTAATCTTGAATGCTAGTACAAACCTTCTATTTAAGAGACTTGGGTACAGGTGGGACATGCTGGATTAAATGCTTATGTCGAAGTGGGACATGTTGGATTAAATACTGGTGTCCAAGTGGGACATAGTGTATTTCCAGCCTCTATTAAAAGGTCTGGAAAAAGCAACAATTTTTGGTCATCCATCTCGTAGTGCAATTCTAGAGCCAATTACATTGATGAATGAATTAAATCCATAGCAGTGCAAATTAGTAGGTAGCCATAGGATAATGTTGTGAAATAAGTAGCTAGAGACTTTGAATTAAAGTTCATTCATGGAACTCGTATGATTAAGGATTTGGCTTCTCATGGGCTCCCATAAGTTCATAGGTAATTCCACACTCGGCTACGCCCATAAACCCTACACACTACTAGGTTCTCTTGAGTCCACTTGACTCGACCCATAAATTACCCATGTTCCTCCTTGACCACTTACCTCAGATCGACATTCACACTATTAGATGTGAAGGTGGTGATGTGCACAATCCTGGTGCCACCATTTCTAGTTCTCCTTCAAACACTTTTCCCCAAACTATTGCTTGTACACTCTACAAAAGTGAACATTAAGATTTTCTCAAATTGAGCCCATTGCTACTTGCAAAATCTTGGGAATATGTGCTCAAGTCACAATATTGCTTTGTATAATTTGGACAACTTGTTTGTCCATAGAACTATGCCAATGTTGCTGCAAGTTGTACAAGGAAGCTAGGGTTTAAGACTGAAGTTTGACAAAATTTGAGTAAAGCAGCCATTTGGTAGTTCAATTGTAATTTTCTCATAGGCCACTCTGTAGGAATTACCTCACCTCCCTCATAAGTGTCTAGCATTGATAGAAAGGAGCTTATAAGGTAATGTTGTAGATACTAAACATTATAAATTTGAGTGCAGTGGTCATTGGGTAGTTCAATTAGAATTTTCTCATATTTAGTGGCCTATTGGACACAATCCCCACCTAAAAATATGTAAGTGTACCACGTGCGTTCAAAATGAAGGGTTCTTTAATTTAAAATTTTACGATTAATTTATATACATACATTTACATAAGGGGTTTTTGAATTGAATTTTGGAAAAAATCCATAAGTTTGTATAGGAAAAGGAGTCTTTCTATCCATGCAAAATTTATAGAGAAGGGGGTTTTTTAATACCCATTGAACGCATGTCTTATCTAGGATTTCTAAGTAGTGCATCACTTCTAGAACACTATCATTGCCTGGTTTAGAATTCAATTGTAATGGAAGTTGTTTAAAAGCACCGAGGTAGGCTTTGTTATGTGTCATGTCATGTGTTGCTCTAGTATCAAAGTAATAGGTATATGATAGTGTAGATTATGTGTCATGTGATGTGTCCCTCTAGTATCAATGTGCTAGATATATGATATTGTAGATGATGGCTAGTCAAAGTACTAGATACACGATAGAGAGATGATGGTTGGTACTTTAGTCTTTGTTTTGTGTCATGTGATGTGTTATTGTAGTATGGATGTATTAGTATTAAAGTACTTTGATACTAGATACATTGAGGTAATATATATATGATAGTATAGATGATGTTTCATGTGATGTGTTGCTCTAGTATTGATGTACTAGATATATGATAGTGTAGATCAAGCTTGATCGAAGCACCAAATACATGATAGTGGAGAGAGAGCGAGAGTGAATACGATGTCCTCCTTTGACACAGACGAGCCACAAGAACCATTATACAAACCTTCAAAAAAGACAGAAGTAATCATTTGCAGCCATGGTTAATTAAGTAAGCACACATGTAGGGTTTCACCTTAGTGAACGTTAGACACCCAACAAGAACCAAGACCAAACTAATTAATGCCATTAAAAGCTTATGGTTACAAACTTGTCAAATGGTCAGGCTAGAACTATCCTTTCCTGATGTGTTTAATATAATGGTTGTGTAATGGTTGGTTAGGTTAGAATTATCATTTCTTGCTACGTTTGATATAATTTCTATTGGAAAAGAGTTTGGGGTGGGCCCGCAGTGGAAGGGGGATCTTGTATGTGGGTCCTAATCACTTTTGCCCATGCGGGGCTCCATTCATGGTGCCCAGATTAGAGATAGCCTCTATAGGCACTATCTCCACTCTCAAGCAAAGGCAAAATGATAAAATGAATGGGCCATGATATCAATGATTGGATCAATATTCTTTTGGCCTATGCTTAGTGTTATAAGGGAAAATCTAGATGAGAAATACAAAAAGGTCAAATGCATGTGGAATGGGCCATGATATCGGTGACCGGATCAATACGCTTTTGGCCCATGCTTAGTGTTGTAAGGGCAAAGCTAGATGAGAAGAAGAAACACCTAGACAAGGCAAGAGCAGCCTTAGAGGAAGTAAAAACAAAAAAGAATCAAAATGCAGGGGTCTCAAAGGCTTTGGACATTGTCCAAGAGTAAATGGAAAGTTCCAAAAAGACAACTATATAGAGGTGCTTAAGGATAATGGGGAGTCGGTACAATGAATTTTCTCACTACAAGCATGAAGCTGAAATAGAAGTATTCACCAAAACAATGGTTCTACTTGTGTCACTCCAAACTCATTAGACCTAGAGTCTAATTAAACTTTCTTGCAGGTTGGTTTAATTCTGTAAGTTTGACTTAGATTAATAGTGGCGTTTTAATGTAAACTTGAATGACATGTTTTCCTACTTGAATTTGATGTAGGAAGGATATCACACTTTAGTTACTGCAGTGGAAGAAGTGGGCTGGGCCATATAATTTTCTAGAAGGTTTTCTACACCATATGCAGAACAATAGGATGGTTATTTTTCGTACACATCTTTTTGCTTCCACAAGAAGAAATGACACTATTATTGTTGTTGAGGCCTATGTTGCATGTGTCCTATCAATGAAGGATAGAGATGTAGACACCCCTACCATATTTTATATTTTGCAAGCCTATGCTGCCATAGGAAGGAACAATGTATGTAGCTTGGTTACAATTAGAAAATCAATGATGCTGTAAAGAAGATGGTGCTGGGACATCACACGGTTTCAAAGAGTATGTTATTGAATCCTAACCTCTCTTATTGTTATTAATTCCTACAACCAAGTTATGCTTATCATGAATGGTTTTTGGGTTCAGGGTTTCAGTTTTTTCATTGCTTCTTAAGACTAGCCATTTTTCATTAGTAGTTGTAACGATGAGCACTTTAACTTGCTCTTAAGTAGCACTAATAAGAACCTAATAGTGCTCATGGTTAGGGGTTATAGGTTGCCTCTAATGCTTGTTAGATTTAATATCTACTCAAGTGATGTTTCTCTCAATGCTTTTAAGTAGTCACACTTGCTTTCAAAGCCCTTAAATTTTAGTACTTCTAGGTACTCACATTGCACCTACAAAAGTAGGAAAGCATCACTAATTGTTACAATGAACACTTTAACTTGGTCTTAAGTAGCACTAATAAGAATACTGCTCATGGCTAGGGGTTATAGATTGCCTCTAGTGCTTGTTAGATTTAATAAGAAGTACTAGCAGTTTATAATATATACTCAAGTGATGTTTCCCTTAGTGCTTTTAAGTAGTCACACTAGCTTTAGAACCCTTAAATTTTAGTACTTCTAAGTACCCACACTACACCTACAAAAGTACTAAAGCATTACTAGAGTAACTTTGGCACTAAAAAGTGGTAATGAGCTGTACTTGTAGATAACTTTTAGCACTTTTAAGTACTTTGCTTTACCACTTTTAAGCTCTTTAAGCACTTACGGATCCCTTTAAAGTAGTGATAGACCACTTGTGGATCCCTTTTATTGACATATTTAAAATATAGAGATGTACAATACTCCATCATGTTTGTGCTTTTGTAAAAACAAAACAATATTGTCATCCATCGCACCCCTCCCCCCCCAAAAAATAAAAATGATGTATTGGCATATCGCCACTCCCAAAAAGTCCTCAAAGGTATGATGCAAATCTTTGATAAACCATTCTCTCATAGACTAAAATCCCTAATAATTAACAATGGCTAATCTTGCACTAAAAAAAAGGATCTTGCAATACAGTAAAGGATACCACCTCTAGCAGCCTAAAAGAAGATTATACCTTAGAGACCTCATAGGCAGGTATGTGCTTTTAGATGTCAAACCAATATGGCAAGACAATATTGTAGGCATTTAGAAAAAAGCATATTAAAATGATAGCAACCATGCTTAGTGTTGTAAGGGCAAAGCTAGATGCGAAGAAGTAACACCTAGAGAAGGCAAGAGAAGCCTTAGAGGATGTAAAAACAAAAAAGAGTCAAAATGAAGGGGTGTCATAGTATTTGGTCATTGTACAATAGCACATAAAAAGCTCCAAAAAAGACAACTATAGGAACTTAAAAATAATGGCAGTCCGTACAATGAATTTTCTTGATACAAGCTTGAAGCTGAAATAGAAGCATTCACCAAAACAATGGTTCTACTTGTGTCACTCCAAACTCATTGGACCTAGAGTCCAATTAAACTCTTTTGCAGGTTGGTTTAATGCTTTAAGTTTGACTTCAATTAATAGTGATTTTTCCTACACATTTTATTGCTTCCACAACAAGCAATGACACTATTATTATTGTTGAGACCTATGGTGCGTGTGTCATATGAATGGATGATAGAGATGTAGTGGGTGTGTGCATGCTTCCATGTAGACACCCCTACCATATTTTGTATTTTGGAAGCCTATGCCATAGGAAGGAAGAGTGTATATAACTTCGTTGCAATCAAACAATCAATGATGGTGCTGGGACGTCACATGCTTTTAGAGAGTATGTTATTTGATCCTAACCTCTCTTATTGTTATTCATGCATATAGCCAAATTGTGCTTATCTCATGAATGGTTTTAGGTTTAGGGTTTTAGTATTTTGATTGCTTCATAAGACTGACTGTTTTTCATCACTAGTTGTAACGATGAGCACTTTAACTTGGTCTTAAGTAGCACTAATAAGCACCTAACAGTGCTCATGGCTAGGGGTTATAGGTTGCCTCTAGTGTTTGTTAGATTTAACAAGCAGTACTAGCAGTTTATAATATCTACTCAAGTGATGTTTCCATGAGTGCTTTTAAGTAGTCACACTAGCTTTCAAGACCCTTAAATTTTAGTACTTCTAAGTACTCACACTACACCTACAACAGTAGTAAAGACTTACTAATTAAGTATTTTTGGCACTAAAAAGTGGTAATGAGCTGTACTTGTAGACCACTTTTATCACTTTTAAGTACTTTCATTTACCACTTCTAAGCTCTTTAATCACTTGTGGATCCCTTCAAAGTAGTTCTAGACCACTTTTGACCACTTTGAAGTACTTCCCTTTACCATTTTTAAGCTCTTTAAGCACTTATGGACCCCTTTTAAGATGTTTTGGACCATTTTTACCACTTTCAATACTTTTAAGTACTACCCTTTAACGCCATTAAACTCTTAAAGGATTTATGCACCCCTTTTAAGTAGTTCTAGATCACTTTCGACCACTTTTAGCACTTTTAAGTGCTAAATTTCATGATTTTTAAGGTCTTTAAGCACTTGTGGACCCTGTTTAAGTAGATATGGACCACTTTTATCACACTTAATTCTTACCCTTTACCACTTTTAAGGTCTTTAAGCACTTGTTTTCAAGTAGTTCTAGACCACTTTTAGTATATTTTATCACACTTAATTCTTACCCTTTACCACTTTTAAGGTCTTTAAGCACTTGTTTTCAAGTAGTTCTAGACCACTTTTAGTATATTTAAGTACTGCCCTTTAACACTTTTAAGCTGTTTAAGCACTTGTGGAGCCTGTTTAAGTAGCGGACCAGTTTTGAACACTCTTCAGCTTTCTCAAGTAGTCGGGGGAGTCACTCAAGAATGCGTGAATATATTACGCGAGTGCATAAAAAGGGTATACTTTATTTACTTTTTTTATAGAAAGAATGGGATTGCGAGAGAAAATTCATTTTTTAAATAGATTATATGTAAAAAGGGTTAATTTTAATCAATAAAAATTCACAGATAAGGGATTTGACAAAAAGCCCTTCAACGCACATGATATATATGGTTTACATATAGTCACCCTCCCCCCCACCCCTCGAGCTCAATACTTTTTGGTGTATGGTAGGACACTTTTAAAACTCGTCCTATAACAATTAGTACCACTATCTTTCAACACTTGCAACCCTACATGCTTCATACCACATTTCAACATTCTAGCCATGTAAGATTTAATTACATCGGGCTATTCTTATAGTAATACCTTATCCATAGTTTTTGGCTTTTGCTTACATTGCAGTGCGAAGTTGGGATATTCTTATAGTAATACCTTATCCATACTTGTTGGCTTTTTATTACAATTATGCACCCTACCCTCTATGCTCATTAAGTGATGCTTCTAGATGTTCCTTTTGAAAGTCACAATCCAAGTGCTATAGGTGTGTAAGAATTGGAGGAAGCCTAGTATATACATGAGGAAGATTTTGGTATTACTCTAAACTCTACACCCAAAATGTGGTAGCATTTATAGTGTGTTGACTATTATAGAGGTGGAAGTTGGATTTTTGTCGATCACCCAAAGATGTCACAAATTGGATCCTCTCACAAGCCCATTTCACCATAAGGTCAACAAAGCGATCGTATACGAATAGTCCTCAAACTGGTATAAAGAGTCAAAAACAAGGGACAAAAGACCACATCGAAATGGATGACCTATTGGAAGAATTAATAGGTAAGAATTGGTAGAATTAGAAGATCTCCTTGAAGAATGTAGGTGACAAGGCTGAAGGGCACACCTTTAATGATGATGATGAGGATGAAGTTGTTGGGAGTTGATGCAGAAAAACAAAGTTCTACAATGGAGGTGTCAAATGTAGAACACCCCATCCCTAATGATTGTACCCTCATCCAAATATCTAAGAGAATTTAGAGGAAGTGAAAGTGTAAAGGGTATGCAAATGATGTGCATATAAAGCCATAAGTTATTGTAGTCATGATTGTAAATGTTGTTAGTAACTTATTCTTATTCACATGTATGTGTAGTTGCAAAGGGAAAGAAATAGAAGGGGCCCCGACAAAGGCACAAGTGGAGACTCAAAATCCCCCTGCATGCATTCCTAAGCCTTGGGCTTGCAAAAAGTTATAAACACATGCATCTGTATATCGATAGGGTTTAGGATGTCCAATCAACATGTTTAAGTTGCATTCGTAGCTGTCTATTTCTATTCCGTAATCTAAAAGGAGACTTAAAATTGAACTTTATAGCTTGTCCTATTGTATTATGATAAATTCTATAACAACAAATCTCTTGCATTAATTCTCTTGTGATAATCGAATTAGTTTACTATTGTTTTATGTAATTTTGGATTCAACAAGTGCCAATGTTGTTAAATTTGCAACAATGTGATGAGCTATGGTGGATCAAATGCAAGAATCAACATGATTAGCAAGTAAGTGATCAAGGTAAGATTAGTGCATAATTAATTTAATAATATAATGTAGGCATGGATACTCAAAAACCAGCAAATTCTCATTAGGCCAATGCCTCAATTTATAGCTTTTACATCCACAAGGTGCCAAGCATCTAATCCCACTATTTTCTCCTGATTTGTGCCACCTCCCCTACATTTGGGGCACCTTTTCCTAGAATCTTTCCACATCCCTATATTCACTCATGCTACCCTTGATTCTCTCATTTAGTAGATTCTTCTCACCTTTTCACTACTACCCACTCAATTACAGACTCCCTTTTACAGTGTCTAGCTAAGGACTTGTTCCCGCACACACCCATTCACTTGCATATTTCAACACCTCCCCCTCAAGCGAATAATTCTAGCACACTTGGACCCTATACCAAGTTTCCCTCTTACTTGGTAGCCCACGAGACCAGTGCCTCAACTCTCTAACTCATAGTCCTTGACACTCTCTCTCTATGTGTCCAAGGCTCTACAAGTGCGCGTAACTTTGACTAAAGTGCTCACACATACATCTACCACATGACCTACATCATCCATCGGTGGCTCAGAGGTTTTACTCTATTAGGGTAGGTTACATTGGGTTGTGGGGCTTCTCCCTTTCTCTCTCAGAGAAGATATTCTGACTCCTCTACCTTAGGAGTCTCCATGAAGTTTGTCGATGTCGATCCTTCTTCATTTGGTTTGCTGTAGTAGTCTCTAGCCATGTGTCCTGGCTTCCCATAATTGTGGCAAGTGAAGATCCTTTGTAAGATTCCTCCCTCTAGCTTTTAAGGTGTACAGGTGTAAAAACCTCCCCTTCTGATCTTATAATTATTCCCCTCTCAAAAATAAAAGAAAGATCTTGTTTTACCTTGTTTTGGCCTGGAGAGAGAAAATGTCTAGAGGGAGGTAATCCAAAATTGAGATATTTTTGGATATAAAAATCCTCCTAGTGTCTAAAATGGTTTCCCTTGAAACAAAAATTCAAAAATAACTTTCCAATGTGCAATTGGAATTAATTGAAAATCTGTATTTAGGATCTTAGCCTAAGGGTCTAGATTTTCAAAAAAAATTGAATTATGGTCTAATTAAGGTTCTTATAGGCAAATTGGATCAATCCAAGTGTGGGGAGGAGATAAATCCAATTTATAAAAGAAAAATACCCAAAAATGAGTAAATGCCCACATAAGATGAAGAGTTGACCGAGGACAAGGTTTATTAGTAAAAAAACAAAATGAGATATTTTGGGTATAATGATACATTTTTAACACCTTGGTAAGGAGAGGGGGGCTCTTCAAGGAGGTGCCTATTTCATATGTGTGGAGGAGATTTAAACTAAAAAATAATAAGATATTTTTATCTCTCCTCTCTCCTGGATCAAACCAAATCAAAAGGGAGCCAAACTAGATCCAAATCTTGTCCAAATTCAGCTAAACTGAACCTGGAAAATTCTAGAAACTAGTTGGACTTGGTTAGAGGCCTCCCTCACCTATAAATAGATCCTTAGCCCTTTGTAAAAAAATATGTGAATTATACCATGCCAGTATTATACTAATATAATGATATTTTTTATTATCCTCTAAAAATCCTGTACAATTTGGAGAGAATGGAGTTTCTCTCTCTCTTCAACCTTCTTTGGAGTCTTCATCAACATACTAAACCAATTGATTGGTTGGGGGCCTCTCCTTAGACTAAAGAATCAAGCAAAATAAGAGGTAAAGTGTAATTTATGGTCTTTTTCTTAATCTCTAAATGTTTCTCATTTCTCAACCCCTCTCAAGCTTGAGAAGTATTCAATTAAATGGCTCTTTAATGCAATTGAAGCTCTCTAATGGATTTTAGTGATTAAACACATAAAGTTTTCATTTATGCTTAAATTAAAATGTTTTTTTAAAAGCATATCTCTCTCTCCCCCAAAGAATAGTCATTCCTATGACCTATTCTATATTCAATTAATGCTTCTCATGGAGAAATTCTCTATTCATAAATCAAACTCTAGGCTTGTGAAGCTAGAGTTTAAGAAAATGGTTTTTATACTTAAATGCTTGAAAATATGGTAACATTATGGGATAAATCCATAAATTGGATTTAATGCTAAAAGATAGTTATACTATCATAATTAGTTTATTATGTCTTATTCTTTTCATAAAAATTAAAAATTGCCAGTAATAGCAACGGAGCTATGGCAAAATTTTTAAGAAATTGATGCATAATTCATTCTTATGCATAACGTGAAAAGAGGACTTCCATCATATTCTAGGATTAAATATCCTAGGTTAAAAGAATGGTTTTTGTCACATTCAATGGAAAACTAATTTTTAAGTTTATGTGTAATTAAATAATTAAGAAATGAGAAAATTATGGTAATTATATTTAAATGGTAAAAGAGGAATTCCTATGACATTTGAAATTCAATCATTTAAATGGGAAAAGAGAAATTCCTAGCATATTGAATTAATGGGTATTTTATTTTAGATGAATTTATTTTATGAGAAATATTTGATGATAAACAAGGAACTCCCATGCAAATAATTAAATGCAAAAAGAGGAATTCCCATGGTAATTGAGATCCAAGAAATTAAATGGGAAGAAGAGGAATTTTTAGTATAATTCAATTTATGATTATTTATCAAAAGTGAAAATATAGGTAGAATTGATTTCTGTAAATCCCATGAATTCTTCTATTCCAAAAGAGGAATATTGAATATAATTCATTTGAGGAATTGAGAAAGAATATGGAAATAGTCATCGAGAAAAAGAACCCATTATCGCGGTACTAAATGGGAATAGGATGTGGGACGGATGTTATAAGATGTAAATGGGATGTGATAGAATGTAAATGGATGTGATAAAATGTAAATGGGATGTGATAGGATGTGATACGATGACAATGGGATGCGATAGGATGTGAATGGATGTGATAAGATGTGATGTAATGAAAATGGATGTGGATGTCAATGATGAGATGAGAATGAGATGTGAGGATATGTGAAAGGGTGAGATGCGAAGTACATGGATGTGGATGTGTATGTGAAAGAATGTGATGTAAGAGGATGTGGATGTGTATGTGAAAAAATGTGATGTAAATGGATGTGGATGTGTATGTGAAAGAATGGATGTGGATGTGTATGTAAAAGAATGGATGTGGATATGTATGTAAAAGAAGGGATGTGGATGTGTATGCGAAGGGATGTGGATGTGTATGTGAAGGGATGTGGATGTGTATGTAAAAGAATGGATGTGGATATGTGTGTAAAAGAAGGGATGTGGATGTGTATACGAAGGGATGTGGATGTGTATGTGAAAGAATGGATGTGGATGTGTATGTGAAAGGATGTGATGTGATAAAAAGGGATGTGGATGTGTATGTGAAAGAATGGATGTGGATGTGGATGGGAAAATGATGTGATTAATGGGAATACATAGGAATTGGACGTGGATTAAAAAAAGTGGACTGATGTGGAACAATGTGGAAAGACGAGAGTTCATTATAGAAACTGCATTTATGACCTATTTTTAAATGACTGTTTTATGTCAATAATGCTGGGGAACCATTTTGATTGCATGTGAATGAGGTCGTGGAGACCTAACTGATAAAGTTGCAAGAGCTGACAGAGAGTCAACGGAGGACGTCTCGCGTAGCAAGGTCGGTCGAGGTCTTGACCAGCCTCGGTTCGATTTAAATGGTGAGCTTCCAGTACGGTGGATGAGGGACCAAGGAAGCAGCCTATGAGTGAAGCGCTAGGTGACCTGCGAAGGATCCTAGAGGGTGCTGACCATACAGTGCTTGGGCTCTGGGTCGCTGAAGATACCCACATGTGTATCGTGGAAGATATTGGAACAAGGAGTAAGAGTTGTTTTCTGAAACCGGGCATGGATTTGGTTGATTGACCTTGCTGGTCCTCAACGGATGAGTCCATGGCTCTTTTATATGGATCTGGTTGATTGACCTTGCTGGTCCTCAACGGATGAGTCCATGGCTCTTTTATATGGATCTGTTGGTTGTGATATTGCTGATCTTCAACGGAGATTCCATTTTGATTTTTATAAGTGAATATATTGTCGGGTACTATGAGCTAGGAACTATCAAAAAGGCCCCTAAGTGGTGTTAAAATTACAGCAATGTGATGAGCTATGGTGGATCAAATGCTAGAATCAACATCATTAACAAAGTGATGAGATGAAAATTAAGACATGATTAGTGAGTAATTAACTAATAGCTTAATGTAGGCATGGATAATAAAAAACCAACAAATTCTCATTAGGCCAATGCCTCAATTTATAGAGTTTACATCCAAGCATCTTATCCCACTGATTTCTCCTTGATTCACTCTACCTCTTTTGCTTGATTCTCTCCACCTCTCCGAGAATATCTCCACACTTCCTAAATCTTCTCATGCTACCCTTTATTCTCTCCCAGTAGATTCTTCTCACCTTTTCACAGGTTCTCTCACATTTACACATTCTCTTTTACAGTCTCTAACCAAGGGCTTGTTTCCGCACACACCCTATTCACTTGTATATTTCAACACCTCCCCTCAAGTGAATACTCCTAGCACACTTGGACCCTATACCAAGTTTCCCTCTTACTTGATAGTCCCAGTGCCTAGCACACCTCCCCTCAAGTGAACAATCTTTGCATACCTGGACCCTATATACCAAGTTTCTCTCTTACTTGATAGTCCGCCGCGACCAGTGCCTCAAGTCCCTAAACTCATAGTGGTTGGAGTATCAAACCATCTCCGAATTGCAATATGAAGTTATAGGGATCTGTATATCAGATACCTAATGGTTAATTTGAACCCTCAATTATACCAAAATATAGTGATTAGCATTGATTAATCACTGATTAACAAATTAATCCTCTGTTTTGTGTGCAGAAAACAGAGTATGCGGGGAGCCCAGATCTGAGGCCTTAGAGTTCAAATGAGCTCAAATCCTTTACGAAAGAAAGAATCTTTTAGATCTATCTTATTATATCCCCTTCCTACACACAAACATGAAACCAAAGACAAGGGCAACATGGCCATGTCACTTTGCATTATTCAAGAAGGCTTGAGAGAAGATGAATATTTTGTATTGGAGAACTAGACTTGCCATTCAAGCTAGTGAAAACTATGAAGTAGAATACATTCATTTCTTAAGCATTGGATTTTATAGTTTGAGATTAGATATTCAAAGTAGTGAAGTACTCTCTACCTCATGCAATGATTATAATCATCGTGAGAGAGACATAGAGAGAGAAAGCACTCTTATTTAAAGTCCAAGACTCACCATTGTGAGATTCAAAGGAACTAAAACGTTATGCACCCCTAGAGGGGTAGCAGCCCCATGGACCCATTCACAAAGGTTCACCCACATTGGATGTAGTACGATAATGATGCCCCACTTAAACGTGCTATTTTTTTCATAGGGGACCCCTTGGGTGCTATGCAAAACAATGACGGGTAGCAGCACTCCACCCCGCCCATCCGATGTCCGATGGTGGTGAAACTTTGCGAGTAGAGGATTAGAATCTCCATGGACCCACTCACAAAGTTTAACCACATGTGATGTTGTAATGATAATGATGCCCCACCCAAACCCGCTATTTTTTTTTTGCATTGGGGACCCCTTAGGCACTATGCAAAAAAATAGTGCAGGTGGCAACACATCATCCCGCCCATCAGGTGTCCGATGATGGTGAAACTTTGGAAGTAGAGGAGTAGTAGGCCCATGGACCTAATCTCAAAGTTTCACCCGAATTCGGACACCGTATGATAATGATGCCCCACCCAAACCCGTTATTTTTTACATAGGGGACTCCTTGGGCACACCATGTAAAAAATATCGGGTGGCAGCACATCGTCCCACCCATCTGGCATTTGATGGTGGTAAAACTTTACGAGTAGAGGGGGTAGAAGCCCCATGGACCTACTCACAAAGTTTTCCCCACATCGAACACCGTATGATAATGATGTCCCACACAAACCTACTATTTTGTGCATATGGGACCCCTTGGACACTATGTAAAAAGTAGGAGGTGGCAACACACCGTCCCTCCCATCTAGCATTGGATGGTGGTGAAAATTTCTGAGTAGAGGAGTAGCAACCCCATGGACCCACTCGCAAAGTTTTACCTGTATTGGACATCGTACGAGCATAATGTCCCACTCACTTGCAAAGTTTCACCTCAAAACCGTTAAGAGAAAGATACAAATATCTGGGCACAACTGAAAAGCCAATTCATAATATAAATGGTTAGAAGATACAAACTGAGAGAAAGATACAAAATCAAGGACAGTAGATACAAAAAATAAGAGGGAGGAGGCTACAATATCAATCCGCAAAATCTCTAGCTTTGAGGGTCTCCAAGATGCTCACATGCTCATGCTAGGCTAAGGACCACCGTGGGGGGCTTCCCTTCTTGCTATTAATTCGTTGAAGCGTGAGTTTCACACAGCAAGAACTACATGAGAGTATATAATTGCCTCCTTTCTCCACTCATACTACACCAACTCAATGCTACCCTGAAGCGTGAGTTTCACACAGCAAGAACTACATGAGAGTATATAATTGCCTCCTTTCTCCACTCATACTACACCAACTCAATGCTACCCTTAAGCATCTCACCTTGCGCATAGTAGTGACCTACAACTATCATGTTGCGTGCATCAAATGAGAATCCATAATCATCAGCCAAGGGTGCACTTGGGCCTAGTGCACCTCAAAATGTAGTTACAGTCCACCACCTCGTTAGTTCCCTCCTCGGGCAATGATTGCAAAAACATCACCCACTGTCAAACTACTTGTCAAATAATCATGATTTGTCCCCTCAAGAAGTGTGAGAGGATCAAAAGTGGTGGGGGTTAATGCTCCTCGTTCTAGCCTCAACACCTGCTACAACCAAGGATCAGCCCACTCTCCCATCTCGCACGATGAGTAGTCACCATCGACGCATGGCCTGCAAAAGCATGAATGGCCTCATGTCAAGATGGTGGGGTCATCATAGGATGTGCTCCTAATGGAGTGTAGCCTAAGTGAGCCATCCACTATCATACAATCTGAAGAAGCACCATCAAAGACACTACTATCAACACACCAAAAGAACCTCCTGACAATCCTGGTATCTCACTGAGGAGGAAAGGAAAAGGTAGCACTAGTGGTCAAATACGCATTGCATTAATCCACTACATGTTGTGCATCTCGAAGTCACTCACTATCACGGTGGAGTTGGTGACGTTGTCTGAGGGCGCATTTGACACACCCATCTGCACCATCGTGCTCCCCATTTCCATGCCTCATCCCAAAGAAGCTCCAAATCATCTGGTAGCCTATCATGCAATTCTAAGAATATAGCCAAATAAAATTGATGAGCACTCTTGAATTGTTCCCCATATCCATTAGACCATATCCACCCCCCATCCATGTGACTCCACGCTCTCTCAGAAACTCATCCATGATAATGGAATCAATGTTACATAAACTGGGCGCTGTGAGAGCGATCATCACTAATGTAAATGTGATACTCTCTAATGATGATTCACTCCTCTAGGGTGCTCGCTATGCCATCTACTGCCGCCTCTACATGCCGATAACTAATATGAACCATGATGGCCACCCAGTCAAGCACACACGAATGGGAATTGTTAGATTCATAGACAACATCAATATAAAATATCTTGAAGGTCTTGAATTGAAAGTGAGGAAATGTCTCATGCAATACTTGCTTAAAAAAATAGTACTCTGCCTGAATCTCCAAATGTGTAATTCTCTTCAAAGTCAACCAAAGAGAAAACTACACCAATAGGAAACTGTTGGCACGATGGCACGAAATTGATGGTCTTGCCACTTGGCACCATGAGCATGATGTATGTAGGCATAGACAAAATTTGTAAATGTGCTCATGAACTCGCTCACATGCTGAATGGTGCTCCACTAGCTGTAATACCTTCTCATACACAAACCAGCCCATCACTCCAACTGACAAATAACATATAAACTTGAGCAAAAATTAAATTGGATCAAGTATCTAACAGAGATGCTCCTCAGAGAACCCAAGGACAAACCACCAAGGTTATTCTCTGGACTTCTATGCTCTCTCTACTTTGACTCAAACAACTCGTCTCAGTGCATCGTCCTTCTCTTAATCTTGAAAAAAAAATGCAAGTACTCTAGCCTACAACCTTCAACAAACTGACCTGCAAGATCCCACTCAACTGTAGTCTCATTGGGGGCCTCTCTAGCCACATTCATGAAAACCACACCTCGATCCACCGCAATTCTCCCTATTCTACCTTGTTCACCACCTTGACTTCTTCTGGAATACTGCACCACCAATCTTTTTCATTCCACCACATGATTTCCTTTTTGATTTTGCACACCTATGCGTTTTCACTTGGCTATGCCACACTCCATTTTTCCACCTTTGATTCATTTCACACTAGCATATGTACATTCCTTCTATCTACACACCATGTTTAGAGTGGGTCTGAGATTTGCCTCACATATAGCCCACAGGTGAAGTTTTCACTGTCTTCTATGTGTTCTAGATTTCTCTCTTCCACACACCACATTTTACAACTCTATATACAACATCAACGTCATGATCCAGCACTTTATCATCCACCTAGATCATAACGAAACAACACCCATCTCCAAAGTCTTCCAACTGAGCTAATCGATCCACTTGGATCAAAAGTCCATAAACAGTCTGCAAAACAACCTCAAAGCCATATCCTTATCAAAGGGTTGTACCATCCACGTGTTAAAATTACAGCAATGTGATGAGCTATGTGGTGGATCAAATGCTGGAATCAACATCATTAACAAAGTGATGAGATGAAAATTAAGACATGATTAGTGAGTAATTAACAAATAGCTTAATGTAGGCATGGATAATAAAAAACCAACAAATTCTCATTAGGCCAATGCCTCAATTTATAGAGTTTACATCCAAGCATCTAATCCCACTGATTTCTCCTTGATTCACTCCACCTCTTTTCCTTGATTCTCTCCACCTCTCCCAGAATATCTCCACACTTCCTAAATCTTCTCATGCTACCCTTTATTCTCTCCCAGTAGATTCATCTCACCTTTTCACATGTTCTTTCACATTTACACATTCTCTTTTATAGCCTCTTGCCAAGGGCTTGTTCCTGCACACACCCTATTCACTTGTATATTTCAACACCTCCCCTCAAGTGAATACTCCTAGCACACCTGGACCCTATACCAAGTTTCCCTCTTACTTGATAGTCCGCGACTAGTGCCTCAAGTCCCTAAACTCATAGTCCTTGACACTCTCTCTCTCTCTATGTGTCCAAGGCTACTACAAGTGCCCGCGACCTTGACTAAAGTGCTCACACATACATCTACCACGTGGCCTACATCATCGGTGGCTCAGAGGTGGTCCAACAAATTGTTGGGGCAGGTTACATTGGGTTATGGGGTTTCTCTCTCTCTCTCTCTCTCTCTCTCTCTCTCTCTCTCTCTCTCTCTCTCTCTCTCTCTCTCTCTCCCTCCCTCTCTCTCTCTCTCTCTCAGAAAAGATGATCCGACTCCTCTTCCTTAGGAGCCTCCATGAAGTTTGCCGATGTCGTTCCTTCTCCACTGGGTTTGCTGTAGCAGTCTCTTGCCATGTGTCCTGGCTTTCCACAGTTGTGAAGTGAAGGTCCTTCCTCCTACTCTGCCTCTTCCTCGTCCTCATCCTCGAGAGAATCCTCCTCGGGTGAAGAATGCTTTTTCTTCTCCTGCTGTTGAGTCAAGCCATTTCTTCTCTTTGCCTCTGCTCTCTTGCTCTAGTAGAGCTCCTTCTATCTCGTGTAGCTTCAATTCAGGTACATTCTTTAGTGTTGCTACAATGTTTTCATATTCACCTTTGTCCACACTCTTCAGAAGCACAGCTAGTGCCTCATCATCTTCTACCTTTTTGCTAATAGCTGCTAGCTGTTGCTTAATGCTTTTATATCTGTTCAAGTGTGTAGGTTCACTTTCCTGCATATCCAATTTGTAGAATTGCATTAACAGATTTATCTTTGAATTTTTTGCTTGTGTGCCAAATAATTTATTGAGTTCATCCCATGCATCTTTTGCCCATTGTATCCCTGTGATGTGATGAATGATTTCATCATTTAAACTGAGTGCAATAAGTCCCAATGCTTGTTCATTCCTGCTCTTCCACTCATTTTCCCCTCTCACCTCTGGGCATTCATCTCTTCCCTCAACTAGTCCCCACAGATTTTTCCTCATGAGCAAATACATGGTTTTTGTCTGCCATGTGTAAAACTGCTCCCATTAAATTTGGCTATTTCTTGTGCTGTACTCATGATAATGTGAAGGGGGTCTTACCTCTTGATCCAATTTCAAGATTCAAGGGCAGTGTCTACCCTTTTACAACTCAATCTGGTGTTTAAGAGATGATTACAATAGATTTATCAGCATAAAATCACCAGAAATTACATTAAATCAAGGGTAACCAATTTGTACGGAATGGTTGGAGTGTCAAGGGTATGCAAATGATGTGCGTATAAAGCCATAAGTTATTATAATCATGATTGAAAATGTTGTAACAACTTTTTTACATCTGTGTAGCTACAAAGAAAAAAAATAAAAGGGTCCCCTGATAAGAATGGGTAGCCGAAGAGTGCAAAGAAGCCAAGAAGCCCACTTGGACAAAGAAAGGTACAAGTGGAGACTCAAAATCTCCATGCATGCATTCCTAAGTGTTGGCCTTGCAAAAAGTTGTAAACACGTGCATCTGTATCGATAGGGTTTAGGGTGTCCAATCAACAAGTTTAGCTTGCAAAAAGTTGTAAATCCCTAGTTGTCTATTTCTATTCCATAATCCCAAGAGACTTAAAATTAAACTTAAAAGCTAGTCCTTTTGTATTGTAATAAATTCTACAATTAAAAATATTTTGCATTAATTATCTTGTTATTAATCTAGTTTGTTATTGTTTTGTGTAATTCTGGTTTCAACAGGTGCCAATGTAATGCTCCATTATCCTCTTTTAACACCCAACTATATGTAATGCTCCATTGTCCTATTCTAACACCCACCTATATGTCATTGTGCACAACTTTGATGATGAGAATGAAGGTGTTGGGGGTTGATGCAGCGCGACAATAACGTGCTAGAGAACAGAATGGAGATGTCAAATGTAGAACACCCCATCCCTAATGATTGTACCCTCAGAGAATCGATGATGTTGTAAAGAATATGGTGCTAAGATATCACATGGTTTAAGAGAGTATGTTATTTGATCCTAACCTCTCTTATTGTTATTCATGCTTATAACCAAGTTATGCTTATCATGAATGGTTTTTGGGTTTAGGGTTTCAGTCTTTTCATTACTTCTTAAGAGGATTGACCATTTTGCAACATTAGTTGTAACAATGAGAACTTTAACTTGGTCTTAAGTAGCACTAATAAGCACCTAATAGTGATCATGGTTAGGAGTTGTAGGTTTCCTCTAGTGCTTGTTAGATTTAACAAGCAGTACTAGCAATTTATAATATCAACTCAAGTGTTGTTTCTCTTAGTGCTTTGAAGTATTCACACTAGCTTTTGAAACCCTTAAATTTTAGTACTTCCAAGTACTAAAACTCACACTAGCTTTTTGAAACCCTTAAATTTTAGTACTTCCAAGTACTCACACTACACCTAAAAAAGTACTAAAGCATTACTAGCTGGGTAACTTTGGCACTTTTAAGTACTTTCCATTACCACTTTTAAGCTCTTTAAGTACTTGTGGATCCCTTTAAAGCAGTTCTCTCTAGACAACTTTTGACTACTTTGAAGTGCTTCCCTTTACCATTTTTAAGCTCTTTAAGCACTTACGGACCCCCTTTTAAGACATTTTGGACTATTTTGACCACTTTTACTACTTTAAAGTACTACCCTTTACCACTACTAAAATCTCAAAGCACTTACGCACCCCCTTTTAAGTAGTTCTAGATCACTTTTGACCACTTTTAACACTTTTAAGTACTACACTTTACAATTTTTAAGGTCTTTAAGAACTTGTGGACCTTGTTTAAGTAGATATGGACCACTTTTAGCACACTTAAGTCTTACCCTTTACCACTTTTAAGGTCTTTAAGCACTTGTTTTTAAGTAGTTCTAGACCACTTTTACCACATTTAAGTACTACCCTTTAACACTTTTAAGTTGTTTAAGCACTTGTGGAGCCTGATTAAGTAAAGACCACTTTCAAACCCTTTTAAGCTTTCTCAAGTACTCGGGGAAGTCACTCAAGAATACGTGAATATATCAGGTGAGTGCATAAAAAAGCTATAGTTTATTCACTTTTTTAAAAAATAGAAAGAAGGGGTCTAAAAGAGCAAATTCATTTTTTTAAATAGATTGTATGGAAAAAGGGTTAATTTTCATCCATAAAATTCAGAGATAAGGGATTTAAAAAATAGCCTTTGAGAACACACGTCATATATAGGGCTTACATATAGTGACCCTCCCTCCCCCCCCCCCCGAGCTCAAGGGTTTACATAATTAGTGCCACTATCTTTGAGCACTTGCAACCAACATTTCAACATTGTAGCCATGTAAGATGTAATTTCATGGCTATTCTTAAAGTAATACCATATCCATAGTTTTTGGCCATGTAATTACATCGGACTATTCTTATAGTAATAGCTTATCCTCCATAGTTTTTAGCTTTTGCTTACATTGCAGCCTGATGTACAATGGGATATTCTTATAGGAATACCTTATCCATACTTGTTGGTTTTTTCTTACAATTATGCACCCTACCATCTGTGCTCATTAAGTGATGCTTCTAGATGTCCCTTTTAAAGGTCATGATCCAAGTGCTATAGGTGTGCAAGAATTGGAGGAAGCCAAGTATATACATGAGGAAGATTTTGGTATTACTCTAAACTCTACACACTATAAATGTGTAGCATTTATAGTGTGTTGATTCTTATAGAGGTGGAAGTTGGATTTTTGTAGATCACCTAAAGATGTCTCTAATGGTCTCCTCTCACAAGCCCATTACACCAGAAGGTCAACAAAGTGATCGTATGAATAGTCCTCAAACTGGTATAAAGAAAAAAAGCAAGGGACAAAAGACCATATCAAAACGGATGACCTATTGGAAGAATTGATATGTAAGAATTGGCAGAATTACAAGATCTCCTTGAAGAATGTAGGTGACAATGCTGAAGGGGACACCTTTAACGATGAGGACAAAGTTGTTGTTGACATGCAACAAAACAAAGTTCTATGGAGAACACAATGGAGGTGTCAAATGTAGAACACCCCATCAACTAAAATGATTGTACTCTCAACCAGGTATCTAAGAGAATTTAGAGGAAGTGCAAGCACAAAGGGTATGCAAATGATGTGCATATAAAGCCATAAGTTATTGTAGTCATGATTGGAAATGTTGTTAGTAACTTATTTACCATGGTAGGGATGGGTAGCCCGAAGAGTGCAAAGAAGCCAAGAAGCCCACTTGGACAAAGGCACAAGTGGAGACTATAAATCCCCTTGCATGCATTCCTAAGCCTTGGGCTTGCAAAAAGTTATAGACACATGCATTTGTATCTATAGGGTTTAGGGTGTCCAATCAACAAGTTTAAGTTGCATCCCTAGTTGTCTATTTCTATTCCATTAATCTGGATTCAACAAGTGCTAATGTAATGCTCCATTATCCTCTTCTAATAGCCACCTATATGTAATTGTGCTCGTAGATGTCTCTCGCATTGTAGACATGACTACACTAGAGGAGAAGAATCCTAAGAATATGTTAGATCTATCTTATTATGTCTCCTTCCTACACAAACATGCAACCAAAGCCAAGGGTAACATGGCCATGTCACTTTGCATTATTCAAGAAGGCTCAAGAGATAATGAATGTTTTACTGGAGAAGTGGACTAGTCATTCATGCTAGTGAAAACTATGTAGAATACATTCATTTCTTAAGCATTGGATTTTATAGTTTGAGATAAGATATTCAAGCTGGTGAAATAATCTCTACCTCATGCAATGATTATAATCATCATGAGAGAGACATAGAGAGAGGAAGCACTCCTATTTAAAGTCCAAGACTCACCATTGTCAGATTTAAAGGAACTAAAACGTTATGCAGTCCCTCGAGGGGTAGCAGCTCCATGGACGTGCTCACAAAGCTTCATCCACATTGGATGTCGTACAATAATGATGCCCAACCCAAACCCTCTATTTTTTGCGTAGAGAACCCCTTGGGCACTGTGCAAAAAAATAGCCGAGTGGCAGCACATCGTCCTGCCCATCTAGCGTACGATGGTGAAACTTTGCAAGTAGAGGGGTAGCAACCCGACGGACCCACTCGCAAAGTTTCACCTACATATCTGACGTTGTACAATAATGATGCTCCACCCAAACCCGCTATTGTTTGCATTGGGGACCCCTTGGGCACTATGCAAAAAATATCGGGTGGCAACACATCGTCCCGACGTACGATGTTGGTAAAACTTTGCGAGTGGAGGGGTAGTATCCCCATGGATCCACTCACAAAGTTTCACCTGCATCATCGGATGCCTTATGATGATGATGCCCCACCTAAACCCGATATATTTTCCATAGGGGACCCCTTGGGCACTATGCAAAAAAACCCGATATGATGATGATGATGCCCCACCTAAACTTGATATATTTTCCATAGGGGACCCCTTGGGCACTATGCAAAAAAACAGGTGGTGGCAACACATTGTCCTGCCCATCCGGCGGATGGTGGAAAAAATTTATAAGTAGAGGGGCAGAATCCCCATTGACCCACTCGCAAAGTTTAACCCACAGAGCGGACATTGTATGACAATGATTCCCCACCCAAACCTGCTATTTTTTCCATAGGGGACACCTTGGGCACTATGCAAAAAATAGCAGGTGGCAACACACCGTGCCGCCCATCCGACATCCGATGGTGTTGAAACTTTGCGAGTAGAGGGGTAACAACCCCTTGACTGCCTACACTGACAATGACTAGGAAGGATGTTATGACACTAGGGTGTCAAGTTTCAACCAGTGGTAACTGTTTCCTTCTTGGAGGTTCATGCATTTCATGGCTTAGCAAGAAGCAACCGACAATTGCCACTTCTAGTTGTGAGGCTGAGTATAAGGAAACATTCATAGAGGTACTGTGGCGTGTGTATGGCTCCATCGTCTATTGGCACATCTTGGTATTAGACAACCATCTTCTACCACCATTTTATTGATAGCCAGAGTGCATTGGTAGCGGCGTAGTTTTTCATGTGTGGACAAAGCACATTGAGGTGCATTATGATTATGTGAGGGAGAGGCTCCATGCAAGAGAGATAGCCTTGACTTACCTGCCTACACATGCCAATGTGGAAGATGGGTTTACCAAGCCCCTTTCCAGGAGAAGTTTGAAGCTTTTTGCAAGGCTTACTACCATATTCAGGGTAATCTATCACATGTCCTGTACATTCACATCATTCAATTTATGGGCGTTTGTTAGTCTTTGACCTCCGAGAAATCCTAGTGTGAACAGTCTTACACATGGACACTTTTCACCCTGTGCTCGCAGAGGGGTTCTTTTCCCTATGTGAACACACTGTAGTGTGTTGGGCACTTTGCCCTAGGACTATTAGTACCATGTACTTTCATCATTTTATCACATGTGTACTTTTTCGACATCACTCTCTCTCTCACGTTTTTGAGGTTGACTCTATGTGTGTGTGTCAGAGGGCCCATCTTGTAGGACATCGACTCCAGAACCCAACACATAAGATAGGTATCCTTTCCATCTATATGATGGATATATGTATCACTAAGACCCAAGGCGATGATTGCCAGATCTTTGCTTATCCAAATGGCCTACTCCTCCCTGGTGGTAGGCATTTTTTGCTTGCCATTTGCAACTCCCTATAACCCCTTTCTCATTAGAGTAAATTTGATCTTTGTCTAAACCCTTGCAATAATATAAAAAAATACTAAAAACCTCCTTTCCCATATAAATGCATGTGTTGCAAACTTTGAAAATCCTAAATTCTTTGCATGTAATAGTAAGGTTTGGATTTGGCTATTGGACTTCTTGATTTTCTTTCTTGACTTAATGTATTTCATATTGGATGACTCACATGATGAAGGCATGATTAATCACACTGATTAGTTGCAATTTTAGACATTAAATCACCAATGATCACTGATTAATGAGAAAACTCACTGTTTTGGAGGTAGAGAACTAAGGTACTTTGGAGTATCAATTTGAAGGTCTCCCACCAAACGAAGTGAAAAACCCCTCAAGACACAGTTGGAGCTGTGTGTCTTGAGTTTTAAGCCATTAACTCCATGATTTAACTCATTAAGTAAGAATTAATCTCATATTTCGAGAAGATATTGAAAAGATGCAAGGGGGAAGAGAGCTTGAGCTCTTGCAAGCACACATACACTCACAAAACCCTAATAGAGAACACACAAGGTGAGAGGCTGAAAATCTTCTTCTTCTTCTTCACTCAACACTCAACACACCATATACAAGATAAGAGTACACTTAATATGAAAGGTACTCAACCAATACACAACACAGCCTGTCATCCCACTGGCTGCATATCACCCATGATCTCAGCAACCATGCCAGTGGTGTAAGTGTGGGGCCTATCCCCCAGGCGGGTCATCTCAGTGTCCACCGCCTCACTGGATGAGCTCGATATCTCAACACTCCCCCTCGAGCTCAACTCCATCTCATGTACACCAAGCGAAGCCCTGAATCTGTGAAGCTTCTCTGTACCCAATGCTTTGGTGAAGATGTCAGCTACCTGGTCCTCTATGCTGACATAAACAAGGTCAAGGTCTCCTGCCAAGACCTTCTCTCTGACAAAGTAGTAGTGGACCTCTATATGCTTCGTACGAGCATGAAAAATTGGGTTCCTGGCTAACTGTATACTGCTAATGTTGTCACAAAAAATGACAACTTGTCTATCCACAGATAGACCCAAATCTGTAAAAGTAGCTTTCTCAACCAAGCTACCTCACATGCTGCCATAGCAGCTCCTCTGTACTCAGCCTCTGTATTGGATAGAGCAACCGTAGGCTGCTTCTTGCTGCTCCAAGTCACAGCAGCACTCCCCAAAGAAAACATGAATCCACTGGTAGATCTTCTATCTGAGATACTACCAGCCCAATCAGCATCTGTGTACCCATGTACACATATCTCTATCCCAGTCTTATAGAATAGTCCACAATGCAAAGTAGACCTCACATACCTCAGTACGCGTCTCAATGCATCCAAATGCGGTTTCCGTGGAACCTGCATAAACTGACTCACCAACCTAACAGCATAGCTCAAATCTGGCCTGGTGATCGTCATGTATATCAAGCTTCCTACTATGCGCCTATACATAGTAGGATCCTCCAAAATCTCTCCTGAATCTGCACTCAACTTGCCATTCTGATCCAATGGCACTGAGATAGGCTTACATCAAAGATCTCTACATCATGGTCCCCCGTAATGATCAAGTCATCTACATAGATGACAACAAGCACAACCCCTCTATCACCATGTCTCACATATAGCGAGAAATCTGCATTGGCTACATGAAAGCCAATAGTGATAAGATATTCAGAAATCTTGTCACACCATGTTCTTGGTGCTTGTTTTAAGCCATACAAGGCTTTCTTCAGCCTGCAAACATGCTCGGGGTGATCCACATCCTCATAACCACAGGTGGCTGCAACATATACACCTCTTCTTTGCAAATCCCCATGCAAGAATGCATTCTTTACATCCATCTGATGTAAAGACCATTGCTTTGACGTAGCCACTGCTATCACAACTCTCACTGTTGCCATCTTGGCAAAATTGGGCTAAAAGTTTCCTCATAATCAATGCCATATGTCTGTGCATATCCTTTGGCTAGCCTTGTTTTTGTTTATGCTTCCATCACTGTTATGTTTTACTTTGTACACCCACTTGCATCCAATGACTTTCTTGCCTTCAGGCAATTACACTAAGTCCCAAGTTTCATTTCCATATAGTGCATTCATCTCCTCATCCATAGCTTTCTCCCAACACACATTTCCAACAGCCTCATCAATGCATGTGGGCTCAACAACCTGCACAACCTTTGCCATATATGCATAGTGATGTGCCACATAACCATCATAGGTAAATCTCTGCACAAGATTTTTCACTCTCCCAGATCTTCGTAGCTTTTCATTCATGGCTTCCATAGCCTTCTTTACACCAGGTGTTCTCATAGTTGGGATCCCAAGCTCCTCATCAAGGCTCATATCTGAGCCACTAGACTCTCCATCAACATGAGAATGCCCTGCAGAAATGTCAGGCATACCAGGGGGCTCAACCACTTTCTCTTTTCCTTTACATGATGTACTAATCACATTTGCAGGACTGGTATTATGACACAGCCTACCACTCCATGGTCTATCAACAGACCCACTAGATGAGGACTCTCTGAGTCCACTCAAAGACTGTGATTGCTGACCTGCATTCTGTGCAACCACACTTCCACTCACATCAGCCCCAATAGCTTCTTTTTCAGTAGCATACCAGCTACTCATCTCATCAAAGACAACATCCCTGCTTACCCTCAAATCACGTGTAGCAGGGTTATAACACCTGTATCCCTTTTGCTCAAGGGAATATCCAATAAACACACATTTTTCACCTTTCGGATCCAGCTTAGTTCTCAGCTCATCTGGCACATGCACAAATGCAATGCATCCAAAAACTTTCAAATGAGACAAATCAAGTTTTCTGCCAGTAAACCTCTCCTCTGGAGTTACATCATGTATGGCTGCAGTTGGAGTCCTATTCATGATGTATACTGCTGTAGAAACAGCCTCAGCCCAATAGCTATGCGGCATATTTTTCTCTTCCATCAATGCTCGCACAATCTTAGCAATGTGCCTGTTTTTTCGCTCAGCAACTCCATTTTGCTGCGGAGTGTATCTGCATGTAAATTGTCTCCGAATACCATTCTTCTTCAAAAATTCAGAGAACTCATTGTAGAAGTACTCTCCCCCTCCATCTGACCTTAGGCACTTTACATATTTCCCTGATTGCTTTTCAACCAAAACTCTGAAATTCTGAAAGTGAGTGAACACCTCACTCTTCTCCTTCATGAAATATACCCACACTTTCCTTGTGTGGTCATCAATGAAAGTCACATAATACCTGTAGAGCCTCCCATAGACATGGTCTTCGTAGGACCCCATACATCTGAATGCACAACATCTAGTGCATTTCTGCTCACATATCTGTTACGTGGAAATACATGCTTTGTTTGCTTTCCAAATTGGCATGCTTCACATATTCTCTGCATACCTTCCACTTTAAACTTTGGCAGTCCTATCACAATTCCTTTAGTCTGCATAGACTTCATTCTCTGCACATTCACATGTCCAATTCTTTTATGCCAAATGTCTGTGTCTGCAACAATTCCTGAACCATTTGCAAACATCGCAGCACTCATTTCAGGCATGTCTACATTCAACGTAAACATTCTACCCACTCTGTTGCCTTTTGCAACCAACCTACATTTGTCTTTAAAGTCTTCAACATAACAACCATCAGGGTTAAACCAAACCTGCAAACCCTGCTCAATCATCTGGCCAATTGAAACCAGATTCTTTGTTATGTTCGGAACGTGAAGTACATCTGCAAGGTACTTCACTTTGCCATCCTGCATAGACAATGGCACATCTCCAACATGGGCAATTGGATGAGCAGTGTCTCCCCTGTTTCCACAAAACCTGGTCTTTTTGGGTTTTTCATCTCCTTGAACCACTCCCCATGACTTGTCATGTGGTTCGAAGCACGTGAATCCACATACCACACATCATCTTTTTGTGCTGCTTCAACATTTTCAGACATGGCATTCACGACATGCTGCATAACAAACAACCTTTCATTGTCCTCATTATTTCTGCTTGAGGATGCATAGTTGTTTTGCTGCACTTTCCCATTTTGCATGTCAGCCTGCTTCTTATAACATTCTGCCTGCACATGTCTAGGCTTACCACAATAATAGCATTCACGTGCATCATTATACTGCCTTTGCCAATTTCCACGGCCTCTTTGACTCCCCCTGCCTCTGAATTTGCCTCTTCCACCTGCGTGTTGTTGTTGTTGTTGTTGTGTATTCTGGGACTGTTGTTGTTATTGCTGCTTGCCATAATTCTGATTACCTGTTCGGCCACCTCCTTGACCGCGTCCACTACCTCCTCTACCTCATCCTCTTCCAGAACTTGTGTAGAAGGCCTATTGCTCTGAACTGTTTTTATTTTGTGAAGACTGTTGGTCTTCATCCAAGCTCTTCTCTTCTATAATCAGCATAGACACCAAATCTGTAAAGTTGGGAATGTTTTCTCGAGTCTAAATAGATGTCTTGAACGCCTTGTATTGTGGCCCAAGACCACGTAGACAGACTTCCACCTTATCATCATCATCTACTGACACACCAATAGATGCAATGGATTCCACAATACCCTTTATCTTCAATGTATAGTCATTCACAGACATGCTCTTTTTCTCCACAGTATGAAGTTCGTTCTTCAACTGTATCTTGCGTGCCTTGGTATTTGTTTCATAGAGTTTAACCAAGGTGTCCCACGCCTCCTTGGGGGACTTGTCCTCCTGAATGTGCCCAATCATGGTGTCCTGTATACTAATGGAGAGCCAATACATAACTTTCCTAGCTCCTTGGTTCCAGTCTTTAAACTCTTTCACATCTGCAACAGTCGGATTTATGTCCGGTATCTCCGGTGCCTCTTCATGCTCACCTTCTATGTAGTCCCAATAGCCCTTTCCCATCAGGAAATTCGTCAACCTAAACCTCCAAGCATGGAAGTTATTCTTATCAAGTTTCTCAGCCACAATTTGGGTTATCCCACCATTTGACATCTTGCCAAACACACAATTTTACCAGAAACAGCACTCTGGTTTGTCCTGCACAAACTATTGTATTTTCTGCAGCAGCACTGTAGTACTCTCAAATGTCACAACCAGTGACTTCAATATGCATACATACACCCAATGGCAACTGTTGACCTCTTTGCAGCACACACTGTGTCTGCACAGCCAATCTGTCTTCCTGCAGTTCTTAAAACAGAGTTCTGCAGAGAATCGATGACTTACCCGCAGTGCTCAAAATCACCTGCTTTCTGAAAAACGGAGGTCCAGACGTGCCCGAAACGCGTTTTCGGCCCAAAAATTTTTGCCCGATAGGAAACTTAGTTGCCCTATAGCTTTACTCCCGCGAAGAAAGCTCCTCAATCAGAGATCGTTTGCCGGTGCCTCCCGTAGAGCTCCCGACAAGGGTGTAGTCACCAACACAAATAGGAAAGAGTAGTTGAAGCTCTTACCCTCGTACCGCTTCTTGTGGTTCTCTTGCTTGTAGCTCAGCCCTTAGCACGAACCAGGCTCTGATACCATGAAAAGATACAAGGGGGAAGAGAGCTTGAGCTCTTGCAAGCACACACACACTCACAAAACCCTAATAGAGAACACACAAGGTGAGAGGCTGAAAATCTTCTTCTTCTTCACTCAACACTCAACACACCATATACAAGATAAGAGTACACTTAATATGAAAGGTACTCAACCAATACATACACGGGTTCTCTATAGTGTGAACCCAACTAAATGAGCTGGTGCTATAACTATGCCAGTCTCTAGAATGGTTGTCACACAGCCTGTCATCCCATTGGCCACATATCACCCATGATCTCACCAACCATGCCAGTGGTGTAAGTGTGGGGCCTATCCCCCAGGCGGGTCATCAGTGTCCACCGCCTCACTGGATGAGCTCGTTATCTCAACAGATATCTCGGTAAGCTACACAGGCATGAAGAAGCGTCTAAAGACCACCATTTGCAAAATTGAGGTCGGCACTGGTGGATTCACATGCATTGAAAACCCTTGGGTTTCAAAGGAATTAGGCCAATTGGATCTTGATAAAGCACCATCTTGTTCCCCCCCAAAAACGTCCAGCAATAGCATCGTGATGATTTCAGTCATCCATGTGTGTGCCTCTGAATCAGGAAGAAGCCTCAACAAATGATTTTGCTATTGGTTGTGTGGATGGAGAGAAATTCACACTCCATGGTCAAGGGGTAAAGAGGGAGAAGACCTAGAGCCTATAAAATGAAGTTTTTAGTGATTAATCACTAATGGTGATTAGCAAGTACATTGAGTAGTGATTAGGCAAGGATTAAGCACTGAAGAGCTAGGCTCTGATACCATGTTAACAATCATGGTAGGTCCAACAAGTGATTTCAAACATGAGGTTTAAGCATGATGATTGATTAAATTTAAAACATGAGGTTTAGGCATGATGATTGGTGAAGTAAAGTGATTAGAGCTAAGCACATATGATTAAGCAAGAGCCCGACATAATGCCCATATGGAGGGTCAAAAAAAGAGTTGTTCTATTGCATTAGTTGGTAGCCTAGATATAGGCTTGAGTATAAATGATTAAGAAGGTGATTAGGTGGTAATCACACTACTCCATTAATACCCTAATAAAAGTAGCATAAAAAAGAGCACAAATCACCTAGAATTGAGTGCAACCTAAGATCCTCCTCCACTTGTATCCCATGAGTTTTAATGGCTATCTTGGAGGTGTGAATATGCCCAAAACTATGTGCTTGACATGGCTATAGACCTTAGAACCTAATTGCTCAATGCTCCCAAGATCGCATACAAGATATTTTGGTGTATAATTTTAACAGGCACAAGTATAGCATGAATGCGACCTTTGGCTACTTTTTTAAGGGTTGAAAGCTGCTCCAGGCTGTGGTCAACCACCAAGGTGTGGAAGATTGTTGAGATGCCTCTGTGGGGGCTAAAATGGTGTGCTTGGATGGGAACCTTCAAATCTAGTCCTTGGACACCTTTCCCATCCATGGCTCCCATTGGGGGTGGCCAAAAAGGGCTGCCCAAAGCCCTCTATGCCCCTCCATCCATATCCCCTCAAGAATAAAGTGTTGTTAGTGCCTTTTCACACACACCATGTAACATGTGTGCTTTGTGGAAGAGGTTCAGGATTGTGTATCACGATAAAATGCCTAATCAGAGTCTTGAACCCATGCACATACTTCTTCATACAAGATACACTATAGATGAAGAGATGATCTAACCTACTGATGTATTCATATGCATGACTTATTTACAATGAGTCAATGATGATTGAATGATATGACCCTCATCCATAGCCTTCTATTTATAGCGACTTTTGGGCTAGTTGGCTAACCAACCCTAATCTAGTGTGTTCACACTATAATAATAATAAAATGAATTGGCACAAATACCCTTATGTAGAAAATGAATTGGCACAAATACCCTTATGTATGCATGATTTCAGCCACGTACTCAACCTATGGGTTGGCAAATGGTTAGAAGCATGTTCAAGTGTGCATGTGACATTCCCTCCAACTTAACTTGGAGCATGGGTGCACACGATGTGCCTTTGCTCCACGATGTCGATCTGACTGCGCGCTCATCCTCTAACATGTCACAGTCTCCTTTGGAATTGCAGGCACTGAAACTGGCCTCTTTGCCTTTGGATTCCCTGCTGCTGCTGCTGGCATGTTAGATTCAACAAAAGCCTTTGGACCCCTGTTGAATCACTCAGGGATGAACTGGGACTGAGATGGACCTGGTCTGAGATGAATCTGTTTGGATCTGAGAACCTTCCCTTTGCCTGAGATGAATCTGTTTGGATCTGAGAACCTTCCCTTTGCCTGAGAACCTCGTGCTCCGCAGGATAGCTATGACCATTCTCCCACCCCACCATCCTTCTATGAAAAATGGCAAAGATGGCTACAAACAGGCCCAGTCCCATGGTGGGAGTAGAGCAGAGAAAACAGGGAGGGAGGTACTCTTCCTCTCTGTCTGGCCGCTCTCAGAGGAAGGCTACCTCAAGCAACAGAGAGGATGGGGGTTGCCACATTAGTGGCCAAAGAAGCAAAACACACAAGGCCCCTAGATCTGAAGAAGAAGATCCGTGAACGATGCTGTGGGGAGACGGAGCCGGAGTGCCAAGGTCCACCCTAGATGCCTCGATCTGTCCATCCTGATCCTTCTGACTCCTTTCTCCTCTCTTGATCCGGAGCCCTACTTAGGGTAAAGGAAAAGATCACTGTGCTCCTCGTTGGAGTGGCCAGCCTCCTCAATATGTATTGGGGAATCAGATGTTCCACCCCCAACTATGTCCTTGTTAGCAAGACTTGGAAGCTTCTCTTCTTCAGGAGTCAGAGCATTTCTTGGGAAATCATCACTTAAATACCAGTAGTGCGGTAGAGCAATTGGTGAAGCTTGTGTGTGTTTGGGGTAAGGTCTCGTGATCGAGTTTTACTTCTAGATCTCATTCGTAAAGGACACTGCTTGTGTGTGTTTGGGGTAAGGTCTCGTGATCGAGTTTTACTTCTAGATCTCATTCGTAAAGGACACTGCTTGGTACAAATAAAAATCTCGCATTACCAAAAAAAAAACATCACTTAAATCCATTTGGTCGATTTATTTTTCAAATCTACGGGCAAAATCGATCTGTGAGTCCTGAACCACCTCATCCTCATCAGATGATTTCAAACCCTCGTCTTCTCGAGGTGTAGGGTCAGCAACACATCAACAAGGAGTGGAGTAAACCTGTTTTGTGATTCCTCATTCAACCTAAGGGCCTATTAAATGGGGGTCTAGGACCTTTACCCTTTTTATGTACAGTTTGAAACCCATCTTGATCTAGGAGGACAGACTCATCTGATTGGGGTTTCTTATTATCTTAGGCTTGAGGGGGGTTTCTTAAGAGGGCAATTTCTTATGAAGTGCCTTGGTTTGTTGCAGTGAAAGCATGCATTGGGCAGATTTTGAAATAGTATAGGCATTTCCAAATGATTACTTTACCTAGACTATGATTTCTCTCTCTAAAAATATACTCTTTGTAAAAATATAACTGAAAAAGATGTTATTTAATATATATTTCTACATAACCGTAGGGAGGGATACTATACTAAATAACAATTTTAAAACATAATATTACGTATTAACATGGTTGCACTCATTTCTTTGGGAGGTAAGGACTTGACATCATGAAACTAGCTAGGATGAGGATTAAGATCTCTACCTCTGGTAAACTAGGATTTTGGCATCACACATTGATAAATCCAGAGGCAAGTCAAATCTTTCTCTCATATGCAGCATGGGAGACTTTATCTAAACCAAACCTTGAGCCCAAAAATGCTAAGTGAGAAGTGTGAAATTGCGTATGGTGTAAGGTGAATAGTTTTTAAAAGTTAGTATTTCTATGAAAAATAATACCTTGGCCGGAAAGGTTATGTGATGCCTATAGGAACAATGGGAGAATATATATTGTTGGGCTAAACCTGGATTAGTCTTGCACACTGTCCATAGTGGGTAGACACCAATGGGGGAGACAAAACTACTTAACTCTAGAAGGGAGGTGACACAATCATAGTGTCACTATGGAGCCCCATCAAAGCTATGGGAAAACATTATCACAAACTTCATAAGCTAACTATTTCTTCCCAATCCACAAGATGATCAAGAGGCACAAGAGGAACTGCAACCAAGATGCCCTATAGAGAAAAAATCAACAAATGAATTGGCACCCTTTAATCCAATGCTCAACCATCTCAAAAGAAATGGGTTAGAAAACATCTTCTTGAATCTCAAGGATACTCTATAAAGGAGAAAAAACGATCTGGATACCAAATTAAGAAGCCATCATGCAAAACACATGAAGTACCAATCAAGGCAAACCTCAACATTGACTAGGCCCATAACATAGACCACCATCACAAAGTGCACACCTTTAAAAAAAACCCAAAGCAATGCTTGGTGCTAATAGTGATGATACTAGAAGCTCAATGTTATTATGAAGGTGTCACTCAAATGTAGATCCCTAAGTAGAAGGAAAATCAAATAAGGAGTTATTATAGAGTCCCCCACAACTTTAGAACCAAGGAAGGGATACTGAAAGCCACCCCAAAAGAAAATAGTAGTGCTGATACGAAGCCAGAAGAACCTTAAAAAATATGGAGGCAAAAGCGAGAAGAAGCTTATGGTAGAATAAGCATTAATCTTTAACCAAAGGTTGGAGTAAATAGGGAATATCCTTTATTATATAATCCAAGGGAAAGGAAAAGGTAGCAGAAACGTAAGAACCCAACTCAAAGGGACAAACCCACAAGAACTTGCTACAATGTCTACGGACATCCTTGTTAAGATTCAAGCTCGATGTCAGCTTGTGCCAGTTGCACTATGTGCTGGCATGTTAGGTAGCAGCATGTGTGAGACATAAATGACCGCGTCTAGCTGGTCATAGTGTGTGGACATTAGCTAGGGTTAGGAGTGTGTGGACACAACACTGTGTTGTAGATTATGGATTATGGCTTTATGCATTGTGTGAGAAGGGAGATGGCTTCCCTCTCTATGGTTAGGGTTTGTAATATACATTAGGGTTTGATCCTGTGTGTGTGTCTCCTCTCCCTCTCCCTATTTTTCATTATGGTATCAGAGCCTGGTGCTCTCTATTAGGGTTTATGAGTGAGTGAGAGAAGAGGGAGAAGAAGCTGTGAAGAAAAGCTGTGAAGCTTGCCATTGATGCTATGAAGCTTGGAGCACACTGATTTCTATCAAATCTGAGAGCTTGGCCTACCGGGTAAGGACTACTAAACACCCTTGAGCGGATTGCAGGTGATTCAAGCACAAACAAGGCAAATCAGGGTTGCCCAAAGCAAAAGAAAATTCTGGTTTTTTGTAAGCTTTCCATTAGAGCTAGAAAGCAGTGATGTATTGTGCAAATGGACGTAATCTGGCAAAGGAACATGTATGTGACAAGGATTAATGTATTGGCAACTCATGTGCAAACCCTAGAGTAAATTTGGAACAAGATTGATGCATTAAAATAAGAGAAAAATTCTGGTTTTGAAACCTCCTCCAAAACAGTGAGTATATGCTCAAAATTGAAGCGATTTGTGAAGGTTTTTGCATCAAATCAATCCATTGACTGGTTGGCAACCTACCTTAGTTCTTTGCTAAGGCTTATGAGCAATCATTAGTGTGTAAAAACTCTCCAAAAACCCCTACAAGCAGGCGGTGCTGATCTCTGCAGGCTAGGAGTGCATTTTTTTTAAAATAATTCACAAGTTGAAATCTTTTGATGCCAAATGGATGATATGAATGCATAAGAAGCTTAGCAATCGCGTATATATTGAAGTGGAGAAGGTCTTTGCAAGTTCAACCTTGAGCAACATAAAGATTTGAGCTGATTAATGAAGGATTAGCATAGCTATTAACAGTTATTAGTGAGACAGTGAGTGATTAATTGACTAATTACGCACTCGTTATTCACAATTAGAATAATTCCTTTTACACGGAGTTAGTGCACATCATTTCTAAGATAATGAATGCCTGGGCTCTCAATTTGGAAAAGGGTTAAAGAAATTAGAGTAGGATTAATACTGGTTTTACTGGTTTTTCTCAAAACAGAGAAGGGGATCTGACAAATTTGGTATGTATGCATCTTGGTTGGTGTTGATATGCAACATTGAGCTTGTTTAGGTGTCAATGCAAGTTATCCACACTTGATTGAACCACTACATTGCAATTTGAAGCCTTGGAAAGCGTGCCAAAATAGGGTACCTTGGACTGCGTATGCCAGTTTCTTTTGGATGCATCAATTTGATTTTCTACATCAAAAGTGAAGTTTGTTGAGTACTTTGGAGTATCTGGAACACTCATTAGAGTGTGGTTGAGCTAGGGAAAGCTCGTTTATAGATTTGGACGTGTTTGGAAGGTGCATTTGTATTAAGCAAATAACCCAGTACAAATTGTGGGGTGAAAAGTTGGATAGGAAGAACTTCTAGGCATGGAAGTACAGGTGCGGAGCTAGAGCCGAACTACCCTAACAACCTACACAGCAAACAACAGGTTGTAGCTCATAAGCAATGGTCAGAAAGAGCATACAAAGTTTTGCATTACCTGTCTATATATATCTCGGATGCTATACTCATACATATACATGATGCTGAGAATCCCAAGGATGCATGGGATACATTGGTAAAGCTGTTTGATACAGACACTAGTGCTCGCAAGTCTCAGTTGGAGATAACAGATAAAGAAGTATGCAGATGCATTGGCAACAATCAATGCCCCCATGCCTAATGATGATTTGGTAGACATTACCTTGCGTGGTCTTGGCAAGGAGTATAAGTCTTTTGATACATCCATCTCGGTTTGGAGTACAGGTTTACCAGATTTTGATGAGTTGGTTTCACTCTTGCTTGTTGAGGAAATCAAACTCAGTGACTCTTTTCATGATGCATCTACTAGCCATGATGATAATGGCAGAAATCAGGCTTTCTATTCACAAAGGGAATTTAGAGGCAAGGGGAGATTTGCATCACGTGGCTGTGGTAATGGTCGTGGATGGCAAGACAGGTCACCACAACAGAATTTTCAGCCTACATATGGTGCTAGAGGTGGTCGTGGATATACACCTCAGAGAGGCAAAGGTAATCCTCGTGGTAGAGGACGTTGGCCAGGCCAACAAACATCTATGCAAAATGTGGAATGCCATTACTGTGGGAAATTTGGTCATATGGCACGTGATTGTTTCCGCAAACAAAATGATTTGAGAGGGGGTAGAGCACAACATGGTGGACATTATGAACAACATGATGGAAATTATGCAAGTGGTGGAAATTATGCATCAAGCAGTAATGATGGCAGTGCAAATCACTTGTTTGCCATGAAACATGTTGTGGGATCTATGATGACAAATGGTGAAAGTAATGACACTTGGTATATGGACTCTGGAGCATCAAACCATATGACTTGTCATGGCGAATGGTTTGAGCATATGAAGCCTATGGATGTGAAAGGCTATGTGGAGATAGGAGATGATACCCAACATGCTATCACATATGTTGGAAGTGTACCATTGGTTATGCACAATGGTGAAACAAATTCTATGGCAGATGTCTTGTATGTGCCTTCTATTACAAAAATTTTGGCCTCAATTGGTCAAATGGTGGAATAGGGTTTACAGGTTTGTTTCAACGAGCATGGTTGCTTCGATGAGGATTTCAAAAATGGATGTAGAGTCATTGCCAAAGGCAAGAAAGAAGGCAGTTGGATGCTGGGATTCTTGAGTTGAAATCAGCCATGTTTTCTAAAAGCCGAAATGTGGTACAGGACATTGACATTGGGCATAAAAGGATTGGAAATGTGAACATACAAAGGTTAAAGAACATGCAGGCAAGAGGCATTGTTAGTGGGCTGCCTAGATTCAAGTATGATGGGAATATGCATGTCTGTGATGCTTGCCAGTTTGGAAAGCAAGCGAGGTTGCCATTTCCTAAAGAAGGCAACATGAGCAGCAGGCCACTTGAGATAGTTCATAGCGATGTATGGGGTCCTGCACAAAACCCATCCATTAAAGGCAGCTTGTATTATGTGACATTCATTGATGATTTCAATAGAATGACTTGGATTTACTTTCTTAGAGAGAAAAGTGAAGTGTTGTGAAAGTTTATGGACTTCAAAGCTTTTGCAGAGAAGCAATATGGCTCTTGGATAAAATGTTTGAGGACAGATGGAGGTGGTGAATACACCTCACATGCTTTTGAGAATTTCTTGAGAAAGCATGGCATAAGAAGGTAGTTAACTTGCAGGTACACACCTCAGCAAAATGGTGTTACTGACAGGAAGAATAGAGTCATTTGTGATGTGGCCAGGGCGATGCTCAATGAAAAGAGCATGCCAGACTATTATTGGTGGGCAGAAGCATGTGCCATAGTGGTGTATATACTTAATAAGACACCCATATCAACCATACATGGAAGTACGCCAGAGATGTGGCTTACAGGTTTTAGGCCAGACATTGGACACCTCAAAGTGTTTGGTTGCATAGCTTATGTACATGTGACTGTGCTGAGAGAAGGAGGAAGTTGGAACCTAAGGCAAAAAAGTGTGTGTTTGTTGGATATGCACAAGATCGCAAGGCATATAAATGTTACAATCCACAAACTAGGCAAGTGGTTATCTCACGAGATGTGGTGTTTGATGAACTTGCTAGTTGGTACAAAGCAAAGGATGAGGGTGTCATTGATTCCGTTGATGTTGATGTGCATGTGAGCTTGCCACAAAAGCAAGTTATATTTCTATGTCTGGGCCAGCAGAGTCTGAGAGAGTAGCACTATACGTCCATGGTTAGAATGCTTGAGGCATGAGAGTGTGAGCATTGGGAGTAGTGCTGTGGATAAAGGGAAAAAGAAGGTTGAAGGAATTGGCATTACAGGTTATGAGTCGTCAAGTTAAGAGAGTTTGGATGAGGAACTTGGCATACTAGTTTTACGCACACCAGGTGCAAGGCAGGATAGATATGTTCCTCCACATGCTAGATGACAGGTGTTCAGAGTGATCTGCATGCATTGCGGAGATCCCAAAGGGTCAGGTATCCAGTTTGACAGGTTGACATATCGTGATTTTGCTATGCATTATGCATATATGACCTCTTTGGTGAAGCATGTGGAACCTACATGCTATACAGAAGCTATTGGAAAGCATGTATGGGAGAAGGCAATGGATGCTGAGATGGACGCTTTGGTTCATAAATGAAACATCGGATTTGGTTGCCTTACCACAAGGCAAAAATGTCATTGGTCACAAATGGGTTTATAAGGTGAAATACAAATCAGATGGTTCCATTGAGCGCCATAAAGCGTGATTGGTAGCTAAGGGTTATGCACAAACCCAAGGCTTGGACTATGATGAAACATTTAGTCCAGTTGTAAAGATGGGAACAGTGAGAGTAGTCATTGCTATGGCTGCAGCAAATGGTTGGGAAATGCATCAAATGGATGTGAAAAATGCATTTCTAAATGGTGATCTACAAGAGGAAGTTTATATGGCACAGCCAGAAGGATATGTACACCCGAAATATCCCACTCATGTATGCAGATTAAAGAAAGCATTATATGGTTTGAAGCCAAGCACCTCGTGCTTGGAGTGATAAGATAAGCCGATATCTTATCTCCCTTGGATTTCAGAATTCTTCAGCAGATTCTTCACTCTATGTGAAGAAAACAGATCATGGGATTGTCTAACTTGTCATCTATGTGGATGACTTGATTGTCACAAGAGATCATGCTACAGATGTTATGCATGTCAAGAAGGCATTGAGTGGGTAGTTTGACATGAAATACTTGGGTGAATTGAGATATTTTCTTGGGATTGAAGTGATCAAAGACTATGCAGGTACATGGTTAGTGCAACGCCAATATGCATTGGATATGTTGGCAAAATATGGGATGACAGAGTGTAAGCCAATGAGTACACCTTTGGAGCAGAATGTAAAGCTGTGGGCTGATTTTGGTGAAGAGTTGGATGATCCATCTATGTATAGAAAGATGGTTGGTAGTCTTATTTACATGACTATCACACGCCCGGATTTCAGTTATGCTGTGGGGCTAGTAAGCCAATTTATGCACAGCCCCAGAAAACCTCATTTGAATGCAGTGAGACGCATTATGCGATATGTAAAGACCACTGCACATTATGGTCTTCTTTATGAGCATAGTAAAGGCTTGGATGTACATGGCTACACAGACATAGATTAGGCAGGTAGCTCGTATGACAGGAGATCTACTAGTGGTTATACCTTTACATTTGGAAGTGCAGTGGTGAGTTGGAGTAGCAAGAAGCAACCTACTGTTGCTTTATCTAGTATAGAGGCTCAATACAGGGGTGCAGCCACCATTACTACATGATGTGAAGGAGTATGGTTTAAAGAGTCTCTTGGCTGATTTGGGTGAGCCTATTGATGGCAAGGTTGTCATTCATTGTGACAACATGAGTAGCATGTAGTTGGCCAAGAATCTAGTTTTTCATGCACGGACCAAACACATAGAGGTCCACTATCATTTTGTCAGAGAGAAAGTGTTGGATGATGGTATAGTGGATTTGCAGTATGTGAAGACTGAAGAGCACATGGCTGACATCTTTACAAAGCCACTTAGCAGGGAGAAGTTTGAGTACTTCCGTACTATGTTGGGAGTACATGGGATGAGCTTGAGGGGGAGTGTTGAGAGCCTTGATAGCCCAAGCTCATCTACATCTTCATCTATGGCAGTATATCATGAGCTTGAGAGGGGCTGTTGAGATTCAAGCTCGATGTCAGCTTGTGCCAGTTGCACTATGTGCTGGCATGTTAGGTAGCAGCATGTGTGAGATATAAATGACCGCGTCCAGCTGGTCATAGTGTGTGGACATTAGCTAGGGTTAGAAGTGTGTTGACACAACACAGTGTGTGTTGTAGATTATGGATTATGGCTTTATGCATTGTGTGAGAAGGGAGATGGCTTCCCTCTATGGTTAGGGTTTGCAATATACATTAGGGTTTGCTCCTGTGTGTGTGTGTGTCTCCTCTCCCTCTATGGTTAGGGTTTGCAATATACATTAGGGTTTGCTCCTGTGTGTGTGTCTCCTCTCCCTCTACCTGTTTTTCATCAATCCTCATACACTAGATGGGAAGACGAACATCAACGTTCTAAGAATGACCTAGGGAGAACCTCCATCTACGTTTACCATTAACCTCTAGGGGAACTTCTTGATATGATTGGTAAGCACCCAAAATAATTAGAAAGATACCAGAGAGCCAACCTCAAAAGGATAAAATTTAATACATGAAAAACTAGTAATTTTTTAATGCCATGAAAAGCTTGAGGATTTTCACACCACATGGAGGAACATAAAAACCAATTCTAAAGGCCTTAGTAAAATCTCTCCATCAAATCCAAGCCACTCAGAACAAGAAAATGAAGAATATTTTCATACATCAAAAGCACTGTTTTTTTTCACACCATGAAAAGATAGGGAGTTTTTCATCCCTTGAAAATCAAAAGATAAAAGTTGTTAAACATACCTCACTAATAATGTCTAACTAACACCATAAAGATTAAAACTTAAAAAATCAACAATTCAAAGTTTTTCATGTCACAAAAAACTCCTCTATATTTTCACATCTTTTTCTTGGATTTATCTTTTTGACACATTTGTGTGTTGATTACATTTTCTCAAAGATCAAAATACAAAAGTACATTAGGGGGCATTTGAGCATAAGAAGGGCCCTGTAAGGATCCCTAATTTTAAGGAATTAAGACTAATTTTATTGAGGGGGGTTAAGGAGATAAAGCTCATAATGATGCCTACCTTTAGGCCTAAAAGTAGGGGATCTCTCTAAATCTTGAACTAGGATTCTCTTTCTAGCTATTAAAACCCCCTATTAAGATCACTAATACCCACGCTTTCATTCTTATTTACTCTATTTTAATAGTCATATTTAAAATTCCCCTCACATTCCGTTTCTTTCACAATCATTACTATAATTAATCATGTTTCCTACACCAACCTCTGCCAATAAGATTCTCTCTCTCTCTCTCTCTCTCTCTCTCTCTCTCTCTCTCTCTCTCTCTCTCTATCTATCTATCTTTTCCAAGCTCTCTTCTCCTATTGCGACGAATACAATAGGATAGCCCTGAGTCTATCTCTCCCTCTCTATTTATCTCTCTCCCTCTTCATAATAGAATAGCCCTATTGTGAATACAATAGGATAGCCCTGAGTCTATCTCTCCCTCTCTATTTATCTCTCTCCGTCTTCATAATAGAATAGCCCTATTGTGAATACAATAGGATAGCCTTGAGTCACTTTCGATTAGGCTCTTCTATTTTGGTTATGACAGAAATTCTTGATTCAACAAGACTTGAGAAGGTGGACTTGTATATTCACATATTGAATGAATATGCACCAATAAAGAAAGAGCATCTGAATACACATGAGAAGCATGCAAGAAGACAACAGGGTCGGACTAATGTGGATCTTTGGATTAATGGATATTTCTATCCTAATGATCCTTCTTCGCATTATCCTCCACCCTTCACTGATCTCCCTTCATTTATTCAGTTTGTTGGAGATGGTGAGAATAGGATGCTTGGATATTATAGAAGGTTAAGCATGAGCGATGCATGGAGAGTCCAATTCCTCCACTCACAAACACAAAGCTTACAAAGCACTTTGAGTAGTACACAACATGCATTACAAGATGCACAAAATAGAAGGTTAAGCATGAGCGATGCATGGAGAGTCCAATTCCTCCACTCACAAACACAAAGCTTACAAAGCACTTTGAGTAGTACACAACATGCATTACAAGATGCACAAAATAATATTGTAGAGCTAGAGAAAAGAGACAAAGAGAAAGACGCTCACGTTATGAAGCTACAAGATACAATTTCTCACATGAAGAGCACCCCTGTGGGAGCAAGAGAGCGAAAGAGAACAATCAATAACATTCAAAAACTTGTAGTTGGTGGTGGTGCTCGCAAGCGAAGACTCCATGCAGCAAGGTTTGGTTTTTTATTTTTTGATTCAGGAATTTTTTGTTGTTTTGGTGGTTGTTTATAAGCAATAGATTAAGCTCTTTTTTGGTAATCTTTATTGGTTTGTGCTAGGAACTTTTTGAAAGAAGCATGTGGTGATAATGGTCCTCAAGATTTTGGAGAAATATTACGTAGTTGTGTGAGGAGGCGTGACATTCTTTCCATTATTCGAGACCCACACAATAAGAAGATACAATAGGTACTCACAAATGAGATAATGGATGACATTACCAAACTACTAAGAATTGAGGAGGTTCAGAATGCATGGCGATGAGGTGGGCATTAGCACAAAAGGATATCAAGCCCTCCATCAATTGCTAAAAGATACACTCCGCAAACAAGGCATCACAAGGAATATTTTTCTTGTCCCCAGAAAGATAAGATTAGCAAAGAGGATATGCAATGATGATGTGAAACATAAAATTGGAGAGTACTATTGCATCAATGATACATTAACCATTGGAGCTTGGGGGAAAAAACAAAGCAAAAATGGTAAGATTATGTATCCCTACAATGAGTTCAACAACATATTTGTTGATCTACAATGTCTTTAGAGAGCTATGATCTTATTCTATGGATTGCCTAAACAATGTAAGTAATTTTTTACATTCTTGCAAACTAAAAAAAATCTTTCAAGTACTAAAACTTATCTACTTTTATTTGTCATGCAAGGTGACAAGGTAAGTTTTGTGTTGAAAGTGGATGAGTGTTAGATTGTGAAAGGTATGAGGTTAGAACGAATGAGTATCACACTTATGAATGAGGCAATGGCATATGCAAAAAATGAGATCAACATGATTGAGGAGACTGAGTTACCTTTGGAATGTTCTAATGAAAACCCATACAATCAGACGAGCAGCAATAGGGGTTTGCAAGTTAAGTTTTCCCTCTTTTAGTGTCCAACCTGAGAGAGAGATATGGTGGCTTGGGGCAGTTGAAGTGCCAAAGGAGACACATGAAGTGCTGGCTTGGATGTTTGATAGGATACCATGGATTACCAATGTCATTAAAGCACAGATTCAAGGGAAAAAATTAGAAGTGGAGGGTAAGGGCACTTATACAATAGACTGGCATTTAGGAGGTGACTTGAAGACAATAAAGTGCCTTCTTGGGTGTCCACAAGGTGCTAACACCACAAATCCTTATCCATGGTGCATGAGAATGGTGAGAGAAAAGAAACAAAAGATAGGAAAGAAGAGGAAGCTAGAGAATCAAGATGATGAGAATGACACAGTGGATGATAATGCTAGAAATTGGGTTGGTGGTGTCTTGTCTGCTAAGATGCTAACTGAGCTAAACAGCATTTGAGAGACCCCGAATGGAATCCTATAATTCCATTCGAGCTCAAGAATGTCCACTTTTGTACTTTGCATGCATTCATGTGTGTGTTTGATTTTCTACTCAAGTGTCACGCTGATTATGCATTTACTATGCAAGGCAAGGAAAGACAATATGAAGCTCTTCAAAAAGTAGAGGAACTACTCAACTCAATTGGATGCCATGGCGGCAATGTGCAGATGCCATGGCGGCAATGTGCAGATTACTGTTAACAAGAAGACCTTTGGCATTAATCATGAAGTGGCCCAACATGTAAGATTCCTCCCCAGCCTCTCAAGATGTCCAGCATCTTCCCCTGTAATCAAATCCCTCTTCAGAAATATAAAAGATCTTGTTTCTACCAGTTTTGGCCTAGAGAGAGAAAATCTTCTAGAGAGTGATAATTCAGTTTTTAAATATTTTTGGATGGAAAAATATCTCTTCTTATTAAAAATTCCCCGAAATAGAAGTTCAAAAAGATTTTCAGAAGGTGCATTAGAAATCAAGTATAATCTGTTCAAGAGGCCTTATCCTAGGGGTCAAGATTTTTTTAAAATTTTAAATTAAGGTTCCTATGGACCAATAAGATTCATCCAAATGTAGGGAGGAGATAAATGGAAGAATAAAAGGAAAATCCCCCAAAAATGAGTAAATACTCACATAAGATGAAGAGTTGACTAAGGACAAAGTTAATAGTTAAAAAAGAGAGATATTTAGAAGAAATGATGCATTTTTGACACCTCAGTATGGGGGAATTCCTCTCATGAAGGAGACGCCTATTTCACATCTGTGGGAGAGTTTTAAATTCCCAAATAATGAGATATTTTTATCTCTCCTCTCTCATGTTTCAACTAGATCCAAAAGTGGACTAAACTGACCCAAAAATGGTCAAAAATTGACCAAACTGGTCTGGAAAATTCTAGAATCAGTTGGCTTGGTTAGAAGCTCACTTTTTCCTATAAATAGAAGCCTTCCCCTTTGTTGAAGCTCAATAGTGTTTTTGCACTGTTACCCTACTTCTCCCAAGAGCCAAAAACTATGAATTTACTCATAATTCATTAGTTTTTGACCTTTCCTCTTCTAAAGATTGGTGGCCACTCTTGTTTCAAACAAGAGTAGATCCCTCAAACCATCAAGCCAAAGGAAAGCTCTCAAATTCTCCTTGTAAGTTGGAGATTCTTCTCTTTTCTATTTCATTTTATGGTTAATATGATTTTTGTCTTCTCTAATATGAATATGATGTTATGCCTCATTGAAAAAAAGGCATTTCCCTCTCTTCTTTAGTAAATCCAACCATTATTTATCTTAGATGAATGATTAATGGATAAAATTAAGTTTTCTCATAATGTTTCTCTTAAATAAGTAGAAAATGTTTACATTAGAATGATTTAAATACTCTTGGTGAAATTCTAATTAATTTTAGAGAGTTAAAAATTGAAAAATGGTCACCCATACAAAGGAGGTTATGGTAAAATTTTCTAAAAGTGTGTAAAATAAGTTTTACTTTTTTTTAATTCAAAAAGAGTAATTCCCATCATATATGTATTCTTAAAGTTTTATTTTTCATCCTAGGTATAGAAAAATGCATACTAAAAATATTTTATTAAAAAAAGTGTTACTTTCTTAGAATTAAATTCTATGCATAGAAGGAAGCATATTGAAATTTTTTTATTTTGATTATAAAAGTGTTATTTTCATCATAAATAATTTTTATACATAAATGGATGCATAAAAGAAATTCTTTTAAAACTCTAGATGAAGAACAACTCATGGCGAGATTCATTCGGAGAATGAACGAACCCTTGGACACATTGGTCAAAAATGCCAAGCCAGTATCCATGGCTGAAGCTGTAAGAATGGCAAAGGATTTTGCCAAAGCCTTTGTAGTAAAGGTCCCGTTGAAGCCTGCACCCTCTAACTTTAAAAGATTCCAAACCGAGGGAAGTACTTCAAACTTTCCACCCCCGAAGAGGCAACAAGGCCCGAATCAGAATCAGGATGCAGGAAGATTCCGAAGTGAAGGAAGATCCTTCCCCCAGAATACTTTCTCAGGAGCCCCACCTCTTTCAAGAAATCAAAGGGATGAGCTCAGAAGTGAAACCGATGTTTTGGATGCCAAGGTTTTGGTCACCACAGCTGAAAGACTGCCTAACTCCTGCCATGTCAAGGGGACAGGGAAGTCAAGGACCCCAAGTTCAGAGACCAACTCCTTTATACCAATCTAATCAGGGTCCGTCTCTCCCAAGCCAGGGAAACCCCAGAAGAACTCCAGCTCAGCCATCTGCCTCTGTCCAGAGTAACCTCAGAACTCCTTCCCAGAACTGGGGCAACCAAAGAGAAAGAGTTCCGCCTCAGACTGCAAAGCCAGAGCAGTCACAATTTCAGATGTAGTAGAAGAGGAAAGAGGGTAGATCTATGCTGCAATTGAAAACCAAGGGCCTAACCGTCAGTTCTCATTCATCCATACTCCGATAGATTATCAAGGTAAACCTTTTAAGCTTTTGATTGATTCAGGAAGTTCTCATTCATTCATTTCCCCTGGATGCTTGCGTAAGCTAGTCTTAGATCAGAAATCAGGGAAACCTATGCAAGTTGAATTGGCAAGTGGGAAGATTCTTTTCACTCACCTTGAAACAAAACGTATTCAGTTCAACCTAGATGGGAGTTTAACTGACTGCTGCTATCAATTTAGAGTTATACCTTTGGGAGTTTTCGATGGGATCCTTGGAATGGATTGGCTCCACAAAAATCAAGCTAACATTTACTGTCATAATAATGGAACCATTTCCTTTCGTGACCTTCACGAAAACAAGGTTCAAGGAACTGGAGTTTCAGGATCCCCAAGTCTGCAGTTAGTAAAGTCTTCTAAGTTACTAAAAGGACTTAGAAAGAAGCAACGCATTTATCTTGTCAAAATGAATCCGGTAGACTCAAAGTTAAAAGCTCAAGAACCTGAATGGTTAAGTGATTATGATGATTTATTCCCAGAGCAGAATTAACATAGATGCCTCCAATTCGAGAAGTAGTTCATGTGATAGAATTGACCCCAAGAGCTCAGCCAGTAGCCCTGCGCACGTACAAAATGCCAGTTCCTGAAGCCATCAAACTCAAGGAACAGCTTAGACAGGTGTTAGAACAAGGGTTTGTAAGATCCAGTGTTTCACCTTGGGGTGCGCCAGTTCTCTTTCAGAAAAAGAAAGATGGAACACTTAGACTCTGTGTGGACTACAGAGGTCTAAATCAGCTATGAAATAGTAAAGAATAAGTATCCTATTCCTAGAATTGATGAGCTTCTGGACAGGCTAAGTGGAGCCCAGATCTTCACAAAGATAGATCTCAAATCAGGGTATTACCAGATCAGGATTAATGAGCAAGATATCTCGATGAAGACAGCCATCAATACTCGGTATGGGCATTATGAATTCATTGTCATGCCATTTGGATTGACAAATGCCCCAGCTACATTCAATTGCTTAATACAAGACATTCTCAGAGAATACTTGGATGATTTTGTTGTTTTCTTTTATGATATTTTGATTTACTCAAAGAATGCAGCTGACCATGAAGCTCATGTTAGAAAAGTTCTTGAGATTCCAAGGAAGCACCAACTCTTTGCCAAAAAGAGCAAATGCACTTTCTCTGCCGACCACGTTGAATACTTGGGCTTTCTGGTATCCAAAGATGGAATTTCTCCAAATTCCGCAAAAGTCCAAGCAATCATAACCAAAGACAGTGAAATAAGTCAGAGGATTCTTCGGATTGACTGGTTGGTATAGAATTTTTATACCAAAGTATGCTCTCATGGCTTCCCCCTGACTAATCTTCTCAAGAAGAATATCTCGTTTCAATGGTCTACTAGGTGCCAGAGTGCTTTTGATAAGCTGAAGACCGCCTTGGTAACCAATCTCATTCTGAAGCTGCCAGATTTCTCTGTACCCTTTGAGGTAGTAACTGATGCCAGTGGTTTTGCCCTGGGAGGTGCACTTATGCAGGAAGGTCATGCAGTGGCCTATGAATCCCGAAAACTCAGAACACATGAGAGGAATTATGCTATCCATGACCTAGAACTACTTTCAGTAGTATATGCCCTGAAGTTGTGGAGACATTACCTACTAGGACAAAGATTCACTTTGATGACAGATCATCAGAGCTTAAAGTGGATCTTCACTCAAAAGGATCTCAACATGTGCCGAAGAAGGTGGATGCAGACCCTGTAAGAATTTGATTTTGAAATCAAGTACCGCCCAGGCAAAGAAAATGTGGTAGCAGATGCCCTCAGCAGAAAAGCCTCCTTGCTTGCAATTACTGTAGTATCAAATCCTTTGATTATTGAAGCAAGAGAGAAGATCATGCAAGATAGATTCTTTGGCCCTATTGCTACCCTACTTATGGAGGAAAGCAAAACTCCACAGGAGTTGAACAAAGTTCAAGGGTACAGCTTGGATGATGGCATTATGTATTATAATCGCAGGCTATGCATTTCCAATGATGAGGAAACCAAGGATCAAATTTTGAATGAAGCCCATGACAGCCTTATAGCAAGACATCCAGGTTTCATCAAAACCTACATGTCTGTAAAGAAAAGCTTCTTTTGGCCTGGTCTGAAAAAGGATGTACTGAATCATGTATGTCAATGTCTGACATGCCAGAAAGTCAAAGCTAAAAGAGTAAAAATACCTGGGAAGTTACATGCATTGGTGGACATCCCCCAGATGAAGTGGGAATGTATCAGTATGGATTTTATTACTGGATTACCTTCAGTGCAATCAAGTTACAACTCCATTTTCGTAGTAGTTGACAGACTATAACCAAAGTTGCCCATCTGATTCCAGTAAAAGAAACCTACACTGCAGTGGATGTGGCCAGAGTGTTCCTCAAAGAAATCTTCAGATTGCATGGCCTACCCAGGAGAATAGTAAGTGATCGAGATCCCAAGTTTACTTCAAGGTTCTGGACTGCATTTTTCGAAGCAGTGGGAACTTTCTTGGATCTCAACACAGCTTATCACCCTGAGATCGATGGTCAAACTGAAAGGGTAAACCAAGTAATCGAAGATATACTTCGGTCATGCTGTGGTGGCAGGGAACCCAAGAAGTGGCTAAGCTATCTGCACCTAGTCGAGTTCGCCTACAATGCTTCTTACACAGAAGTATTGGGATGAGCCCTTTTAAAGCTCTGTATAGACAAGATTGCTTAACTCCATTAACTTGGTCCGACCCCATTGATTAGGGTCGAGATATCCAGACAGATGCTTGACGACATAGAACAGCAGATGGAGTCAATTCATAAAGATATTAAAGCTACCCACAGGATCGACAGAAGCAGTATGCAAATAAGAAGAGGACAGACAGAAAGTTTGAAGAAGCAGATATGGTCTTCATTAGAGTACGGCCCAAAAGAAGCTCTCTATCTCTTGGGAAGTACAAGAAGTTATCCCCCAGATATTGTGGACCATATCTAATTACAAAGAAAATAGGTGCCTTAGCTTACGAGCTTCTTCTACCTCCTCATATCAAAAATTTCATAATGTATTTCATGTAAGCCTTCTAAAGAAATATATGCCAAGCCCAAATCATGTGCTTGATGAGATGAAATCCTAACCTCTTCAACTCAAGGGCAGATGGAACTCCAACCTAAAAAAATTCTTGATGTTTGAGAAAAGATTCTCAGAGAATAGAATTCTCAGAGAATTATTGGTAAAATGGAAGTTCTATCCTTTTGAAGATGCCACCTGGGAGATTGAAGCCGATCTGTTGTTGCGAGATTACCCCCAGTTTGCAAGATGAGGGCATCTCACATTTTTCAAGTGGGAGAGAATGTAAGATTCCTCCCCAGCCTCTCAAGATGTCCAGCATCTTCCCCTGTAATCAAATCCCTCTTCAGAAATATAAAAGATCTTGTTTCTACCAGCAATTTTGGCCTAGAGAGAGAAAATCTTCTAGAGAGTGGTAATTCAATTTTTAAATATTTTTGGATGGAAAAATATCTCTTCTTATTAAAATAAGTTTCCCCGAAACAGAAGTTCAAAAAGATTTTCAGAAGGTGCATTAGAAATCAAGTATAATCAGTTCAAGAGACCTTATCCTAGGGGCCAAGATTTTTTTTAAATTTTAAATTAAGGTTCCTATGGACCAATAAGATTCATCCAAATGTAAGGAGGAGATAAATGGAAGAATAAAAGGAGAATCCCCCAAAAATGAGTAAATACTCATATAAGATGAAGAGTTGACTAAGGACAAGATTAATAGTTAAAAAAGAGAGATATTTAGAAGAAATGATGCATTTTTAAAACCTCAGTATGGGGAAATTGCCCTCATGGAGGCACCTATTTCACATATGTGGGAGAGTTTTAAATTCCCAAATAATGAGATATTTTTATCTCTCCTCTCTCCTGTTTCAACTAGATCCAAAAAGTGGACTAAACTGACCCAAAAATGGTCAAAAATTGACCAAACTGATCTGGAAAATTCTAGAATCAGTTGGCTTGGTTAGAAGCTCACTTTTTCCTATAAATAGAAGCCTTCCCTTTGTTGAAGCTCAATAGTGTTTTTGCACTATTACCCTACTTCTCCCAAGAGCCAAAAACTATGAATTTGCTCATAATTCATTAGTTTTTGACCTTCCCTCTTCTAAAGATTGGTGGCTACTCTTGTTTCAAACAAGAGTAGATCCCTCAAACCATCAAGCCAAAGGAAAGCTCTCAAATTCTCCTTGTAAGTTGGAGATTCTTCTCTTTTCTATTTCATTTTATGGTTAATATGATTTTTGTCTTCTCTAATATGAATATGATGTTATGCCTCATTGAAAAAAAGGCATTTCCCTCTCTTCTTTAGTAAATCCAACCATTCTTTATCCTAGATGAATGATTAATTGATAAAATCAAGTTTTCTCATAATGTTTCTCTTAAATAAGTAGAAAATGTTTACATTAGAATGATTTAAATACTCTTGGTGAAATTCTAATTAATTTTAGAGAGTTAAAAATTGAAAAATGGTCAGCCATACAAAGGAGGTTATGGCAAAATTTTCTAAAATTGTGTAAAATAAGTTCTATTTTTTTTAATTCAAAAAGAGTAATTCCCATTATATATGTATTCTTAAAGTGTTATTTTTCATCCTAGATATAGAAAAATACATACTAAAAATATTTTATTAAAAAAAAGTGTTACTTTCTTAGAATTAAATTCTATGCATAGAAGGAAGCATATTGAAATTTTTTTATTTTGATTATAAAAGTGTTATTTTCATCATAAATGATTTTTATGCATAAATGGATGCATAAAAGAAATTCTTTTATATTAAAAGAGTGATTTTCATCATAAAAGATTTTTTTTATATATTAAAAGTGTGATTTTCATCATAAATGATTTTTATGCATAAATGGATGCATAAAACAAATTCTTTTATATTAAAAGAGTGATTTTCATCATAAATGATTTGTATGCATAAATATATGCATAAAAGAAATTCTTTTATATTAAAAGAAGATTTTCATCATAAATGATTTGTATGCATAAATATATGCATAAAAGAAATTCTTTTATATTAAAAGAGTGATTTTCATCATAAATTATTTGTATGCATAAATGTATGCATAAGAGATTTTTTTTATAAAAGAATGATTTTCATCATAAATGATTTTTATGATGATAAAAGTGTGACTTTCATCAGAATTGGATTTTATGCATAATTAGATGCATATAGAATTTTTATAATTAAATAAGGGTTCTCTCTAATCCTCTGCTTGGTTCCTGTAAAAATTGGAAAAATGAATAAGTAGATAATCTGTGAGAGGAAATTCTACTGTTTCGTATTCACTAAGATGATAATGAGAAAATTCAAATAAACTATCGAAGTCGGAGATCGAGATAAATGATTATTTTATTCCTCTTAGGAATTCTTGTTTAGTTTAGAAATCTGTAAGCAAATATTCAATGAACGAAATTTAGAAAAAGAGAAATTGAAATATTACCTTTCGAGAAAGATAGTTTAGAAAGAACCTTTCCAGAATCAAACTCTGATTCAGACTTTTGACCAAGACCTAATTCCTTCGTCAGTTTCGATCAATGACGATGTGCCCAGTTCAGGAAAAATGCACTCAAATCACCCACCGAATCTGAAACTAAGTTAAGACCTTTGATTTTGATCTGAGGATCAAGATTACAGAATTCGAGGAATTCTGCTTGGGAATCCAGACCTGTGATCTAGAAGTATTGGGATACGAAATTAAGATATAACCATTGTATTCAAAAATAAAATCAAAACTAAAAACTTGCATAGAAACCCTGTTTCTTAAAGGACTGTCTTACGCTAGAATGCTGAGGGGAGCATTTGGAATATGTGTTTATCTAAGGGAAGTTTAGTTGCAACAGCTGGCAGGGAGTGTTCAAGGGACAGCTCACACGGCAAAAACCTGCCCAGGTCTTGACCAGCCTGGGTATGGTGAAAAATGGTGTGCTTCCGGTACGATGGGCAAGGACTGACGAAGCGGTTCCTGAGTGAAGTACCAGGACACCTAAGGAGGATCCTGGAGTGTTCTGACTAGGTGATGCACGGGCTCGCGGTGCTTAGGACACCTATGCGTATGTCGTGGAGAAGATATATATGAATGTTAACGAAATGATTATTGTAATCTGTTACTGGATCTCATTGCTGACAAGCTGGTCCCAATGGAGAGTCCAGAGTGGTACTCTTTTTGTGAAACAAGGGATTGAATGGAAATTTTGAGTTATAAAATCTGTGACCATATCTACTTTATCAATGGATTATTTTTATATTAAAGTTTTAAAGAGGAGTGTGTGCATACCTGTTTTCTAAAGCTAAAGTTAAGGAAGGCATTCAATTATAGGTGGATGAGTACTTGTTTGGTTCTACCGATTCCAGTGGTAGGGTGGTGGCTAACCCATGAGTACACCTTTGGAGCAGAATGTAAAGCTGCAAGCATTTTTGTGAAGAGTTGGCTGGAATCAGTGGAGTTTTAATAATCAAACTGAAAAATCTTAGGATTACGCTAGGATTCAAGTAGTTAGTTAATTCCCTAATAAATTTCTCAATTGAGTAGATCAACGGCTGTGTCTGATTTTGATTAGGAAAAAAGCGTTGAATTGCTCAAATGATCAAATTATATCAGCGATAGTTTCCTTCTATCTGGTTATTCAGGTGAAGGATAGTTTAGGTTTTGATCTCATTAGAAAAATTCGTTAAGAAAATTCAAAAAGGTGGAATCATCCCTGCTTTTCGAGCATGGAAAATTTTCTCGGTTTCGGTTTTCGGAGTGACCACCAGCCTAGTCTCATGCCCGGACATTCGTGGGCAAGGCCCCGAGTGAGAAACCCTACCCTGCGCATGAGAGGGCTACTTCCGCTGCTGTCAGCTGCGCGGAGGGGGCAGAGGGACCTCACACAATAGGTTTCAGAGCTTCAAATTTTTACAAAAGCCATGGTCGATACATGGGGTGATACCAACATTATGCATTACATGGTAAACGAGTTTCTTTCTACTCATCAATTTGAAATGATTATAAGGGATAAAGTATAGCTTCTGAATTGGTCATGTTTTCTTTTGCAGCATATTTTGTATACACATGGTACATACTTCATGAATGAATATGGTTCTCTTGACATGCGGAGCACCCAAGGAATGGAAAAATCTCACTACCGAGCTAGAGGAGTATATTTCAAAAACACCCGACATGGAGAAGGAAAGACTCATAACAAATAACCTCAAAGAAATGTTCAATTGGTTCTACAAATATACTTTTGGGCAAAAACTATCAATGGAAAAGGCTCGTATAAGTGATTTAGCAAAGGCAGCACAAAATCAAGCCAAAATGAGGAGATCACTGAAGGAGAAAGCTGGAACAGGACCAACACATCATGCAGCATGGAGATCATCAAGAAGACGAGAAGGAAGAATTTGGATTTAGTGTATCAAACTTTTGTATGTAAAATTTATAACATTTTGAAGTGTTGTAAACATTTTTGCTTAATACAGACTTGTAATAAAAACTTATTCGTATAATTTCATTACATAAAAGATAATTAACTGCTCTTGAGTCTCTTCTATACTTGCTCTTCCTCTTCACTAGACATTTTTCCTCTATAATGCAAACACTTCTTGCGACTATAACCCTTCAATGCATTTACATCTTCTAGTCCAGCACCTAGAGCATAGCTAGCATAACAAAGGAAGTATCCAGTTTTGGAAGGCCAAAATCATGTACCGTATCCAAAGATATGAATAGCAGCACACTTCTCTATCAGCATGACCTTATGTTTATTGTAAGGGATAAAGGAATAGCCTGTATATCTAGATAGTGCCTTGAGTGTGAGAAGTGGAATTTCAACATCACTAGAATATTTGCTATGGTAGACAATAACTATTTCTTTGTCAATAGATGGGATGTAGGCTGCAAGAGCAGTGCAAGAGCAGCATCTTGGCCAACTCTTGCATGGGCAGCAACTCCACGTCCAAGGAAACCATCGGCATCATCAAGCTCAATCTGCAATAAACAAAGAATTAACTTTCACATAAATTTAATCAATACTCCTTGATCAAGGGTGGGCAAGGGCTCTCTTCCTATTTCAGTAATTCCTAACTCCTCTTGAAGATTTTGAAATTCTAGCTCTGTGGGAAGAGAAGATTCAGTTTCCTTGGCATTTTCAAAGCACAATGACATGGCTCTAGGGGCTTCAATGAAGTTCTCTGTCACTTCAGCGTCCAATTTCAGAAACTCCTCTTTATGTTCATTTTCCACATCCAATAAACCCCTGGCAGCTTCACAACCATCTGCTATAATTTCAAGGCAATAATCCTCCCTTCAATTATAAAGCTTTTGTATGTGGGAGAGAAGAATAAAATTCTTGCCATTAATAAGAAAGGAGGCAGCCCAGGGAGGATGAAGTTTGATTTCAAGTGTTCTCCATGCACAGATGATCCCTCATCAATAACAGTGGATGCCTTAAAATCTGCCACATCAAAACCTGTGTTTAGAAGCTTCTCCTCATCAATAGAAACTAGGTCCATAACTTCATCATCAGATTCAATCTTTGCGACAAATGAAGCTTGTTCAACCTTTTGACCCTTCTGAACTTCCAGTTCATCCTTTGTGTAGTCCTCTTTGTCTACATTGAAGAAAAAGATAAGCCACAAATCCAAAGTAGTAGTCAAGAACTTTGCACTTTTTCTTGTGAAGAGGGCAGTGTTCAAGACATATCTTTATCCTCTTATCTTCTGAATAGGCATTTCACCTGCCTGACATGCTCTTCTTTTCAGATGAGGATAGGGAAAAGCTAGACATGTGAACATATTGTGATGATCCCTCATTTATAATATCTGTACAAACAAATTTACTATATGCCTCCCACTCTTTCTCTAACATGGAGCTTGCAATGTCCTTAACTATTTGTTCTAAATTAAAGGGCACATTAAATATAGGCTCAACGTTTGGAAGACGCTCATCTCAAATAGGTTCTCATTGGCACTAGGCTCATCCTTTACCTCTTCAAGTGCCTCTACATCTTTCAAAGGATCATAGGAGTGAACCACTTGAACCACCTGCTCCATGCTGGCCATGACACGATGACAAATAACTAGTAAGAGGCAGAATTATCTATCGCACGGTGAGCTGTAGATGCGAGGGAAGCCAATCCATGGTGCGAGGACAAAGAAACAACTATAAAACAAACCCTCTTATGGCACGATGAACAGAACTATAAAGCGCGTGTAGAAGGGGAAAAGGACAGAAAAAAAAAATTTAAACAAGGCACGAATATATATAGATCTTATTAGGGCTGATGTCATACATGTACGACGGAAGTGTAAGGCTGATGTCAACAAATTGTGCCGTTGTGCCATGTGTAGGACTGACATCATCGCAAGAGTGCCACATGTAGGGCTAACATCATCACCGGAGTGACATGTGTAGGGCTAACATCATCACCGGAGTGACACATTGTAGGGCTTACGTCACACTTGCAATGATGACATTGCATTCTATAAAATGGGTAAAATATTCTTTTTTTTTTTTGTCGGCACGCGAAAGTTTTATCAGGTACCATTCAATAATCTCCATCTACGATGCGAATACCACCATCCGTTAGGCACTCAGCATGCTTTTTTCACCGTGGTGGACAACGTCCTCCCTCGACGGCACGAATAGCTTCGTCTGGTAGGTTCCAATCACGCATTTCACACCATGGACTGTGTCCTCCCTCGAAAAAGCGACCTCCTCTCACGACGCGAGTAGACACATTTGGTAGGCTCCATAACCTTCTATCACACCATGGACGGCTAGCCTCTCGACCTCAACACCTTCTCGCTCTCCTACCACGACACGAGTAGACACATCCGACACAATTTGATCTCTCCTATTGCATCGTGGCTTCCTCGCAATATGGCTCGTACAAAGCAGACTGTGAGGATGATTTACCCATATCCCTCTTTTCCTAAAGATTTAGTGCCAGAGCAAGAGCTAGAGCAGGAGCCAGAGGCAACCACTTCAAAGCAGCCATTAGAGAAGAAACAAGTGAAGGGCAGAACCAATTTATCCAAGGCAAGAACTTTCCTCCATAGACAAAAGAAATTGTTTGCTGAGATTAGGCAAGCACAAGAGGCTAGGTAGCACAAGCTTTACGATACCAAAATGTAACACTGTTTTCTACTGTTTTGCACTTAAATGTATCATCCTTATGATGTTCCTCTACAATGTCCCACTACTCTCCAAGCAAGGCAACCATGTCATCACCTAGTACTTTCTTGCACACAAACATGGTAAGTGTTTGTGAGAAAGTAAATTGATTAAACATCTTAACAAAAATATGAATTGGACATACCCAACTGAGACCCGCAGATTGAGATGGCTTTGTAAACTTCAAAGATCATTGTATGTCACAAAGCATCTTTGATTGCATAACCATAACCGTCCAAGCATCAGGAGTTGGTCATTCAATAGAAGAGAGGAGAGGAGATGTGATGATCTCTACCTTACCAAACCCATCGTCATGCATTGGCACCACATAGGAGTGCTGGTAAAAGAAGATATTTTCCTTAAGAAGGTCTACACTGGTTTTACAAGAAAACAATGCCTCACCAATGTCTGCATGGAGTGCTTGAAATGTTTCAATAAGGCTTCGTAATGGTTACTCCTCTATCAAGTTGGAAGGAAAAATATCTACAATCCAAAAATAAGATCATTAAACATGAAAGATGTAGCTATCGTAATATCACAAGCCTATGATACTTACAGTTACATGGGAATCGAGTTTATTTACGAAGATGTATGTCTCGTGTCATGTACACATGTTGTACAATGGCCACCAAGTCTCCATTACTTAATTTTTTGAATCCCTCTAAATGACCCTTCCCAATGAAGCTCCATCACATCTCGTTGTTGAACTCGGTGTGCAGACCAATAGCAGTAGGATGTAGGAAAACCCAAGCACCCCCTTGCGAAATGCCTCTCTCACCCAAGCACCATCATCGTCCCTCATATTGTACAATGAGATCTCCTCAATCTCATCTTTTGGTCTTCTTCGTGGTGCAGCCATATCAATTGTGAAGCTATAGTAGTAATATTAGGTTGGGCAAATGAGATAGAGAAAGAAAACACAAAGATGCTATGCAAATTAGGGTTTCGGGCTTGATGGTTTCATTAGGGTTGGGCAAATGAGATAGAGATGGAAGAGGAAGGGAGGAAGAGTTTAATTTGGACATTCAAGAGAGGAAAAGCGGACTTGAAAATGAAATTTTTGACTACAATGAAATTTGAGACGGGTTTTTGGGGAATCTCAAAAATTTCAAAGTTTTAAGGATTTTTTGAGCCACGAAAAATGGTGGGACCATACCTACCCTAAACCCCCTACTTTTTTAGAGGGACAAGTGTAATTATTAGTACTGAAAGCCTAGTCCCCCTCCCTACATCCTAGTCTCCCTCCCTATATTCAAAGGAGACTAAATGTGCCCAATCCTCTATTCCTATTGGTCCGTTGCTAATTACTCTCATTAGCAAAAGGGCCAAAATATGTTCAAATGCCTCCTAATGAAACAAAACTCTTAAGTTTTTCATGCCATGAAAAAATGGGTACCAAGGAAAAGAGTTCCAAGCCCCCCTAGCCAGAAGTTTATGCAAACATAAAACTAGCCACACCACTTACACACCCAATATGAAATTGCCTTTTTCTTAGCATCAGCTAACTTTAAAACAATCCTTTAATGAAACCATAGTACCACTGATCACAATCTTCCAATTTATCCGGTTGATTCTTAATTTTCCATCATCCCTTCATCAGAGTATCTATGGCATCATTGACAACTAGAACGCTTACCACCTGTCCACTCAGGGGCCTTTTCAATAGTTCCTAGCCCATAATACTCGGCAATATAATCACTTATAAAAATCAAGATGGACTCTCGTTGATCAGCAAGATCAACCAACAGATCCATAAAAAGAGCCATGGACTTATCCATTGAAGACCAGCAAGGTCAATCAACCAGATCCATGCCCGCTTTCAGAAAACAACTCTTACTCCTTGTTTCGATATCTTCCTTGACGCACGCGTGGGTATCCTGGGTGACCCAGAGCCCGAGCACCGTATGGTCAGCATCCTCTAGGATCCTTCGTAGGTGACCTAGCGTTTCACTCATAGGCCGCTTCCTTGGTCCCTCATCCACCGTACCGGAAGCTCACCATTTTAATCGAACCGAGGCTGGTCAAGACCTCGACCGACTTTGCTACGCGAGACGTCCTCCATTGACTGTCCGTTAGTAGTTGCAACTTTATCAGTTAGGTCTCCACGACCTTAATCACAAGACAGTCAAAATGCTTCCCCAACATTCTTGACATAAAACAGCCATTTACAAACAGTTTACAAATACAATTTCTATATTAACTCTCATTTTTCCACATTATCCCTCATCAATCCACTTTACTTATTCCACATTCCTTTTATATGTGTACTCATCCAATCACATCATTTTCCATCTCGTCACTTCAGATTCCTTCACATCACATATCATATATTCACATCCATACATATATCCACATCCACATCCACATTCACATCCATACATCCACATCTACATCCATGCATCCATTTTCACATCCACATACATACATACACATCCACACATACACATCCACATCTATATGCATACATTCACATCCAATTTCATACATCCACATCTACATGTACATTCACATCCATACATCCACATTTATATGCATACATTCACATCTACATGCATACATCCACATCCACATTCATACATCCACATCTACATGCATACATCCATACACATCCACATTCACATCCATACATCCACATTCATGCATCCACATCTACATTCTTACATACACATCCACATCCATTTTCACATCCTCATTCCTACATCCACATCCCATATCCCCATTCATACATACACATCCATATCCACATCCACATGCATACATCCACTATCACGTCCTCATTCATACATCCACATCCACATACATACATACATCCACATCCACATTTCCATTCACATCTATACATCCTCATCTACATCCACATACATATATACATCCACATCCACATTCCACATTCACATCTATACATCCACATCTACATCCACATTCACATACATCCACATCCACATTCCATTCACATCTATACATCCACATCGACATCCACATACATACATACATCCACATCCACATTCCACATTCACATCTATACATCCACATCTACATCCACATTCACATACATCCACGTCCACATTCCCATTCACATCTATACATCCACATCTACATCTACATCCACATTCACATCTATGCATATACATCTTCATGCATACATCCACTTTCACATTCATACATCTACACGCTCATCTCCACATCCACACATCCACATACATACATCCATTTCCACATTCCCATTCATATAACCCCATATGCCTTCACATCTAATCTTTTACATCACATCCATTCTCGCCCTATCACAACCCATATACATCTTATCCTATCACATACACTTCTTACCTCATCCCATACACATCTTATCACATCTTAATTCATCTTATCACCTCCTAACTTATTTTCATAATCATCTTATCACATCTTATACACCTCTTATCACATCTTATACACCTCTTATCACATCCTATCACATCTCATATCTATTTATAGAATACAAGAGAATTCTTATATTTGATATAAGATTTCTTTACACATTTATTTATGCATAAATTCTATTTAAGGAGATTAATACTTTCGAAGTAAAAATCAATCTTTTATGCATCTTCCTATGCATAAATTCATTTTAAATGAAAATGACACTTTTGAATTAAAATTCAATCTTTTATGCATCTTCCTATGCATAAGTTCAATTTAGATGAGAATGACACTTTTGAATCAATCTTTTATGCATCTTCTTATGCATAAATTCAATTTGGTAAGAATGACACTTTTAGAATAAAAGAATTTCTCTTATGCATCTAAGTTATGCATAAAATTCATTTATGATGAAAATCACACTTTTAGTATAAAAAGAATATCTTTTATGCATACTTCTATGCATGAAATCCAATATGATAAAAGTAACACTTTTATAATAAAATAATCAACTCTTATGCATACTTCTATGCATGAAATTCAATTGTGATAAAAGTAACACTTTTATAATAAAATAATAATCTTTTATGCATACCTCTATGCATGAAATCCAATTATGATAAAAGTAACACTTTTACATTAAAATAATAATCTTTTATGCATACCTCTATGCATGAAATCCAATTATGATAAAAGTAACACTTTTACATTAAAGTAATAATCTTTTATGTATACCTCTATGCATGAAAATCAATTATGCATAATATAAAAATCAATTTCTCTATGATTACAATGAATATCTTTCAATTAATCTAGGATGATAATTCCTAGAATATGGTAGGAAGTCCTCTTTTCATACTTTGAATGAAATTATTTTATGCGTAATTTTTATAAAAAATTTGCCATAGCTCCGCTACTATGACTGATAAATCTCAAATTTTCTAAGGGATAAAGCTTATCATTAAGGAAATAAATAGAATGATCCCTAATTGGATCATTAATCCATAATGGATTGAATCATCAATATTCATGAAATACATAAACTAAAAGCATAGAAAAAAGTCATTAATTTGGCCTCAAGCATAGATTAATCTTGGATTAAGGAAAAGCTTTATGAAAAGCTTCATTTGGATTGAGAATGGGTCATGAGTATGACCATTTCTTGAGTGAGAGAGAGAAATTACATAAAAACCATTTGAATTAAGCATAAATGAAAATTTATGTAATTCTTTACTATCTTTCATCAATTAACTTCAATAGCATTCATCAATTTATGTAATTCAAGTACTACCATTCATCAATTAACTTCAATAGCATTCAAAAACCATTCCAATTAAGCTTCTCAAGCTTGAGAGGGGTTGAGAAGAGAGAAACATTGAGAAATTATAGAAAATGATCAAAATTCACTAATTACCTTACAAATTGCTTGATTCTTTGTTCGCGGTAGAGACCCCCAACCAATCAATTGGTTTAGTATGTTGATGGAGCCACCAATGGGGATTGAAGAAAGAGGAAAGTGTCAAAAACTAGTGAATTATTATTGAATTCACAGTTCTTGGCTTAGGTGGAGTAGAGTAACAATGCATTAAACATTGTTGAGTTTCAACAAAGGGGAAGGCCTCTATTTATAGGAAAAAGTGAGCTCCTAACCAAACAAACTGATTCTAGAATTTTTCAACTCAGTTTGGTCAATTTTTGACCATTTTTAGGTCAGTTGAGCTAACTTTTTGCAACTAGACTTGAATTAGGAGAGAGAGGAGAGATGAAATATCTCAATTTTTATGAGTTTAAAACTCATTCAAGCATGTGAAATATGCACCTCCTTTAATGGACTCTCTTTCCTTACATATGTGTCAAAATGGAATCATTATACCCAAAATATCTCATATTTTTAATATTGCTCATAGTTTTTTACTAATAAACCTTGTACATTTTCAACTCTTCATCTTACTTTAGCATTTACTCATTTTTGGATACCCAAAATATCTCATATTTTTAATATTGCTTAGAGTTTTTTACTAATAAACCTTGTACATTTTCAACTCTTCATCTTATGTGAGCATTTACTCATTTACCCAAAATATCTCATATTTTTAATATTGCTCATAGTTTCTTACTAATAAACCTTGTACATAGTCAACTCTTCATCTTATGTGAGCATTTACTCATTTTTGGGTATCTTCTTTTACAAATTGGATTTATCTCCTCCCTACACATGGATTGATACTATTGGCCCATAGGAACCTTAATTGGACTATAATCCAAAAATTTCTGAAAATCTAAACCCTTAGGCTAAGGTCCTTTATACCCATTTCCAATAAATACCAATTGCACATTGGAAAGTTCTTTTTGAATTTCTGTTTCGGGGAAATTCATTTTAATAATATGAGAAATTTTTCTATCTAAAAATATTCAAAATCTGAATATTCTCTCTCTAGAATATTTTCTCTCTCTATGTCAAAATAGGCAAAGACAATATCTTTTATATTTCTGAAGAGGGGATTGATTACAGGGGAAGATGCTAGACATCTTGAGAGACTGGGGAGGAATCTTACATTCTCTCCTACTTGAAAAACGCGAGATGCTCTCATCTCGCAAACTGGGGTATTTTCGTAAGGTGCACAAATATGAGACTGAGAGAAAATTTTTAATTAAGATTAACCACCAAGAAAAGTCTCAAAGAGAGCAAGACTCAAGACAAGAACAAAGATTTCAACTTTATTCATTCTTGGAACATATACAGTAAAGATAGAAGAACTTTTTTTTTTACACTTCCATAAGCTCGTCCATTATATGGTCACAAAAACAGCACTCACAAGCTGCACACGTATAAGGTAATTCATCTATGGGAATAATTCGGCCGGTTATTGCAGCACCTATCTCATTGGTATGAGGTGACCTATTAAAAGGACCTCTGAGAGGCAAGCCAAAAACGGGATAAAGGCATATCTTCTAGTGAGGAAGAAAACATGCTAGTAAGAAGATCCGCTCAGAAAATCCACCATGCCTTGATCTCATCACGCAGTAGTATCGGGGACCCAAACCCAAAGCTTCAATAACCATAACCAAGTGGACATTGTTACGGAAGTGCTGTCGTCCCCACGGTGTTACCCTAGTTATATCTCGACAGGTCCTCCATTTGGTCTGAGCTACAGAAGTTCCCAAGTGAGGGAAAACTGCACGCTCACACAACTCTATAAAATCCTTCTTCACAGACTCGCTTGCGTCTTGAAGGTCAGAAATCATCATGGATAAAACCAGTTCTTGCTGCCAAGCCATGAAGGAGATTAAGAAAGGAAGGAGATCGATGGAAGTAAGATTATTGTGAGCGACAAGTAAAAGTTACGACTTATATAAAGGAAGGAGCTAGCGTAACCTAGAAGCCAACGGTATCTTGCCACTGAAGTTTTACCGTCTTTCCATGATTTGGGTTTGGCACATATATCTATAGAAGGCTTACATGAATACATTATGAACTTTGAGATGAGGAGGTAAAAGAAGCTCGTAGGCTAAGTCACCTACTTTCTTTGAATTCATATAAGGCTCACAATATCTGGGGGATAATTTCTTATACTTCCAAAGAGATAAAGAACTTCTTTTGGGCCGTACTCGAATGAAGACCAAAACCTTGATATCCAAAATACCGATTTTCACTTCTGATCTCATTGTTCTGAATCCTTAAAATAGGTGGGCTCCTAAGAAGTATTCCAGGGAAAGGGTCTTCCTTCTTAAAACAAAATCTTTCTTTTATTTTTTTAGAGAGGGAATAATTATCAGATCAAAAAGGGAGATTCTTACTTCTGTATACCTCGAAGGTTGGGGAGGAATCTTACATTCTACCCCACTTAAAAGTGCGAGATGTCCTCATCTCGCAAGGTAGAGGACAACTCTTTTTCTTAAGATCCAATTTTATTCTGGGGTTCCTTATAATCTGGTCAACCCAACAGAATACTGGGATAAATATCCCTTATATAGAACTCATCATTAAATAACAATTCATTCAGATCATATCATTCATATCTTTAACATGATAATGGTCCATTAGATTGAAAATTTTCTTTCTGAACATTCCTCCACGGGAATTTCAGTCAAGCAAGTTCTCAATTTGTCATCCCTTAATTGATATACCGAGTCAAGTGTTAACAGTAGCAATTTGACAGCACAATCCACTAATCTCATAGTGATTCGCTGAAATCATTATCATCATTCTAGTTGTGAATATCATCACACAGGGACTCGTCCCATTCATCCTCATTGTGGTTTCGCTCAGCTTATTACATTTCAACCAATTTTTCAGGAATCATCATTTTTCAATACAGAATCCAAATCAACTCATCAATTCTCAAACAAAATTAAAAATCATATCAACCACATTCGAAATCATCATCTGGATAGCATTAACGCTTATAATTTCAAGTCTTAGATTTACTCGTATATACTGTCGATAAAGAGCTGCAGTTATACCCTCGGTATATACGGGTAGTCATGATACTTGGAAGTATAAGATAAATACCATCATGTCTAGGCCTCAAGCAAGTCAGGGTTCCATACAATTGCGGTACTTCCATCTGAATACCCAATTACTAAATTACGAATTTTCAGTTTGAATATCAAATTGTATGAATTATATCACACAATTACAACCTTTTTGTGCTTCTTGATAAATTTTTGACATATTTGGCTTCTCAGTTTATCTTTATTAACCAATTTGCTCTGATACCAACTGTGAGATCCCTGTTCCCACCGAGCAACGGATTCGGGGTACTAGCAGCGGAAGTAGCACTTCTCGCACGGGACAGGGGTCCCACATTCGGGGCCTCGTCCACGGATATCCGGACAAAAGACTAATCCGTCGGTTTTCCAAATCCAAACCCGAAAAAACTTCCCTTATCCGGAAAGCACGGGCGATTCCTCCAGGATAACTTTTTACTCTAACGTAGTCAAGACCATTAGTGATCAAACTGATCCGACTGCACCTATAGAGATACTCGGTCAGATCAAGGAAGAAACTTGCACTTGGATCATTGGGATCAACGCTTTTTTCCCCATCAAGAGGCACAGCCGTTGATTCCTATCCATAGAACAATTTCTATCCGGGACTTACTTCATCTATCGTAATAACAAAAATTGAGTCTCAATTTACAGATCCATCAGTCCAGCCTAACCCCATCCGATCCCATGGGTTAGCCAACTGCCCAACCACTGTAGTGATGGGATCCAATTTGGAATTTGGTTAGGTTTTGTCCCGGGTACCAAGGAAAAGAGTTCCAAGGCCCCCTAGTCGGAAGTTCATGCAAACATAAAACTAGCCACATCACTTACACACCCCAATATGAAATTGCCTTTTTCCTAGCATCAGCTAACTTTAAAACAATCCTTTAATGAAACCATAGTACCACTGATCACAATCTTCCAATTTATCCGGTTGATTCTTAATTTCCCATCATCCCTTCATCAGAGTATCTATGGCATCATTGGCAACTAGAACGCTCACCACCTGTCCACTCAGGGGCCTTTTCAATAGTTCCTAGCCCATAATACTCGGCAATATAATCACTTATAAAAATCAAGATGGACTCTCGTTGAAGATCAGCAAGATCAACCAACAGATCCATAAAAAGAGCCATGGACTCATCCATTGAAGACCAACAAGGTCAATCAACCAGATCTATGCCCGGTTTCAGAAAACAACTCTTACTCCTTGTTCCGATATCTTCCTCGACGCACGTGTGGGTATCCTGGGCGACCCAGAGCTCGAGCACCGTATGGTCAGCACCCTGTAGGATCCTTCGCAGGTGACCTAGCGCTTCACTCATAGGCCGCTTCCTTGGTCCCTCATCCACCGTATCGGAAGCTCACCATTTTAATCGAACCAAGGCTGGTCAAGACCTCGGTCGACTTTGCTACGCGAGACGTCCTCCATTGACTCTCCGTCATCACAGCAGTTGCAACTTTATCAGTTAGGTCTCCACGACCTTAATCACAAGACGGTCAAAATGCTTCCCCAACATTCTTGACATAAAACAGCCATTTACAAACAGTTTACAAATACAATTTCTATATTAACTCTCATTTTTCCACATTATCCCTCATCAATCCACTTTACTTATTCCACATTCCTTTTATATGTGTACTCATCCAATCACATCATTTTCCATCTCGTCACTTCAGATTCCTTCACATCACATATCATATATTCACATCCATACATATATCCACATCCACATCCACATTCACATCCATACATCCACATCTACATCCATGCATCCATTTTCACATCCACATACATACATACACATCCACACATACACATCCACATCTATATGCATACATTCACATCCAATTTCATACATCCACATCTACATGTACATTCACATCCATACATCCACATTTATATGCATACATTCACATCTACATGCATACATCCACATCCACATTCATACATCCACATCTACATGCATACATCCATACACATCCACATTCACATCCATACATCCACATTCATGCATCCACATCTACATTCTTACATACACATCCACATCCATTTTCACATCCTCATTCCTACATCCACATCCCATATCCCCATTCATACATACACATCCATATCCACATCCTCATGCATACATCCACTATCACATCCTCATTCATACATCCACATCCACATACATACATACATCCATATCCACATTCCCATTCACATCTATACATCCTCATCTACATCCACATACATATATACATCCACATCCACATTCCACATTCACATCCATACATCCACATCTACATCCACATTCACATACATCCACATCCACATTTCATTCACATCTATACATCCACATCGACATCCACATACATACATACATCCACATCCACATTCCACATTCACATCTATACATCCACATCTACATCCACATTCACATACATCCACGTCCACATTCCCATTCACATCGATACATCCACATTCACATCTATGCATATACATCTTCATGCATACATCCATTTTCACATTCATACATCCACACGTCCATCTCCACATCCACACATCCATATACATACATCCATTTCCACATTCCCATTCATATAACCCCATATGCCTTCACATTTAATCTTTTACATCACATCCATTCTCGCCCTATCACAACCCATTTACATCTTATCCTATCACATACACTTCTTACCTCATCCCATACACATCTTATCACATCTTAATTCATCTTATCACCTCCTAACTTATTTTCATAATCATCTTATCACCTCTTATCACATCTTATACACCTCTTATCACATCCTATCACATCTCATATCTATTTATAGAATACAAGAGAATTCTTATATTTGATATAAGATTTCTTTACACATTTATTTATGCATAAATTCTATTTAAGGAGATTAATACTTTTGAAGTAAAAATCAATCTTTTATGCATCTTCCTATGCATAAATTCATTTTAAATGAAAATGACACTTTTGAATTAAAATTCAATCTTTTATGCATCTTCCTATGCATAAGTTCAATTTAGATAAGAATGACACTTTTGAATCAATCTTTTATGCATCTTCTTATGCATAAATTCAATTTGGTAGGAATGACACTTTTAGAATAAAAGAATTTCTCTTATGCATCTAAGTTATGCATAAAATCCATTTATGATGAAAATCACACTTTTAGTATAAAAAGAATATCTTTTATGCATACTTCTATGCATGAAATCCAATATGATAAAAGTAACACTTTTATAATAAAATAATCAACTCTTATGCATACTTCTATGCATGAAATTCAATTGTGATAAAAGTAACACTTTTATAATAAAATAATAATCTTTTATGCATACCTCTATGCATGAAATCCAATTATGATAAAAGTAACACTTTTACCTTAAAATAATAATCTTTTATGCATACCTCTATGCATGAAATCCAATTATGATAAAAGTAACACTTTTACATTAAAGTAATAATCTTTTATGTATACCTCTATGCATGAAAATCAATTATGCATAATATAAAAATCAATTTCTCTATGATTACAATGAATATCTTTCAATTAATCTAGGATGATAATTCCTAGAATATGGTGGGAAGTCCTCTTTTCATGCTTTGAATGAAATTATTTTATGCGTAATTTTTATAAAAAATTTACCATAGCTCCGCTGCTATGACTGATAAATCTCAAATTTTCTACAGAATAAAGCTTATCATTAAGAAAATAAATAGAATGATCCCTAATTGGATCATTAATCCATAATGGATTGAATCATCAATATTCATGAAATACATAAACTAAAAGCATAGAAAAAAGTCATTAATTTGGCCTCAAGCATAGATTAATCTTGGATTAAGGAAAAGCTTTATGAAAAGCTTCATTTGGATTGAGAATGGGTCATGAGTATGACCATTTCTTGAGTGAGAGAGAGAAATTACATAAAAACCATTTGAATTAAGCATAAATGAAAATTTATGTAATTCTTTACTATCTTTCATCAATTAACTTCAATAGCATTCATCAATTTATGTAATTCAAGTACTACCATTCATCAATTAACTTCAATAGCATTCAAAAACCATTCCAATTAAGCTTCTCAAGCTTGAGAGGGGTTGAGAAGAGAGAAACATTGAGAAATTATAGAAAATGATCAAAATTCACTAATTACCTTACAAATTGCTTGATTCTTTGTTCACGGTAGAGGCCCCCAACCAATCAATTGGTTTAGTATGTTGATGGAGCCACCAATGGGGATTGAAGAAAGAGGGAAGTGTCAAAAACTAGTGAATTATTATTGAATTCACGGTTCTTGGCTTAGGTGGAGTAGAGTAACAATGCATTAAGCATTGTTGAGTTTCAACAAAGGGGAAGGCCTCTATTTATAGGAAAAAGTGAGCTCCTAACCAAACAAACTGATTCTAGAATTTTCCAACTCAGTTTGGTCAATTTTTGACCATTTTTAGGTCAGTTGAGCTAACTTTTTGGAACTAGACTTGAATTAGGAGAGAGGAGAGATGAAATATCTCAATTTTTATGAGTTTAAAACTCATTCAAGCATGTGAAATATGCACCTCCTTTAATGGACTCCCCTTCCTTACGTATGTGTCAAAATGGAATCATTATACCCAAAATATCTCATATTTTTAATATTGCTCATAGTTTTTTACTAATAAACCTTGTACATTTTCAACTCTTCATCTTACGTGAGCATTTACTCATTTTTGGATACCCAAAATATCTCATATTTTTAATATTGCTCATAGTTTTTTACTAATAAACCTTGTACATTTTCAACTCTTCATCTTATGTGAGCATTTACTCATTTTTGGATACCCAAAATATCTCATATTTTTAATATTGCTCATAGTTTCTTACTAATAAACCTTGTACATAGTCAACTCTTCATCTTATGTGAGCATTTACTCATTTTTGGGTATCTTCTTTTACAAATTGGATTTATCTCCTCCCTACACATGGATGCTATTGGCCCATAGGAACCTTAATTGGACCATAATCCAAAAATTTCTGAAAATCTAAACCCTTAGGCTAAGGTCCTTTATACTCATTTCCAATAAATTCCAATTGCACATTGGAAAGTTCTTTTTGAATTTCTGTTTCAGGGGAATTCATTTTAATAATATGAGAAATTTTTCTATCTAAAAATATTCAAAATCTGAATATTCTCTCTCTAGAATATTTTCTCTCTCTATGTCAAAATAGGCAAAGACAAGATCTTTTATATTTCTGAAGAGGGGATTGATTACAGGGGAAGATGCTGGACATCTTAAGAGGCTGGGGAGGAATCTTACATTCTCTCCCACTTGAAAAACGCGAGATGCTCTCATCTCGCAAACTGGGGTATTTTCGTAAGGTGCACAAATATGAGACTGAGAGAAAATTTTTAATTAAGATTAACCACCAAGAAAAGTATCAAAGAGAGCAAGACTCAAGACAAGAACAAAGATTTCAACTTTATTCATTCTTGGAACATATACAGTAAAGATAGAAGAACTTTTTTTTTTACACTTCCATAAGCCCGTCCATCATATGGTCACAAAAGCAGCACTCACAAGCCGCACACGTATAAGGTAATTCATCTATGGGAATAATTCCGCCGATTATTGCAGCACCTATCTCATTGGTATGAGGTGATCTATTAAAAGGACCTCTAAGAGGCAAGCCAAAAATGGGATAAAGGCATATCTTCTGGTGAGGAAGAAAACATGCTACCCGCTTAGAAAATCCATCATGCCTTGATCTCATCACGCAGTAGTATCGGGGACCCAAACCCAAAGCTTCAATAACCATAGCCAAGTGGACATTGTTACGGAAGTGCTGTCGTCCCCACGGTGTTACCCTAGTTATATCTCGACAGGTCCTCCATTTGGTCTGAGCTACAGAAGTTCCCAAGTGAGGGAAAAGTGCGCGCTCACACAACTCTATAAAATCCTTCTTCACAGACTCGCTTGCATCTTGAAGGTGAGAAATCATCATGGATAAAACTAGTTCTTACTGCCAAGCCATGAAGGAGATTAAGAAAGGAAGGAGATCGATGGAAGTAAGATTACTGTGAGCGACAAGTAAAAGTTACGACTTATATAAAGGAAGGAGCTAGCGTAACCTAGAAGCCAACGGTATCTTGCCACTGAAGTTTTACCGTCTTTCCATGATTTGGGTTTGGCACATATATCTATAGAAGGCTTACATGATTACATTATGAACTTTGAGATGAGGAGGTAAAAGAAGCTCGTAGGCTAAGTCACCTACTTTCTTTGAATTCATATAAGGCTCACAATATCTGGGGGGATAATTTCTTATACTTCCAAAGAGATAAAGAACTTCTTTTGGGCCGTACTCGAATGAAGACCAAAACCTTGATATCCAAAATATCGATTTTCACTTCTGATCTCATTGTTCTGAATCCTTAAAATAGGTGGGACTCCTGAGAAGTATTCAAGGGAAAGGGTCTTCCTTTTTAAAACAAAATCTTTCTTTTATTTTTTTAGAGAGGGAATAATTATCAAATCAAAAAGGGAGATTCTTACTCCTGTATACCTCGAAGGCTGGGGAGGAATCTTACATTCTACCCCACTTAAAAGTGCGAGATGTCCTCATCTCGCAAGGTAGAGGACAACTCTTTTTCTTAAGATCCAATTTTATTCTGGGGTTCCTTATAATTTGGTCAACCCAACAGAATACTGGGATAAGTATCCCTTATATAGAACTCATCATTAAATAACAATTCATTCAGATCATATCATTCATATCTTTAACACGATAATGGTCCATTAGATTGAAAATTTTCTTTCTGAACATTCCTCCACGGGAATTTCAGTCAAGCAAGTTCTCAATTTGTCATCCCTTAACTTGATATACCGAGTCAAGTGTTAACAGTAGCAATTTGACAGCACAATCCACTAATCTCATAGTGATTTGCTGAAATCATTATCATCATTCTAGTTGTGAATATCATCACAGGGACTCGTCCCATTCATCCTCATTGTGGTTTCGCTCAGCTTATTACATTTCAACCAATTTTTCAGGAATCATCATTTTTCAATACAGAATCCAAATCAACTCATCAGTTCTCAAACAGAATTAAAAATCATATCAACCACATTCGAAATCATCATCTGGATAGCATTAACGCTTATAATTTCAAGTCTTAGATTTACTCGTATATACTGTCGGTAAAGAGCTGCAGTTATACCCTCGGTATATACGGGTAGTCATGATACTTGGAAGTATAAGGTAAATACCATCATGTCTAGGCCTCAAGCAAGTCAGGGTTCCATACAATTGTGGTACTTCCATCTGAATACCCAATTACTAAATTACGAATTTTCAGTTTGAATATCAAATTGTATGAATTATATCACACAATTACAACCTTTTTGTGCTTCTTGATAAATTTTTGACATATTTGGCTTCTCAGTTGATCTTTATTAACCAATTGCTCTGATACCAACTGTGAGATCCCTGTTCCCACCGAGCAACGGATTCGGGGTACTAGCAGCAGAAGTAGCACTTCTCGCGCGGGACAGGGGTCCCACATTCGGGGCCTCGTCCACATGGATATCCGGACAAAAGACTAATCCGTCGGTTTTCCAAATCCGAACCCGAAAAAACTTCCCTTATCCGAAAAGCACGGGCGATTCCTCCACGATAACTTTTTACTCTAACGTAGTCAAGACCATTAGTGATCAAACTGATCCGACTGCACCTATAGAGATACTCGGTCAGATCAAGGAAGAAACTTGCACTTGGATCATTGGGATCAACGCTTTTTTTCCCATCAAGAGGCACAGCCGTTGATTCCTATCCATAGAACAATTTCTATCTGGGACTTACTTCATCTATCGTAATAACAGAAATTGAGTCTCAATTTACGGATCCATCAGTCCAGCCTAACCCCATCCGCCGATCCCATGGGTTAGCCAACTGCCCAACCACTGTAGTGATGGGATCCAATTTTGAATTTGGTTAGGTTTTGTCCCGGGTACCAAGGAAAAGAGTTCCAAGGCCCCCTAGCCGGAAGTTCATGCAAACATAAAACTAGCCACACCACTTACACACCCAATATGAAATTGCCTTTTTCTTAGCATCAGCTAACTTTAAAACAATCCTTTAATGAAACCATAGTACCACTGATCACAATCTTCCAATTTATCCGGTTGATTCTTAATTTCCCATCATCCCTTCATCAGAGTATCTATGGCATCATTGGCAACTAGAACGCTCACCACCTGTCCACTCAGGGGCCTTTTCAATAGTTCTTAGCCCATAATACTCGGCAATATAATCACTTATAAAAATCAAGATGGACTCTCGTTGAAGATCAGCAAGATCAACCAACAGATCCATAAAAAGAGCCATGGACTCATCCATTGAAGACCAGCAAGGTCAATCAACCAGATCCATGCCCAGTTTCAGAAAACAACTCTTACTCCTTGTTCCGATATCTTCCTCGACGCACGCTTGGGTATCCTCGGCGACCCAGAGCCCGTGCACCGTATGGCCAGCACCCTCTAGGATCCTTCGCAGGGGACCTAGCGCTTCACTCATAGGCCGCTCCTTGGTCCCTCATCCACTGTACCGGAAGCTCACCATTTTAATCGAACCGGGGCTGGTCAAGACCTCGACCGACTTTGCTACGCGAGACGTCCTCCACTGACTCTCCGTCAGCAGTTGCAACTTTATCAGTTACGTCTCCACGACCTTAATCACAAGACGGTCAAAATGCTTCCCCAGCATTCTTGACATAAAACAGCCATTTACAAACAGTTTACAAATACAATTTCTATATTAACTCTCATTTTTTCACATTATCCCTCCTCAATCCACTTTACTTATTCCACATTCCTTTTATATGTGTACTCATCCAATCACATCATTTTCCATCTCGTCACTTCAGATTCCTTCACATCACATATCATATATTCACATCCATACATATATCCACATCCACATCCACATTCACATCCATACATCCACATCTACATCCATGCATCCATTTTCACATCCACATACATACATCCACATCCACACATACACATCCACATCTATATGCATACATTCACATCCAATTTCATACATACATTCACATCCAATTTCATACATCCACATCTACATGTACATTCACATCCATACATCCACATTTATATGCATACATTCACATCTACATGCATACATCCACATCCACATTCATACATCAATATCTACATGCATACATCCATACATATCCACATTCACATCCATACATCCACATTCATGCATCCACATCTACATTCTTACATACACATCCACATCCATTTTCACATCCTCATTCCTACATCCACATCCCATATCCCCATTCATACATACACATCCATATCCACATCCACATGCATACATCCACTATCACGTCCTCATTCATACATCCACATCCACATACATACATACATCCACATCCACATTTCCATTCACATCTATACATCCTCATCTACATCCACATACATACATCCACATCCACATCCACATTCCACATTCACATCTATACATCCACATCCACATCCACATCCACATCTACACCACATTCACATCTAGACATCCACATCTACATCCACATTCACATACATCCACATCCACATTCCATTCACATCTATACATCCACATCGACATCCACATATATACATACATCCACATCCACATTTCACATTCACATCTATACATCCACATCTACATCCACATTCACATACATCCATGTCCACATTCCCATTCACATCTATACATCCACATCTACATCCACATTCACATCTATGCATATACATCTTCATGCATACATCCATTTTCACATCTATACATATACATCTTCATGCATACATCCATTTTCACATTCATACATCCACACGTCCATCTCCACATCCACACATCCACATACATACATCCATTTCCACATTACCATTCATATAACCCCATATGCCTTCACATCTAATCTTTTACATCACATCCATTCTCGCCCTATCACAACCCATATACATCTTATCCTATCACCTACACTTCTTATCTCATCCCATACATCTTATCCTATCACCTACACTTCTTACCTCATCCCATACACATCTTATCACATTCTAATTCATCTTATCACCTCCTAACTTATTTCATAATCATCTTATCACCTCTTATCACATCTTATACACCTCTTATCACATCCTATCACATCTTATATCTATTTATAAAATACAAGAGAATTCTTATATTTGATATAAGATTTCTTTACACATTTATTTATGCATAAATTCTATTTAAGGAGATTAATACTTTCAAAGTAAAAATCAATCTTTTATGCATCTTCCTATGTATAAATTCATTTTAAATGAAAATGACACTTTTGAATTAAAATTCAATCTTTTATGCATCTTCCTATGCATAAGTTCAATTTAGATGAGAATGACACTTTTGAATCAATCTTTTATGCATCTTCTTATGCATAAATTCAATTTGGTAGGAATGACACTTTTAGAATAAAAGAATTTCTCTTATGCATCTAAGTTATGCATAAAATCCATTTATGATGAAAATCACACTTTTAGTATAAAAAGAATATCTTTTATGCATACTTCTATGCATGAAATCCAATATGATAAAAGTAACACTTTTATAATAAAATAATCAACTCTTATGCATACTTCTATGCATGAAATTCAATTGTGATAAAAGTAACACTTTTAAAATAAAATAATAATCTTTTATGCATACCTCTATGCATGAAATCCAATTATGATAAAAGTAACACTTTTACCTTAAAATAATAATCTTTTATGCATACCTCTATGCATGAAATCCAATTATGATAAAAGTAACACTTTTACCTTAAAGTAATAATCTTTTATGTATACCTCTATGCATGAAAATCAATTATGCATAATATAAAAATCAATTTCTCTATGATTACAATGAATATCTTTCAATTAATCTAGGATGATAATTCCTAGAATATGGTAGGAAGTCCTCTTTTCATGCTTTGAATGAAATTATTTTATGCGTAATTTTTATAAAAATTTTACCATAGCTCCGCTATGACTGATAAATCTCAAATTTTCTAAGGGATAAAGCTTATCATTAAGGAAATAAATAGAATGATCTCTAATTGGATCATTAATCCATAATAGATTGAATCATCAATATTCATGAAATACATAAACTAAAAGCATAGAAAAAAGTCATTAATTTGGTCTCAAGTATAGATTAATCTTGGATTAAGAAAAAGCTTTATGAAAAGCTTCATTTGGATTGAGAATGGGTCATGAGTATGACCATTTCTTGAGTGAGAGAGAGAAATTACATAAAAACCATTTGAATTAAGCATAAATAAAAATTTATGTAATTCTTTACTATCTTTCATCAATTAACTTCAATAGCATTCATCAATTTATGTAATTCAAGTACTACCATTCATCAATTAACTTCAATAGCATTCAAAAACCATTCCAATTAAGCTTCTCAAGCTTGAGAGGGGTTGAGAAGAGAGAAACATTGAGAAATTATAAAAAATGATCAAAATTCACTAATTGCCTTACAAATTGTTTGATTCTTTGTTCACGGTAGAGGCCCCCAACCAATCAATTGGTTTAGTATGTTGATGGAGTCACCAATGGGGATTGAAGAAAGAGGAAAGTGTCAAAAACTAGTGAATTATTATTGAATTCACAGTTCTTGGCTTAGGTGGAGTAGAGTAACAATGCATTAAACATTGTTGAGTTTTAACAAAGGGGAAGGCCTCTGTTTTTGACCATTTTTAGGTCAGTTGAGCTAACTTTTTGCAACTAGACTTGAATTAGGAGAGAGGAGAGATTAAATATCTCAATTTTTATGAGTTTAAAACTCATTCAAGCATGTGAAATATGCACCTCCTTTAATGGACTCCCCTTCCTTACATAATTTCTGAAAATCTAAACCCTTAGGCTAAGGTCCTTTATATCCATTTTCAATAAATTCCAATTGCACATTGAAAAGTTCTTTTTGAATTTCTGTTTCAGGGGAATTCATTTTAATAATATGAGAAATTTTTCTATCTAAAAATATTCAAAATCTGAATATTCTCTCTCTAGAATATTTTCTCTCTCTATGTCAAAATAGGCAAAGACAAGATCTTTTATATTTCTGAAGAGGGGATTGATTACAGGAGAAGATGCTGGACATCTTGAGAGGCTGGGGAGGAATCTTACAATTTGACATCTTGCCAGATACACAAATTTACCAGAAACAGCACTCTGGTTTGTTCTGTGCACAAACTGTTGTATTTTCTATAGTGGTACTGTACTACACTCAAATGTCACAACCAGTGACCTCAATGTGCATGCATACACGCAATGGCAACTGTTGACCTCCTTGCAGCACACACAATGTCTGCACAACTAATCTGTCTTCCTGCAGTTCTTAAAACAGAGTTCTGCAGAGAATCGATGACTTACCCGCAGTGCTCGAAATCGCTTGCTTTCTGAAAAACAGAGATCCTAACATGCCCAAAACGCATTTTCGGCCCGAAAAATGTTGTCCACCACTAGAATAATATAGTTGCCCTATAGCTTTACTCCCACGAAGGAAGCTCCTCAATCAGAGATCATTTGCCAGGGCCTCCCATAGAGCTCCCGACAAGGGTGTAGTCGCCAACACAAATAGGAAAGAGTAGTTGAAGCTCTTACCCTCGTACCACTTCCTATGCTTCTCTTGCTTGTAACTCAGCCCTTAGCATGAACCAGGCTCTAATACCATGAAATTATGCAGAGGGGAGAAGAGAGCTTGAGCTCTTGCAAGCACACACACACTCACAAAACCCTAAAAGAGAACACACAAGGTGAGCGACTGAAAATCTTCTTCTTCTTCTTCACACAACACTCAACACGCCATATACAAAGATAAGAGTACACACAATATGAAAGGTACTCAACCAAATACATACTAGGGTTCTCTATAGTGTGAATCCAACTAAATGAGCTAGCGCTATAACTATGCCAGTCTCTAGAATGGTTGTCACACAGCCTGTCATCCCACTGGCCGCATATCACCCATGATCTCACCAACCATGCCAGTGGTGTAAGTGTGGGGCCTATCCCCCAGGCGGGTCATCAGTGTCCACCGCCTCACTAGATGAGCTCGATATCTCAACATCACCTACATTCTTCAAGGAGATCTTGTAATTCTACCAATTCTTACCTACTATCAATTCTTCCAATAGGTCATCCATTTTGATATGGTCTTCTATCCCTTGCTTTTGACTCTTTATACCAATTTGAGGACTATTCATACAATCGCTTTGTTGACCTTGTGGTGTAATGGGCTTGTGAGAGGAGCCCATTTGTGACATCTTTAGGTGATCTACAAAAATCCAACTTTGACCTCTATAATAATCAACACACTATAAATACTACACATTTTGGGTGTAGAGTTTAGAGTAATACCAAAATCTTCCTCATGTATATACTTGGCTTCCTCCAATTCTTGCACATCTATAGCACTTGGATCATGACCTTCAAAAGGGACATCTAGAAGCATCACCTAATGAGCACAGATGGCAGGGTGCATAATTGTAAGAAAAAGCCAACAAGTATGGATAAGGTATTACTATAAGAATATCCCACGGGCTGCAATGTAAGAAAAAGCCAAAAACTATGGATAAGCTATTACTATAAGAATAGTCTGATGTAATTACACGGCCAAAAACTATGGATAAGGTATTACTATAAGAATAGCCATGTAATTAGATCTTACATGGCTACAATGTTGAAATGTGGTATCAAGCATGTAGGGTTGCAAGTGCTCAAAGATAGTAGTACTAATTGTTATAGGACCAGTTTTAAAAGTGTCCTACCATACACCAAGAATTATGTAAACCCTTGAGCTCGGGGGGGAGGGAGGGTCACTATATGTAAACCCTATATATCATGTGTGTTCAAAGGCTATTTTTTAAATCCCTTCTCTAAATTTTATGAAAAATTAACCCTTTTTCCATAAAATCTGTTTTAAAGAAAATTTGAATTTGCTCTCACACACCCCTTCTTTCTGTTTAAAAAAAGTGAATAAACTATACCTTTTTTATGCACTCACATGATATATTCACGTATTCTTGAGTGACTCCCCTAAGTACTTGAGAAAGCTTAAAAGTGCTTGAAAGTGATCCACTACTGAAACATGCTCCATAAATGCTTAAACAGCTTAAAAGTGCTAAAGGAGGGCAGTACTTAAATGTGGTAAAAGTGGTCTAGAACTACTTAAAAACAAGTGCTTAAAGACCTTAAAAGTGGTAAAGGGTAAGACTTAAAATGCTAAAAGTGGTCCATATCTACTTAAACAAGGTCCACAAGTTCTTAAAGACCTTAAAAATTATAAAGTGTAGAACGTAAAAGTGTTGAAAGTGGTCAAAAGTGATCTAGAACTACTTAAAAGGGGTGCGTCAGTGCTTTGAGATTTTAATAGTGGTAAAGGGTAGTACTCAAAAGTACTAAAAGTGGTCAAAATAGTCTAAAACATCTTAAAAGGGGTCCATAAGTGCTTAAAGAGCTTAACAATGGTCAAGGGAAGTACTTCAAAGTGGTCAAAAGTGGTATAGAACTGCTTTAAAGGGATCCACAAGTGCTTAAAGAGCTTAAAAGTGGTAAAGTACTTAAAAGTGCCAAAGTTGCCCAGCTAGTAATGCTTTAGTACTTTTGTAGGTGCAATGTGAGTACTTAGAAGTACTAAAATTTAAGGGTTTCAAAAGCTAGTGTGACTGCTTCAAAGCACTGAGAGAAACAGCACTTGAGTAGTAGATATTATAAATTGCTAGTACTGCTTGTTAAATCTAACAGGCACTAGAGGCAACCTGCAACCCCTTACCATGCTCACTATAGGTGCTTATTAGTGCTACTTAAGACCAAGTTAAATTTCTCATTGTTACAACTAATGCTGCAAAATAGTCAGTCTTAAGAAGTAATGAAAAGACTGAAACCCTAAACCTAAAAATCATTTAAGACCTCTTGACTCTTGTGTTCTAGATGATGAGTGAGATGCCATTATAGTATAAATTGTGCTAGCATTGACCACATCCTTAGGACATACCCGGTCCCATTAGTTCCTTTGGCTGATCTTACCTTTGAGATACAATAACAACTCCTTAAACATACAAGTTTCATGAATGAACTTTAATTCAAAGTCTCTAGCTACTTATTTCACAACATTATCCTATGGCTACCTACTAGCTTGCACTAAGTACTATGGTCTCAATTCATTCATCAATGTACCAATTGGCTGCAAAAATGCACTACCAGATGGATAACCACAAATTGTTTCTTTCTCCACCCCTTTTAATAGAGGTTAGCAATACACCATGTCCCACTTGGACACAAGTATTTAATCCAACATGTCCCACTTGGACACACGCATTTAATCCATGTAAGAGTTAGACCCAAATCTCTTAAATAGAAGGCTTATACTAGCATTCAAGTTTACTTTAGCCAAGAATGAGATCCAAAGTTAAATATATTTCATCATCCAAACGTGGTGACTAGGAAATTGTGACAGTCCTAAAAACAAGATTTTAATTCAAATACTCCTTAACTTCTCTTGGTCTTTTAATTCTTTCAAGTCATACTTAAATCTTTGTTTTTAGCTTAATCAATTTTCATGTTCTAATCAACAAGATCATCTCTAGTCGCTATATCTAAGTCGTAACTATGCTTACATGTTAGTCCATCCGGTCTATGTAGACAAGATAGTCAATCTTGATACCAATTTCTAAGACAAAGCTTGACAACTAATCTCTTAGGGGAGTAATATCTTCTAAACTATTTGGAATTAGAGAAAAGTCAAAACTACAAAGTTTTAAAAATTCGAACGCTCTATAAAACATATCTCTGTGAAGGTTCTCTAAAAATAAGTTCCAAGGTCTTTTTGAGAGCGTTCAAAATGGCCAAAGTTTTGTTTTTAACATAAAACTATCAAAAACAGCCAAGTGCCCCACTTTTCACTCGAATAACTAAAAAACAAAAGAGATTTGGCTTTCTAGAGTCTCATACCCTCTTGTAGAGTTTCATGTCGTCAAACTTTTGTTTTTACGTTGTGAGGGTAATTTGAGGCCCACTCTAAACATGGTGTGTAGATAGAAGGAATGTACATATGTTAGTGTGAAATGAATCAAAGGTGGCAAAATGGAGCGTGGCAGCCAAGTGAAAAGGCACAGGTACGCAAAAGCAAAAAGGAAAGTGTGTGGTGGAAAAAAGAAGATGGGTGGCACAGTATTTTGGAAGAAGGCAAGGTGGTGACGAGGTAGAAGAGGGAGAATTGTGGTGGATTAAGATGTGGTTTTCGCGAATGTTCCTAGAGAGACCACCAATGAGAGATTACAGTTGAGTGGGATCTTGCAGGTCAGTTTGTTAAAGGTTTCAGGGCGGCTAGAGTGCCTGTAATTTTTTTCAAGATTTCAGAAGAGAAGGACAGTGTAGTGAGACAAGTTGTTTGAGTCGTCAGAGCAGAGAGAGCGCGCGTAGAAGTCCAGACAATCAACTTGCTGGTGTGTCTCTACGTTCTTTGAGGAACATTTCTATTAGATACTTGATCCAATTCAAATTTTGCTCAACTGTATCTATCATTTGTCACAACTGAGTGCTGTCTAGTTTGTGTATGAGAAGGACCTGCTATTATCAGTAGTGGTTTTGAGAGTTTGAAGTTGTGTCGCGCCAGGATCTACTTGAGAGGAATCCTTAAGTTTTTTATGTTTTCTTCTTTTAGTTGAACCCAGGTCTTAGGGCCCTATTGAGACACTGAAGTGTTTGTGGTCTATCTAGAGTAGATAGAGAGTTTGGGTCTCATCTTTTGTTTTGATGTTTTGGTTGTGATGGAGATGTTGTTTTGTTTGAGTTCATGGAGATGAAGCTCCTGTGTGTGTCAGTCTGATGCTTGGAGAATAGTTTCTAAGTCAGTTCTGACCCAATCAGAATCAGTTGAGAAAGTACAAGAGCAATTATGTGTCAGCTAAACATCAGTATCGTTAGCTAAAGGTGTATTGGGATTAGTTTGGCTTGTCTGAGTTCAAGGGAAGGGATCTTGGGTAGGTGCTAACTCTCATCAGTCAACTGTCAACAACAGTCAGATTGGCTTGAGGTCTGATGATGTTTCTATGGGGCAGCTATGAGTCAATTGTTGTCAAAAACTAAGAGTCCATGTTGATGGATCCTGGTGTGGTTTAAGTGGTTTGAGCATCTAGAAGTGTCAACATATGCAGAGGAGAGGATGCCTACATCAGCTGAGTCAGTTTAGTTGGTTTGGTTGGGTTTAGTCAGATCTGAGGAGGCAGTTGTGTGTGCTAGTTGCAGCAAGGAGCCAATAATGTGATATCCCTTCGAGTTTAGAACTGCCTAAGTGCTTGTGTGAGTCAGAGGACATGTGGGAGAATGTTTCTGTTTCAATTGAGTCTACTGAATCAGTTTACTCTATTTCTGTCAGCCAGGTCTATCTCAAAGCCAATTCAGTTAGAGGGGTGTCAGCTATGTGTAAGCAGAGGCTAACTAGCTCCGAGAGGTTTTGAAGCAAGGTTTTGAGACAAGCTGATGTTGGGGAACACTCTTAGAGCCTGGAGGACAATTTTCTGACTAGGGACAAGTGGAGGATTTCAGAAGCAGTTCACATGAAATTTTGAGATAGTAGCTGGAGGGGATTTTGGTTAGCTGGATGTCAGATGAGGTCAAGAGAGGCTTATAGGTGGAAGATCAGAGGTGGTGGAGGTCATAGCTGACTAAGGAGGATAGCTCAGGAGGCAGCTGGGTCAAATAGGGAGGTTGGGAGGGTGTTGAGGTGTTCGGAGGTGTCAGCTAGGATGAGAACAGTAGTGTTGAGTTGATTGGTGCCCTCATAAAGAAGACACATTGCCATAAAACAATGCAAAGTCAAGAGTGCCTTTAAGGTAATGAAAGACACGCTTCACTGCTTGCCAATGCCTAGTGCCAGAGGGCAATGTATAAATCTGCTCAACTATGACACTGCATACTGAATATCAAGACGGGTAGTGCATAGGTAAATAAGGCATCCCACAGCTTACTCATAAGTGGCAACATTAAATGGCTTGGAAGAGTCATCAAGTGATAGTCGTAAGCCTGGTTCCATAGGAGTAGAAACAAGTTTGCAATCTGTCATTTGAAACCTTTCTAAGAGCTACTCCATGTGTCTCCGTTGAGATAGCATGATGCCCCCCTCAACTAGTATAAACTGAATATCCAAATAGTAATGCAAAAGCCCCATGTCTGTAACATCAAATGCATGCTGTAATTCACATATGGAAGCTAAAATTTGTTCCTCATCAAGACCAGTCACAAGTATATCATCCACATAAAGGTTCAAGAGATTATGAAATCATCCCCTTGTCTACGAACATAGAGGATACTCTCAATAGGACTATTCTGAAAAATATGAGAGATTAAGTACACTGCACGCATGAATCTTTTGATACCAGGCACGAGGAGCCTGTTTAAGCCCATAAAGTGCTTTAAGCAATCTGTATACTTTATGCTTTGCATCTTTCTAAACAAAGCCAAGAGGTTGCGATACATAAACCTCCTTCTGCAAATCAACATTCAGAGCAACAGTTTTGATATCCAACCGATGCACATTCCAACCTTTATGCACAACCAATGCAACAATAGTGCATATGGTAGTCATACATGTAGAAGTAGGCGCAAAAGTCTCCTCATAGTCAATGCCCTCTAGTTGGGCATACCTTTTGGCGACTAAACGAGCCTTATAGCGATCAATCGAGCCCATAGTTGTCAGATATCATACCGTACGATTCGTACAATATGATACCATACGAAAAAATACGGTATGATATTTAAAAAAACCTTATCATACGATAAAATACGGTGTTTTAAAAGAATACTTATAAACTTAGGTGTTTCCAATTTCAAGATATGGAGTATTTTAAAAACAAGGGAAGCATCATAGTATACAGGAAGCTCAAACGGCCATAGACAAGCAAAAACAAGACCATTACCCAAAGAAAAAATATTTTTTTTGAAAAAAAAATCCCTTTTTTAAAAAAAATCCGTGTATACAATATTCCGTACGATATGACGTCATTCAACATATAGAAACAACTATGATCGAGCCATCAAGCTTGTGTTTCAATTTATACACCCACTTTGTGCTTATGGCACGCTTACCTTCTTCGAGCACGTCACATAACTCCCATGTAGCATTCTTTTCAATGGAGGCCAAGTCCGAACGCATGGCTATAACCCAACTATCACTCTCCAATGCATCAAAATGAGAAAGTGGCTTCTCATTACATGTAGTAGCAACATCGACTATGTCAACAAAATGAGATGCATGTCGAGACGCAACGCGGTATAAGTATCGACAGCTTGCTGTCACGTAAGGCATCAATGAGCCAGAGGGAAACTCTCTGTGAGTCACGAATTGTTGCATCCTCTTCAACCAATGCATCACCCATCCTGATCAAAGTGTGGCAAATCTGGAGCAATATGAAAAATGTTTGGTAGCTGATTTTGCTGAATTTCAGTACAACAGGGGACTGATTTGGAACCAAAGCAGGCTCAACAGGTTCAGCACATGTACCAAACACCATTTCTCAATATCCCCTTATTGTACAAAAGAGCATAACGCATCAAAATCTATTATGTCATATATGGAGCAGTAATTAGACTTTGAGACCAACTTTTACAAGTGCTGAGACAAAATAAGAATCTTGCGAATCCCAAGTACATACAAAGTATCTGCAAGAGTAAACATGTCCCCACTACATGTCGTCAACTCCACATTGGCATATGATGCATTATTAGCACATAGAACTGTACCACCTACTACTGGTAGTGCATCTCTCAAGGTAGCAAACAACTTCTTACAAGAGGTAATGTGTTTTGTAGCACCACTACCAATAAGCTTCAGATAAAGACAAGCATAAAGTAGACATAGAAATAGCATTGCATGTGACTGTCAATGCATAACCATCATCTGCAAATTTTGCCTCTTCATTGGTGTCACTTGTAGCTGCAACAAGACCTTGCTGCTGCTTCTTCTTCTCACTCTCTTTACGCTTCCTGCATTCCTCAACTACATGACCAGGTTTCCAACAATAGTTGCATCTCTTTTTCTTCTCAGTCTTCTCTTCTTTAAACTTAGGAGGATTTGAATAGGCTTGTGCTTTTTTTTCTCAGACTTCTCTTATTTAGACTTAGGAGAATCTTTAGACCAGTATTGCTCTTCTTATAACAAGAGAACTACCAAATCATCAAATGTGTACAAATGTGAATTTCTCGTCGTCAAGAGGTGAAGAGTGGTAGCAAACCCTTGATAGGATTTAGGCAAACGATTGAGAACCGTAGAAACAAGTGAATTGTCAGGTATCACCTCATCAATATTGATTAACTGCTCTCGCAAATCCTTAGCACGAGTGAGAAATCTATCGACAGAATCACCCTCATTCATATCCTCCGTGTCAAGCTTTTTTCAGAGATACGGAGATACGCTACACGAGCTTCATTGTGGATCTGATATAAAGAGGCAAGTATATCCCATGCACCCTTAGATGAAGTACATGAATGGATATGAGGAATGACTTGCCATTTACACGGGTAGAGCGAGCGCTGCTATGGCAGCAGAGGCAAAAATCCCCAAATCAAAAAATTGATTTGGGGGTTTTCAAATTAACTGTTGGACGAAGCCTTTGGAGCAAGCGGCACTAAGGAGCAAGTGGTAGAGCAAGTGACGATAGCCCCTTCGTGTGGCAACCGACGTTAGCTGGCATCGGCTATTGCAAATCTGGTAGATCTGGTTCATCAACGTTAGTAGGGCAACCAACAATAATAGCTAGTAGTACGGACAACAGTGCTAAGACAAGTGTGCACTAGGCAACAAGGCGACCAGCAATAATGTGAGCACTGATGCTAATGTTGGGTCCTGGAGTTGATGTCTTGCAAGGCGAGCACTCACACACACACACACACACATAGTTGAGAGAGAGAGAGAGACAGTGATGCTGCAAAAGTACACATGATAAGGATGAAAGTACAAGGTACTAATAGTTCTAGGGCAAAGTGCCCAACACACTAGAGTGTGTTCACACAAGAAAAAACCCTTGCCTGCACACAAGGTAAAAAGTGCCCGTGTGTAAGATTGCTCACACCAAGACTTCCCGGAGGCCAAAGACTAACATTATGAAGCCTAGAACACTCTAGACCATTATTTGTGGCTCGATAAAAGATCTCAAAGATCAGTCTCCTTTGAACCCAAGTGATTCTCTTCCAACTTGCCTTAATTATATGAAAAGTATTCTTACTCATCTTGCAGATATTAAGAAGACCATTGAGGAGGATGTTGTCATAGAAGAACCAACCCCATGAGGAGTTTAGTTACATCGTTACTACACTCACTAATTTGCCAGCTCCAAAGGTAACGATGTGGAAGCATCCTCAAAGCCTTCTGAGGGTTGTTGGGACCCAATTATGTGTACACTTCTCTTGCTACGCACTCTCTCTCTCTTGCGTAATTCACTTTTGTGGAGGGTTCTCTGCTAATCAAGTAAAAAAGTTTCAATGAGCTTCCGCATGTAACATTAGTGATCCCACACACATAGTGGATTGTTTACTTGCGTTCAAGGAAAACTGTAATCACTCCCACTAAGAGAGAGAAGAGAGATTGAGTCTAGTGCAACTGACGACAATGTGCCCTTGACATCGACTGACACTATAGCAACCCCATCGACTCCATCACTTTTGGTGATGACACGAAAGGATCTCGACTCGAAGATATTTAAGGCCATTGCGAAGGCCATGGTGCCAAGGGCCTTGGCTGCCCAGGCAACCAACCCACCGGCTTCCCTAACACCACCACCACCACCACCTCTAGCTTCTTCAACCCTCTCCCAAGTACCACCTCTTGCACAAGCACTACCTAGTGCACAACTTACTTGTACATCTTCTATTGCACAACCCACTCCTTCAAAAAAACCAACCTTCCATGCTTCTTCTATGCAACTCATTGCTATGGAGATAGCACTGCAGAATGAACATGACATTCGGATGAAGCATGTGGAGATGTCTTTCCAGCTTAGTCTTGAGAAACCCCGAGACGAAGAGGATAAGCGTCTCTTTGCTTGGGAGGCTCACCTCTACACAGACGAGATCAATAACAAGAACCAACAAGAGGTGGAGAAGGCTCACCTCTACACAGACGAGATCAATAACAAGAACCAACAAGAGGTGGAGAAGCACTAGCAAATAAGGAGACGAACGACAGCGATAAGTATAGCATCAAGCCTTCCTCTAAGATCTCAACAAAAGAATTGCTCAGAGCCAGGTGTTAACTCTTTTCCGGATAAGGTCACCTTCAATAAGTATGATGGTAAAGTCGAGCCCTTCACTGTGCATTCATGAATTCCCCAATTCGGCCTCTTATTTTTTGGTAGTACATAGATCAAATAAGGATAAGGTTACCCTGGGGCTAATTGTCACCTCACTAGCGATTCCTCTGTTGTTTCTTGTGTCACACAAAGAAACCTGCTCCTTCCACCACAGTGTTAACCTCAACAATTGTCGCTACAGTTGAACCCATCAAGTCTCCCACACCTGAACCAATTGTCAGTTCTACAGAACAGTAGAGGTTCAACCCTCGAAGCCTACACCTGAGCTCAACAAATAACACCCCTTAAGTGTCTTGGCACATTCCATCAAAATCTTTTTTGACTGTGGCTCATGCTTGCTCACCACACTACCTTGAATTTGACTCCACTAGACAGGATAGTCACCGATTTAGCAATGGAACGCATCTACAGGTTACGTGTATTGCCCAAATGGTAACACTAATATTCTCACAGCTAGAGTTTACACACAATTTCTTGGTATTTCTTGGTCACACCACCACTTCGTGTCGACAAGATTTTGGGCATAAATGATTCAAACAAATACAAACCTATGATTGATTGGGTGTAAAATGATTCAAAAAAAAACAATACAAACCTATGGTTGATTGGGATGATAACTTTTTGACTACAAAGACCTTACCAAAGTCGATCATCATCACCCAAGAGTGAACAGTCTTGTAATCCTAACACTAGTTCTACATAATATGGTTGATATAGTTGGAACCAACAATGTGAATGATTTCTCAAGAACACACAGGCAGAGTACCATAACGCAAAGCTAGAGAAACAAAGAATAACCACCAATGACACAACATGCGTCTCCCCAACAAATTTGACACACGTAAGCAACTGAATCCATGCTTCGATGGATACCAAAGCACAAGACAACAATACCTTCAAACATTCCAAAGAGGTACCATGATACGACATCATTATTATTCAGTGCAAAAGACCCTGAAGAAGCTGATGCAACATTCTACAAGAAAGATCTCGCATTGTTAGAAGAGTACCTGCCAACATTGCTGCCCTAATCGTCAAGCTAAGCACGAGGGGATGTCACAAGCATCACAGCACTTGGCTTTATATTAACATATTATCACCGACAAGTGCAAGGCTTGAGGCTGGACACTAGGCATAGTCATTATGAGCCCTTGTCCAAGTGTACTGTCTAGGGTTAGTCAATGTCGAGCATGTCCAGCACAAGTTAGTGTAAAGCCCGTTGGGCAACCAGCTAGACACCCGATACCCACTAGTCTCATGAGATGCTCTACCTGACATGATCCTCCAGATACAGCACGGTCATAGATGTCAAGGATGCACTAAAATCCCCTCACACTGTATCATTGTAGCACTTTGACATTAACACTTACACAAGGGTGCTTTTTTTCTTTCAGCTCTAGTTGAGTTTTTCATTATGCCTGTTCCATGATTATGTCACTTCATGTACACATTGTAACACTTTTTGGTCTCATAGACGCTGTGAAGATATGTTGACATTAATAGAGAGAGAGAGAGAGAGAGAGAGAGAGAGAGAGAGAGAGAATTCTATTAATGTCAACAAATCTTCACGAGAGAGAGAAAGAGAGAGAGAGAGAGAATTCTATTAATGTCAACAAATCTTCACGAGAGAGAGAAAGAGAGAGAGAGAGAGGGATGGAGAGAGAAGCTTGCTAGGCAATCGGAATTGGCCTTAAGCTTCTTTAACTTATGATGGCTCTTCTTTACACAAAGGATAGTGGCTCTCTTAAGCATGATCGCCAACGTACAAAGAAGGGTTTGAAATAAAAGGGTTTTGGAATGTACAAAGAAGGGTTTGAAATGTTTGCCTTTGGAACCTGCAAAATTGTTGATGGTGAGTTGTCAAGGGAAATTCTCAAATTACTAAGAAGGATCACCTTACATGGCACTCACGGACATTTTGCTTCACGTAATTTGAGCTCACGCAGTGCCTGCATTTCACATAGAAGTCAGGAGACCCTTCTTTTGATCTTGCAAAAGTTGAAAGTGCTTCCATATGCTGCTGTTTTACAATTGAGAATTACCATAATAGCCACAGATTTTCGTGCAATGCGCTTCTCTTCATGCTCGAAGGTTGCAATAATTTCTTGATTGACAATAACATGAGCTTCATACATGCCAGATTGATAAGTTGATTGAACATCCAAGGATAAAACTCTTCCTTTGCAAAACTGTGTCAGCTCACTAATGGGATGCAATGAAATGGATCCTGGTGTTGGCAAGGGTTCTAGAAATGGTTGGAAAATCTGCAAAAGAAAAAAACAGTTTTCTCACAAATCCAAATACTTGATCCTCTTTCAAAGTTGGCATTTAGGCTGGTCACAAAAATGCTCCCACATGTCAGGAGGGGCCCATACAGGCCGCCCACCATCATGGATGGGAGACAATCTTGCCTGTCCATTTCCCTGCCCCTCCCAGAAACAGGCATCTTCTGTAACAACCCTTATATGCCAAAATAAGACCATCCCTCAATCTTTTCATGGCTTCTGAATCATGATTACAAAGAATGCAACTTTTAAGGCCCTGTGAAAACTGTAATTCAGACCTTCCAAACGATCTCACCATCCAGTTCACAATCCAGAAATATGGCAGCTGCTATGGATGGGATTATGTCACCCAAACCCTGTTAAAGAAAAATCATTGGAGTGATGAGAACAAGTACCACATAGATATTAAACTAAGGTAATCCATGTCTCCTGTTAAAGAAAAATCATTGGACCAATGAGAACAAGTACCACATAGATATTAAAACTAAGGTAATCCATGTCTCCTGTGTTGAAGTGTGTGCGTAGAGAGAGAGAGAGAGAGAGAGAGAGAGAGCTGCTTATTTGTACAAACCTTGGGTGCACAGAGTCCGGTAAAACCATATGCAGAAGGCATTTTGCTGCCTTTGCTTTCTTTCTCTAGTGTTGCTGTATACACTGACATGCTCTCTCTCAAAGAGTGGGAAATCCCAGTTAGGAAAAGATGCAGCTTATTCCTTGCAGCAGCACATGCCAGACTTTCCTTGTTGATAACAGATTGCTTCATGTCATTTATGGTGCCCACATCCAAGGATTCATGCATTGCGATAAAATGCCTTGACACGTAGTATGAAAGGATGCAGTCCCCCAGGAAGGCCAGTCCTGAGGAATGTAATCCACCTTCCGAATCTCCAGGGTGGTACGAAAGGGCCATTGACAAAAAATCACTATTTTCAAAGTGATACTTGAGTTCTCTCTCCATATCAGCTATGTCGCATGGGGCCAGAAAAGTCACACCTGCAGCTGCATTTACAGACATCACAAGTGCTGCTTCTGCGGCAGAATCAGGGTAATCAATCCTGATCTTCAACCACGACATGGCTTTCAGACCACCACTGACGCCTCCATCCAAAGCATAAGACCCAATGATAGCCTCCACAACATCTGCCAGAGTCCTCCAGGAGATCATTTGCCTAACTCCATTTTCACTCAGTTTCAAACATTTGGGTATTGGTCCAGGGGGGATCCATTCCCTTACTTGAAAAGGTTCATTGAACACATAAGAAGCAAGACTGCAAGCTTTTGCATGCTGAAACAGTTGCTTGTTCTCCACAAGGCTATGCAGAGAGCAAGATAGGCTATCCTTGTTCATCAATGGGTCTTCAATGTATAGTGCAGTTACACCCATGAAGGTTAGGAAGGTGTCTCCAAGAAGCTCAAGCCGTTCATATGAAAAATGGGAGTTGTATGCTCCCGATGTCAAGGCTTCTTGCACCTATTTCAAGATCCAATATCGCAGGTTCCAGATCAAGAGCATTGTAAAAAACAATTAAGACATGCTGTTAAGAATGACTTTCCGGTTGTACCTTGAAAGCAGAAATGTGTGGATGGATGGTATCTCTCAGCTGTACGGCTAACAATGCATTCTCAAGACCACAAAGGATGGATGGAAGCCGGAAAGCTCCCCTCAGTAGGCAGCCCTTAAGTCCTGTGTGTAGAATACAGACCTCTGGAGGCAGCTTTACTCGCTTTGATTTTGCTCTACACCAGTGAGCTTCTGGTGAATATCGGTGTTAGGAGGATGGGGTTGGTAGTAACATGTTATACGTGGCATGCAGTGCCATTAAGACCAAGTGATAATACCTTGAGAGGGTCGTTGAAGAAAGTTACCCATGTGAGTTAAGGTATACCCTACTAAGAGTGGCTGGGAAACATGCTTCAAGTTGACTTCATACCTAACAGAAACAGCAGACAAGATCATGGACTCCACTCTTCATCAAATCCTCCAAAAAGCACAAAGCTTAAACAGTCAAGAACTATCAAGAGTTACACATAAGTGGAAAAATGGAATTAAGAGGCTACTTGTTAAACCCCCCATGCTAACAGACCCTGCGATTAAGCATAAACACAAAGGACACACTGACATCTAGCTCACCGCCAGCACGGGGGGATGGTAGCATCGGAGACATGGCTCCACATGCAAAGTCCCCAGCACCCAATACCACCAAGACACACCCATCAAATGTAAAACTATTGAAGGAAGGACTCACCTTCGCAGATCTGTGTGTGTGTGCACGTGCATGAGAAAGAAAAAGAGAGAGATTGTATTGAACGTGTATGTGTGTGTGTGTGTGTGTGTGTGTGAGAGAGAGAGAGAGAGACACAGAGAGAGAGAGAGAGAGAGAGAGAGAGAGAGAGAGAGAGAGCAAACATACCTTTTCAGCCAAAGGTCTGCGTAAGTGGAGAATCCATCATTCCCTTGTATGGCACTAAATCCACAAAGCTCCTCCGAGATCCCAACTATGAAGCACGGCACATTCCAAGGACCATATGTTACAAAAGCATCTATCAAATCACCCTCCTTACAATCTCCAGACTTCAATCTCAAGCATCCATCCACAACAATGTCACTGTCATTATGAGGACCATCAATTGTATCTGGGCCTGGGGTTGCCTGATAGTGCATCCATTTTCTGAGGTTAGAGTTGCAATGAACCAGATCATTTGCAGCAGTCCAGTCAATCAGCCCAATCGCCGCCCATGTTTTACAACTCAAGTCGCCTTTGTCTTTCATAGGCATGACATAGTATCCCTTTGTTTTGTTCTCCGTCGTAGCAAATGTTTTTGAGTCCAAAAAGCTTTTTCCAAGCACAAAACTAAAAAGCAGTGTGTTGAATACTTGCACTGAGATTACCTGCCCCAATCCCAGAGACAATTTGATTTTCTAGCTTAGTCCAAAAAGCTTTTTCCAAGCACAAAAGTAAAAAGCAGTGTCTTGAATACTTTCACTGAGATTACCTGCCCCAATTCCCATAAACAAATTAATTTTCTACCTTACTGGATTAAATAGCTGTAGACAGACAAGGTACTACGAATTCATTTATCACTCTAAGTATGTAATTTTCCTAAACAAATATATCAAACAGAAAACTGTTTGCAATGCCCAAAAGACTAGGCACATTTAGGTGCTTGTGACAGACATAAACAATCAGTGCATCCTTTCTTTTCAAGCAAGCCAACTCTACTTGGCACATGGTTCACCATGCTACCAAACTTGCTGAGCTTCTCCAACCAGCACTGCTGAAGGTTGAGGATAGAGTTGGGCTCCCACATTCCCTCCCAAATTCATGCCTTACCCCTCCCCTTGCACAACCTTGTGCAAAATCAACCCCCCTCTCTCTCCTCTTCAAGCACCCAATCCTGGGTCATGTTGCCCCTTCCTATCCCTTTGCACTGCTCTTGCACCCTACATTGTGTTGCTATCCCCGCACTGAGCCATCCCTACTGTAATGTGGTGCCCTAATCTTGCGGTTGAATAACTATTAAAGAGAATAACACTAGAAAGCATTTAACCAATTCACACAACACAAACAAACACAGTACCACACACCAGGGGCCGGAATAGTCCAACACCCCCTAAGGAATTCTTTATTCCAACAGAATGGGTGCCAAGCACCAAATTCCCAAAATACAATATCAAACCAAGAAAATTAGGTTCACCTACCCATGCATCTTGAGAAATCCACCGCCCAAACCACTTAGCAAGGGGAGACCACCACCCAAGTCCAAGACAAGGGAAGTTCACATCAAGCTTGTGTGGATCTCGCAGGCACAACCCAGTCTCACGTAGGCTACTACGTGGAGCTCCCAAGTCAAAACTGGTCTCACATCAAGCAAGGATGCACCCAGGGACGACGATCCCTAGTCTTCAACCACCTCCGGAAAAACTAGCATCAGCTCAAGTACATCTTTACATCTTCATGGACACCATCTACAACGGAAACCTTCTCAAATGAAGAAACAGGTAGGAGGAGGAAGAGCTAGGGCAGCCCGGACAGCATCAAACCAAGCCATACAGCTTAAGAAACAGGTTGTACAGCCTCTGAAACAACTCAAGGATAGGCTCTAGGACAGGCAGCCAAATTCCGTACAGCTGCACAAAATATTTACAAGAAAATATATACAATGCCTTCCTTCTATTTATAGATTCATCAAAATTAAAAATCAAGTGTAAACCTGTTCACAATGTTGTGGTAGAATGTATGTGTCTCTTGAATCTTGCCGTAATTTAGTTGAGTCAATTGCAAAAAATCCGCTTAGATGCTTCTTGACGGTTGCTTGAGTACATTTATATACCACTTAACATCAAAGATGAACACTCTGAAAGCTCTAAATCCAATCTCCAAGATGTCTTGAATCGTTCCACAATATTCAAGTTTCTTTGCTATAGTATTATTATCCCTTCTACTAGCTCGACTTTCTTGGTCAAAACTTGTCATTACACCACAATCATATGTGATTCTCTTGGAGTCCACACGTTGAGTGCGGAAGTGCAGGGCAGCAGACAGGCGCACCTCCTGGTCATACAACATGTGCCGAGGTGGTGTATGAGCTAGTACAGTTGATGGGTGAAGGCGCCTAGTTCACAGGCAGATGGGGAGGGTGGTTGGAGTAGGTGGCTGTAACATGCGGAAGCTCTAAGAGTCTTCTTTCAGCCCTAAACACCATCCTGGAACATGCTTGATGTGAAACACATACAGAGAATAGAGAAGAGAGAGAGAGATAGCTGAGTATTCAGTATATTCTTTAGTACAAAAAGGTACATCTTGGCTATCCAACTGGCTGCCCCATCAAAAAGTGGTGAAACACCTAATCTAATCCTAAGTCTATGACCCAGTCCAAGGAAGGACTGAATGATCAAAAACGATGAGTAAACATGCCTTAAATAGGCTTTGGAATTTCCTAGTGGACTGGCGGACTACTGTCAGCCAAGTCCTGGACAAAATCATGCCACTTTGCTGCAGCCAAGTGGTCTTGTTTCCCTTTCATGCAGAGGTCCACAGCCTCCTTTGTCCTCCACCAGTCCTTCCCTACCCACACCAGTAACATATGCTGCTCCAAAATCTGGTTCTAATCCTGTCTTTTGTCTTTTATCTGTTGCCCCTCAAGGGTCAGCTCTGAGATCAGCTTGCACACGTCTTGCACATGACATCCCCCTCTGCTAAACTTGATGACGGGATTCCAAATTCTATTCTTGGATGATTGTCATCATCCCATTGTCTATTCACAGAGTCCCAAACCTATCATCCTTCCCTTCCTGGCAACCTTTTCACTAAAAACCCTGGCTAGTCTCCAAATCCACTCCAAATCTGATGAAGATCTGTGCATCTGTTTCATCCTGTCCCCTTTAAATTCATGCCCTATCCCTGAACAATTTCTCTGGTCTTCTTTTCCTAAGTATTGAGTCTAGCACTCTCACTCCACCCCTTGGAGGATCATCCTCCCTTGGAACCTTTGCCTAAAAGCCTTTCCTAGTGTGCCCCAAGTGGCACCGAACTCACAGGACTGCCATTCCCCTTGGGCCTTGTGGAACACTACCAACCAACCTCCTGGGAACTTCTTCCGCGTCTTGTGTTCCTCTCCTTGGACTGTGCACCTTCAACTGGGACACCATCAGTGTTTAGCCTTGCTAAGCCTAATACTGAAACAATGTTGCCTGGTTCCCACACCACCAAAAGATCAAGACACAGGCGATGGTTTCATCCATGCGCAATGCAGTGCGGGTGGGTGGGACATGGGCAGCAACAATATCTCAGAATCAGCCTGAAGCTCTTATACCAATGACACATGCGGAAAGCTCTGGGAGTCTTCTTTCAGCCCTAAACACCATCCTGGAACATGCTTGATGCAAAACGCATACACAAGATAGAGAAGAGAGAGAGAGAGAGAGAGAGAGATAGCTGAGTATTCAGTATATTCTAGGCTGCCCCATCAAAAGGTGGTGAAACACCTAATCTAATCCTAAGTCTATGACCCAGTCCAAGGAAGGATTAAATGATCAAAAACGATGAGCAAACATGCTTTAAATGCCATATGCACGCCCGTGCCATCACTAAATCATCTGCATGAACATTCTTAATCCCTGTTTATTCAGCAGTTAAGTCATCATCAACATCTTTAGCATTAACAGAAGCATCAGCATTAGCATGAACAGCATCGACCACATCATCATCATCAACAACAGCATAAGGAGAGTTTGGATGACCAGTTGGCAGCCAGCCAGGCGGCCATACAGCAGTTGGCAGCCTTCAGGTGGGTTGAGGAAGCAGGCGGCAGCAGTTGGTTGAAGGCCAGCTTCGGTTTGGACAACATCTAGTTAAGCACAGCATTTAATGAAGATTATAGTGAATTTTTGTCAACACAACTGGCCGACAGCATCTCTACTAGCCGACTTGTGCCTCAGCATAATATATAAGCATCAATCACATTCAAGTCATTCCATCAAGTGATCATTCAGTTCATCATTCATCTAGCATCAGTCTAAGTCATGTAGAAGGGCCACGGTCACCCCTAGGGGGCTGACCATAGCCCTAAGTCATGTACACGCATCATGTAATCTTTTTGTACCATATTAATACAGAAAACCCTGACACCCAATCTCTCTCTTCTTCTCTCTCCTCTATCTTAATTAAACCTTGCCTCGACACCCACTCCCTACTCGCAGAATATTCCTAAAAAGAATAGATACTACACTCATTGCCAAATGTTTGGACATGTTGATGATGAGTGTGGCATCAAAGCCAGGAAAAACAGAGGTACCAACCCCAACACCAATAACGCAAATCGCCAAAACAACCAAGGTGGTGGCAATTCCCCCAATTGGCAGTCGAGAGGGGGTAATGCTCCAGTACCTACTCTACAGGGTCCCCCACCAAGGAACCAACAACAAGGCGCTAATACAAATTGGCCTAGATCTTCTCAGTGGGCGAACCATTGGACAAGTCGCTCAAGGTCCACATCCCCAGTTAGTATCCTATGCCACCCCAGAAGGGATGTCTGATTGGCCATCTTACACCTCATCCCGACCACTCGGCCAATGTCGCTCAAGCCACATCTGAGGTTGACTCTGGCCACTCTTCTGTAAGGAAGAAGAAACAACGGGCTAGACGAGGCAGTCAGCGTGTGGAAGTTTCTACCCTCGTTCAGATCTGTCAGTTTACCTGATGATCCACCTATGCCTTATAACACGCGGAAGCTCTGGGGGTCTTCTTTCAGCCCTAAACACTACTGGAAACATGCTGATGCAAAACGCAGACATGAAGAGAGAGTAGAGAGAGAGAGAGGAATGCTGGAAATTCAGTATATATCATATAGTACAAAAAGGTACTCTTCTACAGCCCTAGGCTGCCTCATACAAAAGGTGAACATCACCCAAAATCTGGTCCTAATGCTGGACCCTAAATGAATGACTATAACAATGAGCTCTTGTGCCTATTTATAGCCCTTGGGACATGTGGAGAACTAGCCGACTGCTGGTCGGCCAGCCTTCTTGGCATATTCTTCATAAACGCTGGTTGGGCAGGCCTGTTCACACTAACAATGAAGCGCTTGCTGCAGCCGCCATGATCTGGTACAGCCAACTGGTCCTGTGTCATGTGCATAAAAGATGCCATGGACATTCTCAGATGCTGGTCCAGAAGAGGCCCAGATAAAGAGTATAAACTAGATAGAGCCAGGATTTTTGGAGCACAAAGTGCAGATTAGCCAGTGTCGACTTGGAGCAAGGCATGGAGGACATGAAGAGGAAGCTGTTAGCTGCAAGTGGGGAATGTTGACTGCATCAGAAGATGACATCGGCTCGACCAAAAGACAAGGCGGCTGAAGGCGCAGCAATATAAAGAATGATGTCCAGATAGCGCAGCTTTAATGATGAATATTACTAGTCGGCTGGCCGACTGCTGGTCAGCCAGCACTCCAATGTCCCAAGAGTACTATAAAAGGCCACATGTGCTGATTATTGGAGTCATTCAACTCATCTAGGAGTTGAGTCCTTAGGGTCCAAGTGGGGACCAGATTTTGGTGATGTTCACCTTTTTTATGAAGGCAGCCAAGGGCTGTAGATTAGGAATACCTTTTTGTACTATATGAATATACTGGCTTTTCATGTTTGCGTTTTGCATCAGCATGTTTCCAGGAGTGTTTAGGGCTGAAAGAAGACCCCCAGAGCTTCCACGTGTTACATCCTGTAAGCAACCGACAGGACCCCTTCCTTGTTTTCCATGCCTTGCTCCAAGTCCATCACTGCCAAACAGCACCCTCTGCTCCATATCCTAGCTTTAATCTGTTTTTCTTGGCTGCCCCTTTTGGATTAGCCCTGAGAATGTACATGGGCATGTCATCGAAGCCCACCCAACTCTTCCCTGTGACCATCTGGTCACTTGGATAGTTGATAGTGGAGCTACACACCATATGGCACGCAATGCCGACATTTTCATCTCTCAACGTCCTACTAAGGGTGAAGTTCGATGTGGCAACAACACACTGATGCCCATCAAATCTATTGGCACCGTCTTATTTGACACAAACACAGGCCCCAACCAGGCAACCTTGGACAATGTCTTATCTTGTTCCTAACTTGGGCCTCAACTTACTTTCTGTATCCCAGCTAACCCAACTTGATCGTGGAGTTTACTTCAACAAGTGAGTTGTCGAGGTGATTGACGAGACCACCGGTCTTGTTGTTGCCCGAGGTCAAGCACAGAAGGATGGCTTATACCGGATGTCTGCTTTTGCACCTGAGCCATCTTTCGAGGGTTCTGAGTTTCATTGGGTTCGTGCCGATGTGACCAAAGCACCTTCGGACACTGAACGACTTTGGCACTATCGCTATGATCACCTGCCCTACGACACACTCTATTAGTTGTCTAGGGACCAGTTGGTTGAAGACATACCCTGCCTCAAACTGACAAAGGATGTCTGCCAGCCATGTCAAATGGGTTAGCAACATCGTACACCATTCCCACATCATGCTACTCATCGTGCTCAAGGTATCCTCAAGTTGATTCACTTCGACTTGAGTGGGCAATCCCCAACCCCCTCCTTGAATGGGTCTCTCTACTACATGCAGATTGTAGATGACTATTCGAGATACATGTGGGTGTATTTCCTGAAGCATAAATCAGATGCCTTCCAATACTTTACCACGTGGGTTCAATTAGTCACTAACCAAATGGGTGTCTCGATTGGGATTGCTTGCAGTGACAATGGGGGTGAGTTTATCTCCCATCAATTTGCCGAGTTCTTGCAAGAGCAGGGCATTCAATGCCAGCTCACCTCCACCAACTCCCCCTCACAAAATGGTGGTAAGTTTATCTCCCATAAATTTGCCAAGTTCTTTCAAGAGCAGGGCATTCAACGCTAGCTCACCTCCACCAACTCTCCCTCACAAAATGAAGTGGTCGAGCACAAGAACCAAACCGTTATGGATATGGTACGCTCCATGCTCTTTGTAGGAGAGCTACCTGAACGCCTTTGGTCAACATTGCAGTGTACATTCTGAACCGTTGCCCCACAGTCGATGTCCCTCACAGGACCCCGTTTGAGGCATTTTATGGCGAAAAAACGACTATTTTCCATCTCCATGTCTTTGGGTGTCATGCTTACACACACACTCCGAATGACACAAGGGACAAAAGCTTGAGCTAAGAAGTGAGCTGCTCATTTTTGTGGGCTACTCTTCCAAATCAAAGGCTAACAAAGTCTTTGATCCAAGATCGAACAAAGTCTTGCCCATACCACCCAATCAAGATTCTCCGACTCTACCACATGAACCCAATCAATCGACTATTACTCCGCCACTTGAGGAGCCTTCCTCCTCCCGACAGCCACCCCGGGACCCTTTACCCCGCTTGTACCAATAGACCATGCGGGATTCAGGCATGCTTCCCCATGATACCCCCTTGGCCGGTCCTCGTCGGTCCACCAAACTCACTCCTCGTGCCTCATTTGCCTCTATGTTTCAACAGACTATGCGGCACATGATGAGCCAACATCGTGGAAAGAGGCAATCAAACAGCCAACCTGGAAACAGGCTATGGAGCAAAAACTTGAAAGCATTGACCATAATGGCATGTGGTCCTTTGTGGATCGCCCTCGCCATAGGGTCATCAAAAACAAATGGATCTTTCGCACCAAATTTAAAGTCGATGGTACCTTGGACAAGTACAAAGCCCAGCTTGTAGTGCAAGGCTTTCGCCAAAAAGAAGGCATTCACTTCGACAAGACCTTCGCATCTACAGCTCGAATGACGACAATCCATCTCTTACTTAGCTACACACCACAAATGGCCAATCTACCAAATGAATATCAAGAGTGCCTTCCTAAATGGCATTCTCGAGGAGGAAGTCTATGTTGACCAACCTCCAGGCTTCCCGCTCCTCGGGCATGAGGACAAAGTCTTCCACTTGCATAAAGCTCTTTACGGGCTTAAGCAAGCCCCCCGAGCATGGTATCATCGCATCGACAAATTTTTACGCAGCCAAGGTTTTCAACCATCTCACTGTGATTCCAATATCTATACACACAGATCAGGGGATAATTTGCTACCTAGTGTTATATGTCGATGATCTAATCATCTCTGGTCCAAATCAAGCCAAAGTGGCTAATATTATGGCACAATTGAGACGAGCATTTGAGATGACTGATCTCGGTCTTCTCTCATATTTCCTTCGCATGAAGGTGATCCAACATCCAGATGGTATTTTTGTGTCGCAACAAAAGTATTGTCTTCAACTCGTTACTTTCTATTTTCCTGATGGTGCTATCCCTATGGCTACCCCTCTGGATCCAACCATCAAACTTTCAAAGAAAGAGGACTCACCACCACATGAAGAGCGAGCCTACCGCCAACTGGTTGGGAAACTCATATCCAGCTTTTTGACAAATATGATTCTTTGATCCAGTGGCCTTTACTTTGTAGAGAGGTGGTGATTCATTGTGATCAAGGTTCATTCTCTTTGACCTACCGCTTGAAAAATTTGTCAAAATGGATGGGAGAAGGATATTACTTCCTCAAAATTTTTAGTTATAATTGGACTAAAGTAATAAGTATAAAGAAAATGTTATTCAAAACCACCACCTCCTCTTCGACCCATGTTGAAGGGGAACACGCCGAACATCCTGTTTTGGAAGCACTTTCTCCAACTCTGGTTTTGATCTAAGAATTGTGTCCACATTCAACTCATTCGGGTCTTAGCCCATTCTGTTGGTCTTAGGTTATTTGTAGATACAACTGAATGGGCAATACACAAACTGCATTGCCCAAGCTACAGTGAAGATTTTTTCTCCACCAGCGACATACCACTATAGATGTGTGAAAGCTTTAAAATAGTGAAGCCCAGGCATCATTGAGATTCCCTTAGGAGAGGGATGCATGGTGATGCAACATTTCATGTAACAAAAAAACAAAAGGTGAAAGAGCAGTAAGCATTCCAAAGTGATGAAGAATATGGATCATGATACATGATTTCGCGGGATGAAAAACCTACGAAAGAAGAGCCGACGGTCCCATCATTAACATTATGACAAGGACATTTGGCACATCTAATGGTGTCATCATTGTAGTATTGATGAGGAAATTTTCGGGTGTCACCATGGGGACACTTGACACAACTGATGTTCTGGTCTAAAGGCAGATGTGATATAAGAAAATAAGCCTGTTATGATGAGGACATTTGGCACGTGTAATGCTGTGACGATTGATGCCATGTCAACGAGAACATTTGGCACATCTAATGGCGTCATCATGGAGGCATTTCGTGCATCAAATGTTCTCATCGATAAGGGTACAAGACAAACCAATGGGGTGATGTGATATGAGAAAACATTCATGCTACCATGAGGACATGTGGTAAATCTAAGAGTGTAGTCGTGGGGACATTTGGCACATCTAAGGCAGTTCACACACTCATGGTCTCAAATAATGGCCTCGTATTCCAGGCCATATGTGTAAACCCACTATTGTTCTCACTGGCGGAGGGCAGAACACAGACTAATGAATAGAAAAGAAAGGATTTACAAAGAAAACAAAGCATGTGAGGAAATAAGAGACTTACTTGGTCTATGTTGAGGGAGACCATGCCAGCTTGGGTGAAATTAGCGGTGACGCATTCCAAGTAAGGGAGGTAAAGCCTGACAGAGAGATGGTTGGCAACCTCCTCATCAAGCATGGAGTGGTTGAGGAGAACGAACTGTGTGGGAGGGGTTATATTGATGGGCTCTTGCCCTTCCTTTACCATGGTATATTGCATGAGATATACATATAGAGAGGCCATATTACTATCGTCTGTTTTGGATGTGAGCGGGCGCAAGACATCAGGGAAACCCATCTCATAGCAGGCAACAGCTGCTGCTTCTGCTGCTGTTTCTGGTTCTTCTGATGTTGTTGCCATGCTCCACTGTGTTTGCAGTATACTGCTCGAGCTTACACGAACAAAGTGGCTCTACTACCGAGTATAGTTTTGACAAAGGGTGTATGTATTGTATGTATTGTATTGTTGTTGCCATGCTCCACTGTGTTTGCAGTATACTGCTCGAGCTTACACGAACAAAGTGGCTCTACTACCGAGTATAGTTTTGACAAAGGGTGTATGTATTGTAGTGCTAATCAAAACACCTCCACCCTAACCACACTTTCAGAAACAATAACTGCTAATCGAAACACGTATTACACTAAATCTAAACTAATATGGGTACCAAATTCTTTTCACTATTAATTAATAAGTGACAAGGGCTCCAACCTTAGTAAATGCCATTAAAAAACAAATCATCAAATATTCATAAATAAATAAAAAGTTCACAATTCCTACAACATTAGATCGCTTGATCATTGACCGCAAGAGCTTTGATTGTCCAAAAAAAAACTCCTCGCATAGTCCCATAGTGTAGGCAGGACCAAGAAACGCTACACCTTTTCACAAATGCATATTTATAATTGTAATGGTACTTTGCCTTGGAGCACCATGCAAAGATACTGTTTTTCTTAACATTACAACCTTATAATTTTGAAGGTTTTTTTTTAGAGTTTTTTAATTAGGCTTTCAAAATAGCTTTTATTTGCTTCTTTTTTCCCGATGCTACATTACATCTGCACACTTGGCATGGCTACATTTATGATTGGCCTTGAGTTTGTGGAATTGTTCCATGCTAGGTTTGTTGTTCTTCATATATTCCTCCTAAGTCGAGTTAGAGTTCGTAGTTCTTGTTACCATAGAGTTATGGGAGGCTATCTCTGAACTAGGGTATTTCGGAGCTTGATTTTTTTATAGCTTCTAGGTTTGGGGGCTTTTATCTATGCTGGAATTAGAACCTCTTCTTGGCCCTCTGCAATCAATCTCCCGCCTCGCTTTTAGAGCCACCACTCCCGAGACGACAAGAATTCACACAACAGAATATGAGATTCTCGTCACCATGATGGAATCCTCCCAAGATCTCCTAAACACAAGAAAAATACATGGTTAATTCCCAACAAATCATATATCTAAGAACATCGGATCACCCCACATAGGGGCCTAAGGCTCCATCCATACAAACCACAATAAAATAAAGCCATGGCATCCCATACCACTAGGACTTACCCTAGCCGAGCCATCTGTGGACCATCTACATCACAATGGACTAATCGCAAATGGGTGTACTCATGGTCTAGATAGAGACCCCATGCACCCTCCAGCCTTGTGTAACTAACCCTTGAGTCCCTCCTTCCCCACCTCCCTCTACCTACATCAATATTATAAAGACTATAATTATTTTGTTTTCTTTTTCTTTAACATGAAAACCTTGTGAGTTTTGTTTCCTTTCTTTCTTTAATATTAGCATGGCACTTATGCTTTGATATTATCCTTTTTCATGAGAGTAAAACAAGGTCATAGGGTTCATAAAAAGACCCTAGCATGCCCAACATAAGTCTCTTACTCTCTTTGTGCTCATAGAACCTTGCTTTTGCCTCCTCAACAAGCCAAACACAAACAAAGAAATAAAATGATGAATTTTTGTGTTGATGTGAAGATATGGGAAGATCTTTCATTGAAAAGGTTTTGTAGTTTATACTGGTAAGATGTACTCTAAGGTAAATTTGAGTGAGATCAAAATCGAGATTAAACTTGTGGTAGTCGAAAATCCCAAACAATCTAGAAAAAATCAATTCAAAAATTTACAATGTACAAGAGGTAGTTTATACTTTCACGAATCATCACTAAAGAATCAAGATGTCCAAGGCTTTCTTAGACATCATTAACCATGCATCTTACGAGATGGTATCTCCAATCATCATTGCTTTTAGGAAGCAATATAATTTCCAATCTTGAACTTGGTGCTTTTGTTGGATGATCCCTTGCTAGTTGAATGAAGGGATCTAAAACACACATCTTTTGTGTGGAAGGTTGCTTTTTAAGAAGATGAGGAGATAACTTTCTCTCTAAAATGAAGAGATAGCATTTCATGTGTAATTTGCAAGTTTATTCTATAGCTCTCAATGCATTTCCTTAGCTAATGGGATAAAGTGAGATTTTATTAAGTGATGCTTTTGCTTTTTTTTATTGTGCAAAATTTTTACGTACCGATTACCCTTATGCAAGTTTACAAGAAAAGCTTACGTGTTGAAAGACTACATGTGAAAAGACACTTAATCACAAGCAAAGGTAACATCATTTAGTGTTGCATACTGTACCCTCCTTTCCTTATTATTCTGTATCTTAGTGTGACTAAATCACTGCGATAACACATGGCTTTTTGATGTGTAGAGGATCTCCTATGCCCATACCTATTACCTTATGGAATTTAATGTTTAAAGGATCTCCATATGGATTGAAAATGCACATACCTACTATTAGCTTATGCAAGTTTATAATAAAACCTTACGTGTTGAAAGATTGCATGTGGAAAAGACAGCTAATCACAAGTAAAGGTAACATTATTTTGTGTTTTAGAATGTGCTCAATCACAATCAAAGGTAACATCATTTAGTGTTGCATAATCTACTCAATCACAAGCGAAGGTAACGTTATTTATTGTTGCATAACATACTCTCCCTTCCTTATTATTATGTATCTTAGTGTGACTACAGCATAGCAGTAACATATGGTTTTTTAATGTGTAAAGGATCTCCTTATGGGTTAAAAATGAACACACGACAATTCTAGATTGTTTGGATCTCTAAATAAGATCCTTTTGTACTTTAAAAAATTACTCTAATAAGTTTTTGACTTTAAAAGTTTCTATAGAGTGAGCATGAAGACATTTGATTTGGTGTCAAGCTAATAGATAGGGTAGGGCACCATTCGCAAACGACATTTTGCGACTTTGTTCTCTTATGATGGACCCTTATCTTGGCTTGACTTTGTACAATAATTTTGGCCTTATTTTCTTTAATTCACCTCACTAGTATTAGAGTATCATAAGCAAAGGTACATGATGTAGTCCCTTTCCTTATTATTATGTATCTTAGTATGGCTAATAGAAGACTATGGCTATTTGGGATACTTTTGGTCTTACTTCAAGGTTATGCATTAATATGTAGATATATGCTTTAATAAGCTATACCGAGAGAGATTTGCTTGGTTTGGGATGGAATGGGTAGGTCATACAAAGGGGATGCATCACACGCCACTTGGGTTATCCGATTGGAGTTGATGTTGATTCACAGGCTTTATTGGCATGGATTTCTACAAGGATAAATGATAAGATTGTGTATTGGAAATCTCAGGGTTGGCTTATGCATGTTCGGCTCAAAGTGGCACAATCCATTATGATTAGCATGATATCTTTTTTCTTGCCTTTATTGCCATGGACGGGCAAAGCTTTGCATCAGATACAATAGCCGATTAGATTTATGCTATGGAAAAGAGCAGGAAATAAGCTAGGGCACACATGGATTTCTTGGGAGCATGTTACTACTCTGAAGAGGAGTGGAGGGGCAGCCCTATTAGATGTCAGATTATATATGGTTGCTAGGAGATGGCCTTTGTTGCAAGATATATGAGCCATGGGTGGTAATGACTAAGGCCCTCATGGAGGTCACACTTGTGCATGGTAATACTAGGATTGATGGTACATGGTGGGATGTAGTGAATGGTTCCCAATAGGTTTGAGTGGTGGCTTCACCTATACTTTCTCATTTGATGGTCTCATGGAAGGAGGTGTTGGCAGACACTAAATGGAAGCCTTTAGATCAATGGTTTGCAGTTGAATTCTATGGCAAGTGAGGTGTTGGCTACTTCATGACTTTTGGAGTGGCATGACAAACTTGTTAAATGGCCAAAATTCAATAGAATGGCTTGATTGGGACTAGTGAGAATTTTGGATGCTTTGTTGCCACGTAGAGGCCGCTTATTGTCTTTTCAAAAAATCCGTCAATATTTTCGGGTTCCACGTGGATATGTACAGTTATGGGAGAAGGTGAGGGCAGCACTTACACTGTTTGGCGATATTCCTCAGTTGGAGGATCAGCAACCTTGGTTAGATTGGGCATTTAGAAAGCCTCAGGACATTGTCCACAGCATACAACAAATCAAGTGTACCACATGATGGTGGAAGATAACTGCTGGAGTCACTGAGAAGGCTAATAGGATATGGAACATCAAGAAGAGTCGGGCCTAGTGGAAGGAAGTAATCTTACAGGGCTGGTGGTCTAAGATTCCATATCAAGGAAAGGTGTTCCTATGGCACATGCTAGTTGGAGGCCTACCATTGGGGGACCAGTTGGGAAAGCGGCGGATTGCTTCTGGTAATTGTGTGTTTTGTAATACTTGCTTGGAAACATGCCCGCATTTTTTCATTTCATGTCTGGTGGCAAAGGAGGTGTGGAATTTCTTTTCTCACGTATGGACTTTGTTGGCAGCAGATAGGCCCGTAAAGGTTAAAGATTGGATTTTTTGCAAGATTTTGAATGGGCCAGATAATCCAGAACATTAAGTTTTCTTTCATGTTTTCAGGTGGACAAGTTTGTGGTGTATCTGGTTAACTAGGAATGCCTTCATATTTGATGAAAAAGTTGGTATTACAGCTCACATAGGTCGTATAAAAGGGTTACTATTGTGGCAATCCCTTCCTTGCGGCGGTCAGCTCATTTGGTGGAGAATGACACGGCTATATATTGGATGAGGGTAGTCTAAGCTACACCTATGGTTCGGAGTAATTCATGAGGGAAATCTAGTACATCATAGGGCGGCCATGTGGCCATTTATAAACTAATTTTGGTAATATATGAGAGAGAGAGAGAGAGAGAGAGAGAGAGAGAGAGAGAGAGAGAGAGAGAGAGAGAGAGAGAGAGAGAGCAATGGAAAACTCAACCTCTGCTTATATGCCACGGTGAGTGAAAGCATGATAGAGTAGACAAGAGAAGGAGAGAGGGAGAAGAGAGTATATATTAACACCATCAATCACCCACACAATCCCTAAGCATCCATGCAATAAGGAAGAAGAGGAAAGCATACAAGTAACTTAATCATAAGTGCAAGAAGAATCAAACTCAATTTGTGAGAATGGGATTATGTGTTTTCTCATTAGTCAAAATGTCTTATATATAATACTTATTTATACAATGTTCGATCGCCCAACTAATGTTTGGGGTCCCGATAAGCTAGTTTAAGTTAATTTTATAGCCTAAATGTATATGAGTAGCATTACATAAGTTTTAAGCTCGGTGTTTGACTATCTTCCAGCATTACACAAGGCGTAAGCTTGGAGATTTCCCTTAATTATTTTACATGTAGTGCACTTCATGGTACAAAATATGGCTTGAAGAAGTTGCTGCGCGTGGAGTGTTAGCTAATGTGGTTAACATAACCCCTCCCTAACCACAGTTCCATCCTTGGTGGAATTGGCAGTGAAGCTCCATGGGAGGTTAGTGGTAGAAGCCGTTAAAGTTCTAGTAGAAGTCAAAGCAGGACTTCCTACAGTAGGTGGTTCAATGAAAGGCTTTGTAGGATGTCTAGAAAAAGCGGTCTCATCATTGGTCCTTATTGCTTTATTTTGTACCAGCCTTGCATCCACTATACTCACTTGTAGTAGTATAGTGGATGCAAAGTATGAGACCCTTGTTGATGTGCTGAAGGACATGCCCTATTGATTTTCATTGAATGCAAGCCATTTTGGGAATTCCACCAAAAGTATAATGATGAGCTTGGCATAGCTTTGTAATCCTGGATGAACTTGCGCATAGTGCAAAGCATCCATTCTTCAGTGATGATGAGAACAAGGGGTGGTTGGGGTGGAGAGATCCATGGAAAGTTGAACTCCAATTTTAGATTCTTCCCCAGGTCCTGAAAAGGTCCCATGTCCATTTGTATTCGATTTGAAAGTAAAGCGGGCTTTATCCTGAGATATCATGGGGCCTAACAGTATACCTTCTAATATCTAGCCTTTAGAAGATACAAACATCGCCACATAGGTTGTTCGTCACCCATACGATCATGCATGATTGGGGTTGATATGGCCTGTATGGGTGGTGGTCACTTAAATCCTCCCCTATCTTGCCTGTGACAACGATGAGATATGGACCACTATTGGAACTTCTGCTCTAGATAAAACTTGATGAGGCTAATGTTAAGGTAATGTGATCCTGTTAGTGTCGGTAGGTCTAGTGGGCATTGGCTTTGGTCCAATATTCTAAGGGCATGGTCAATGTCTATCCCATCTAGAGGATCGCGCCAGTTAAATGGGCAGTCATGTGGGGATGCATTTGTTGATGTTCTTTGCTCGGGGAACTCACCCTCTTTCAAGGCTTGCAGTGGGAGAAAGGAGTGGTTGGCTTGCAAGGTTGAGGCCTTTGGGGAGTCCATTGAGGATGTCTCCAAGAAAGGTGGTAGGGCCGACTTGGGAGATGAGGGGGGTGATAGTGGAGTTAGAGAGGTAGGTGGAGATCTCCAAGGAGGAGTGGCAGGTGGTAAAGTGAAGGTGAGGAGAGGTGTAGCAAAGGTAGAGGGTTGGTCGAGAGGGGGAAAGGTTCCACTGAGTCTTGTACCTTCTCTTTGTCTTTGGCAGAGGGGCCCAAAGTAGGTGCAAAGGAAGAGGGGCTTCCTGATGGTGAAGGGCCCTGGGATGGTATGCTGGGACCACTAGCTTCACCTACTATTAGGGGCCCTTCCTCGGAGAGTTCTTTGTTGTTCTTAGACACATTATCATTGTCATAATCCCTAGCAGTGTTTGTGGAGGCTTTCTCTTCTTCCTTGACCTCAAGTGTAGGCTTCATGGACTGATAGAATTCAAGGCCTCTCCGGATTCCTCATCAAAGATGTCTTGTGGGTTCGCCACATGGACTATGTCAAACAGGTGGCATTTGGTAAAGCGCTTGACTGATGATGTCGGTGGAGTTGAGGTATAGGCATAACTCTTAAGGAACAAAAAGCTCTATGAAATCCCCCTCCTTAAGGTTGTTAGAGAAGTTGAGGACATGGCACCAACATTGGATGTTGAGGCAAAGGACATGGTGGGGGAAGCAGAAGATGGAGGGCTTGGTGGCGAAAATGGAGTTTTGGAAGAAGAGCATGACAAGGGTGGTGTAAGGAGGGACCTTAGAGAGGATGGTTGAGAAAGTGGTGGTGGGGATCTCCTCGTCGAGGAAAATGTTGTGCTTGTTTTCACTGTCATGAATTTGAACACTTTGTAGATGACTACCCTAACCTCAAATTACACCTGCCTACTAATTCCTTACTGCCGTGTGGTGACTTGATGCAATAACTTTTTTGGCAACAATGATGAAGCATGCTTGTGTGCCACGTGCAGTAGGACTAATAGGGCCAATGAAATCTAAGTCCCATTTTTTTCAAAAGGCTGGTCGACTCTGCATGCAGTGGTATCATGTCCTTATATGGCTTGGCACAACATTGGCACTCATCTCATAACCTTTTACAAATAGTGCACAGTCCTTTAAAAGCATTTGCCACTAGTACCTCGAGTGGAGTATTTTCTTGGCTATGGTTTCTAACGCAAAATGTCCACCTACTACCCCTTGGTGTGCTTGTTCCATGATCATGAGATATTCGTCCTCCTGTGGGCAGCGTTTAAGAATGTCATCCTTCTATAAAGAGTTCCAAAAAAAAGTTGGTAAGGCTCACTCACTTTTAGCAGCTTTCTTACATATTTAGGACTCATTGGATATAGGGTCGTTGTTGGACTAGTTTAGCATCAGTGGGTACCATGGGGATGGTGTGTTGTACCACCTCTATAGGGGCTCCTTTCATGTCATGGTATATCCATGTAAAGAAATCCCTGAACTCTTTGAGGAGAGCAATGAACCCAACCTGCTCTTCCTTGTTGGTGAGGTCTTTAGTGATGTAGAGTGGCTTAGAGTCTTAGCCAGATTTTGCCAAGTCTACCTCCTTCACTTCAACAAGTCCATCATAGACTCCGCTCTCCTAACTCATAGGTCCTCATTTTGGATTACTAAACACTTACTTACGATCCCCTATGGTGTATGATTTGTAATGCTCTGGTATCGAGCATAAGTCAGGTTCTTGTTCTTTCTCTTCCTCATATACCTTGATAGCCTTAGCCTCAACCTCTAGTTCCTTTTGGGCTCACATATAGTTTTGGTTCCTTCAGGCTGAACAACTAAGTTTGGGGTGGTCTACAATACATGACTTTTTGTAACTCTTCTCCCTAATTGTCTATAAACTTTTGATGAACGTCTATAGCACCAATGTACTATAGCCAACCTCCCATGCGTGCTTATAACGCTTTCGTTTGTTTTGTTGGTTGTTCTTTCTTATTGCAACCTCCCATGCGTACATTGGTTGTTCTTTCTTATTGCAACCAATGTACTATAGCCATTGGTTGTTCTTTCTTATTGCAACCTCCCATGTGTGCTTATCTTATAACGCTTTCGTTTGTTTTGTTTCTTTAGTGCTATTTTGCTTTGGTGAGAAGATTCTTCATCTGATTCTATTTTTGTTTCACTCATCTCAATTTTGCTTAGTTTGATTCCACTCACACATGTTTGCTTTAGTCCTATTTCCATCTCATTTCTAGACTCCTCACTAGAGGTGAAAGAGTTAGAAGTGTATGAGTCATAATCTTCTTCCCATGTGGATTCAAGCTCACTATACGCCCCGATTCCCTTGTTGTCTGAGTACATGGCACTCATTATTTGCAATGGTACAACTTTGGGGAGTTCCTTGCCATCCAGTGTTACCTATGTTGATCCTCACCTTCCCCAAGTGTCTATGCTGGCCATTATTTGAATCCAATTTAAGTCATCACCTTCATCTATGACCTTTTATTGGGATGGTCCTTGATTCACATCAATCTCCTTCTTACATGTGAAGCAATATTGTAATGGAATAGAATGGTTGGTGGTATCCGATTGATTGTCAAAAAGTCCACCACTATACCCATAAGATGTACATGACCAGTCACAAGGTCTACTCTAAGGATTGAATCATTGAACTACAAGTAGACATGGTTCCTTTCCCAATCATGGACCATTTTAGCTTCATGCATAAATGGTCTTCCTAGGATCACCTCATAAGATTCGGGATACTTGCATCATGATGAAGGTATGCTTCACCCAATGTTTCAATACCTTGATTCTAAGATCTTGTAACATCCTAATAGGTTTGGTGGTTGTTCCATCCACCATCTTGACAACAACGTCAGACAGACACTTTAAGACAAGGTTTACCCATCTTTTCCCAACAGTTCTTGATGGATTAAACTCACTCTTGCACCACTATCTACTAGGACTCCCATTATCGTGATTCCCTTGGCAGTTAGTCTCATCACTCTCAAAGTATTCTCCCAGTTTGTTTAATGGTATTTTGACCACAAACATGGTGTTTTCCTCATCCATTTGAGGCTATGGTGTAGTCTCATATATTGTATATGCATGTCTGCAAAGGGTGGTAACCTAGCATTAAGTTTCCCATTAAGAAGAGCTTTCAATGCAGAAAAGAGTTCAAGGTCTCCACACAGATGTGTAGTGATTGTGGTCTCAGTTTCTAAAGCCAATAAATCCATCAACTTAGGAATGTTCAATGGAGTACCCATCACCTCTCTACCATATGAGGGTGTTAGTGAGATTGGAATCTCCACCTCTTGAATCAGTTTAGGGTTCGCATACTAAAACATTCTTCTAGAGACTTCAGAATCCATGCTTGGGGGATAGGTGAGTTCTCACTGACCTCAAGGATGACACTAGGTATATCCAATGGTTTGTGGGTTACGACAGGCTTTAGATTGTTTGGATGAATAGTGACAGAGATGTTTACTTGTTTTGTTTGTCGTTCTAACTCCTCCTGAGTATGTGTGACCATATCTTTAAGCTCATGAAGTTGTTCCAATTCTCTTATAGGGTCAGGGTATGAACCAAGTTTCTCTTTGTTTGGTTTCTTAGTCTCCTTGGTTTTTATTTGAGTGTCTCTAGTTTGCTTAAAACCAGCCCATGTGTCCACTAAATTGGAATCCTTATCACTATCATTCATGTAGACTTGTTCGTCATTAGGTGTGGTGTTCCTAAGTTCACTCGCTCTATTTTCTCAATTTTGTCCCCTTTGATGGATTTCTTTCTTTTATGGACCCTCTTCTTTTTGGATCTTGTTACTAAAGTAGCATGACTTTCGATTTCTTTTCCACAATATGTGTGTTTTGATCCACGAGTCTCGTTATTGCATTCATAGGTGGGTTAGGGTTTCTCGAAATTGATCTTTGAGTTTGACCGCCCACTTCAATCATGTTGAGAGGTGTGATGGTAGGACCATTCTGTTGATTTTCAACGATAACTTTTATTGTGAAATCTTTGATCTAATGATATATACCATAAGGATTATAGGTTGTAGGTGGCATGCTAGAAGATGCAGCTTGGGTGACTAGTTGGTTTCTGATGGGACACTCAAAGACTCAGTGTGGTCCTTGACAATGATAGCATTGAAGAGGCATTCTCTTAACAGTAGAGTTATTAATGTCTTGACCTCTTCCTACCGTGGGCTAGCTGGTATACTAGTTTGAATTTGCTTCTTGCATTGACTACATAGTAGTTTGGATAAAGCTATGTGGAGTCCTCAGTGTGACATGTGATGCATTGTCCAAGTCAACCTCGTATTCCAGACACTCAAAAGATTCCTCGAAACCTATCTGGTTCAATGGTGTAATCCTCAAAGATGGAGGTTGAGGTCTCAAAACTGGTGGAGGTAACGACACATTTTGTGCATTTTAAATCCTCTTTGTAATAGGTTGTTGTGCCACTTGCTTAGCATTGGGCTGAGGTGTTATAGTGGGCATTATGGCTTGTGGTTGTGATGGAGCTGGTAAAGCCAACTACTGAGGTATGGAAGAATTAGCAAGGGTTTGTAAATACGTGTAGTACTATGAAGCTTCATGACCTTAATGCCCACAAAAAGTATAATTCCCATTATAGCGTGCCCCTTAAGAGTGGACACTCATTCATCGAATGCCTTTCTTGGCAGATTGAGCCCCATTAAAGCTCTCTCCTTGGGTATACATGTACATTTTTAGGAGCTTTATTTGCCTTGATTCCCTCCTAGAGTGCTTTCATGAAGTCTGTGAAATTCATCTCCTTTAAAGTGTTACCTTTAGCAATGGGTTTCACAGTAGAACTGCTATGTCCAATGACTCGGAAGCAATAGATTTAGAATTTGTCTCCCTTGACCATTAGATTACCTTATAATTGGATGGAATTTATTATAACTTTATCCCATATAGTAATCCCCCTAATGACTAAGCTATTATAGATTGCTTCATGTTTAAGCCCATGAATGAATCTATCAATTTGAATAGTATTTATGTGGAAGGCATCGAGAATTTAAATGCTTGAGCCGGCTAATGAAATCTCGTACTTGTTGAAATATACAAGTGAATAGGGTGTGTGCGGGAACAAGCCCTTGGATAGAGGCTGTAAAAGAGGATGTGTAAATGTGAAAGAACCTGTGAAAAGGTGAGAAGAATCTACTTGGAGAGAATAAAGGGTAGCATGAGAAGATTTAGGAAGTGTGGAGATATTCTGGGAAGTGTGGAGATATTCTGGGAAAAGTGAAGAGGTGGAGAGAATCAGGGAAAAGAGGTGGAGTGAATCATGGAGAAATCAGTGGGATTTGATGCTTGATGTAAACTCTATAAATTGAGGCATTGCCCTAATGAGAATTTGTTGGTTTTTGATTATCCATGTCTACATTAATCTATTTGTTAATTCGCTAATTACGTCTTAATTATTTGTGTTGCTAATCACTTTGTTAATGATGTTGATTCTAGTGTTTGATCCACCATAGCTCATCACAATGCCCTAATTTCAACATGGTATCAGAGCCATGCTAATTTGTGAGCCCATTATCTTGCTAATTAGGATTAGTAGAAAATTATAATTTTCCCTCTTTTTTCCAACTCACCTCTGTACCCCCAGCCAGTGGTGGAGGAACTCATTCACCTTGCACACATAAAATTAGGCCAAATCCTTCTAGCACATGATAGCCAACTCTATGCTCTTCAAGCTCATCCAAACAAAAGCGCAAACCGCCAAGGAATGAGGGCGAATTCTGTTGGCACCTTTTTTCTAAGGAGTTTTTGACATTACCACTTCATCAAATCAAAGTTCTCTAATTCCTCTTATCCCAAGGTGTTTTCAAGCATGCTCTACAAGCTGGTGAAGACAGAATTTAATTTCATCAAGTCTACAGTAAGATCCAAGCTCTTCATCAAATCTGCAGGTGACTTTGGTAAAACAGAGATTAAGCTTTCAATATTTGGTCAAATCTTGTGTTTCTTGGCTTAATCCTCTACTAGACTCATTGCTATTGATGCCTTTGAAAGCATTTGAGCTCATTTGAAGTCTAAGGCACCAGATCTGGACTCCCGCATACTCTGTTTTCTACACACAAAACAATGGATTAATTTACTAATCAGTGATTAATCAGTGCTAATCACTATATTTTGGTACAATTGAGGGTTCAAATTAACCATTAGGTATCTGATACAGATCCCTATAACTTCATATTGCAATTCGAAGTTGGTTTGATACTCCAACCATTCCGTACAAATTGGTTACCCTTGATTTAATGTAATTTTTAGGAAAATTGTGCTGATATAAATTTGTGATAATCATCATTTTGCATTTAACCCTTGGTTAATGCTTGTAAATCTCACTCAAAATCAAGATTATTCACAGCCAGAGTTGCATTTGGGAATGTGCATGAGAATGAATGCTATATGCATTATGTATTGGGCACATTACATCAGTGTAAAAATGGGAACAGACACTGCCCTTGTCTAGAATAAGGCAAGAGGTAAGACCTCCCGCATAAATTTGGGTTTGCATTGCATAATGACACAAGATAAACATAAAAAGCCCAAAGGAACTGTCAGCAAAACATTGAAATATGTTGCTCACATGGAGTAAGAAGACCTGACGGACAAGCTCATGGCCCCAGCCATGAGCTTGTCAGCAAAACATTGAAATATGTTGCTCACATGGAGCAAGAAGACCTGACGGACAAGCTCATGGCCCCAGCCATGAAAGAAGAAGAATATCTCTTTCTAAGAAGAGGATCCACACCAAGAAGATCTAAAGGAAGACATGGACACGAGAAGAGAAGCTGCCACAAGAAGAGAAGCTGCCCCGAGAAGACTGAAAGAAGAGACGGACGCGTGGAGAGATGCTGCCACGACAAGAAGACTGAAGAAAAGAGAAGATGTGAGGCTCCAAAGAGTGAGGAGCCATGTGAAAATCTCTGAGAGAGAGAGAGAGAGAGACCCCACAACCCAATGTAACCTGTCCCAACAAAGTAAAACCACCTTTGAGCCACCGATGATGTAGGCCACGTGGTAGATGTATGTGTGAGCACTTTAGTCAAGGTCGTGGGCACTTATAGTAGCCTTGGACACATAGAGAGAGAGAGAGTGTCAAGGACTATGGAGTTTAGGGACTTGAGGCACTAGTCGCGGACTGTCAAGTAAGAGAGAAACTTGATATAGGGTCCAAGTGTGCTGAGATAACTTGAGGGGAGGAGTAGACACTGGTCGCGGACTATCAAGTAAGGGGAGGCAAACTTGGTATAGGGTCTAGGTGTACTAGGATTATTCACTTGAGGGGAGGTGTTGAAAATACAAGTGAATAGGGTGTGTGCGGGAACAAGCCCTTGGTTAGAGGCTATAAAAGAGGATGTGTAATTGTGAAAGAACCTGTGAAAAGGTGAGAAGAATCTACTGGGAGAGAATAAAGGGTAGCATGAGAGAATTTAGGAGTGTGGAGTTATTCTGGGAGTGAATCATGGAGAAATCAATGGGATTTGATGCTTGATGTAAACTCTATAAATTGAGGCATAGCCCTAATGAGAATTTGCTGGTTTTTGAGTATCCATGCCTACATTAATCTATTTGCTAATTACCCACTAATTACATCTTAATCATTTGCTAATCACTTTGTTAATGATGTTGATTCTAGTGTTTGATCCACCATAGCTCATCATTAAGCTCAAATTTCAACAGCATGCTCTTGAGTCCCTATAGGGCCTTGTGGGACAGAAGATGTGGGTGGGTCCATGGTATAGCTGGGTGATGCTTCAAAAGTAGGATCCGTTAAGCTCACAGGGGGTGTTACCATTTTTCTCATTGTGGGCGCTCTTGCTTTGGATGTCCTCACTTCCATCACGTCTTTGGATCCTTTCATGTTTGATGATCCTATGTATACAATCTCAGATGCCCTCCAAGCATTCCTCCCTAGAGACAGATTGAACAATCTCTTCCCAACTAACACTATAAATTTTAACTATGCCTAAATCCACTAAGGTTTCAGTCCCACGTCATACTCCCAGTCTTTTGTAATAAGAAGACGTTGGTCTAGAGCTTGCATGCCTAGTTCTTTACTCAAGGTAGATGCAATGTTATTGTGTGTCTAGGTTGTTAGGCACTACTTGTGTGGTCCTTTGGCTTTGGGTGTATTGAGCTATTTGGGCCGCCAAATCATTATTGTGCTAATTGCAAAGTCTCTTCTTCTTTGGCTCAGCACCCTTGATTAGTGCCTCTACTTCCTGCACTTTTTCTAATGTTCTACCATCAGGCGCATTAGCACTTGTGAAGGGGGTGGGTCAATGGTCATAGCTGCTGTGCAGGTGCCTGGATAAGGATATCGTATGCTCCCTGCTTGTAATGATGAGACTACAACAAGTGTCTCTTTAGAGTTTACCTTAACTCCATCATGTGGTTGGTATGTAGTCAGATTTGGTTCAGAGGTAGTAGTTGGGGAAATACCTCTGAGGTAGCTAGCTATGTGGTCAAAAAGACTAGTAGCTGGCCGGGCTAGTAAGGCATGGTTAGGGTTCACTTCTTGGGACTGGGAATCCTTCCATCGACTCAAAGTCAGATGAAGTATTACTTGCTCCTATTGCAAGTCCTTATATACAATGCTAAACTGGGTTCCGATCGAAGGTCTAGAGCCTAGTGTAGGATGGTATGCACCTAGCTCAATAGACGCACTATCATCTAAATGGGCCTCTAATACACATCCATATTGTAAGTGCATGTGACTTAAGGCTGGCGAGGAGGCAAAAGAATGGTATGCACCTAGCTCAATAGACGCACTATCATCTAAATGGGCCTCTAATACACATCCATATTGTAAGTGCATGTGACTTAAGGCTGGCGAGGAGGCAAAAGAATTGAATGGCCAATTTTAAAATTTTTGAAAAAAAAAATGAGTGTTGGAGAAACTTGTCCAAAGTGGTTTTTAGATAGTTCTGAACACTTTGGGAAGGGTTGTGCATGCACAATTTTCAGGCCACCAGAGGGTTTCCTAGTCTCAAAAATTACAAATTTTTTGGGTTATATGAAGTGTGCCAAAATGACCAACAGCCTAAAACCTATAATAGGCAAGTTTGTGCGTGCACGTTTTCAAAAATTTCTAGATATTTTTTTACCCCCTAGACTTTTACCTTTACCTTTCCCTTTTTTACTTTTTACTTTTATGTTTTTACGGTTTGTGGTTTCACCACATTTACCCGAAAAGGGGTGTCAAGATTTTTGGATTTTTGTTTTTTGTCTTATTTGTTTCTTTCGACTTGCCAAAAAGCCTACCCACGCTAAACGCAGTCAGCCAATAGCTAGTGGCCTAGATTATAGGGGGATTAAGCTTAATTAATCTATGTTATTAACACTAATGCAAAAACGTAAAAAAAAATGGACAAACCAAATAATATGGTTTGTAAATCCGCCCTAAATCATTGCTTCCTCTCCAATTTCTCCGGATAAGGAGTCAAAATTGGGATAAATCCTATGCCCAAAACTTGATTTTGAGGTATGTTTACGCCAATTGATTCAATTTCTAGACTAGTTTACTATTTTTTTTCTTTTGTGTGAATGTATAGAAAATAGAAATATGTAGAAATATCCAAAAATTAAAAGACACCCCAAGTTTAGAAACATTCATTCCCTAAGCTAAAACATACATTCCCTACGTAAAAATTGCAGGAGTTGTAGAAATAGTAGAAATATGCAAAAATTATAGGAATTACGAAAATTGCAATAGAGATTAAGAAGAATTTGTAATAGAAAGTAACCACAATGCAACAAAATATACCATTCGTTCCTTCCTACTTCATTCTTGAATTGAAAATAGACATCTCATGAAATTAAACCGTTCAAAATGCATTGTGGCTATTCCCTGATAGTGGTGCCACTTATGGGAAGCCCTAGCTCCATGGGAAAGGTGTAGGGTGCAACCAAATGTCATGGGGCTTTTCACTTCCGCACTTGAGAGTATAATAGCTCAACCGAGAAACCAATAAGTCCTGGCCTAGCACACAAATGCACAGTCGGGGTGTGTCACTCACCTCGTGAACGCAGGTCTCGCCTGGAATCCTTGTAGGTAGCATCATTGCCCATGGAGCTACACCCGAAAGCTCCACACACAAGAGCTCAACACACACAAGAGATAAGCATGGGAGAAGAGGAAAAGAGCACTCACTTAGATTATGCATAAGAGAATGAGTGGTGAGGGTTACATTTTGCCACACACAAGAGATAAGCATGGGAGAAGAGGAAAAGAGCACTCACTTAGATTATGCATAAGAGAATGAGTGGTGAGGGTTACATTTTGCCTTTTATGTGTGGCTTCTAGGGTTTACACTCTTGGGCGGCCAAAGTTAAAAATTAGGTCCTAGGGCTCATTCAGCCAATGTAGCTTGTGTAAACACCTAATCCACAACTAGAAGTCTCCACCTAAGATCATGTGGTGTGCCTTTAATAGACAAGCGGGATCAAACATGCAAAATAATGCAATATAAGCATATTCTAACGAGATTTGACATTTCCAACAACATCGGCCAAAATTGTTAAAGATGATTAGGTGGCCTGCATTGACGTTGTGGATGTCTCTAGTAGTGGTTTAATCGTTACTCCTTCTGTGTAGCCATGTAAGCTACGATGTTTTCTACTAGGTTCTAGAGAAGGGAGGAAAATGCTATTGGGAAATTTGTTAGGCGGCCATGTGAATGAAAAAGTGCCACCAGTGAAAAGCTTTCCGCCAAGGTTAGGTTGCCTTGCTGGATCTAAAGGTGTGCCTTTGTGATGTTTTATGCCTCATGGGAGATAAAAAAGGATTAGTTGTCGAAGTTGACTACTCTTTCGACATTGTGGCATGGGTCACTAAATAGGATTGTCCCAGCATGGCCCAGACCAGCACCTGCACTTGCTCTACTGCTACTCACTTGGTGAAGGTATTCATGAGGTTTGTCTCTATAAAATTGGCAAAGGTTTCACTGGCCGTCTCGTGGCCTCTTGGTTCATCTTCTTCTTCTTGTGGGTCAGAGTTGACGGGGGAAGGAGCCACTGGGCTGGAATGTGGAGGGAGTTTTCTTGGGGTGGCGGCGCTTTGGTAGCTATAAGGTTTGGGGAGCTCTTCCCAACTAATGATATAATAGAGTACCTTGGTGAGGATCATTGCTACCTTGAACTTGTCGACAGGGTTGGTGTAAATACTATAGAGCTCATGAGATGAAAGTGGTCAGCCACTTTTGAGGGCCTGCCCAGCCTTAAGTGAGCGAGAAGGGAGAGGTTGAACATAGCTATACACGTCCATCCAGCGGTGGTTCGTTAGCATGGTAAGGGCATGGGTAGGGGTGCATAGGTCTTGGCGGATAATGTCTTCCCACTTGACACCATCCTTGTTTACCAGGGCCCTAACGATGTCACAGACCATGCCCTGAGCTTTTGGTAGGGTTTGCGGAGCATGTCGATGGTGAGGGCTAGGGTTAGAGGTTAGTGCCTGTCATAATGTTAGGACAGTATGAGGGCTAGGGTTAGGCCCCAGTGCTTTATGACATCACAGATAGTTCCAATACTAAGATGGGTATCATAGGAGCAGATAAATTGGAAGCAGGTGAGTAGGTGGTGAGGTCAGAGCCCCAAGTGGGAAGAGTTGTGAGGCTTTTGAGTCTAAGCTTGGTAAGGTGCTCCATGACATATGGGGTCCTTTGTGACTCAGTAGCATACCTAGGTGTGGTATGTGAGCTTGTTCTTACTATCTTATTAGATCCAATTGTGGATCATGTGGTTGTAGACTTCTCGAAGTAGCTCCATGTCAAGTGGTGAGAAGTCGGTGGGGCAGTTACCTAGGAGCTTGGCGACTTTGGTAGCCTTCCTCTACTTGGTGGGAGTAAGAAGTACTATGCCCGAGGAGGTCTTTGATTCCCTAGCAATCGCTGTGATGAGAGTAGAGAATGCTGAGGGCTAAAAGGTAGGGAGGAGAAACAAGAAAAAAATTCCAATACTCTGGCTAGGTGCAGAGGAAATAGTGGGACATAAGAGCCCCCCCCCCCTTTTTTTATAGTATTTTACTTTGGAACATACGTATGTAGTGGGTACGTACGTTCATAGGTCATTCTTAGAAACATGAATTCAGAGCTTTGAACATTCTTAGGTGTGAACGTGCATTCAATAAGTAAGAACGTGCTTTCAATAAGTGAGAACATGCATGTATAGATGGAAACATGCGTGCGCATCTTGCTTTCTCCCTTTTTTTGGAGGAATGCCCAAGGTGGTGGTATTCTGACTACTAGAAAAAATCAAGGTGGTGGCATTCTTATCACTGGAAAATCAAGGCAATGGGATGTACCATGGGCCAGGTGTTCCATGGCCTCCCCATCAAGATATACTGAGAAGTCTAGTGATTAGAGAACCAAATGTGGGCACTCTCTATCCGACAATAACCTTTTGTTTTTGGGTTCTTCAAACTACTTTCTTCAACTCTTTGTCTTCTTTCTTTTGAGATTTGTCAATGAGATTTTCTACTGAGTGTCTTTCTTCATTTGGCAAGGGTGAGGTGCCTATTTTTGGCTACGTGGTGGCAAGGCTTACAAGGGAGGCCAGTGGGCGATAGGGGATTTAGTGGTACTAGAGGGCTCTCGACTGCATGAGAGGTGGCTGAGTGTGAGGCGGAAGGAGTATCATGTCACATGTATGTGACATGATGGTCTTGGGGCTCCATGACTTGGGCATTTTTTCCCTTGGCTTTTGCTAGATTTGCGTCGAGGGTTTTTGTGTTGCTAGGAACCTTGGGTTGCCATTACCATCACTCCTTGGTGCCTTTTGTTTTGTGACTGAAGAGGTTGGGGTAGTAGCAGATGGTGTGACCTTTGGGACCTAAATGCTTATGTTACCTACGTAATACCCTTGGGCCACTAGAAGTTTGTTAGGCACCCACCATCTTTGTGGAGTGCATTTTCGTAGAGGTTGGCTTATTGCACTGCTTTGGGTAGCAGAGTTATATCTAATCGCCAACATAGTGTCCTTGGGACTCGAGTAAATCCCTTTCAACAAACCATGTTTTTGGTTTAGGGCTAAGGTTTGGTGTTTGGGTGCATGGTTAAGCCGGCAACATGGCACCTTCTGCCTTGTTCACCTACAGCATGGCTTTGACTACGGACCTTCTGCTTGGTTCACCTCGCAGCCTTGCTCTTCTAGGTCAACAACTTGGGCCATGTTGATTATAATGTGGTGGTTGTCGCCAACTTTTCTTAGTGAGCCTTAGCTTCTCACTAGGCCTCTCGTTTTCGTGTGGCTTTTTAAAAATTTTCTTCTTTTTTCTAATGAATGGCCTTCAAGGCATTCTCACCAAGGGGCCATAGTAGAGTTTAAGCTTTCTACAATTGAAGAAGCCTTGCATTTCGACACCGCTAAGTGTTTCAATGTGTGTTAATCCTTGTGGGGTGAGTTCACAGATAAGGAATGGTTCCAACCCCTTATATTTGAGCTTGTGCTTTTGGTTTTTTATGTTGTACATTAGAACCATGTCCCCAACTTTGATACATTTTTCCTTAAGCTTTTCATCGAACCATTCCTTGAACTTTTGGACTCTCATTATATAGACAGTATGCAGTCGGGCTTCATCTAACCATTCAACATGAAATAATCGATCGATCAGTACATTCCTTGTGAATCTCTCCTTGATGGCAATTCTTAATCTTGGTACTAAGAATTCCATGGGCGATAGTGTGTCTTTTATATGTTAAGTGAAAAGGCATGGTGTGGATGGCGACTGTATAGGCTATCCTTTTTGTAAGCCCAAAGAGCAGCTATTGGTAACTTCTGTTCCCAGTCACATTACTTGAAGTTTCTATCGTCTTGGTCAAGATAGCATAGATAATCTTATTAGTGCTTTTTGCCTAACCATTGGCTTGGGGGTAGTAGGGTGAGGATTTATGGTGTACGACCATGAATTCACTCAGCGGGAACTTGATTACATCATTGATGAAGTGGGTTCCCCTATCGATTACTTGTTTGATCAAAGACCCAAATCTAGTAATTATGTTCTCGTAAAGGAATTTGGTGGTTTCCCTTACATTAGCCGTTTAGTTCGCATAAGCCTCTACCCACTTGGTATAATACTTTGGTAGCAGATAACGATGATAAATTACGCTTGAGTACCTCAAGCTTCTGGATTAATTGGTCCAACAAAGTTAATGCCCCACTTCTCAAATGGTTGAAGAGACACTATTTGGTGTAGGAGCATTTTATCACGGTTGTGAACACCAATAAATCACTAACATTTGCATCGCAGCCTTTTACAAATTCAACTACAAACAAAGTGGGCCAGCAGAAGTTAATGCCCCACTTCTCAAATGGTTGAAGAGACACTATTTGGTGTAGGAGCATTTTATCACGGTTTTGTGAACACCAATAAATCACTAACTTTTGCATCGCAGCCTTTTACAAATTCAACTACATCTCCAAACAAAGTGGGCAAGCAGAAGCCTGCTAATAGAATGCTTTTGGCAGTGGTGTCTGTAGACAAATGTCCTCTCACTACGCCGGAGTGGGCTTACATATAAGGATGCCGACATATTCAAATTCTTGAGGATAGTGTCTCATGATTCCATTTTGGTCCAACTTGTACAGTTGTCCTACAATCAGTTGGTAAGGGGTTACCTTTTTGATGAGGCATCTATCACTATCACAATTGATCTGTCTCTCTTGGGAAAGGCCATTAGCCAAATAATGGGTGATCTCTTTGGACCATTCCAGAATAATGCAAAGTCTAAAGAGTAGGGTATCAGGAAGTTTGTCCTCTACTTCGACCGAACAGTGGTACTCCGTTGGGGATGCACGATAAGTGATCCAAATGCACATGTTGTAAGCACTGTGAAATTAAACTCTAGAAGGATTAACACCCATCGAGTTATCCTTCCCATGGCGCAAGGCTTATTGACTAGGTAGAGAAGTACCTGATGATCTATAAAGAATATAAGTGATCCAAATGCACATGTTGTAAGCACTGTGAAATTAAACTCTAGAAGGATTAACACCCATCGAGTTATCCTTCCCATGGCGCAAGGCTTATTGACTAGGTAGAGAAGTACCTGATGATCTATAAAGAATATAAATTTATTGGGGCCAATAGATAATGGTGGTACTTCTTCATGCCATAGACCATCGAAAGTCCTTGTTCCATGGTAGCATAGTTTTTTTCAGCATCATTCAACCGGTGGGTAAATCTAACAAGGAAATCCATGTTATGCACTCTTGATTGTGCCAAATCGTAGCTAGTTGCAAAAGCCAAGGCATCTATATACACATGGAAAATGATATCCCAACAATTGGGAGATCGTAGAGTTGGTGTGCTTGTTTGCTAGGGTTCTCTTGTTGAGAGTGTGATAGGCCTTTTGACATTCATCCGTCCACTCAAAGACGATGAGTAGCTTGTATAAAGGTCTCGCTATGGTGGCATATAGGATTATAAATCGTATATAGTATCTAACATGTTCCTTGAAACACTAGACACCCTTGACGTTAGTGGTGGGTGGTGGAAGCTTAAGAATTAGCTTCATCTCATTGTCATCAGTGGAGATGCCATGTTTGGAAACAATGTGGCCTAGTATTATTTTGTACCTCACCCAAAATTGGAATTTGAGCGGGTTGAGGGATATTCAATATAATCTACATTTTTTAGGTACCTTCCTAAGGCACCATAGATGTGCTTTCCATTTGGAATTAACACAGAGGACATCCATGAAAACTTCAAGAAACTCCCTAAGGTATTTCTTGTATGCTATGCACATAAGCCTTTGTAAAGTTCTTGGGACATTGGATAAGTTGCATGGCATAACTCTATATGCATAAGTGCCCCACTATGTGGCAAATATAGTTTCATGTTGATAATTCAGGTCTATTTCCACTTAGTTAATAGCCTACTGAGAACCCATCAAGGAAGATGCAGGCCTCCTTGTTACTCATTCTAGCACATACTCTCAGTGAATGGAAATAGGTAATGGTCCTTCACCATGGCTTTATTAACCTTTTTTAGGTTAATGCAAACTAAGATCTTCCTATTTTTCTTAGGTACTATGACTATTAGGGCTAGCCATTTTGTGTGCTCTATCTCATAAATGAATCTAGTTTGTCAATCTCGTCCTTGACCATTCTGAAATACTTTGGATTCATTTGGTAGGCTCTATGTCTTGATGGCCGTGCTCTTTCCATAATGGGAATGGTGTGCTTGATAGTTGTGCTCCTGCTACAATGGGAATGGTGTGCTTGACCACCTATAGGGGTACACCCTTCATGTTCATATATTTCCAAGCAAAGTAGTCTTGGAATTTTGTGAGTAGGTTGATGAGGTCTATTTTTTCTTCAAGAAATAGGTCCTTTCCAATGTATACATGTATGGGATACTTGTCAGGTCCTGCTAGGTTGACCTCTTTAACCTCATTCGGTCCATCGTAAGATATCCTAGGCTTCCTGTGTGGGGTTCTCTTTGCCTTTTAAAAGTGGACAAAGTGGCCACCTACATTATATGTTTTGAAATGCTTAGCAAGCACCTATCTAAGGTCTTTTGCATAAGTTCTCGCTTGTAGGGTGTGCTTAGCTTCTTTTTTAGCTTCGATTAAGGCTTTGTTCTTTTCCCTTATTACAGAGCGAGAGAGTTTTAAGGACTCATTTGATCCTATGGGGTCATCTCTCTTTGTGGCCATTAACCTAACCAAAATTTCATGAAGATTGTGCTCTTTTTTCCACTAATGGTTGAAGTTTACATGGGAGTTTATGGTTTCAATGCATCAAATCCAATGGTTTTCTTTCCCTTTGTGGAAAATATATATGTCATCCCTTTTTTATTTTTTAGGTCCCTAGCTACTACCAACTCTTGGTCATGGATATCGCCTTCAAATTTAGGTGCACATTGGATTGTTGCAGTGCTCAACATATATATGGCTATTCTCCTTGGGAGGATGTCCATAGTTGTAAGAATGTGCATCCAAGTTTCTAAGTCTTTTGGCTCTAGAAGTGAGGCAAAGTCCAAAATTTCACTTTCCTCATCCAACATTTTATGACAAGTTTGGCATATGTTTAGCTTAGTGTTGTTATTTGTGGTTATGGAGTCTTTGACAAAAGGTTCACCATTCATTGGATGAGTTTTCCATGTTCGTAAGTTCACTTTGAGGGTTTTATTTCTCTTTTGAATATAGGTGTGGTCCATATCCCACTCATTGTATAAGTTTTCCATGTTTGAATGTTCACTCCGAGGATTTCATTTCTCTTCCAAACATAGACGTGGTATGTGTCCCAATCATGGACCATTCAGGTCTCTCTCATGAAGGGTAGATGTAGGCTGCAGCCATAGAAATCAGGCTACTAAGAAAAGTTTATCACCACAAAAGAGCGATAAAAACTTAGGCTGCCAAAAGTTTTAATTCTCAAGTTTCGTAATAACCCCATGGGTTTTTTTATGGCTCCCTTAAGAAGCTTGACTATCAAGTTGGTAGTGATGGTTACCCCCAATTCTCCGAACACTACTTGGGTAATGATGCTGACCCCATCTCCTCCATCTAAGATGGTGGTCCTTGTATTTCACACGGAGGATGGCATTTATGTTGTCACTTTTAAAGTAGTGGCCTAGCTTATTCATCACCTGGTACTACCTTTGGAAAGGCTTGGTGATGGATGGCCCTCTACCTTAGCGAGTTTATGATTTTTAGACTCATCTGAGGAGTCTTGATTCGATTGTTCTTCCATTTTCACTTTTAACTTTCCATCCATCCAATCCTTCAAGTCCTTCCATAGGCTTGGAATTCCTTAGAGTAAGGTGCCAACAAAAAATTGCACTTGTTGGGAGGAGGAAAGGAAGGCGAAGAGTCCAACTATGTATGTAGGTGTTTGTCTATTATCACTTACATTGCTTTTGGGGCCGATAATGGTGTATGGAATGTGTATAGACCCTATTAAGTGTGGTACTCTTTAGTCATTATCCAAGAGTTTGGATGCCATGGCCTCAAAGCTTTTGTCCTCGACCCCTAATCCTTGTTTCGACACCCAATATTTCTCGATGTTGATTAGGAGGCCACACTCTAAAAGGCATATAGTTTTAGAGCTTTAGATGTGATAGTTTGTTGTTTTTTATTTGGTTTTGAAGCTTGTTGCATTTTATTTTTATATCTTGGAAGGGGTAACCCTGATTTCATTAGACTTTTGCATGATTTTGAAGCCCATAAGTTTTTGATCTTATTGCATCGAGCCACAAGGAATAACTTAGTAACTGTAATAAGGAGTGGAAAATATAAGCATTGAGCTCCATTAGAGGTGTGTGGATTAGAGTGGAATTGTTACTTTTTATTCACGCATTTCATATTTTTTCATGGATTTAAAGTTGCACCCATCGGTGGGTGTCGATCTTGGGGAGCTAGGTCATTTTGGGCAAGGTTTGACCTTCCTTTTTTTGGCATAAAATGGTCATATTTCGGCCTAATTTTGGTAATTTTTTGTTATTTTTATGGTTTTTAGTAGTTAATTAGGTTATCTTTAGTTGTTGAAAATAATTATTTTTGGGTTTATTTTTCATTACCCAAATATGGGTTTCATTAGGTTTTCATACCTATTTTTAGGTGTGCCAATCATTTTTATCAAATTTTGAAGTATGACATATTATTTTTTACCAGTTATTAAGAGCTATTGGATTGTGTTGTTACACACTAGGGGACTCCAAAAGTCTAGTGGGATTTAGGTTTGTGCGTTAGTGTAAGGTTTGCAAGTGTTTAGGGGACCGGTGGGCCGGCTGGACATGGTAGTATGAAGAGATGCCTATTTGGTGTGAAGGAGTCTCAAGATTTCAAATGGAATGGTGGTTGTAGGAGTCTCAAGATTTCAAATGGAATGGTGGTTGTAGAGAAGAGAAAAAATAATCTTTTTCCAAGGAGAGGAGAGAGCACATATTGTGAGAAAAACTTGGGCATTAAAGGTGCAATTGGGCCATTAATCATGTCCATTTCTTATTATGTTTCTACCTAATATCTGAATTTCCTATGAGTTTTTATCATCATGCAAGGGGGTAGATTAGTGCATTGAGATTAGAGACTACCATTAGTGAATATTGGAAGTAATTAGTGGCTTATTTGGAGCAATTGGCCGAAGTTTAAAGACAATGAGTACTCTCTCTCTAGAGTCCCAAGTGTTGTGGTAATACAAACAATAACTTAAACCGATTAAAATTGTCAAATCATTGGGGTGAGTTTCATGTTTTATGCTTAAATGAGTATATAATTTTATGCTTAAATGAGTATATAATTTGAGACTATTAATAAGAAATTTGAGACTATTAATAAGAAATTTAATTATAACTGAGTAAACCCCGAATATCAAAGGTGTAATAGATTATAATGAACATAATTGATGTATTACATCATCTTAATTATAATGAGGTTAATAACTAATTTAATCATTTTTACTAATTTTGACTACTTGTTAGTTAACAAAAGAGGTATAATTTTTTATTAGTGATAGTTAAATGCTAATAAAAAATAGAGAAACAAAGTTTTAGAAAAGCTTAACCCTAATTTTGGAGCATGTTTACTATTTAAAGATGAAATTTAAAAATCTACATTATTTTAAAGAATAATTAAAGAAAGTAGGTTAATGATGGAATTGTAAGTAACGTGATTTATCAATGATGAATCCAAGGTGGTTTTAGCTACGAAAAATATTTAAGTAATTATTAATGAGTTTTATTAATGATGAATCCAAGGTGGTTTTAGCTACGAAAAATATTTGAGTAATTATTAATGAGTTTTACTAATGATAATTAATAATTTATATGGTTAAGTGGGCTATAAATTTTATTAATAATTATAAAAATAAATTCTAATAATTACCAAAATTCAAGAGATGATTTCTAAGATATAATAGGAGGTTTGTGAAATGCTAAATTGTGGGAATTAATTTTTGATTAATTCAACTAAGAATTTCTTAATATCTCAATATAATTAATGAATTATTCGATGAATTGAACTAAGACTCGTGTTTATTTTTGATGAATTTTTTATGTGTAAAAGTAGTTTTACAAAAATTAAGTCTAGGTTATATTTGCTTTGTTAAATGGAGCTGATTAATAATTTATTAGAGGATTAATACATAGAGTTAGAGAAAGAGTTTAAGAGTACTTTCCCAAGGTTAAATGTTTATTTTTGCAAGTTCTTTGAGTCTATGAAGTTTGAGTGTAAATGGGTTTGATTAGTAGGTACTTGCTTTGTAAAATAGCTTAAGTGATTATACGCTAGTGGGTTAATAAAGAGAGTTTAAGAGGGAACTAGATGTTAATCAAAGAAGGAAAAATGTTTGTGCTGATATGTGAAGAAGGTGTGTATGAAATATGAGTGTTAAAATGAATTGAATTTCATATACATGCTTTAGAAAAAGGAAGATTATCCATTGCATATGAGTAGGATATGGTATTATTTGTGTGGCATGGGGGTTATCCTTAGTGCTCGAATGATAAGGAATTGAATTTCGTATACATGCTTTAGTAAAAGTAAGATTATCCATTACATATGAGTAGGATATGGTATTATTTGAGTGGCATGGGGGTTATCCTTAGTGCTTGAATGATAAGGTCAGTGTGCGATAAGCAGTGCGATAAGTTAGTGGAATATTAAGAAGAGAATAAAAGGGTATTCATATTAGAAGAGATTAGCGATCTAAGGACTACAAATGAAGTACATATTAATGTATGAATAAGTGATGATTATCATATAATTAACCCTTAAGAAGTGTAACAACCTCACATTTGATTGGCTATATACCCTACAAGAGTACAATTTAGAAGGATATTAGTAAAGGGCCATTTTTGGTGCATTTTCTAGGAGTTCTAGCAACGTTACTAAAAGGGATCATTAGTATGAGCATTAGCGAGCATGGATAGCCAAACTTCCAATTAATACGGAGTTGTCTATAGTGAAAAGCTTGATTAGAGCAAGCCTTCCTTACTAAATTTAGGAGGAAAGGTATTCAAGAGCGTTTAGCACAACAAATAGATTATTTATCCTAGGGGATTAATGAAAGTATTGATCATTATATAGAGCATATGGAGACCATCGTGACAAAAATGGGATCTAATGCTCCAAATGAAGAGATGCAAAAAATTTAGGAGGAAAGGTATACAAGAGCGTTTAGCACAACAAATAGATTATTTATCCTAGGGGATTAATGAAAGTATTGATCATTATATAGAGCATATGGAGACCATCGTGACAAAAATGGGATCTAATGTTCCAAATGAAGAGATGCAAAAAATGTCAATTCATTAATGGGCTCCAAAACATGGAAGCTCAAACCTATGTGAGTCTTAGACATCCAATGACATTAGCAAATGCAAAAAAGAAGCTAGATATTGGGAAGAAGCCCAATTAAGTAAATAATGATGGCAAGAATTGCTGTAAGATCCTAGGCCTCCACAATCACAGTTAAAGCTAATGGATCTCACCTATTGGATTGCTAATATGCCTGGAACGAGTGTGCAAGTGTTAATCCCATTTTGGATTAACAAGTATGCTCCTCCAATTGAGGACATTAATAAGTATCATGAAACGACACTATAAATTGAGATATTGGCCACCCAAGGAGTAGTTAAGTAAGTTTTGGGGTGCCCGTGTGAATAAGGGCCAAATGTATATAAGGCATTTTCTCATAATGAAAAGACACAATCCTCCTTTGTGCTATTGAGAGCTCTTCTTTGTGTCTTGAGAGAGATTGAGAGAGAGCATTCTAGCATTTGTGCCTCTTCTATACTTGTATGATTCATGCTTGTGTGGGAGAGTGAGAGAGAGTGATTGCCTTATGCGACGGTGTGAGCGACTCTACGGTGATAGCGTGGAGGTGGAGCTTGGAGGTTTAGAGCTTAACAAGTGAGCTTGGAGGCCTCAAGGGACTCAAGTTTGAGACATTGGTAAGTGCCCTACGATGACAGCTGTGTTCTATTGCTCATCATTTAGGTGAATGCATTGAGTTCCCTCTTGGAGGTGTGGTAGCTCATAACATTTTTGGCGCTATTGCTGGGGAAACACCTTTGTTTCTTCCTTCCTCTTGGAGTTTTAGCTCCCATTGCATAAGATTCATGATTCCATTGTTGTAGGAAATGAATGGATAAGATTTGTGTGGAAGTAAAAAATCGTATGAAATTGGTTGTGTTTGTCGAGTATATGTGTGGTGGAGTGGCCTTAGAATAGAGCTTCACTGTTTTTTCTAGTTAAATTTAATATTTGCATCATTGGAAGCATCAACGTGAATGAGCAGGTTGGTATTCTGTTTTTTTTTCTTTTCCAAAAATTCAACTAGGTGACCTGCGAAGGAGCCTAGAGGGTGCTGACCATACGGTGCTCGGGCTCTGGGTCGCCGAAGATACCCACGCGTGCGTCGATGAAGAAAATGGAAGGAGTTAGAGTTTTTTTCTAAACTCGGGCATAGATCTGGTTGATTGGCCTTACTGGTCCTCAAAACGGATGAGTCCATGGCTCTTTTATATGGATCTGTTGGTTGATCTTGCTGATCTTCAATGGAGAGTCCATTTGGATTTTTTTATGTGATTATATTGCCGGGTACTATGAGCTAGGAACTATTGAAAAGGCCCCTGACGGAACAGGTGGTGAGCGTTCTCGTTTTGCCAATGATGCCATAGTTACACCGATGAAGGAATGATTGGAAATTAGAATTCAAGCTAGATATTTTGGAGGATTATGATCAGTGATACTATGGTTTCATTAAAAGATTATTTTAAAGACAACTAAATCTGTGAAACATGCAATTTTATATTGGGTGTGTAACTGGTGTGACTATCTTGAAGTTTGCTTGAAGCGCCGGCTAGGGGGCCTGGAAACTCTTTTCCCTGGTACCTGGGGCAAAACATAACCAAATTTCTAAATGGATCCTATCACTACAGTGGTTGGCTATCCCATGGGATTGGATAGGGTTAGGCTAGACTGATGGATCCCTAAAATGAGACTCAATTCTGTTAAGTTACGATAGTTGAAGTAAATCCTGGATAACCCTTGTTCTATGGAAAAGAATCAACGGCTGATGAGGAAAAAAGCATTGGACTCTATGATCCAAGTGCAAGTCTCTTCCTTGATTTGACCATGAGACTTACGGGTTCGATCGGATTAGTTTGGTTAGTGAAGACCTTGACTACGTTAGAATAAAATATCATGGAGGAATCGCCTATGTTTGCTGGGCGAGGGAAGTTTTTCCGGGTTCAGTTTTGGAAGAACCGAGGGATTAGTCTCTTGTCCGGATATCTATGGGTGGGCGAGGCTCCGAGTGAGAGGCTCTGCCCTACGCAAGAAGTGCTACTTCTGCTGCTAGCACCCCATAATTTGATGCGCATAGGGGGTAGGGATCTTTCAACCTTAATGCAACCACAAGGACGGATCTGTTGAATATGGCTGCAAAAATGGGCCGAGGAATGGTCAGGGAACTAGGCATTGCTCTAGAATCCCGACCCTCCTAGATGAAGCCACACATCATTTCCAAACTCGTCCAAAAATTCTCTGGGGACGGAGATCCTATCCAACATGTAGAGATTTTTGAATCCACATGCGAAACTTATGGACCTGGCAGTGATGTGACAATGATTCATGCTTTCTCACTGACCCTGGAAGGGAAAGCGCATCAGTGGTTCCGAACCCTCAAACCCGAGGATAAGGTTAACTTCACATGACTCAAGAATGTGTTTGTGCCTAGGTTTGCTTGAAGTGGTGACAGATGGAGCCCTGTGCACAACTGCACAATATCAAACAAAAGAAAATGGAGTTGATGAGAGACTATGTGTCTTGACTCAAGCACTTAAATTCAAGGTGCAAACTACGGGAGAGGTTAACTAACGAGTTATTGCCTTGCTTCTTAAGAGGGGTTAGAGACCACAAGATGCATGATTATCTAGTGCTAGCCCGGCTAGCCACTCAAGATGCATGTGCAAACTAGCAATTGAACATGAAGATAATATGCTGGAATTGCCGCAACCAAAAGATGTCAGAATATCTTTGGCAACAACGACTTCTCGTGTCTCGAGTCACAAGAAATTGGAACTCGGAGAAGGCAAGTCAAAAACATGACTGTCGACGAGCTCACTAACGCAACACTAAAGAAATTGAAGGTAAAGGAGGGAACAGAAACATCTGGGCATGGGCATAACCATCTTTATCCTCGTAGGGAATTGGTGTGGTGCTCTATGTGCAGATTGAATCACACTACCACCGAATGTCCACAATTATGAGCAAGGCTATTACTCTATTGTGCACACTATGTAAAATTAGGAAATCATGACACTTCAATGTGTAGATATAAAAGATTCCAAACTGTTGCACAGCTGCCAGCACCTAGAGCTCCATTAGCTTTACCAACACCACTTGGACAAATCACTGCAGCTCTGCAGGACAACCCAACTCTTCCTGTTTACCTAGGGGGATGTTCCGGGTAAATGACACTTCACCTCTACCACCACAACCACCACAGGCTAAAATCAACCAAGTATTGATTGAAGTGCCATCTGAAGATATTGATATGGTGCATGAAGTAGAACTCAGCGGAGAGTACTATGAAGAAGCTGCAGAGGTCACACTAGAATTCTATGTCCTACAAAATAACACGCTAGTACCTGTGTTTCAAACCACGGTACAGTGGAAGGGTAAGGACATGAACTCAAATAGGAGGAGAGGATCGCTACAATGTTTTGGTTCTGACGGAGGGCTGCATCAAATTGTTGAATGCCCAAACAAGAATGTGGTTCATACGCACCAACAAGTGACTGCTTTGCCCAATGACATGCTAGTACTTACATGTACTAAATGTGGTATTAATCATTTTGATCAAGGATTGTCCATATGGCATAAGTGGTTCGGCTTCCACTTCTAATCAGGCCACCATACGAACCATTAGTGTGCATCCTAGAAATATCACACCACTCAATGTCCTGACACGAGCCCAAGCCTAATTAGGGGACAAGGGGAAGAACTGAGCAGATGCAAGTATTTCCAGAACTGCTGGCCGCAGGGAGAAGAGTGAAAAAAGTGGGTAAGGGTGACATAAGGGTCACAATCCAAGATGGATCCGAAGAAGATATGATCAACAATTGGATCCACCCAATTGAGAGAAGATGGGGATCAAAGGATCAACCACGAAGGGTCGGACCTAGAGGAGCAAAGGGAGCAACCATCAACTCCTAAAGGAGTTGGTGAGTACCCCAATGCCGATGAGGAGATAAGAAAGCTCAAAGACGCCAAGGCCTTAGTAGAAGAATGTCAACAGCTTTATGAAGCCAAGCTAAGGGCTAACTGAGTTAGGGATACAATGTATCCAGGAAACGAGCCAATAAGGGAAAGGGAATTGGACGTACCTACTCCAATTCCAGAAACAGAAGAGGGATCTTAAGCAAACACAATGTCCAGGATGTTTGAGGAAAATGCACAAGGTGAGTCCATCCATTACTTCCCTAGGGATGAATACGATACACACACCTGGGGACGACCCTCAATCTCTCCAGAGAACCCAGAGACATAGGAAGTCTCGCAGTTGTATTGTCCACGCTTGTACAAATGCCATTAGGGAAACTGCTATTTAACCAACCCTATGGACAGACATGAAGGAATGGGTAGAAGGTGGTCTAAGGCTAGCCCATACTATAGAGAAGGTTCTGCCACCTCTGGGGTAGAAAGAACCCTAAGACGACACACAAGGAAAACCTGAGTCATTCAGATACCAATTAATCAACTGGGACGTTATTACGAAAGCGACGACACAAATTCTACAATTTTGATTCATCATGGCGGGTACCAGGCACTGGCTATCCTGGATGGTGGGGTGGGGGTTAGCATCATCACAAAACGTTGGAGAACTGGGGAAAACCCGGTCTAAAAAGGGTAGATCTAATTCTTAAAATGGCTGACGGAACATCTTCAAGGCCCATTGGACTCTGGAGAATGTAAAACTCAAATTCTTTACGTTTCACTACCATCATACATTTGTGGTAATGGACTTCCTGTGCCAATTGACTCATATGACATAATATTGGTGAGACCCTTCATGAGGGAATCTAAATTGGGGCATGATTGGGCATTAGATCACGTGTATGTGCATAGGGATTCACAAATTTTAAAGATAGATCTGAGAACATGGAAAGCACACCTCATGGAGGGCAATTGTTTAGTCACACAACGGAGTGGACCACATCTATACAAATATGCCAGCCCACGGTGGAAAATTCCAAGGAAGAAGAGGAAACGGAAATGTATGCATCACTTCCTCCTCCAGACTTTAGTGAAATCTAGATGTATGTGCTAGATACCATAGATGTGATACAACCCAAGGGGACCCAATATGTGGAATCTGGAACTGTCCCTACGACCTCTGTTTATATGGTTAATTGGCAAACCATTAATGAAGAATCAGAAGAGGAGACCTCTAGCACAGAAGGGACCGCAACACAAGGCCGCACCAATGCTCAACGCCTCAGAAGATGGCGAAAACAAAAATGATATATTGCCCGGCGAAATTCCCTATTACAAAGAAAACCCACGGATGCCCAGTGGTGGCTAAGATACCTTGAGGCCACTAATGTACACGATGAATTTTCCAAGAATTGGGGTAAGGAATTGAGTAAGATATCACTAGAGGGAAAACACGAGGAGAAAGTCACCCTTCAAGAGCCATAAACACCTAAGCTTATGAAAGCTAGGCATCGAAAACGGAACAAAGCTTTGGCAGAAGCCAAACGTGAGGCTAGAAAGGTCATGGCTAAAACAAAAAGTGAAAATGAGGATAAACCATACTTGCTCTCAGTACTACCCGACGACTTCAAAACCTACACTATTGATGAACAAAAAGTTGTCCGATTGATGGCAACAAGGGTTAAAGAGGATGGGCTATCCACATCATATGATGGCCTGATGAAGGTTAAGGAAGTTGATATTGCGGGACCAGGGGAGGAAGCCAGACCCGTATTCATTGCTAAGGACTTGACTTTAGCTGAAGAAGAGGAGCTCATTGCCCTCCTTAAGGAATTTAAGGACTATTTTGCCTGGAATTACAAGGAGATGAAGGGTGTACCACCTAAGGTAGTGCAGCATACCATTCCAATCATGTAAGGATCAAGGCCAACCAGGAAAAAACCATACCAGATGAATCTTAAGTATGCGGCGATTGTAAAGGAGGAAATAGACAATCTCATTGTTGCGGATTTCATCTATGAGATCGAGCACACGGATTGGTTGTCAACAATCGTAATAGTGCCAAAATACCTTGGAAGCAAGTCAAACGGACTGGGAACATAAGCTGACAGCGGCTCTATGGGCATATCGAACATCATATAAGGTAACGATGGGATACACTCCCTTCCGTCTAGCTTATGGTGTTGAGGCAGTAATGCCTATGGAATACCTAGTTCCGAGCTTAAGGATTGCAGTGCAAGAACGTTTGATGAGAACGTATTAGTTGAAAGGCTAATCGATTTAGAGAAGCTTGATGAGACCAGGCTAATCGATTTAGAGAAGCTTGATGAGACCAAGCTAATAGCATCGCATGGACTCATGGTCGAGAAACTACGCAGGAAGCATTGGTTTGACAAAAATTTGAAACAAAAAGAACTGGAAATGGGGGAACTTATCCTCATGTATGGTGTAGGAAGCACCAAAAAAAAGAAACTCAAATATAGAGGCCTGGGACCCTTCCCGGTGTCTGAGATCACACCTCAGAGTTAGAATTGAGACAATTGACGGTGTACAGATGGAGGGTTACATCAATGGAAGCAAACTCAAAAAATATTTTGGACCACTGACCCAAGAGATGCTCTTGCAAGAACATCTCTTAAAACAACAAAAACAGCTCGCAAAGGAAAAAATCCAACAAACTCAAGAAGAGGCTAAGGCAAGGGAGGCTAAAGCTAAACAATTACTCTAGAAGAGAATGTTACACGTCAACATGGCTTCCTTCACTCTCTCGGACGAAGAGGAACTAAACATTGAGCCATCACAACTCAAGGTGGAACTCACTACAGCTAAAAGCCATGCAACGAGCATTGCACTAATAGATACGGGATCAAGTCATAACTTGATCTCGGATGAGACATGGGTAGCCTTAGATAGACCACACCTTGAACCCACTGATGCACAAGTACACAGTGCGCACTTGATAACTATGAAAGCTAAGGGATTTTAAGTGTTAACATTTCCATCAGAAATAATTCCTTGGTTGGGAAAGTGTTTGTCATGCCTGCAGGTTCCATGGAAGAGGAAATGATCCTAGGACGATCCTGGATTTACGCCAGCAAATGTAATATCCAATGGGAGAAGAGGACATTGCTGTTGAACGAGGGCGACAATGTCATGTCCATACCCTTATGGAGTCTAACAAACATAGGGAAACAGTTCATGATTGAGGAGAGAACGACACCGAGCACGGTAACATCAACTCATAAAACAGAACAAGCATCAATCCCACAAACCCTACACAAACAATACCCAAAGTCATAGGGTACACAAAAATGGGTGCCCAAGGTTCAACTCAAAAACCAGCCCCACAAGAAGGAGAAGAAGGATAATACGGAGACTTCATGCTGGCAATCCTCTGTTAAAGCCCAAGTAGATTTTCAAAGTGCTAATGTAAGTAACACCCTGTGAACCAACTCGAAGGATTCTACCAGAAGCTTACTCCGAGGTCATACCAACAAAATAGCCTTATGTGCCATACCCTCTACGAGCACCTCACCCGAATTTAGAAGAATTACTTCCCTTGGCTAGAGAGGGCACATTATGGGCTAATGTGGCGTGGCACACAAAATTGGCCAATCCCCAATTGGCCGACCTGCTGGAAATCAGGATTGTCACCTTCATGATCAGCTATTGCTTTCGCAGGTGGAGAAAAGCTCACCCCGTACACACAAGAGGTGGCTATGCCACAATTGTCACACATGAGGCACAACCCAAGTTAGAGGATTTTGGAATACAACTAGATCGGAAAGAATACTTAACAATTCCAGAGTACAGACAAGTCTATATGTGCACACCACCAACTCAACGGGTTGACCCATTGTACATGCCCCTTAAGAGAAGATGGACTCCACTGGAGTTTCAGGAGGCCAAGCAGTGCAACTCCCATGTCTGTTACAATTTCTCGATCTTCATGCCAGCAACCTTTCCAGACATACAACCTTTCTCGATCTTCATGCCAGCAACCTTTCTAGACATACAAGAGAAAAGGAAACAAATGTTTACTTGAATACAAGCATGGTGCCGTATCCCGGACCCAGCAATCGTGGCAAGTGTTCGATTTTTGAAATTGCTCGTGGTCTTGATTGATCAACCCAAAGAGCCCTATGATGGCTATGAAGCAGAGCACCTGCATGTTGACATGAATCAAGGCCCATGACCAGGGCACGATGCTGTATTACCATCGTCTAAGGTGCCTTCCGGCTTACATGCATGTCACGTTCAAAGACATGGTGGACACAGGGTTCTGGCACTCACACTTAGCCTTCAGACGCACCCTCAGAAAGCTTCAGTCACGGTAAAATTTCTACTGACGTGAGTTCAGTGAGACGAGGTCTTTAGACCTCGATAACAGGTTCTGAGGACAAAACCTACATCAAGAAGGGGGGATTTTGGATTAACAAGTATGCTCCTCCGGAGGACACTAATAAGTGTCATGAAATGGCACTATAAAAGTTGTACATTATGAGATATTGGCCACCCAAGGACTAGTTAAGTAAGTTTTGGGCGCCCAAGTGTGAATAAGGGCCAAATGTATATAAGACATTTTCTCATAATGAAAAGACACAATCCCCCTTTGTGCTATTGAGAGCTCTTCTTTCTGTCTTGAGAGACATTGAGAGAGAGCATTCTAGCATTTGTGCCTCTTCTATGCTTGTATGATTCATGCTTGTGTGGGAGAGTGAGAGAGAGTGATTGCCTTATATGACGGTGTGAACGACTCTACGGTGATAGCGTGGAGGTGGAGCTTGGAGGCCTCAAGGGACTCAAGTTTGAAACATTGGTAAGTTCCCTATGACAATTGTGTTCTATTGCTCATCCTTTAGGTGAATGCATTGAGTTCCCTCTTGGAGGTGTGGTAGCCCATAACAGCAAGGACAAGCTATGATGGGTCCTAACCCATCTAGTGATGTTCCATATAATACTTATGTGCCGCCACCTACTTACATGGTTTAAATGGGCATTTCTCTCAAGTATCCTTAAGCAAGGCTAAGTTCATTAAGATATTGGAAAACTCATTGGGGAAGTTTAAAGAAGAAATTCTTAGTATAGTATGTCTGCCAAGAGAAAGGTGTATATGCTATAGCGCTGCGCAAAGTGTGACAACCACACAAAACCCACCTAAGTCAAAACATTTGGTGTGTGAAGTGCCATGGCTATGGTCATTTAGTAAAACAGAATGTCTAATAACATCTAGAATAGTTTCGGACAAACCCTGAACTCTATTTTGTAATTATTGTTTTCGAGAAACAATTAGACTGAGGACCAATAATTTATTAAGCGTAATCATTAGCACAATGACGACAAGCTCAAGGACTACACACTAACTATAACTTCAGGGATAGATCAAATGCAACTCATAAGATAGGACCACCACCACAATTGTTTATGTAACAAGGTTTACCTACATGAGGCCATTCTTCAATGTCGAGAATGAACTATCCTGGGAATAGCAAAAATATGCAGAGAGGATCTCCTTTTAGAAGAAACTTTGGGAATCTTGGAAATAGTGGAATGAGGGTAATTGTTTTAGGCCACAAGGCCTGGTTATATGTTATGCTTGTCAGTAAGAAGGTCATATCGTTGCTCACCACCCTAATGAAATGAAGCATCATACATTTACTCCTCTATGTACGAATTGTAGTGGAGGGGAGGGTCATTTTTATGAATAATATTTTCTATCAAAGGATAAATATTCCATAAATGATAAGGGTAAACAAGTGATAAGCAAAGCGCCTAGTTCTTCAGCCAATCTTGTAGAAATAGCAAGTGAGAATCCTAAAAAAGCAAACCATTAACTCAAAATTTATGCCTCGTAAAGTAACCTTTGTAAGAGAGCGAATGATTAGCATAGTAATTCGTTTACAAATGAACCAAGGAAGAGTAGAAAGGGACTCATCTTAGCTAGCTGCTGATAAAGTGATACTTGAGCCCAAGAAAATAAGTGTGGGAGAAAATATAAGCCATGATGTTGAGCTAGTAGAGTCAAAATCCCAAAAAGTCAATTCTTAGATCATCCTATCTTACCTATATCCTTTGCAAAACTTATAAATTCAAGTGGGAGTGGCACAGTTTCGTGAACGACTAGTTCAAGCAGCAAGGAAGATGGAGAGGGAAGCTAGTAGATCCACAAAGAATAGAATGTTTAAATTATGGACCAAACTAGAGAAATTCCTTTATCCATGTCCTAGATATAGGAGATAACTATACTAAAAATTGGTAGGAAGAAGAGCACTTAGAGTGAGTGGAAGTTGATAGATTAAACCCTAAGTAAAAGATGTGCATACAGTTGATCTTTTTCTAGATCTACGAGCCCTTGTGATAGATGTGAACATAGGTAATATGTCGATTTCTTGAGCATAATTAGACGGTGAAGCAGTTGTCAATCTAATGAAAAAGCAACCTATGGAAGAGTTAGAAAATAATCTAGGACCCGAATACAATATAAGTACAAATAGAGAGCATGAGGCTTGCTTAGCATTATACACTCTAATGTTTATGAATTATATTTGTGGATCGTCCCACAATCTAAGAATGAAAGTTACTATCTACTATGCTACTTTCATAGATGATTAGTTAACTATACATTGGTTCAACACTAAAACAAAAATCTCAAGTGTTTAAGAAATTTCAAGAGTTCCAGTTTATGATTAAGAATCTTGTAGAAAACAAGAAGAATCAAAGTGGTAAGTTTAGATAGAGGATAACTCATCTTAAGATTTATAATAAATAATGGACATCTTACATGTAGGCGATACACCCCAACAAAATGGAGTGGCTAAAAGGAAAAATAAAGTATTGTTTAAGGCATCCACAAATACATGCAAGAAGTTTCCAAGGCTTCTGACCCCCTTCTCGGCATCCTTTCTAGAAGACGGTTGATTCTTTTTTTGGCTTATAGTAGTTGCCCGAAGAAAAGGTTTTGCCTTTAGCTTTTTGACTGGAAATGAAAGCTTGATCTCCCATACGCATACTAATTTGGTTTTCTTGAGATTTCTCTTCTTATAAGAGGAGTGTATCCAACTCCTCAAATGTAAGGGCATTGGGGTTACCCTTCATCATCATAATATGAAGTGTGGATACAAAACCTGGGTATGAATTCGGTAAAGCTATGAGAACAGTAGACACAAATGAACTCTGGAGGATAGGCCTTGTCAATACATGATGCTCCCTAAGACCTTGATCCTTGTGAGGAACTCATCTATTAAATTTCCGTCATTTATATGCTTGGACTCTAACTACTTGTGCAAGTAGGTCAATTTTCCTCTTTATGCATATGGTAAAGTAGTGTAGTAAGCACCCAAGCCTACTTGGCAGTTTTACATGAGCAAATATAAGGAATAATGCTTCTTTTCACAAAAAGTGCTACCAATGCATGTGCATATGCATCTTTACCATCCCACCTAGCTTGTTCCATTGTGGGAGGTACAGAGATGTAACAATTACATTTAAACTAGTGCTACCATCTAAAGTACATATACTATCCTATGCTAGTGAGATAGGCATGCCTCAATGCTAACGTGATAAAGGAATTCGGCAACCAATACATGACGCATCATGTAGGACCACAATGGGCAGTTAGTTTCGTCAAGCTTATCCTTAGTAAAAAGCATCCCAAATATATCACTACCTACCATTTCACGCTACAAATAACTATTCTCTCACATAAAATGCAAGTATCTCAACTAGCTATAGGTACTGTCAATGCTTGCTGAGAATGCAACCAAGATGGCTGCTGCCAGTATTGATGACAAAGAAAACCTACAAAGCGTATGAAAAATGGAAGAGTGTAGAGTGTAGAATGTTTACTAGTAGCAGGGATTTCATTAACGTCTTCACAATTTCGTGATCACGTTAACAAAACCTATTGTTAACATATTAAAACTTGTGATCACATTGTATATTCACATGACCTGAGAAATGACCTGCCGGAACCCACTATTCCAGTAACACCTCCGGGCTTCTATCATTCCCGGCGGGCCCGCCGGGATACAGAGTTTTCCCGGCGGGCCCGTCGGGAATGATAGAAGCCCGGCGGGCCCGCCGGGAAAAACAAAAAACACCGGCGGGATATTATTCTGTATATAAACACTGCCCGACACCCATCGTACAACTTTTGGGAAGATAGTCCTTGTTTTGGGGGCGTGATATCTCTCCTCAAAGTAATTGTAGAGCTCTCGAGTTGCTAGAAGTGTCCTCTTGGGAAGAACGTCCTTATTTTAGGGGCTGTCGTCTTTCCTTGTAGGCACTCCTAAGGCTATTGGGCCACTCGTCCTTAGTTCTTTGAACTGGGGGCAGGGTGTGGTTCGTAGCTAATACTTGCGGAGATTTAGGGACAAATTTGGAGTCATTCAGCTTTGCATTTGAGCCACGTACGTAATCTACCTCATTCTGCTCTATGAATGGTTTGATGGAGCCAAGAGTCCTGCTTAGGAGCTTGTATTGGTTCTTGATACTTGATATAGTTTAGAGTAGACAAGGGTCTATTGTCCTATACTAGAGTATTGGGCAAGCATAGATCTTTGATTTTTTTTGTGAATGTTAGAGAAGGTCTATTGTCCTATACTAGAGTATTGGGCAAGCATAGATCTTTGATTGTGTAAAGTATCCTTAATTGGGTACAAAAGGCATCCTTCATTGGGGGTGCAATGTGCATGATAGTTTCGAAGTAGTTTTGTAGTAAGACCTTGCAAGATAGTTTGAAATAGTTTTGTGTTATGTGATGATCTTTTGTATTTGTCAAGATAGTTTCGAAGTACTTTGTCTGCAGATGTATGTTTTGTTATACGTGAGTGATTTGTTGTTTTTTCATTTGTGTATTCATTGTTATATGCTTGGTTGAATAGGTTATTTGTTGAGATGGAGGACAATGTTGGATCCAGTGATACCTCCAATAGAGTCCAAATTTCAAATAGCAGGAAAAAAAAGGCACCTGGGATAGAGTGGCAATATGCAATTAACGTTGGTGATCGATTTATAGATTGGGAGTGTAAGCTATGCCATGCAGTAAAATCAGGTGGGGCGCCTCGACTAAGAGAACACTTTTTAGGCGGACCGAAGAAAAAGTCATGTACCCACCCCTCTGCACCTATAGTGGCCAAACGCATAAGAGAAGAAATTCAAAAGAAAGATTCAAGAAAACATGACACTCCTACCGTTAATGTATCAAGGCAGCAAGAACACTGTTGTTCTAATCATCAAACTCCCGCTACATCGCCTACTTGTACCCCGAACGGCAATATGCAGCCAGAAAGTAATCTACCCAGTGCATCTTCTTGCAAGCAAAACTTTGACGTAGGAAATATACCCATGCGTCAAACTTCATTGCAAGAAAGCCTACGTCAAGGTCGACTCGATGATGCACAACTCGTCCTTGCTGAAGCGATTTACTTTTCTGGGAGTGCTATGATGATGGTGGACAGTGAGCATTGGAAGAGAGCATGGAAGAAAATTGGTGAGTTTGGACCAGGGTTTTCACCGCCTACATACCATGCTATGCGAAATGATCTATTAGAGAAATGTTATACGCAGGTAAAAGAACGTGTACAAAGAATAATTCTTAGCAATATAGAGCTTTCTGGATGTAGTATAGTAAGTGATGGATGGTCTAATGTGCAAAGAAAACCATTAATTAATGTAATGGTTATTTCACCTAGAGGTGAGACTTTCATCCGTGCCGTGGATTCAGCTTGTTCAATCAAAACTGGGGCTTACATTGCTCAAGTCATTAGCTCTGTGATAGAGGAAGTGGGTGCCAAAAATGTAGTCCAAGTCGTCATGGACAATGCAAAAAATTGTAAAAATGCATCCAGAATCCTACAGCGACAATATCCACATATTTTTCCGGTAGGCTGTAATACTCATAGTTTGAATCTTGTATTAAAAGATTGGTATAAATCTGATGATACCAAATGGTTTGCCTCAATCGTCGACACTGCTCGCCAGCTTGTGAAATTCATGCTCAAGAGACAGAGAGTTTTGGATATGTTTCGACCTCGCATGTCAGTTATGTTAAAGCTTCCAGCGGAGACTAGGTTTTGCACTCACTTTTACACTTTTGAGTCTCTTCTTAGAAATAAAGATGCAGTTTGTGAAACATTTACATGCATGGCATTTCATGACTGGGAGAACACTCAACTTGAAAAAGTGAAAGAGAAAATCAAAGTCTTGAAGGGAGCGCTTACGAGAAGAAGTTGGTGGAACAGTGTGATGGATGCGTACCATGTAATGATGCCTGTTATGTATGCTGTACGAAGCCTTGATCAAAGAGCGCCTAATCTCGGAAAAGCATGGATGCAATGGTGGACTGTCCAGCGGAGTTTGGAGTGTCCTGAGAAATTAGAGCATTCAGTGGTGGAAAAGCAATGGCGTGTACCATTCTCCAGTAGACAAAGAAAAGTTCTGTTGAAGTACTTTCATGCTAGATGGATTGGAGCACATTCACCACTGCACAGTGCTGCTTACATGTTAGATCCTGAATATTGGAATATGGATTTGATGTCCAACGTTGAGGTGGTGCAAGATTTTTATAAAGTGGTAAACACTTTCTATAATAATGATGATGATCGTGTACAGTGCATAAAGGAGATGACCTCATTTCGGTTGAAAGAGGGTTTATTTTCCAACTCTCTTGTTCAACAAATGGCTAAAGAGCAACCTGCATGGAAGTGGTGGATGATGAATGGTGGTGAGCATTATTTTTTATTGCACAACCTTGCGATGAAGGTTCTAAGTCAGTGCTCTTCAAACTTAGGCTCAGAAAGAAACTGGAGCATGTATAAATATATTCATAGTACTATTCGCAATCGACTTCTTGCAAATCGAGCAGATAAACTTGTTTACATGTACTGCAATGAAAAGATCTTGCGAGACATCGAAAGCGAAGAGTATGAAGAAGATATGCCCAGATGGATGTACAATTGTGAAGATGTAGTAGACGAGAACTTTGATGTTGGACGTACGTTGTGCACCACCCTTGAGATAGAAGACAATTTAGACATTGACTTAGATGAGCTTAATTTAGCAGACGAGAGAGTAAACGGTGAAAGAATTTTGGAGCAAGATACTGACATAGAGGAAGAAGTCACTTCATTAATTTAATAAAAAGTACTTGTACAAATGATCATATTTGGAGAAATTATCAATACAAAAGTAGAATTTGTTTTTCTTAGCTCTCATCTTGAAATAAATTGCGAATTGCACTAGGAGTTGCATCTAAAGGTCCTGGTAGTTTATATTCGCTAGCCATGCCGAACACTGTATAAATACCTTGATTTATTGGGACATTGCACAATGCACATGTGGAAGTATTTTGCATTTGTCTCACTAAACATATTAAGTGGTAGTAGTGTCCACATGGTAGTATATACTGGCCGCTCCACCCATCGAATACTTTGTAACATACAGGACATTGGGGGGTGGAGGAACTTGTAGCCTCAGCAGAAACTCCCACAAGATCAGGATGTATCAAAAAATGAGAGATGTGGTTTCCTTGGCGCACAGGAGCAATACGTGAAGAGATGCTCTCCACATCTTGGCTGATCTTTGTTAGCTGCTCTTGAATCCCTCTATTGGCTGGGGGAGGAGTTGACGCTTGAGTTAATCGGTCAGCTTCTTTCTCCTTCTCTGCTAGCTGTGCCCCTAAGCTTTCTTTGACCTGGTTTAACTCCAGTCCGGCGCCCTCCACCATGAGAGCAAGTTCTTCTCTTGTGAATGTCACTGTCTCTTCACGTATGTCGTGGGTGTTGACAGTGGCCTCTCTGGAGGCGAAGTCCACTGGAGTTTCCAGGATAAAGTGAGCATATAGCATTTTAGCAAAATAGAGTGGAGCGTCGGCGTTGTGGAGAGGACGACCGTACACCTCCAAGAAAATGCGCTCGGCATTAGTTTTGATATCATTGTGAGTGCAACGAGAAATCTTCCATCTTCCCTTCTTAATCTCGCCATCTGGACATGGCCATATTTCCTTTATCATCTCTGTGGTTACGCGTTTGTTTATGTCTTTCCATTGGGCATAAGTTGGATTTGTCCATTTCGATAACCTACACGCTGTTCTTGTAGCTTCGCGGGCTGTCAGGCCATGTGCAAGGGCCTTCATTCGCTCGTATGCCTTCTTGGCTAACTCCTGATGCTCGTTCGCTTGCGCCTGCTCCATATCTGCATGAACGTAAACGACTTTAGGATTTTAATGAACTGTAAAGATCAACGTAAGATAAATTGACCATTACTCTCAAAATCTTGAAGTCAAACACAACGAGAGGAGATATGTATTGCAAAGACTCGATGAGAAATATCCACTTGACTCCAAAAACACTTCAAACAATGCTCGCACATCAAATTTTGAAGAGAAAACATAAACTTAAACACCACAAGAGGAGAGAGATATTGCAAAGACTCAATGAAGAGAGAAACAAAATTTTGAAACATTGGACACATCAAATTTTGAAGAGAGAAACAAAATTTTGAAACATTGGACACATCAAATTTTCAAATTCCTGAAACTTCATCTCTTGATACTGTATCATTACAAAGTTGGGGTGAATGCCACCGATAGCTCTACAAGAGCACGTTGTGCCCTCGTAGGGTCAGTATTTAGTGATCTAAAAAATTCAACTACTTGCAAAATTGATTTTCGCTCATCGCGATTAGGCAGAAACATCCAATTTTTGACTCTATGAATAATAATATCCATGGTAACTTTGTCATGGGAACTATTATCCATCCACAACTCTTGCACTTTCTTCCAAAAGTCATATAAAGTTTGTAATAAATATCCCAAGGCAAAAACATCAGATGCAGGAGTGTATGCATCTGCCAAAAATGGATCATAAAGCTCTGGGGCTATCCACGGCCGTTTATTTCGCTCTCTGTCTGCGTAGGAGACTGCCTGTGCCACCTTCTCCGGGTTCTTGTCTGCTTCAAAAACAAAATTGAGAGACACCCGTTTTTTGGGCGCTCTCAGCAGCAACCCCCAATCGATAATACCTATGCGTGGCTTTAGCTCTTGTGTATAATCCAACACTACATTAAAAGGATGTAGGTCGGTATGTACAATACCTGCCATATGCGCTGCCGCTACACCTTCCACCAGGGCATGCATAATATGTGGCATGTTTATTACTACCTCTTTTATTTTTGAAAGTTCTAGATGACCTAAAGGGATATTATCAGGCGGGGGTTGTCTCCATCCTCGATCCAAACGAAAAATGGCTCTGGTGAACTCACTGAATCTGAAGGGAACCTTCAGTAGAGTATCACCAAGAGCGCCGCCATTATAGTACGGGAAAATTGTGATCCAAGGAGCCTCTTTTGTAAAGGCAATGCATCGGACAATCGATGGATGTAGCACTTGCATACCCTGCTCTGCCTGGAAGCTCTCGAACTTCGCGCTGCCTTCTCCTTTGTAGTGCTTTCCGCAAAAAGTGATGTGCTCCGGTAAAAATGATATACCTTTAATTGCATACTCTTTTACTGTTCCAAACACACCGGAGCCTATTGTTCGTCCTTCGTGAAGAGCTTCGTGTGGGATGCCAATAAGATGTGTGCACATAGAATTGTAGATGGTACGATTAATGACACCTGTACCACTTGCATCTGCCTGACTGGACGTTGCAGCGACGTCCTGGGCAATTCGCACTCTTTTGGGGAGGGACTCTGCATCCAACGCCTTCATGCGCTTGCTCTTGGCTCTTTGCTCGCTCCATACAACGTCCCATAACTGTAGACGTTGCATGTTGGCTTCAGGCGGGGCAGCATCTCTAAGATCACTGCATGCTACTCGCATGCTCCCCAAAATGGTTCGTGTTATGTGCTGATGGTTGAAATCTGCTATCTTCTGTCTATCTAGCAGCTCAGCGTTGCCTCCGCTTCGAAGCCGACGCTGTGCATTTTCCCATATTTGGTCTATGAGATCTCGCATGAGTATCTCAGACTCGTTGATCTTTTTGACGACATCATCAGTACATTGTGATACCGTGATGACCGCTTCAACGCGAATTGCTCGCAGAACAATTTTGCGCTCTTCGGGAGAAAGCATGTTGATCGTCTTCGTAAATCTAGCAAATATCACTAAACACAAAAAAATAGAATATCAAACATTGCTGAAATAAACATCAAGCAAACGTGAGAGAACAGCAACAAGTATATCAATATCGTCAATGTTCATACAAAAACGGAATATCAAATAATTTTAATGAACTCAACATCATCCAATACATCATCAAACGTGAGAAAACAGCAATAAGTGTATCATTACTTATCAATGATCAAACAAAAACAGAATATATCAAACAACATTACTGAACTCAACATCATGCAATACATTATCAAACGTGAGACAACCGCAACAAGCGCATTATTACTTACGAAGTGTATACATTATCGAATGAGAGAGAGAGAGAGAGGGGGAGGAAGAGAGAGAGGTGTGACAGATAGAGAGAGGAAAAATTAAATGACATTTTTTATAGTTTTGTGAGTTCCTAAAGAGAGAAAAATAATGTTTTGTAATCCTAAAGCACTCCTCATCTACATACCTATCGTGATAGAGAGAGATGTGAAGTGTATCATGAGAGAGAGAGAGAGAAAGAGTTGTGAAGTGTATCATTGCGAGAGAGAGAGAGAGAGAATTGTGAAGTGTATCATGAGAGAGAGAGAGAGAGAGGAGAGGAAGAGAGAGTTGTGACAGATAGAGAGAAGAAACATTAAATGACATTTTTAATGTTTTTGTGAGTTCCTAAAGAGAAAAATAATGTATTGTTTTAATTTTTAAGTAAATAGAGGGAGAAAAAAAAATTATTAAAAATTATGTATATTTTAAGAGAAATAAAAAAAAATCATTATCTACACATCTATCGTGTTGTGAAGTGAATCATGAGAGAGAAAGAGAAAGAGTTGTGAAGTGTATCATGAGAGAGAGAGGGGGGTAAGAAGAGAGAGATTCATATTTTTCGAGTTACGAATCACGATATTATAAAATAAAACGTTTAGACAATATGATGTAAACTTTGATCCATGAAATACTAATGCCGCGTTAGCAACCAAGTATCGCATGGATCAAACACAATAAAAACAATACAAGTCAAATCAAACAAATTTACGATATTTATTCGACCGCGTTAACGATCATATGCCGAAATACGCAAGCAAATTTACGACACTTTTTCGACCGCGTTAACGATCAAATGCCGCAATATGCAAAAAACATTTTATGCACTAGCGGACGACACCAACTTGCCGTGTTAACGACAAAATGCCGCCCGATTCTATGGGAATACCAATAGGATACGAACATACACTGGCCGCATTACCGACCATATGTCCGCATTTGACAAAGGGAAGGGAAGGGAAGGTGACATCGCCATAACGATACTATGCTTGCCGCGTTACCGACTAGTACCGCTATGGCGTGCCATACTTACCATAGGACACAGACTAGCCGCGTTACCGACTAAGTGCCCCAGGGTAAGCACCATTCCGAAGAATGGCCTTACACACACACACCAGTCGTGTGGCGGGCCACCCAAATCCTGCCGCGCATTGCGACAATGGGCGGCTGCCCGCACGAACTCACCCACACACACATCCCTCGTGTGGCGGACCACCCACATCCTGCCGCGCATTGCGACAGTGGGCGGCTGCCCGCACGAACACACCCACATACACACACACACACACACACACAAGTTTTCATTACCTGTGTATGCTGTCAGCAATGAAATCCCAAAGGGCCCCCCGGGCCCATATATATAGAAAAATGTACCCCGCCGGGATATGTGACGACCCCTCCGGGACCCGCCGGGCAAAGCAAAAGCCCGGCGGGCCCGCCGGGGTATACAAAAGCCCGGCGGGATTTTTCCCGGTTACCAGGTCGCTTGCCACCGGCTTTTTTGTGAACATGTTAACATGTGAACATGTTAATAACATGTTCACACATGTTATTAACAAAAAAAATTTTGTGATCACGTGAATATAAAATCAGAGACTAGTAGGAATGAAAAAATCAAAGATAATGACCATGCCATTGAGGCTATTGATGATGATGAGCTCGAAGATGTGATGTCGATGACAATGATAGCCCTGTCTACACACCAAATGATGCTGTAGTGCATAAAATTCAAAATCAAACAAAGAAGATAGTTCAAACTGACTCTCCCTCCTCGAGATGTCTGCGAAAACTTTACAGCATGTGAATGAGCCTTGAAATGCACCGGAAACATACAAAAATGTACCTTCTCCAACAAAGAGGAAAGCTCATCTTGAGATAATTAAAAGAGTAGATCAAGCAGAAGATGACAAAGGGATGACGGGGCCAAGAGAACTTGATCTGATACCAATTGTTGGAGTGGAGAGATGAAGTAGCAACACACACAAAGATGCAGCAAGCAAGGAGAGATAGAGAGAAGCACTAAAAGTAGATTAATGAGAATGAGTGAAGGTCACTTAACACACTCATTTGCCTTTGTCTACAAATCACTTCCATATACATGGCTACAAATGGGTATAAAACCTAGCCTACATATTGGAAGAGATTGATAAGAGCATGTAGCAACCCTTAGAAGGTCTATAAAAGAGACCAAAAAATTACACAGGTTGACATATCAAGGAGGTAATCATTAAACTTTGAATAAACAAATATTGAACTACTTACCAACAGTTATACTAACCACTAGATAATGCATGTGACAAAAGGGAATGGAAGGAAGCTATGGATGTAGAAATGAATTCATTGAACAAAATGGGTCTTGAGATTTGTGTGAGCCTCCATATGGTGGAAAAGAAAGTTATAGGCTATAAATGGATATATAAATTAAACTACAACCGGGTTAGTCACCTAGACAGGATATATAAATTAAACTATAAATGGATATATAAATTAAACTAAAAATGGATATATAAATTAAACTACAATCAGGTTGGTCACCTAGACAGGCACAAAGCTAAGCTGGTTGTTGCGCCAGCGACGACGAAAGGTTTTTATAGATTATGAGAAACCTGTGCACTTGTTACTAAAATTAGTTTCAATTAGGTTGCCACCCATTTCCCTATGTTCCATTCACAAATTAAATGGATGTTACTAATGTATTTCTTAATGGAAATTTAGAAAAGGAAGTATCTATGTAGCATATATGCACAACCCCAAGGCTATGTTAGAAAGGAGCACCTAGCTTGCATATTGAGAAAGAGCTTGTGTGGCTTCTTGGAGTAGGCCCGGAGAGCATGGTATGACAAGACACATGAGCACTTTAAAGATCAAGGTTTCCAAAAGAGTAATGCATATTCTATTCTTTACTATATGCTAAGGAATAATTACAATGTAATGGTACTGGTTTCAGAATGTTGATGATTTGAGAGGTAGTAAAATGATGGATCAATACCTAAAGTAAAATATGATTCTCAATAGGATTCATGGGATATCTACACTATATACTTGGCTTTAAGTTAAGCAAAACACATGAAGGTAGGATACCTTCATTTTTCATAGTAGAAATACATGCTAAAAACTTAACATGACTAATTGTAAACCTATCTCAACCCCAATAGAGTCTAGCTTGAAAGTTACAAAGGATGAACAAGAACAATTCTATGATTCGATATATTATAGAGTGCTTATTGTTTTTTGACATAAGGTAGGAATGATTGTAGAACTTATAGTTTTAGTGATTAGATTACGCACCAGATTTGGTAGATTGACAAAAAAAACATTAATGAAATGTTTCCTTCTTGGAAACAAGATTCAAAGAAGCAAGATACAATAAATTTGTCTTCCATAGAGGCTGAATACAAAGACCTAACTAAAGCAACTTGTGAAGCTATATGGTTGAAAAGATGTTTGGAGGAACTAGGCTTCTCTGATCCTACATTTATCTATTGTGATTAAATCTCAGCTAAAGCAATAACTAAAGAATTTAGTCCAACATCAAAGGACTAGACATATTGCAATGGGGAAACATTTAATTAGCGAGAAAGTTCATGAGGTTGAAATAGTGTCACACCATTATAGCTCCAAGAACGCGTTGAGCAAAAAACTCTTCTACAAGCATAGAGCTCATCTTGGCATGATGGAGATTACCTTAAGGGAACAATTTTGAGTAGTATAAGGGAAGGCTTCCATCAACTCAACCAACTCAAGGAGCTCATCTTGGCAAGATGGAGCTTACCTTATGGGAATGAATTTGAGCAGTAAGGGAAGGCTTCCATCAATTCAACCAACTAAGGGATCTCATCTGGCATGATGTAGCTTACCTTATGGGAACGAATTTGAGTAGTAAGGGAAGGCTTCCATCAACTCAACCAACTAACATATGGAGCTTATCTTATGGGAATGAGTTTGAGAAGTAAGGGAAGGCTTCCATCAACTCAACCAATTAACATATACAGTTTTGGAATTGGTTTGGATTTTCTTTTCTTTGTATGTTTGATTTTGCACATTACATTTAAAAATTGTGTTCATCTTGAGGGAAGCCACTAAAACATGCAAGCTCATATCATCTCTCAATACATGAAATTAAAAAATGACAATTCATGTTACAATAATATGTGGAGAGAATACACCACGATTGGATTATGTGGTGTATTCTCAAAAATGTTAATAACATTCACACCCAAAAACTCTTATGCATGTGAAGGTTTCTTACCCATGTAGGCCTACAATAGCCTGACAACCTTTATTAAATTCCTATTAGGCATGTAAATAGAACTATTAATTACTGTAGACCAAAAGAAATTATAATAATTTTTCGATTGAGTATAATCCTTGCCATTTTGATGATAGTATTCATGACATGCTTGAGTTTCCACTTTATGTTTCTTTCCTTATGAAAAGTGATGAACTCACCATATAAATTCTCCTCCATAATCTATTCTAAATTACTTTAACTTGATTCATGTCTTGGTTTCAACCATTGCTAGCCATTCATTAAACTTTCTAAACTCTTAGAAATTTTTCGTCAAAAAATACACCAAAATCTTCCTACTTTAATCACTAGCCAAAATAAAATAAGAAGAACCTCAAACTACAATGTTACTCATCTTTCCATAGAGATTAGCATGTATAAGCTCAAGAGGAGCCTTGGCCCTAAAGAAGCCTGTAGTAGTGGAAAGAGTTTTTGATGCTTCTTAACCATAATGCAAGCTTCACATACATCCAAACCATAAAAATCTGTGGTAAATGCTGACTATAGCTTACCATTTTGTATTTTTTAAAGAGTTTGTATACAAAAATGTCCATGGTTTATTGTACTCAAATCAATTACAAACGTCGAGAGTCTATATACTAAGATGTGCATAGTTTGCTGTACCCAAATGAAAGAAACGTCAAGAATCTATATACTAAGATGTCCATATATCTTATGCCAAAGTTTGTTGTACCAAAATCTGGTGCAAACATCAAGAACTTGTACAAGTTGTTTCTTTGAATGACCTTGTTATCTTCATCAATAATGACATTTTATTCTTGAATCCACAAGTCATGATCCATGAAAGCTAAGACAGAAAGAAGTTTCATCTTAATATTTTTGGGACCAAAAGAATATTTAAAAGACTTCTTTAGACATGAGTAAGATAGTACATGTACCTTTTATAGAGCACTTTGCATTATTTCCCACTATCGACATAGTGTCAGAAGGAAGAAGTGCAAGTTCTTGTAACAAGCCATATGCCTTGAAGCCCCACTATGGATGATCCAATAATCATCTTAAATTGCTACATTTATTATAATAGTGTACATCTCCTTAAGCCACATTCTTTCTTAGTTTTCTCATATTGTCGTTTCTAGCATCTATTTGTTCTTTTAACACTTTTATAGTAAAAGTATTTAACCTTATTCTTTTATTTGAAGGGCTAGAACCGTTACACTTTGACATTAGCAAAGAAAGCCCCAAGCCTTGTCACCACCATTGTGACCCTATATCCACATTCTCTCATTTGGAAGTAAAGAGATGGACTCCTCAAAGGTGAGAGAAGTCGCAACTTTCAAAGATTTACAACATAGTCTATGCTTTTGTAGCTAAGGAGACATCCTACTTTATAGTAATCACACTATCTTCCATGCTAGTAACGATGGCAAAGGGCATCTACATCTCTTCATTTCTAAGTTTGGACAAGGTTGACAATAGGTGGTACAAGATTTCCTTCTCCATCCATCATAAGTGGAGTTGAACATCAACACTAATGATGGCATCTCAAAGCTCATAAGAGAACAAAATAGCCATGAAATCAAACCTCCATAGAGAATAATTAGCCATTGAGCTTTCCATCAAGGTCGATGGTAGTGGATGGGGTCTTGTAGAAGATGCTCTTTATTCAAAATTACTATTAGATAACTACCACCAAAGATTTTTATACCAAGACAAGGCTTTCTTGTCATGTAAGAGGATACATATGCAAGTAACACTTACGAGAAGTAGGATCTTTCACACTACAGAAACCCAATCTCAAATTTCATAGTAATAAATATAAAGAGAAATACTATATCATTGATGTGATATTGTAGATGGTGAGGTCCCACACTCATGTGCTTCTACAAAAGGAAGTTTTGATAACTAATCTTGAGCTGTTGAGATTGGGGCTTAAAACTAATAGAAGCTAGAAATTAATATGACAATAATGGTAGATGAACTTAATGAAGAAGAGAATGGTAACATCTCCATAAAGACCTTGATATGTGGGGCAGCTATGACTGGAAAACATTGGTTTGGCATCATAGTTAGTGCCACCATCCACAATTTGAACGAACCATCAAGAACGATAGAGTTTATGCAACTCCCTAGTCCATTTGGACTCACCTTAAGCCCCATTAAGAACCCATAAGATGGAGGCTAAAAACTAACAGAAGCTAGAAAGTAATATGACAATAATGGTAGATGAATTGTATGAAGAAGAGGATGGTAACATCTCTGTAAAGACCTTGATATGTGGGGCAACTATGACTAGACAACATCGGTTTGGGGTCATAGTTAGTACCACCACCCACAATGTGAACCAACCCATCAAGAACCATTCCTCACCTTAAGTCCCATCTAGAACCCATAAGCTATCCAAAAGTGAAGTCTACCTACCCCATGTGTCGACCATATTATCGAATCAAGGTCCACTTTAGCATGTAGCCATTTTGACAATGTGCCAAATTTTATCTAAGCCTTTTTAGCAATGTGATAAATATTTATTTAAGCCTTTTTGGAAGTGTGCCAAATCTTATCTAAGTTGTCTCTACACCATCTAGCCTCCTAAACCACTATCTTGTAAGATGTTGCACGCCCAAGTTACTAAACCATGGCTAGTCCTCAGTATGATGCCATACAAACTTGCGCTTATAGGTGCCTAAAGATTACAAAATGAGTATGGAGCATTGATTCCCAATAAGTACCAACACCCTACTCCCCTTATTCTCAATTTTATGTTTTTATAGAGAGCATAATAAGTGTCTTATATCACATACTTGGAATTCAAGAAATAACCACATGAAAGATTAGATAAACAAGCCCATCATGTTCATTAGCATGTGCTATGTTGGTGTGCTTCAAGCCAGCTATATACACTAAAGAGTGTGAATATGAAAGGAAAAAAAGGAGTTTTGAATAATTCAATTGATAAAAATTCTACACCAATACCAAACTCAATCTATCAACTATCACATGGAGCTTCACTTTATCCCTTACCATAGTTCTAAGGATACCAAACTATGAAGTTCTTAAAATAACGTCCCGTTGTGAAGTAACCAAACTAAGTCTTTGAGCTAACTAGAAGCCCTTCATCAAGAGAAACTTTTCAAGTTAGCAATATAAAGGGCATTCATATGCCCACACATCCCATTACAATAGACACAAAGTTATCTCAATAAACTTGGGCTTTAGCCAATGGTTGCACCCTTGCCTCTCTTTTGAGAGGTACAAGGTTGGTTCGAATCAACCCTTGTGGCATGTATTTCAGTACCCTCTCTTGCATTTTCATATATTTAAGAATAACCTAGTGTAGGTACATTGATTATTGATTTTTATATATTTAAGAATAACCTAGTGTAGGTACATTGATTATTGATCACAAATGGACAAGGTGAATTATGAAAACAAAAAGGGATTTATGAAGAGAAGCTTTCTATAGGAATGGCCTAAGCATACATAACTTACTAAAGTTAATCAGAGGAAGTTTAATTGTAAATAACGTTAACTTGTTTGAGATTAGGGAAAATATTATCAGCAATGGCGGGGGTGAAGGAGACCAAGGAAACCCAGGGAAGCCTAGTCAAGACATGATAATTCACACTTCCATGCACAGAGCTAGAGGCATTGTCTGACTGCATAGAGTAACAAATCAATGAGCTGCATGATAACCATCTCAGAGGCAAAGCAGTATTAGTAATTACTTTTGACATGACTAGAAGAGCAAGGCCCAGCATCAGCACCAGACAGCAATAATTGAGGATCATTAGCAAACTGCTTTGATAATGCTGCTCCACATGTTCAACATAATGCTTTGGAGGCAGGGAATGCAACAGTGAATTCGAGAGTGAAGCCTAGCCATTAGAAGAGCATTCAAAGCACACGTGCACTGGCATGCTTAGAGCATTCATACCCATAAAGATGGTGACAGGCTCGGATCGTACCTTCAAAAACCAAACTTGTGTGTACCATGGAAAAACTAAAAAGCTCTCTCTCTCTCTCTCTCTCTCTCTCTCTCTCTCTCTGTCTCTGTGTGTGTGTGTGTGTGTGTGTGTGTGTGTGAGGTCTAACAGAATACCAATAAAACGACTGATTCATCGAAAACACATTTAAAAACCAACAAGAACTGATAAAATGATATAATGGGATGGGATCAATGTGGACTCTCGGCATCAATGGAGCTCTCCACATCCACTGCCTGTGAAGGGGCACTCCTCTGTCTCTAGAGGATCTCTTGGATATGAAACCATCCAGTGGAGCATCTCTTCGGACCAGTGGGTCACGAGCGTCCAGATCGCTGCACTTGAATCGCTGTGTCTAAGGAGACACATGAGAGGTGGGGTGGCACATGGCAGCTAATGTGTGCTGACTGGTCAGTCATGTCCAAGCATGACTAGTATGCGAACACCATTACCCGAGACAGTGGGCCAAATCCCTCCTTGAAGAGGCAACGAAACCTCCCTTGTATCTCATAATACACTAGGCATTTGAAAAGATAGTGCTCCTCTGTCTCAACCTCTAGTGAACAGAATTGGCAGATCTTGTTCTCTAGGAGCACCCCCCGGTCTCCACTCAAGCGATGTGATGAGACTCTGAGACTCTGATCAGGCTGATCACAATCCTCATGGCATGTGACATGTATCTATGAAGATAGCCAATCTTCTAAACGAAACCATCATCGGTGATCCTCAAAAAATGATCCTAGTAGAACCACATCTTTGGGAGAAGCTGCAAATAATACAGCCAGGTGCCATGGGTCTCTAGTCTAAAGAGGTCGGCACAGATAAGTCCATTAATGTCTTGTCGGGTGAGAGGTTTCAGAAGTGCATCATAAGTGTAGTGGAATGGGGGCACGCGATCCGTATGATGCCCATGTGAGAGGAACTATGTAAGCCTGGAATATCAAACCCAAACATGTCCCGTCTCAGCTACAAAAGGCCAGAAGGGTCTACAAGACCCAAAAAATGTTACAATAAATTAATGAACTAGCTAGCTCATGGAAAAGAGAACAAACTAGCTACCTATGCAAAGAAATGATCATTTGACTAGAGACTTACAAGATAGCCATGTGGCTGTAATACAAAAGCCCATACAGAGATATGGGGGGGTAAACTGTGTTGAAGCTGGATCTAGAATCTCATATGCTCTCTGTCCACTGTCTGTGGATGGGCATCTCTATGTCTATGAAGAATCTCCCCATCTGAAGCTGTTGTGTGGAGGGTCACCTACCCCGAAAGCTTGCTTGATAAATGGAACAAGCCTTTGGCCTCTTTGAATTCATGATTGTTCTTTACACCAAGGGTAGTGGCTCTATTAAGCATAGTCTTCAATGTTATAAAAGGGTTCTGGGATGTACAAAAAAGGGCTTAAAATGTTTTCCCTTTTGAGCCCAAAAGGGCTTAAAATGCTTTCCCTTTTGAGACCACTTCCAGTGTGTGTGGTGAACCCTTCCCATGGTGTATCATTTTGTTTCAGCCTGCTGCCTACAGCCTCAGAGAAACATAAGCAAGACAGCCAACATCATGAAGAGCCCCAGGGGGGCATAGAACCTGCAAAATTTTTAGTGGTGAGTTATCTAGAGAATTCTCAAATGAATACATTGCAAGGTTCATGCCAAGAAGAAGAGTCACCTTATATGACATTCATAGACATTTGGCTTCACATAATTTTAGCTCATGCAGTGCCTGCATTCCACATAAAAGTCAGGAGTCCCTTCTTTCCATGGACGAGCTTGCAAAAGTTGAAAGTGCTTCCATATGCTGCTGTGCCTACAATGGATGATTACCTTGACAGCCGCAAATTTCCGTGCAATACGCTTCTCTTCATGCTGAAAGCTTGTAATGGTTTCTTGATCGACAATCACATTAGCTTGATACATGCCTGATAGAAAGGTTGATTGAACATTGAAGGATAGATGTCTTGCTTTGCAAAACTGTGTCAGCTCATTAATGGGATGCAATGAAAAGCATCCCGGCATTGGCAAGGGTTCTAGCAATTGTTGCAAAATCTGCGAAGAGAAGAAAAACAGTTATCTCACAAAAATCTTTCAAAGTTTGCATTTAGACTACTGGTTGCAAAAATGTTCCTGTATGACAGCAGGGGCCCATCCAGGCCACCCACCTCATGGATAGGAAGCAATCTTGCCTGTCCAACTCCCTGCCCGTCCCACAAGCAAGCATTTTTAATTTTTTTGAAACCAACCTTGTATATCAGAACAAGGGCAGCTCAAAATCTTTTTAAGGCTACTGAATCATGATTACAAAGAACACAACCTTAATGCCCTACCCTGCAGTTGTTTGTGAAAACTGTTATACAGACCTTCCAAACAATCTCACCATCCAGTTCACAATCAAGAAATATAGCAGCTGCTATGGATGGGATTAAGTCGCCCAAACCCTGTTAAAGAAAAACCATTAGTATGATGAGTAGTGGTACCGCATAGATGTAAAAGCTAAGGTAATCCATGTCCTCTACATGTGAGTGCGCACGCGCACGCGTGTGTGTGGAGAGAGAGAAAGAACGATATATTAACATCTTCAAAAGAGGGTCTATGAGAGAGAGAGAGAGCGAGAGAGAGAGAGAGAGAGAGAGAGAGAGAGAGAGAACGAGATATTAAGCGTCTACTAAAGACCCAATGGGCCTATGAGACCAAAGTGATACAATAATGTCCATGGCATATCTCATCATGGAATGGAAAATAAAACAGAAAGAAAACATAAACATAGCTATCTCACTGGGGTGATACAAAACTGTCCATGGAAACTATGAGCCCCCCCTACCTCTGCCCTGCCCTATCCCCTTCGCGCTGTGCCTCCCCCCCCTCCCTCTGCCCGCCCCATCGTCCCTTCCTCCTCCTCGCCTGCACAATTCCCCCTTCTGCCTCCTGCCTCCTGCCCCCGCCTCTCCCTCCTCCCGTGCGCTGCCCCTCCCTTCCTGCCCCCTACCCGCCCTTTCTCCAGCCCCGTCTGCGCCCTTGTTTGGGTGTTTCTCCCTGCTTTCCGCCCCTGCTCCTCTGCTCCCTTGCCTCTTCATCCCTCCAGCAGGCCTCTCCTCCGCCACTCCTTTTCCTTTGTTTGAGCCTCCCCTTACCCTCCTGCTCCTTGTGACCACCCCTCGCTTCCTTCCCTTCAGTGCTTCCTCAAGGCAGGTTTTCAGCTTTCGGGCATTCTTCCTTTTCAGCAAGTTTCGGCCTCTTCTGGTCTTCGAACCCCTAGGAGGACTCCATGGCAGCCGCTCCGTCATTGCCGAAGACCAGAGGCCGCTGTCCCTTGCCTATCTTTTTCAGAACCGGGACCTACAGCTCCTCGCTTTGACAGTCGCATGTTTGGAAGCTTCCACCCTGGTATGCAAGATTGTGGGTAGCCACCCGGCACGCAAACAGCTCAGGACATGTTGACAGGCAAGCTTGCTAGGCACGCCTAGAAAGATCTCTGATTTTTACTTCCTTGGGGCGTGGCTACTAACCAGGTTGAGTTTGATTCGCCTGCAACTTCGGATAGAGTCATGCAGTTGAGCCCCGTCACATTGTGTACGGCCCAGGCCTTCTTTTGTGAGGTGGCAACACCACTTCAACACTCTGTGTCACCGCAATGCATGTTTTGCCTCAGCGGAAACCCTAACCGTAACTGCAACCCTAATTTTCAAGATCATTAGAATGAAGGTCTGTTCACATCATCGCGAAAAGCTCATTTTTGAGAGGAGCAACTTTGTCTCTTACAGCATCTTCAAATTCAAAGTGGTTTGAGAGATTTTTACAAGGATGACTTTTTGCATAAAAAGTCAATAAAATTGTTTTTCGGTTGCTATTTAAAAGCAAGTTACTTTTTAAAAGCGCTTTTTAAAAGTAAAACTTGCTTTAAAGCGAGGGGGTTGCCAGAACCTATATAAGCAAGGCTTGGGGTGGGGTTTGGGCATAACACATCACATGGATTCATTGAGTGGAGGCCAGAGAAGCTATCACTCTTGGTACTTGGGCGTGTGTGTGCGGGAGCGCTTTGCTTTGGAGGTTCGGGCTGAAATTGTAATGGCAGATCAACCTTGGAACAGAAAGAAATACCGCAAGGGGTGCCAGTGGTTTTGGGGCCAATGCAGTGTCTTGTGTAGGAGTGCTCTAGCTCCATCCCTTTCTGTCTCTTCAAGTTTCAGTTGTTTAAAGTGCTTGTGTGGTGAAGTAATTCTTTACCACCCATCAGTGGTATTGAAGGCTGGTTTCATGGTTTCATTGCCGGGATCACGTCAACTTTCTCAAGGGGGAAAGCTCGTGGTTGTCTGCACGCAAGCATGACGGGAAGAGACGAGGAAGAAGCCAAAGAAGAGAATCGATTTCTCATGGGAAAAAGCAAAGAGAATTCACATGGACCAAAGACACATGAAGATGCACAATGAAGGCTTGTGTAGATCAGCCATGAGCATTCAAGTGGGTAAAAGTAAAAAAGTAGCACTGTTTTGACCAAAAAGCTGAGTTTGACAGAGTCAAAAAACGGATCAAAGTGTAAGGAAAGGTCGACTATGTCAAGGTAATGGTGTGCATGTGGTTTGGAACAACTTGGGCATGAGAACATGCAAAGGCAAGCATGTTTGACCAAGTTTGACTATGGGTTGACCAAGTTTGACCACTTTGACCGAGGGTTGACCAGCGATTGACTCCAAGAAGCCATGTGAGAAGGCAACTTCAGAGAGGCTTCAAAGGTTTGGCAAGTATCAACTTCAGTGGGGGTCTGAGCTTTTATTGCAAAGACTCTAAGAAAGCTAAGCGGACAGTACACCAACATGGTCAAGCAATGGTGTTTGACACAGGTGATTAGGTTTTGTAGAGATTTTGAAAGGAAAGTAAGAGGCAAAGTTACACCTTGTTATCCTGCGCGATGCAAAGTGTATGGAGGAGGGTGACTTAGCAAATTCACCTCATGGGATAGAACTTTACCTTGGTTGAAGCCTACCATGTGAAGTGCTCACTCAGGTTCAGCAGCAGAGTGCGGGTCTCGAGCATTGCTTGATGCTCAAGACGGGGGTTCCACAGACGCACTCAGATGGGATCTAGGAGTCGCTTGGTGATCTCTATATGGTTCACCTGAGGTACTGAGGGCTGATAGTACATATGCTTGCGGGACTTCTATGATATGTATACTAGTCACATGGTTTTGTAGCATTATATGGTAGTGATGTGTGTGAACACACTTAGGACCGCCGGGGCATTTTTTTTCTCACTAGGAGGTTTTTTCCCCCATGCATATGTACACCCTCTTATCTACTCATTTTGGGATGTGTACTTATCGTTTGTATCTGGCACACATTTGTTCATTCTATTCTAGTGAGTTTGTGTGCTCTCAAGCTTCTCTATCTTGTGTGTGTGCATTGTTGAAACCCTAACCCTAAGTCCAACAATTGGTATCAGAGCTAGCTTCCTTGACACTTGATCTAGTAGTCTGCCTCCCTCCTCACGACCCTATTTTTTTTGTCTCCGATTGAGATACCCTCTTAGGAGAAGAACGTGTATACTGTAGTGTGTTGTATACGAAGTATACAGTTACAGTATTTTCGGGGTCTGCGGCACGATTCCGGCGCGTTTTGGGCACCGCAAGGTTTCTGCAGACATTCTGGGGAGGCGTCATTTTGGATTGGTTCTACTCAATTTTGGGTGTTTGGGCTGTATAGGTGTGCAGCAACATCTACAGTGTCTTCAACAACATTGACCATCATACTTTTGCCAATAACACTCTATTCTCTACTCTGTGTTATTTTTCATACACTTTGCAGGTGATTCAGTCAGTTGGCAACCATCTAGGGTTGCATCCAGTGAATTCTAAGTACTTGCAGTGTGTTGAAAGATTTTGCACTTGGTAGAAAGTCATGGCTGGCAGTAGTGATGTATTCAACATGTTGTCTGTTGAGGACAAACTTGATGGGACTAACTACCCATTGTGGTCCTATATGATGAGGCACGTACTGGTTACTAAAGGCCTTTGGAATGTGGTCAGTGGTAGTAAAACTCATCCTATTTCACAACTATCAGTGCAACCAGGTGCTGCAAGTACATCTAAAGTAGAATCTGATACAGATGTGGCTCCTCCACAAGCACCACCAGTACCTCCCACTGCTGCTCAAACGAGATGGGATGGAAGAGATACACCGGCACATGCATTGCTTGCACTTTCTGTGAAGCGAAACATTATTCCTCACATTTGGTCATGTAAGACTTCAAAACATGCATGGGATGCACTTGCTGCATTATACCAGATGCGCAATGAAGCACGTGTTGCATATCTGCGCAAACAGTTGAAGTCTGAGCACATGAATGAGGAAGACTCAATGGATAGCTTCTTGACCAAGATCAAAGATTTTAAGGAGCAGCTTGCTAGTGTGGATGAGATATATCCTGATAGTACATTGGTGTCCACAGTTCTCAATGCATTGCCAGATTCTTATCAGAGTTTTGCCTCTACCCTTAGACTCATGATGAAGGGAAATCCAAATGCCCTTACATTTGATGAGTTGGTTTCAGCACTCTTGCAAGAAGAGCAGTCTAGGCAAAACAAATCTAATATGCGAGTTGGTGACCAAGCTTTTGTTGCCAATCAGAAGAGCAAAGGTAAAGCTTCTTCACATGGTGGCTATAAGCCAAAATCAGAATCCTCAGGTAAGGATGCAAAGAAAGAAGGTGATAAGCCTAAAAAGAAGGGTAAGTGTCACTATTGCAGGGAACCAGGGCACTACCTACATGAGTGCAAGAAAAGGCTAGAGAAGGAGAAAAAGAAAGAATCGGGCATGGCTGTGGCTGAAGCATATGCACCAAGTGCAGAGAAGAAGGAATCTGCAAGTTTTGCTCAAGATGATTGGGCATGGACTGTACATTGCAGTTATGACCCTTCTCTTCATGATGTATGCATGTCAGTGGTGGCAGAATCGGATGCTTAGTACTTTTACACTGGTGCTAGTAAGCACATTACTTCACAAAAAGGTTTGTTCTCATCTTTGGAATCTATCCCAAGTGCACGAACCGTCACATGTGCAAATGGTTTCTCATAGGAGTTGGTAGAGTTGTGCTCACTGCTGCAAATGGGGGCGCATTTACTCTTTCGAAAGTTTTATATGTGCCAGGTATTAAGAAGAACTTACTGTCAGTTTCAGCCTTAGCCTTGTTAGGCTTGACGGTGAAATTTGTGGATGACAGATGTATAGTTTAGGATAGAAATGATGGTTATTCTATCATTGCCTCAAGTACGTTGTTTCATGGCCTGTATAAGATGGATGTATTTGAGAAGTTGCAGCATGATGCTGCTTGCTCAGTCTCTACGACTAGTGCTATGAGTGATGCAGAATTATGGCATGCACGATTTGGCCATCTGAATTATGGCAGTTTGTTATGCCTTTAGAGGCATGATATGGTGTCTGAGTTGCCAACTCTTGAGACCCCTACTAAACATGTATGTGGGGTGTATTCTTGGTAAAATGCATCGGGCATCATTTCCAAAGGATGGATCTATGAGAGCTGTTAAGAAATTACAGCTTATACCTAGTGATGTATGTGGTCCTACGAGGACACCATCTGTTGGGGGATATCTCTACTTCATCACTTTTATTGATGATTACTCCAGATATAGCTTGGTGTATCTATTAAAGCAGAAGTCAAAGGTTTTTATGTGCTTTAAGCACTTCGTATCCATGGCTGAATATGCATGTGAATGTAAAGTTGGCACCCTTCGTTCAGATCGAGGGGGAGAGTATATGTCCAAGGAATTTCATGCATACATGGCTGAAAAAGACATAAGGCATCAATGTACAGTGCCATACACACCTCATCAAAATGGTATGACTGAGAGGAAGAACAGGTCTCTCATGGAGATGGCACGATGTATGGTGAAAGCCCAAGATTTACCTCATGGTTTTTGGTTAGAGGCAACTATGTGCGCAAACTGTGTTGTGAACAAATGCCCTACTAAGGCCTTGCAATCTAAAACTCCTTATGAAGCTTGGCATGGCAAGAAGCCTTCTGTGGCTCATTTGCGTGTTTTTGGTTGTCTTGCTTATGCTCGTGCCTGAGCAACAACGCAGTAAGCTTTTGATGATAAGGCAGTTACATGTATATTTGTGGGATACAGTTCAGAAAGCAAGGGATATAGACTCTACCATCCGGCCTCAAAGCGGATTTTAGTAAGTAGAGATGTTGTTTTTGTTGAAAACTCAGTTTAGCCCATGCTTTCATGCAAAAAACAGTAGAATGTATGCTCACAGGACATGTTTGATTCACTCCTACTTTAATGGAGGGTAGCCATATGTAGAGCAATTGAATGCTCAACCAAGTGCTGAAATTCAGCCTTTGCAGGTGCAAAATCAGCCTACAAATCAACCTTTTGATGAGGTAATTATTGAGGATGTAGTGGATGAGGAGAGAGCAACCATAGAAGAATCTAGGCGTATGCCAAAATGGCTTGTGCAGACATTGAGGGATAGCAAGTTGGCAGCTCCTTTACCTAGCAAAACTCGTGCACATTCTCATCATGCAGATTATTCTCATGTGGATCATGTTCTCATTTCTACTTGTTTCCTTTGAGGAAGCACACGATGATGATCATTGGATGCATGCTATGCAGGATGAGTATAACTCTATACTCAAGAATGACACCTGGTATTTGAGAGATCTACCGCATGGCAAGAAGGCCATTGGTACTAAGTGGGTTTACAAGTTAAAACGCAAAGCAGATGGTAGCATTGATCGCTACAAGGCCAGACTTGTTGCAAAGGGGTATGCCCAGCAAAAGGGCATTGATTATGATGAGACCTTTGCACCCACATCTCGTATGACTACCATTAGGTGTCTCATTGCTTTGGCAGCACATCATGGGTGGAATGTACATCAGTTGGACATAAAGACTGCATTCTTGAATGGTGATTTACATGAGGAGGTGTATGTATCGTAGCCTCCTGGTTTTGATGTGAAAGGAGAAGAGTCTAAAGTATGTAGGTTGAAAAAGGCTCTTTATGGCCTTAAGCACGCTCCTAGAGCATGGTATGAGAAGATTCATGCATACTTGGTTGCAAATGATTTTTGCAACAGTCCAACAGAGAGTACCCTCTATGTGAAGAGGAGTAAGGACACATTTTTTGTCATCGTTCTATACGTTGATGACATGCTGCTCACGGGACCCAATATAGATCCGATTTCAGCCTTTAAGGCTGATTTGTAGTCATCGTTTGAGATGTCAGATTTGGAGCCCTTGCATTATTATTTGAGGATTTAGTTTATGCAGCGCAATGATGGCATTGTTATGCTGTAGTCTAAATATATACAGAAGCTATTGAAGAGGTTTAATCTTGAAGACTGTAAACCTGTGGCTACACCTATGGAGACAGGTACTCAACTTAGTCTTCAAGACGGAGGAGACTCTTTTGATGCTAGTTTGTATCAGCAGGCTGCTGAATCCCTTCTTTATGTATGCAACACGAGGCCAGATATACAGTATGCGGTCTCACAGTTGAGCAGATTCATGCATAGTCCAGGTACGAAGCATTGGCAGGCTGTCAAGCGGGTTTTTCGCTATTTGCAGGGCACTCAGTATTTTGGATTGTTTTATCCAAAGGGGGGTGAGTCACAGCTGCATGCTTTTAGTGATTCAGATTGGGCTGGATGTTATGACACACGAGTGTCCGCTAGTGGGTTTTGCTTTTGCCTTGGTGATTCATGTATATCATGGCTCAGCAAGAAGCAGCCTACAGAGGCCACTTCCAATTGTGAAGCTGAGTACAAGGTAGCTTTTACAGCTACAGTTGAGTGTGTGTGGCTTAGACGTCTTATGGCTGATTTGGGTGTTGGACAATCGTCTAGTACTACCATTTTCACTGATAGCCAGAGCGCATTAGTAGTTGCGAGGAACCCAGTGTTTCATGCTCGCACTAAGCACATTGAGGTGCATTACCACTATGTCAGGGAAAGACTCTCTGCATCAGCAAAGATCAGCTTGATCTATGTGCCTACACATGACAACATGGCAGATTTATTCACAAAGGCTCTTCCTCTTGAAAAGTTCGAAGATTTTCGTAAAACTTTGGACTTACTGCCTTTTCAGGATTGATCGGCCATACCCTGTACATGTTCACATCATCACTCCAGGGGGGATTTGTAGCATTATATGGTAGTGATGTGTGTGAACACACTTAGGACCGCTGGGGCATTTTTTCCCTCACTACGAGGTTTTTTCCCCGTGCGAATGTATACCCTCTTATCTACTCATTTTGGGGTGTGTACTTATCTTTTGTATTTGGCACACATTTGTTCATTCTATTCTAGTGAGTTTGTGTGCTCTAAAGCTTCTCTATCTTGTGTGTGTGCATTGTTGAAACCCTAACCCTAATTCCAACACGTTTATGGTATCTTTTGACTTTGGTATGGTTGGAAAAAGATTGGGATGCTGATCTTTACCATATAGTCTTGGATGTACTCATATTTGTGTATGGAAATATTTGTACATGTGGAGCATCGTGCATGTATTTGTCAGTGATGATACTGCTAAGTATGGGTCTTGCGGGAGATGGTATCCGCAGGTTGTGAGACCAGGATGGATCCATTGTTATAGCCCCCCCCAACATGTGAGAGCCATTGCTACAGATTTCTTCAGCTCTCTTCTCATGGGTGACCCCATATCCTCACAGGCGCTGGATGCGCCTGAGCGAGTCTGGTGGCATACGAGAGAGGTGGTCCCTCATGCTCTCCGGACCTTCCTCCTGATCCCCTTCACATCTAAGGAGCCAACAGAGGCTTTGACGGCACTACCTAGGGACAAATGCCTGGGTGAGGACGGACTTCTAGTCTTCTTATTTCTCCGACACTGGGATCTCATGGAAGGTAGCCTCAAAGCTGAATTCAACGACACAATGGTTACGAGAGCCATGCTGGAGAGGTTGTCCGAGGGATTGATCCACTTGATTCCCAAGGAAGGTGGTGACAGATTGGAGATTCGGCAATGGAGACTCATCACTCTCCTAGGGACTGCCTACAAAATTCCGGCCAAGGCCATCGGCCAGAGACTGCAGCCGTTCCTCCCTGACTTGATTCATGGTACACAGACCGACTTTGTTCAAGATCAGAGCATCCTAGACAACATCTTCACCTTCTTGAAGGGGGCCGCTTCGGCTAGGCTACGCCAATAGGATCTAATAGTTCTCCTTCTGGATTTCGAGAAAGCCTACGATAGAGTTGATTGGGGCTTTTTGGAGGGGACGAAGTGCAGGATGGGTTTTCTGAAGGAGTGGGTCCGAGGTGTTTCGAGACTCTACTTGGCTTCACACAGCCAGATTCTTATTCAGGGAGCTAGATGCGACAGATTTCCACTTTCTCGCTCAGTCTGGCAGGGCTGCCCTCTAGTGCCTTATCTCTTCCTGTTTGTCGCGAAGGCCATGAGCAGTTTTCTTTCCGCCCAAGAGACAGGGCTTCAGGGACTACGTATTCCCATACGCGCGCAAGAGGAGCTACTTGATTCAAAGTTCGCTAATGACACGGCAGCATACCTGTTGAGGGACGAGGGGAACCTCCAGAGATTCACCGAGGCAATTGAGATCTTTTGCCCGGTTTTTGGGTTGACTCATCACCCCCCGACTTGGCATCCAATTGAGGCTTTTCAGTGGGTCTCAAGGGGCACTCCAATTCGTTATCTAGGATGCCAGGTTGGCATTGATATCTCCCTCGAGCAGCAGTTAGCCCCTCTTCTTTTGAGTATTCGAAAGAAGCTACTATAGTAGAGTTCTACCAGGCTTTCCTTAGCTAGCCAGGTTGTGGTGGTGAACCAGGTTCTTCTTGCCACCATGTGGTACATCACCTCCTGTTGGTCTTTCCCAAGGGCCTGTATTAGTCAGGTTAACCATTTGATCCGCAACTTTCTGGGGGCTGGTAGCGACGGAAGGCCCGCTCGGGCCAAGGTGGCCTGAAGAGTGATCATTCAACCGCGACACAGAGGGGCCCTAGGCACCATCGACCCCTCCATTCAGAGCCGTGCCCTTTTGGGCAAGTTGATTATTTGAGGTCTTCCAGGTGGTGAGCCTTGGAAAGACTTCCTCCTGGCTAGGATCTCCGCCTGCATCCCGATCTTGGGAGTCCCTTGGCCTCGAGCACGAGATGAATTTTCACAGAGATGTGGGCTCGTGGCTTTAGCCCAGCATTCGAGGACAGATTTGCAACCAGTCTCTTGGGTGCTTGGGATCATCTCAGGCCAGGCATGTGGCTTTAGCCCAGCGTTTGAGGACTGATTTGCAGCTAGTCTCTTGTGTGCTTGGGATCGTCTTAGGCAATTAGATCCAATAGCCTCCAAGGAGCATCTCTCATAGCCTTTGATCTGGATCCCCATAGTACGTTTGCCTAGTGGTCACATGCTTGGCCGGGGCTTGCCTACATGTATCATGGGGAGCTTTGAGCACCGGCCCAGCTTTGAGCACGGGCCCTGCTAGGTCACTTGGATATTGGCTCACATTCAAATAGCTACCCCCTGAGGCCTAGGAGAGCCTAACTAGGATCCATGGCAAGGACAGTCTTAGGCTCGACATCGACTCCACCATCCCTCCAAAGTGGTTGGCCCCGATACTGGACCCTCCTCCCTCGTAGTGGTTGGGAGTGTTCACCAGACATGATATTCCCCTAGTAGTGCATGGCTCCACCTTACTCACCTCGTCCATTCGACCTCATGGCTGACTAGAGAGAGTGGAGAGCCCCTTGGAGGATTTCAGGGGATGCACCTTGTAGAGGGTGAGGGTGATTGGTTTCCATGCACACGAGTGGCAAATCAGCCCTCCACCGGCCCAGGTGGCCAGAGAGAGACTTTGGCGATTATGGATTTGGAAGGGCCGGCCTCTCATGCATCGCCAGTTGGACCTGGCATGATCCAGAGGATAGTGAGGAGGCTGCTTGGCACCCCCTTTTTTGCATATACTGCATGGCTTGGCCGTAGGATCAAATGCCAGAGGATAAGGCACTCTAGCCGTAGCAAGACATTGGCAATCCCAGGGCCTCCCACCACAGTCTCTCAAATTTCTAGAAGTGGTGGTGGGATAGTTTTCGGCCACATAAGATCACTCTCTTCATGTGGCAGTTGGCACATAGGAGCTTGGTGGTGGGCACTTGGTTGGCCATTGGGGGTAGACCAGCGTTATGTCCGAGGTGTGGCCAACCCCAGGAGTGGTTTTGGATCCTATGCATCATAGTTGTAAGGTATGAAGGTACGAAAAACGGTACCGGTACGAGACTTTATTTTTCGGAAAAATAAGTTCGATAGAGGTACGATCAACTTTAAAAAGCACTTGAAAAATAGATATTTGTACACATTTAAAGACACAAAGTTGAGAGTAGGTGGCAAGGTAGAAAGTCCCCATTGCCCAAACGGCAATAAAAAACAGTAAAACAAAACAAGCATAAAAAAAAATAACCCAAAAAAAAACGGCCATTAAAAAAAACAGTTTTGCATTAGTTTCGCTTGCGTAGTTTCGTACCATACCGTTTTTTACGTACCTAATGAGCGGGACTAGTTTCGCAGACAACTATGCTATGCATTTTCACTCCCCCCCGTATTGTTAGGTGGGACACTGTCGCTTGGTTCACGGAGGTTGCGGTCGTCATCATGCCATATGAGGAGGGTGGGGGACTAGCCCTTCATGTCTCTCACCTACAATGCCAAAGATGGGAGATTTACAACACTATTGCTGCATGGCACATCTGCAGAACTCATCGTAACAAAGCCATTGAAGGCCCGCACCCCGCTAGCAGAGTCCATCCGAAGCATCTAGCTTGGTATTATTCATTCCCTCCATGGTCAGTGGAGGAAGATGCAGGGTGACTCAGACCGTATGCGGAAGCGCCACGAGACCTTTCGAGGATCTGGCGTCCTTGACCATTTCTTACTGATAGTGGTGGAAAGCCCACCTGGCACTACAGACCACCTGTGTGGTTGTTTCCCCCTCCATCCATTGTATGAGATAGCCTCCTCCTCCCAGAGCGGCCAGCCGAAGGGGAAGAGCATCCTCCCCTTTTATGTATCTTGACTCCCGCTTCCCATTTGGGGACAAGTTTGCATTTAGCCTTCATGGTTGTTTTATCGGTAACTAATAGAATCTTTTTCCCGGGAAAAAATATATATATAAACGTCTACAAAAGACCCCAAGGGTCTATAAGACCATGAGTGATAGAATGATACCATGGGTATACTGAGCCGTGTGTGGGTGTGTGTGTGTGTGTGTACCATATCACTACCAAATGCAGAGCTCTGTAATTGGCTATCCAGTAGGTCAATTATTTCTAGGGCTATCTGCACCTAGAACTACATCTTCAATATATAATTCTCAAGGGAAACTTGGGTTGATACACCCATACCAAACATAACCTGTTCGGTATCATCATAGGCAAATCCTAACCAATCAAATGATGTCATGTGCATGCACATGAACATGCTTAATCCCAGGCTAATCCTTGATTTGCAACAGATAAAGATTAGATTAAATGTTGTCATGCACATGCACATGGACATGCTTAATCCCAAGCTAATCCTTGATTTGCAATAGATAAAGATTAGATTAAGACACAAGACAAGCTCATATAATCGTAGCAAAAGCCCGATTTGATCAAGACCCTGTCGGCCAGCTTCAATGGACCAAGAAATCACACACGACCTTCGACATCTGGTCGATAGGGTCCTCATCAAATTGGGCTTCTGCTACAATTATCTGAGCCTGGCTTGTGCCTTAATGATTAATCTAATCTATATCTACTGCAAATCAGGGATTAAGCATGTCCATGTGCATGCACATGGCATCCCCTTCTGCTAAACTTGATGACGGGATTCCAACCTTTTACCCTAGATGACTGTCATCATCCCCTCTCTCCACATATGGTCTCCCATACTTGTCATCCTTCCCTTCTTGGCAAATGGCAGCTAACTCACTAGAAACTTTTATTTGGATGTGTGAAGGGTAAGATTTCTAGATGCCCTATGTCTCTCATCTTATTGCAAACTGGAAGCTTGTTCTGCAATATATTCAGTGGTCGGGTAGACCTCTTGAGACTCGCAATACCTTGAGACAAGAAAGTGTCTTTTGGAGCCGCGCATTCCCTGCTTCTTTGGCTCTCCGTTCCCCACGGCGAGTTTACTTTCTTTCTACAAAAGGCATTCAGGTTTGCCAAGATGTTGATGCTAAAGGAAATGTTCTGTCCTTTTCTCGAGCTCAAAGCTGTGGGCAGCTGGGAATGCACTATAGACCTTTATGGTGCATGTTACAGGAACAATTGCAGTCTTTTACTCCTCTTACAGTTGTTCCGGATGGTAAAAGAACAGACGATGGGATTTTCCATAGGGTAGATCCTGGACCTTATCCTACTTTCTCTTTCTCTCAAGTTTCAGCTACTTTGATCTATAGGTTGATTATTCCTGTACCTTGGTTTGTTGATCGAGTTAATAAGATCTGGCTCCTCACTAAGATAGCTCATTGGTAGAAACAAAACCTGAAGAAATTATGGCATAGTAAATTGCCACTCAAATCTAGATTATTTTTATCGCGATGTTTGTTGGGAGTTCTCCCAGTTGGAGAATTTCTTGAAAAAAGATGCATAGCTGCTGAAATGCCTTTCTTGTAGTTGCATAAAGGAAACAATGATTCATCTTCTTTGGTCTTGTCTAGAGACCAAAAGTTTCCTTCAGCAAATTTCACATCCTCTTAAACTCAAATTCCTAGGGTATTCCTTCTCTAGATTCTTTTGGCTTTTTGGCAGGTGGCCTTCTAGATTGGATCATGCACGGCCCTTTCTAATTTGGACTAGATATTGGACTTTGTGGACAATGTGGCATGCAAGAAATCAGTTGGTTTTTCATTCCATAAGGATTGCACGCTATCACTACTTTCATAAATCCTTGCGTCAATCTTTGTTTGACAACATCCATATGCATTAGATTGATGATGGCTGGTTGGCTTTATTTTTTCACTCTTTTTAACTTGTATCACCCTAGGAAGTTTTCCCTCGCCTTCAGGGCTTCCTTTTTAACATAGTGCTTTTACCCCAAAAAAAAAAAAAGAAGAAGAAGAAAAAAAAAAGAGAGTGTGTGTATAGAGAAAGAGAGAGATAGAGAGAGTTCCCTTCAAAATACAAAATCTCATCTGTACAAACCTTGGGTGCACACAGTCCAGTAAATCCATATGCAGAAGGCATTTTGCCACCTTTGGTTTCCTTCTCTAGTGTTGCCGTATACACTGAGAAGCTCTCTCTAAGAGAAAAGGAAATGCCAGTAAGGAAAAGATGCAGTTTGTTCCTTGCAGCAGCACATGCCAAATTCTCCTTGTTGATAACAGATTGCTTCATCTCATTTATGGTGCCCACATCCAAGGATGGATGCATTGTGATAAGATGCCTTGCCACGTAGTGTGAAAGGATACAGTCCCCAAGATAGGCCAGTCTGGAGAAATGTAATCCACCTTCCAAATCTTCAGAGTGGTAGCAAAGGGCCAGTGATATAAGATCATGATTTTTGAAGTGATATTTGAGTTGTCTCTCCAGATCACCTATTTTGCATGGAGCTGGAAAATTCACTTCTGCAGCTGTATTTACGGACTGCGCAAGTGCCACTTCTGCAGCAGACTCAGGATAATCGATTGTGATCTTCAACCATGACATGGCTTTCAGAGCATCACTGATGTTTCCATGCAGGGCATAAGACCCAACAATTGCCTCCACAACATCTGCCAGTGTTCTCCAGGAGATCCTTTGCCTCCTTAAGAGTCCCAACTGAACCCTTTTTTCACTCGGTTTCAGACAGTCAGGTACTGGTCCTGGCGGGATCCATTCCCTTACTTGAAAAGGCTCATTGAACACATAAGAAGCCAGACCGCAAGCTTCTGCACAGCGAAACAGTTGCTTGTTCTCCACAAGGCTATGCAGAGAGCAAGACAAGGCATCCTTGTCCATTGATGGATCTTTGATGTATAGTGCAGTCGCAGCCATTAGAGTTAAAAAGCTGTCTCCAAGAAGCTCAAGCCGTTCGTAAGAGTGATAGGTGTTGTATGCTCCCGATGTCAAGGCTTCCTGCACCTATTTCAAGATCCAAGACACAGGTTCTAGAGCCAGAGCATTGTAAAAAACAATCAAAACATGCTGCCAAGAATGACTTGCTGGCTGTACCTTGAAAGCAGAAATCCGTGTGCCAATACTCTCTCTGAGCTGTACGGCCAACAATGCATTCTCAAGACCGCATAGGATAGATGGAAGCCGGAAAGCTCCCCTCCATAGGCAGCCCTTAAGTCCTCTGTGCAGAATACAGACCTCTGGAGGCACCATTACTCTCTTCGCCTTTGCTCTACACCAATGAGCTTCTGGTGAACATTGGTGCTATGAGGATAGGGTTGGCAGTTACATGTTGATAACAATTGTGTACCACTATTTCCCCATATATATGCAGCATACTAGTGCCAATAAGACCAAGTTATCTTACCTTGAGACGGTCGTTGAAGAAAGTTACCCACATGAGACAGGGTATACCCTACTAAAAGTGGCTGGGAAGCATGCTTCAACTCGACTTTAAACCTAATAGAAACAGCAGACGAGATCATTTACTCCAGTGTTCATCAAATCCTCAAAAAAAAGCACAAAACTTGAACAGTCAAGAACACCCTAAAATTACACAAGTGACAACATGCAATTAAGAGGGTACTCAGCTTTAGAAAAAGAAGCTAACTTGCAGAAGACACTATGCTTATCTTGGAGGCAGGAGCTCCCAACCTTCAGACAGATTTCAAGTTATAGAATTCTACGATGAGACCGTGGGTGGGTTCCAAGAGCAATGCAGGTAAAACAAAGTGCTTTGCAAGAACATCATTTTACCCACCTGCCGGTAACTTCTCATCTCCGTTTCCTCTTACCAATGAGAATACAAGCAATCAGACCTCATTATGGGATCAGGAAGAGAAGCTTGTGTGAGGTGAAAAGAAATGTCCAAGAGATCCAAATCAATGCTCTAAATAAGGTGATGAGATGGAAGGCTCATATAAAGTGCTCTCACAGTTGGCCACTATGGGTAAGGGTGCGATTGACGATGCTAGAGAGCAGGAAATCTTTCCACAGCTCCCCCCAGGTTAAGACTGCAGATAATAAGTCTGCCCAGGAGCACTGTGCACTGAATTAACAGGTCAATAATGCCTACCACCCTTATGGGGTAGCTAAATGATGACATTTCATGCCACCTTAGACCAGATGGTGTGGGACCATTTCTTCTTGCCTATGGGAAGTTGTGGATAAGCCGTTGCACCTATGGTCTACCCTATGCATGAGTGCAAGAAGGGCCAACAAGACATGATGTACCACATGATGGCAAGGAGGCTCTGGTTGGCCACCTGCCAGGGAAAGCCGAGCTTTGCTACAATTTAAGAGCTTCCACCGAATGCCCAAGAAGAGGGGGGCTATCTGCTGCTCTAGGGTGATGTCAGTGCCAACCTAGCACCATAGGTAGCATACTGAGGTTCCCCTGGGAATGCCTCCATTGGTCACCAAATCAAGGAGAGGGAAGAGCACACCTAGAGAATCCATAATTTGTGCCACTTGATTTTCGCCCCAAAGGCAAGGCTAAAATTATCAATTACAGCTGCAAAACACTGAAGGTTTCCCTTCTATACCTGCGAGGTAGGCTATTGTATTGTCCACAAACAAGCACTCCTCCACGCTGCGGATGGGTAGTCAAAGGCCCTCTAAACCTGTATCCTGCACCCCTAAGAAATTGCTCATACTCTCTGATCCTGTGCTAGGCCTCCATTCTGGGCGGGTCTCTCTGGAGGAGCGGGGTCATCTCGTTGTGACTGCAGCAGCTGCCCGCTGCTAAATTGGCACTATTACATGCACCAAGGTTGATCGTGGTAACGCAAAACATGGCCTTCTTTATACCTTTACGTGGTGAGATATTTAGCAGCCAATTCACAGACTAGAGAGAGAGAGAAAGAAAGAAAGAAAGAAAGATTTTATTAACGTCTTCCAAAAGACCGAACTCGGCCTATGAGACAAATCGGAGTACATGTATGGGGTATCCTCTGTCATCCCAACAAAATGAAAAAGTACTGAATAAAAAAGCTGAATCTGGGTGTGCAGGGGATGGAGCTCTATTACTAGGAGAATGCAAAGCTATATGCATGGAGAGAGAGAGAGAGAGAGAGAGAGAGAGAGAGAGAGAAGTAGATGACACCGTATTAGGTCCCAATTTCCCCACTGCAGGAGTATTTGCTTATATTAATTCTTGTTGTACAATGCTTGAGAACAAGCAATATGACTGCCCAACGCAAGGACGAGGAAGACCGTACGTTGGCTGAGTATCCACCAATCCAAGGGCTCTATAGAAGACTCTTTGGGGCCACTTATGCAAGTCCAGATAGCTGCAGGACTGCACGTATGTTGGCTAAGAATGGAAGAGGAGCTTCAATAGTTAGCCTGGAGAGAGTAGGATGCTGTATGCTGATTTATGGACTGAAATGTCACATGCGCAAGCTTCGGAGAAGATCGGCAACTTCAATGCTCAGAAATCAGCACACTTTTCACAATGGAATTAACGCAGTATCTAGCCCCACAATACATCAGTAGGGGGGGCATTCGGAAGCAGCAACTAGGGAGAGTGGGAAGCTAATGCTACTAGTCAAAATGGGATACATGAGTACATGGATACATGAATACATGAATATGGGGGAGTACAAAAGTGACAGTGAGTACAACAGTATATGGCTGGAGTCGTAATCATCCTAGGAGCTCTAGCATGGGTCTCTGTCGGATGGCCTGGATATCTGCCATAGTGAGATGCCTGGTCGGGCGAGCCCGATGCCTCGCAATGATGCTCTGAATCCTCCGGTGTAGGCACTGTCTCCGATGTGAGGATCCACGAACCCTCGAGCGTCTAGATTTGCCCAACTGGATAGCTCTCTCAACTAGAGTCCCACGGGGTGCTCGCTGCTGGGTTGTCGGCTGTCCCCTCCTGGGTAGTCCCTCTAAAGAAGTTAGTAATCTGTCTCTGTGTGGACTCCCTGCCAGTCGGGCGTCTGCTCCTGATGATGGACTCTCTGAGTCTGCAGATCTCCAGGAGATAAAAACCCAAGCATCGTTGATCACAATAGTCCATGACTCTAGCCAGTGGTCCAAATCCCTCTCTATAAAGGCAATGGTAGTGCCCTCGAATCTCATAATATGCTGTGCAGCGACAGATGTAGTGCTCCTCCGTCTCTGGCTCTATCCAACAAATCTGACAAATCCTGTCCCCTGGAGGTATGCCTCTAAATCTACCTGTCTCTATCTCTAACTGATGTGAGGAGGTGTGGATCTGCCCAATGGCGCACCTCAATCCATGAGACAGATGGGTATCCATGTAGCTCGGTCTAAGTATAAAGCCATCCTCAGTGGTGCGGAGAAGATGGTCTCTATAGAAAGCCATCTTCGTCCCCAACTCCTGTGAGGGCTCTAGCCATGTCCTCCGAGTGTCCAACTGAATGAGGTCCTGTCTGATGACTCTACTAATCTCAGAATGTGTCAAGGTGAGAGAGGGTGCCTCCAGAGAGTACTGGAAGGGTGGAAGTTTGTCTAAGCTGAACCCGTGAAGCTCAAACCAGGATGCTATCTGCGCATACCAACATGAAGTGTCTCCCTCCATGGCTAGCTGATGAGAGGACTCTAAAGCAAGTCGTGCATACCGGTGCCGGGGAAGCTCCTAGGTGCTATGAATGAAGGACACTCATCTGGCAAGAGCCTCTACTACGATCGGTGGTGCTCCCATCTCGGCTCGGATAATCTCATGGGGTACCGAGGCCTTAGCCCGAATCATCCTGGAGATCATGGACACAAGTGGTCTCTCCATCGATCTCCATCCATCGTATGTGCGTCCTGATCCACTGTGACGATCTAGGCTAGGCCCCCAGATCTGTACTCCATATAGCATAGCCGATGTGACCAACGTGTCAAAAAGCCACAGCTTAGTGCGTGGCTCCTGAAACTGTACCTGTGAGCACATCCTCTCTAGACCTCCTAGTGCTACATATCCTCTAGTCAATCTGGCCTCTGCTGCCCCCCTCATGGAAAATGTGGGCCCAGTGAACACCACTCCAAGATATGTGTATGAGTCAACATACTCCACTCTCTCCTGCCCATATGTGAAAATAGGCGCTGATCTCCAGACCCACTGAGCTGTAAGGTTAAACACCATAACCTTGGTCTTACCAAGGTTAACTGAGAGCCCACTGTCCTCTGCATGAGCATGTAAAGTATCCAAGTGCCTCTGTATACCCTCTGGTGAGTCTGCTATAAGCACAATATCATCAGCATATAAGAGCAGAGGTATCCAAGTGCCAGCCAACTGGGCTCCTCTGTCCCCTCGTGTCCCAATATAATCAGAGATCTCATCAATGTATAGTCCAAAAAGAGTCGGAGAGAGCGGGCAGCCCTGTTTCACCCCTATAGTGGAGTGTACTGGCTGGGAGAGACCCTCTGAAGTCCGCACCTGCCCAACTACTGTCTCATAAAGTGCCATAATACCCCAAATGAGCTCACATGGAACCCCCAAGTCTTGCAGCCTGCGCATCAGTCTAGCTCTGGGCACTGTGTCAAAGGCCTTGCGGAAATCCACAAAGCCACAGTAGATCCTCCTCCCATGTGCTCTGCCCTCCTCAATGATAGCCCTGAGGGTAAAAATATGATCCAAAGTAGAGAATCTCCTCCTGAAACTGGCCTGTCCCTGAGCTCGGACCCCTTGTCTCTCTGCCCATCTGCTCAACTCATGCGAGAGAGAGAGAGAGAGAGAGAGAGAGAGAGAGAGAGAGAGGACACAGTATTGGGTCCCAAATACCCTCTGTAGGGCCCCCACCACGGATGGTGTATTTGCTTTATTAGAATGATGTGAATCTGAAAAGAAAATACATAAATCTTGACCTTTCTTGGCTGAGAAATCTCTGCCCTTGACCTGCAGTCCTTGACCCCTTTGCTTTAGCAACTCATTGGCTTGTCTAGCTTAGCTCTTGGTGAAATATGAGATAACACAAATGAATTGTGGCTCTCCTATACTACTTATAAACAGCAGTCGGCCAGCTCTTATCCAGGCGGCCAGTTCACTTTTCTGCCCACGACTGTAAATCAGCATTAAATGCTGGAAAAATCACATAAAAAGCTGCGCATCATTTCATGGCTGGTTGGGTATCATGCGCATGATTCTAGATGGGCTGGGCACTGAATCTAGATTGCCTTGGGGACTCGGCAGCCTGTATTTCCTGCCCCAAACTTGCCCTACAGCCCTATAAAAGCTTCATGTCCTGTCGGCTACCCTTGGCATGCCCCTAGGGCTGTCCTACAACCCCTCCATGGCTGATGGGTTCAGCCAAGGCCTTCCTGGCCCTCATGGGGTTAGTTTCACACTATCCCCATGCTCACACTAAGTCTTGGGGTATCCCTATGGACTGGCCCCTATTCCTAAAAGCAAACCCTAACTATCTACACAATGATTTGGCATCCGGTACCATACCAGATACACAGAATCACTGTCATCATTCCAGAGGGAGACTCACAGCGCGGACTGGCACTATTTCATGTGCAGGACAGTGCACACGTGACCTTGGACTCCTGTGCAGGACAATGCACACCTGACCTTGGATGACTGGGATGGATCCCTGGCTGTCTCGTCCCGAACTGGGCTCACATGGGACCAGTTTACCATCCCAGGTCCTGCACCTTCTGTACAGATATGTCGACGTGGCATCCAAGTGCGGGATGCACGTGACATTCCCTTCTACTTAACTTGACGGAAGCTGCATAGCCTTCAAATAATCCGTCAATAATGCCGGATAGTCTTCGAAAAACTCTTTGTCGAGCCATACCGCTTCGTGGGTCCCTCGGTCCTAAAACTTCGTGACGAACTGTCTTAGTCTTCGGCCTGAGCCATGCTTGAAACAGTGCAGAAGGATCTATTCTGGAACCATAACTTCTGCTTCATCAACAATATCTGGTTGCGCTTCGTCTTTGACTTCTGAAGGGATAGGACCTGTATATGGCTTTAACCAACTGACGTGAACACATCGTGCATAGTCCAACTCGGAGGTAGCTTTAACTGCATAGACATCTCATTAATCTTTTTCCTGATGGGAAAAGGTCCGAAGCTCCTGAAAGACACCTTTGGGCATCGCTTGCCCACCTGTTTCAACCTTTGCTTCATAATCTGAAGATAAACCCAATCCCCTTCCAAAAACTTCATATCCCTTCGGTCTTTATTGGCCTGTCGAGTGTAGGCCTCTTGCGCTTTGGCCAACCTGTCTCTAACTGACTCTAAGATCTCCTGGTAAGACTCCGTCACTCTGTTTCAACCTTTGCTTCATAATCCAAAGATAAACCCAATCCCCTTCCGAAAACTTCATATCCCTTCGGTCTTTATTGGCCTGTCGAGTGTAGGCCTCTTGCGCTTTGGCCAACCTGTTTTTAACTGACTCTAAGATCTCCTGGTAAGACTCCGTCACTCTGTTCGCTTCAGGTACTGAAGACAAGGTCCTGGTCAACAATGACTGGAAAGGTCTTCCAAATGCTGCCTCATATGGAGTCCTGCCAATAGCTGAAGAAAAAGAATCATTCAAAACGGCTTGAACTAAAGGCAAATAAGATTCCCACTTACCTTGCTGATCGTGGACATAACACTTCAGCACATCAAAGGCCAACTGGTTGTATATCTCTGTCTGGCCGTCCGTCTGTGGGTGGAATGCACTGGAAAAATTCAATTCAGTACCAAAGTTATCAAACAATGCACTCCAAAAATGACTAGTAAACTTGGCATCTCGGTTTGACACTATGGTCCTAGGAATCCCACCGATCGGGTACCAATGCCGAATGAACAACTGGGCAACATCCTCAGCGGTCACATTGGCCCTGCAAGGAATAAGCATAACAAATTTGCTAAATCTATCAACAATAGTTAAGCACTGCGTATTACGCTTACTTGGACTGGGAGGCAGATTCGTGACAAAGTCCATCGAAATATCTTGGAAAGGACCCTCAGGAATTGGCAAGGGCTATAACAACCCTATCTTCTTTCCACGAGGAGCTTTCACCTTTTGACAAATCTCATAGCGTTGTACATATGTAAACACATCTCGCCTCATCTTTGGCCAATAATATTGCCGTTCCAATTTCTCCAGAGTCGAATTTATGCCCCTATGACCACCTGTAATTGTTGGAAATAAGTGCACACTAGGTGTACTATTTCTCTAGTCTAGTTTCAGTTCAGTCTTTGTGTCTTGAGTCTAGTGCCATGTGGCACCTCTACATTTATCCCATAAGTGAGTCTACTCAATCTTGTACTTCTCACCTATAAATTGTAGGTGTCACATCAATGAAAAATCAATCTTGTGTCTTGTCTACACTCATCTCAAGGTAACTCTTTGTCTTTCATTTTGTTCTTGTTTCATTTCTAGTTTTGCTCTTGCTTTCATATTTTCTACATGGTATCAGAGCAGGCTGCTCTTGTCCTGTGTTGCCCGCCATAGCTTCAGGCCACCATCTCCCTAAGCTGCGCTCAGCTGTTAGGACCAGCCTACTCACATCCAGTTCAGGCCGGGTCTGCTCAGTTGCTGTTCGGCCACTTTCTTGCTGCCGACCTGTTTTCCAGCAGCTGCTACGGAAGCCTGTACGTGTTCAGGCTCATACACAGCTCCTGGCCGACCTGTTTTTGACGTTGCAGCCCGACTGCTACAGCTGTCTATCTCTACAACAGTCTGCTCACGCCCTGATTACAGCTGCCGCCGCCGCCCCCTACAACAATCCTGAGTATATCACACAGCTCTTCACGATCTTGAGTTCGCATTTCCCCCCTTCAGGCCGCCTAACTATTCAGTTCTGCCATCGCTTCTTCTTGAAAAGTCTAAGGTACTGTGCATTGTCTCCTTTTTGTTCATGCTCATATCTGCAAACTGCTGGTTCCTCATACCTCGATGGGCTGTCACATGCTATGGCCTTGACAAGTGGTGAGAGAGCCGGCTTCTAAAAACAGTTTGGATCTCTTCTTTCATTCATTTCTGCAATCTTGTAAGGGAATAGACACTGCCCTTGCATTTTAGCAAGAGGTAAGACCTTCCCACATGGCCTCTTCTACTCATTCTCTCATGTCTATCGACAAATTCAATGGGTCCAACTTTCATACTTGGCAAATCAAAATCAAGTGCCATCTTATGAAAGAAAGTCTTTGGGACGTTGTTCATCCTGCTGCTCCCGAAGATTCCGACATTGAGCAAGTTATCACTTATGCTCCCACTGCCAAGAATGACAAAGCCTATGCTATCATTTTGCTCGGTCTTGGAGATGATTACATTCATCACATTTACGACATACAGTCTGCTTCTCGAGCATGGATCACTTTGGATACCCTTTTTGGACCCCGCTCTAAAAATTCTAAGATTGCACTTATGATCTCATTCTTTGATCTACATATGCAGGAGGGAGCTACTATAGCCTCTCATGTCAATTATTTTTGCAGTCTTATGGTTCAGCTTGCATCAGTGAAGTCCCCCATCTCCGAAGATATTGCTATTGCTGTGCTTCTCAAAAGCTTACCTGACACCTATGCTACTCTTGTCACTATCTTCAAGTATCACAATAATCCTACTCTTGAAGGTATCATCAATGCTCTCCAAGAAGAGGAAAGAACAAAACAACAAAAGGTAACTGACACTGCATTTTTAGCAAAGAAAGGAGGTTCTAAGGTAAGAAAGCCTTGCACCCATTGTGGAAAAACCAATCATATGGAGAAGGACTGCTTCAAGGCCCATCCATGCACCATTTGTGGCCGTGATAATCACCGGGAGAAGGACTGCTATTCTAAAACCTCTACATCAGCCCCTGCATCTACCTCAGCCCATGTTGCTGCAGCATCTACATCAGCAGATCTTGCTGTTCCTTCACATGATGAGGAATGGGCTTTCTGATTATTTCACCTTTCTTGTCTACCACTTTGACCACCGATGATGTAGGTCAAGGGGTTCTAGTGTCTTACTCATTATGCTTTTTGACCTCTCTCTTGTCCTTACCCAAGAGGCAGAGATTGCCCTTGAGGAGGGGATGTCTTCAAGGTCCATCTGTTTGTCTACAGTCAGTCTTCTGTCTATCTAGTCTTGTCTGTCTGTCTATCTGTTGTCTGTCTATCTGTCTATCAATCTGACTGTGTCTTGTTTTAGATCCATCTTGTCCCTATCCTTGTGGACTCATATGAGGATATCACTTGAGGAGGGGTGTCTCAGGATCTTTTGTCTCTCTCATGTCTTGTCTCTCAGTCTATCAGTCTTTATATCTGTCTTCTAGTCTTGTCCATCTTGTCTTCTAGCTTGTCTCTCAATCCTTGTCTAGTCTCTCTGTCTTGGTCTTATCTTTTGTCATGTCATAGTCTTGTCTTTTTGTCTTCCTCCTAGTGTCCACTTAAGGAGGGTGTTGGAAATAAGTGCACACTAGGTGTACTATTTCTCTAGTCTAGTTTCAGTTCAGTCTTTGTGTCTTGAGTCTAGTGCCATGTGGCACCTCTACATTTATCCCATAAGTGAGTCTACTCAATCTTGTACTTCTCACCTATAAATTGTAGGTGTCACATCAATGAAAAATCAATCTTGTGTCTTGTCTACACTCATCTCAAGGTAACTCTTTGTCTTTCATTTTGTTCTTGTTTCATTTCTAGTTTTGCTCTTGCTTTCATATTTTCTACAGTAATGGCGTCATGGGCATCATGGAGAAGAGTTGCCTTGAATGACTTCATGACGCACAGTCGGCCTTTGTAGAAAAGCCAACCATCGCGTATCAGAAAGTGGCATGGTCCTGTGGCATCCAATGCCTGTTCCCACTGTGTACTGAATTCCTCGGAATCCACGTACATGTGCTTCATGTCATCTAGTCCTGTACCAACAAGATCGAGTCTAGTGGTTTGAATCGTAGTCACTTGTCCCTTCCTGCTCAAAGCATCGGCCACTAGATTGGCCTTTCCTGGAAGGTACTTAATCATACCACCAAATTGCTGGAATATCTGACTCCAGCGGTATTGTTGATCACTCCACTGTGCACTTGGCATTGTCTGAATCCAGCGTAATGCCTGATGGTCAGTGCGAACCTCAAAGTCACGGCCATACAGAAAATGTTTCCAATGTTTCAAGGCCTGTATAACTGCTAGGAGTTCACGATCAGAGACTGAGTAGTTTTTCTCTATGCGCAGTAACTTACGAGACATGTAAGCTACTGGATGACCATTCTATTGCAATACACCTGCAATTGCGATGTTACTTGCATCGGTGATCACCTGAAATGGCTCGTCCCACGGGGCAAGTGCTAAACAAGGCGCTTCTGATAAAGCCACCTTGAGGTTCTTAAATGCCTCCAACGCTCTGGCGTCATTCGAATCTTTTGCCTTCTTGTCTTCACACCCTTTAGCAGATCGGTGAGATCCGCCGAGAGATCAGAAAACTTGTCTATGTGGGTGGAGTATGCCTGGCACATACCCACAAAGAATCTGATGTCATAGGCTGTCTGAGGTATTTCCCAATTGACAATCTCGGCCACTTTAGCTGGATCAAGTCGAATGCCTGCGGCACTTATTATGTATCCCGAGTAATGCACCTAGAACAGATAAAATTCCGACTTCTTTTCATTGACATAGAGCTCGTTGCTTTCCAGCAACTTAAGCACTTTCTCCACATCAATGTCATGCTGCTCAACCGTAGCTGAAAATACTAGTATGTTGTCCAGAAATATGAACACACACTTTCCAATCAAAACCCGAAAAACACGTATCATCATGCGGTTAAATGTAGCTGGGGCGTTCGTCAAGCCAAATGGCATGACCACAAATTCATAGTGGGCCCATTCCGTACGGAAGGCTGTCTTGGGGATGTCCCCCTCCACAATCCGCACCTGGTGGTACCCACTCTTTAAATCAAGTTTCGAGAACACCTTTGCTCCATTCAACCTCTCGAGAATATAATCAATTCAAGGTATCGGGAAAACACGCATCATCATGCGGTTAAATGTAGCTGGGGTGTTCGTCAAGCCAAATGGCATGACCACAAATTCATAGTGGGCCCGTTCCGTACGGAAGGCTGTCTTGGGGATGTCCGCCTCCACAATCCGCACCTGATGGTATCCACTCTTTAAATCAAGTTTCGAGAACACCTTTGCTTCATTCAGCCTCTCGAGAATATAATCAATTCGAGGCATCGAAAATCTACTCTTGATAGTCAGCTTATTGAGTGCACGATAATCGACACACAAACGAGAAGACCCATCTTTCTTCTTGACAAATAAGATCGGGGCTGCAAATGGCGACACGTTGGGGCGGATGAAGCCAGATTGCAACAATTCTTGGAGTTGGCGGTCCAACTCCAATTCCATTGCCTTGGAAAGGCGATACGGAAACTTGCTCGGGGGTTCCAAGCCTGGGAGGAGGTTAATCTTGTGGTCCTCCGATCTGGACGGGGGGAGCTGGGGAGGGAGGCTGTCCCGAAGAAAAATCTTTTGGAACTTTTCATGGAGAGCCGAGTACTTCTCGGAAGCATTGGCCACCGTCTGGGCTGTCTAGATGTATATCATCACACACTGTGCGCCTTTCCTGACTGCTCGCTTAGCCTGCAAGTGGCTTATGAGCGGAAAGTTCGGAATTCCTGGCTCACACTTAATGGTCACTGGGACATTTGACACATTCCGATTGATCTCGAACGTGTGCTTGTCCCACTTGACATCAGAAAGAAACTTGTGGAACCACTGAATGCCCAAAATTATGTCTACTCCTACAAGAGGGGCAACCATAAAATTATGCACGAATTCTATGCCCTGAATAACTAACTTAGCACCTAGAGCTTCATACTTGACGCTCGTTGTCATGCCTGTGCTAAAACCCTCAACCTGTTTGTCCACCGAAGTCAGGTCGAAACGGGCACGCCTAGGGGCCTGTTCCGTGACCACATCCTCCGTGCTGCCGCTGTCAAACAAGACGACGACTCTCTGGCCACCTATGTAGCCAAAGGACTTGAGAAATTCGTTGCGCTCATACTCCTGGTCAGGGGCACCCTTCTGCTTATCTTCGAGCTCCCGGCTAATAATTGCTCCAACTGAAGCACCGGGATTTGAAGAACTAGGGGCAGCCACTGGGGTCTGTGTGGGAGCTGAGCTCACCACGGAAGCTGTGGAGGCAGCGGCGGCGGGCTTTGGAGGCTTCTTAGGACAATCCCGAGAAGTATGTCCTTTTGTATGACAAAAGAAACATCTACCCTCCTTCTTGTACTGAGAAAGCTCCTCAGCACTCAACTTGCCACCTGTCTTGCGTGCCTCCGCTTTCTAGTCTGGAGTAAGCTTAGACGCATTGTTTGAGTTCTTGGAGCCAGAGGCTCCCGGGCTCTGTCCTGGGAAAGACCCCATCTGGTTCTGGCCTTTGCCCCCCGAGGCGGTAGCCTTCGGAGAAGCTGGCTAGGAAGTCTTGGGCTTGCCACCATTATGCTTCATTTCTGCACTCTGCAGAAGCGAGAGTGCGTCTTCAAAGGTGGCTGGCCTAAACATATGCACCTCCCATTGGATTTGCGTGTCGAGGCCATACAAAAACTGCCCTTTCTTGTCCGAATTAGATAAGCCGAATTACAAACATAAGGTCGAAATTCTATTGGCAAACTGAAGGACTAGTTGCACGTTCTGACGCGCTCCCCTGAACTCGTCTTCGAGTCGCTCAAGGTAGTGGGGCGATAGAAACCGCTGCTTCAGGCCGCAGACAAACTCGTCCCACACATAAGCTGCCATACCTAATCTGGTGTGGGCATGAGCCCATTGAGTCCAACAAGGAATGGCCTCACCTTCCAAGTACCAACTCTGGCTAAGATCACTCTGTCAGTATCTGTCTTTCTAACTGCGGCAAAGTAAGCTTCAAATTGATGTAACCATGAATAAAGAGTTGTGGGATCGAGTTTACCATTATACTTACTGAAATTCATTTTCTCGGGAAAATGATTCGAGGGCGCCGCCGGTGTCAATCTGGCGTCCAAAGTTAATAGGTAACGCTCGTGTTCCACGCGTCGCATGGCTTCGTCTTCACGTTGTCGGATCTCCAATGCACGCATTTGCAACTCAAGCAAAGAGCTCGGCTGCGGTCGTGACCCCGCGAGAGGATCCCTATGTCGAAGATCTGGATTCTGGGATACGGAAGGAGAGGAAGGAGGAGATGGAAAACGCGACGCTTGAGAACGGGTACGCTCTTCTAGAGCCAAGATCTGCACCTTCTGCTCGTCCAACTTGGTTGTCTGGTCTGTGATTGCTCACATCATCTGCTGGAACATATCTGTAACACTCAAGCCTAGTGCCCTAGCTGGGCTGCCTGGTACACTCTGGTCCCATGGTTCTTGGTCTCTCTCGTCGTCGAAGCTCGCCATAGCATGAAAACTCACTTCCTTTCCGGAGCGCAATCTGACCATCCACTATCTGTGTGGGAGACGTCCGGAGGCTGAAAACCAACCGTCCTTCGAGGGACAGGAGTCACTCCGAAAGGGGTAGTTGTAACTTGGTTGAACACAATGCTAATCAATACACTTAAATACACTAAGATTTGATGGACACTTGTTCAAATACAAGAAGTAAATTGCTGAATTAACAAGAGACACACAATGAGCCGGAACGGCCGACCCCTCCCTCAAATAAAATATATTGATCTTGGGAGAATCAAGTACATAGTGTCATGGGCATTTCTAACCAGATTTCCATACCAATGCATATGAATACAGTATTGCAAACAAGTGGTTGTCGATGTAGACTTGCAACCCACACTACCCTCTCAAGTGCCCATGTTCCCTACCATCTGCTCTCTATTGTTCCACCAACACATGGTAGCAACAATCTGCAAGAGAGCACGTAGGACAAGAGAACACTACACAAGGTATGTGATCTTGTAATCCAGTTCCTCCCTCCTGCTACTTGCTCCCATATTTAAGCATAAAAGCTTACCAATAGCAAGTAGAGTCGATGACAGCGGAAGTCTTCGCGATGGAAGTCCTTGGAGTGTTGAGATCTTTGATTTGTCGCCTTTCTTCGCGACAAAAGTCTTCAAGAGGATGAAGGGAACCTTGGGAAAGCTTCCCCTATGGTTCAACTTGAGAAAGGAGAGCTGAAATTAGGGTTTTCAGCAAAAATACCAGAAATTACAGCAATAAAGAGAGCTGTTTTGCTGAATTTTAGTCATTGGGAGTGTGTAGGAGAGTGATTAGCATCCGGAAACACTCTAGGAAGCTTGAAAATCACCTTAGCAAGCTTGGAAATGGAGTTGGGAAGGAGATGTGCAGAAAATGCAGCCCAACAGCCCTCATGGAGGCGCCAAACTCTAGAGAGGAAGAGGAGTGAGGTGGTGAGTTGTCTAGTGTAGGTGGCAGGCAGGTGCTTTGTGGAGCAAGCTAGAGTGGACACATGGCTGGTTACTCCCTTTGTACAAAGGGGATAAGGTCTGGGCGGTGGACATTGGGTTATGTCCACCTCAGGACATCAGTGTGTGTGAACACCGGGCTGGTCATAATTTATAAGTGAGTTTTGGTCGCCCAAAACTTAATGAAGTGTGTACACACTCACTTATAACTTAGTGCTAACTCCTAAGGCCAAGTTTATGACCAATACTTACCACCTGTCACATGCCACATAACCATGTCAGCAAACAGTTTCACACGCACGGTTCGCGGGCGAGCGTCCCCTTACCCGGAACTTCACATTGGTCAAGCAAGCATGAAAACAGCATGCAATTTCAATTGCAAGCAAGCACATAAAGATGTTATGCAATGCAACATTGGTATGGACAATCCTCGTTCATGAGACTATACCAAAATAGACGTGCTCCAAGCAAGTACACGAGGTACTAGACCCAATGGAACACCAATCCACCAAGCATTTCCGGGCATGTACACGGAGGCACAAGTCCCAACGGAAAGCCAAGTCTACAGTATCACATGAGTGGCATCAAACCCCGGCATAAACAACTGCCATGGACATTAGTCCAATGTACATACATGATAAGAAAGCACGGGTGGACCAATTGGGTGGCCAAATGGTGACATCCCCCCCGGCTTCTAAACAGTTGTCCGCAACTGAAAAGCATCCAAATATGTCTGAAGTACATGCGGGCAGTCTTTGAAGAACTCTTCATCTACCCATTTAGCATCAATGGGAAGATAATTCCTAAACTTCACAAGGTAACGCCTCACAACTTTGCCTGCAGCATGCTTGTGTTCCTTGTGATACACAATCTGCTTTGGCTGCAAGATCTCCTCAAGCTCATCCACTTCTGGTGGATCCTCAATGACCATTTCACTGGGCTCCGGCCCTACATACTTGCGAGGGAGACTGACATGAAAGCATTGTGTATGTGCTAATGACTAGGTAATGCCAATCTGAAAGCCACTTCATTGATCTTCTCGATCACTCGAAAAGGCCCATAGTACCTGGTTGCAAGCTTAGGATATGCACCCTCTTTGTCAGGCCTCTTTGCAAGTCTTGCTTTCTCAAATTTCAGCAATACCCAATCATTCTCCTCAACATCCAATTGCCTTCTATGCTTGTCGGCAGCGTTTTTATGCTTGTCTTGTGACCTTGCAATGGCTGTCCGCACCTGAGCAAAAGCAATATCCAAGTCTATTATATACTCATCAGCTGCTGCAAATATCTCATCCTTTGTGCAAGGATGGGTGGCAAAACCACCTTACCATAAACAATCTTAAACGGGGCCTTTCTCGTAGATGCATGCACCGTGTTGTTGTATGCAAATTCCACAAGCGGTAAGTACTTCTCCCAAGAAGACTTCTGATCCGCCACATAACATTTCAAGAGATCCAACATGGCTGAATTTGCAGCCTCACTTTGCCCATCCGTTTGGGGGTGATAAGCTAATGAGAAGTCCAATTTGGTGCCCATATTATCAAATAAGGCCCGCCAAAAGAGACTTGTAGTCCTGGGATCTCTATCCCCCACAATGGACTTCTGCATTCCATGATGTTTGAACACTTGTGCAAGATATATTTTAACCATATGCTCAGCTTTGATGGTCTTTTTGACCGGCAAGAAATGAGCTTACTTGCTAAACCTGTCCACAATTGTCCAAATTGCATCATTACCCTGTTGGGTACGTGGCAAGTCCATAATGAAATCCATTGTAATACTTTCCCATGGCTGCGTGGGAATAGGCAATGGCTGAAGCAAACCTGGTGCCTTTTGCCTATCAAATTTGACTTTTTGACAGGTGATACATGCACGTACATGTGTCTCTATGTCCTTCCGCATACCTGGCCAAAAGAAATACCGCTCAATCATGTGCGTAGTAGGCATTATGCCTCTATGACCAACATATGGAGGAGCATGGCACTCATCCAAAACCTTTTGCCTCATGTCAGACACCACATATAGGCAATTATCTTTCATGAGATAACCCTCTTTGATCACATATGAGGCATGTGCATGACGAGCCATCAAATCAGCCCAAATAGTGGCAAAATCAACATCCGTATGATACAAATCACGCATGGTAGACAAGTCCCCATGAGAGGTGACAATGAAACATAAGAGAGGAAATTGGCCATCCTCATATGCTTCTCTGACAACTTAGTTTGAGTAAGAAAATACCTCAAACTCTGGTTATCTGTCTCCACAGTGAAATCAGTCCCAAGAAGGTAATGTTTCCATATAGTAAGTGCATGAATTATAGCCAAGAGCTCTCTCATAAATGCCAAGAGATAGCTCTACATCATGCAATCTATGACTCTCATAAGCCATGGCTTGTCCCTCTTGATTAAGGACAACTCCTACGAAATTTCCAGATGCATCACATTCGACACAAAAAGGCTTTTGCAAATCCGGAATGATCAACACTGGACCATGAGTAGTTGTATCTTTCAATTTGAGGAATGCATCTCTCTCTACATTAGTCCATTTGAACACGGCCTTCTTCTTTGTCAAATCATGTAAAGGAGAAGCAATCCATGCAAAGTGCTGAATGAACCTGCGGTAGTAAGAGCATAATCCAAGAAAACTACGGATCTCATGCACTCAATTCGGGCCAATTCCGAATTGCATCAATCTTCGCAGGATCCATCCGCACTCCATCTTTGGACACAATATGCCCAAGATAATGTATCTCTGACAACAAGAACTCACTCTTCTTTGCATTTATGAAGAGTTTATGCTTATGGAGCTCTTCAAAAACAATAGCCAAATGAGCTTTATGCTCTTCTTCGGTCTTCAAGAAGACTAGGATGTCATCAAAGAAGACACCTGTAAATTTCCTGTACCCACGGAATATTCTATCCATCATTCTATTGAATGTAGCCGGGGCATTTGTAAGACCAAAAGGCATAACAAGATACTCATAAAGCCCAAATGCTGTCCTGAAAGCAATTTTGTGTACATCTTCAGACACTACACGCACTTGATGATACCCACTCTTGAGATCAATTCGGCTAAAGCATGCCGATCCATCCAACTTGTCAAGGATGTCGTCTATGCGTGGAATCGGAAACCAATTCTTGATGGTAAGCTTATTCAAAGCTCTATAATCCACACACATACGAAAGGATCCATCCTTTTTTTGAACCAAGAGGACGGGTAAACAATATGGGGAAGAGCTTGGCTGAACCAAACCCTTCTCAAGAAGCTCATTCACTTGCTTCATGATCTCCCCTTTTTGGGATGCACTTACACGATAGGCTGGCCTATTAGGTGGTGAGCTACCCGGCACAAGATCAATGCAATGATCTTCCGGTCGTACAGGTGGTAACTCATTTGGTAACTCATCAGCAAAACAATCATTGTGCTCTTGCAAAAATTTCAGCCTATCATTACTAAGAGTGTTTACATGTACATTATTTTCCTCAACATGATCTCGTACAAAAATCAAGTACGCAAAAACACTCTTTTTCATTACTTTCTTAATTTGTACATGAGATACAAGGTTCTGTACTCAGCCTTACATCATTTTGAATTTGAATAAAGAAATACCGAAAGGGGTGCCAAGCTTTGGGGCCAACAGGTGTCGTTCTCATTTCAGATTTGGGGCACTCTAGCTCCAATTAAATTTGTTTTTATATTTGGGGAAGGGTGACTGCTAGTCTACCGCACTTTGGTTTCTACAGAGGCCGGTTTCAAGGTTCCGTTGCCGGGACCCATCATCAACTTTCTTAAGGGGGAGAGCTCGTGGTTGACTCGAGGAAAGTCATCGCTGAAAAATTCAGCAACATGTTTGATACAGAAGACGAATATTTTTATCATGAAGAGGAAGAGCAAGAGTCCTCTCCTGAGAGAAATGAATCTGAGGATATTCTTGCAGGAGAACAGGCTGCAGATGATGAGCATTATGAGGATGTAACACAGCCAGAAGATGTGCCTAGTAAAGAGGAAGATGATGCTCAGTTTAAAAATCGTTTGGCCAGTGTTATGGATGTGTTTATGCAGCTCACACAAAGTGAGAAGTTTGCTGAATTTATGAGATCCCATTCTGAGCCTGAAAAGAAGAAGAAGAAGGTGCGTTCTAAGAACCTTCCTGAGGGTCATAGTGGTGCCTTCCCACAGGATCCATCTTTTGGACAGTTTCCGAACATGCGGCATGCTTTTGGTGCTAACTCTCAGAGTTCCTTCTTTGGACAGCCATCTATTCCTCAGCAGACTATGCATCCAGGTAATTTTGGTGGTGGCTCGGTGTTCCAATCTATGACTGGGGGTTATCCTCAAGGAGGCATGGGTATGCCAGGGACTTTTGGAGCTAATTTTCAGCCTGGTATGCAGGGGAATATGTATGGTGGTATGCAGTCCGGAATGCAAGGAAACATGTTTGGGGGCATGCAACCTGGAATGCAAGCAAATATGTATGGTGGCATGCAGCCCGGTATGCATAATGGTATGTTTGGAAACATGGCTGGAATGTATGGCATGCCAGGTGTGGGAATTGGTAATGTTGACCCTATGATGGGCATGAATGCTGGGGGTAGCAATCTTGTGAAGCCACTTCCATACGATAATCTAACGCCTATGGGTAAGGCGAAGGATTATAAGGAAGGGGGAGCTGCTGTGAAATTTGATACATTCAGTGGAGCCAAAGATAAGTTAAAGGCACTTACCTTCTTACAGCAGTTTGATGCTGCTTTTTCTGGTGGTAATTACACGGAGTCCTCAAAGGTGAGAAAAGCTGCGACTTTTCTCAAAGGCAATGCATTGCAATGGTGGTCTACTCTTCTTCTGCAGGGCATAGCACCAACTACTTGGGTACAATTTAAACAGGTGTTCTCTTCCGTATGGCTCACATCTACTTTTGAGGTGGATGTAATGACAGCATGGCACAAGTTGGATGCATCAAAATGTGAAAATCTGGAAGATTACAACAAGAAGTTTTGGGAAGCTTTACTCCCAGTTACTTTTTACCGTGTAGTGCCTTTGTCTGAGCAGGTAGAGAAATATTGTTGTGGGCTGCCCAAGGAGGTGCGTGACTATTGCATAAAGACTAGAGTAACGAACATGTCACAGATGATAGAGAATACTATGATAGCTAATGCGTTACTCACTGGAGTCTCATCTGGATTTAAAGGCAGTAAGAACTCGAGCAAGAAATCTGAAAAGTCAGGGCATGCTTCGCGTGATGCAAAAGGGTCTACAGAGACGCGGTATAAGAAGTTGCCAATGCCCAAGAGAACTTCTGAGGAGAGACAGGCTTTGAGGGATGCTCGGAAATGTTTTTACTGTACAGAAGAGGAACATATGTCTTTTAATTGTCCCAAGAGAAAGTCCCAAAAGGACTCTGACAATAAAGGAGAGCCCCAAGTCAAAGAAACCAAAACCTTCTGTAGGGTTAGTTCCTGATCTTGTTGGGGAACAGCCAGGTGGTGAAGAGTCTGAGTTGTGCAGGGCATGGGGCAAAGTGAGAGATCAAAAAGCCTTGATATTCTTTGACACAGGTGCTAGAGCCAACTTTATTTCACCGGATTTGGCTGGCCGATTGGAGATTCGTGCAAAGGAGATGGGGCCGTTATATGAGGCTAACATGGCTTGTCCAAGGTATGCAGAACCCGTCACTCCTATTATTGGGAAGCTCAGGCTTCATTTGCAAGGTTATGTGGACAGCGAAGAGTTTTTCATCATGCCACTTGATGGATGTGATGTTTTGTTGGGTATGCCATGGTACCACAGAGTACACGCGGTGGTGGATACATACAATAGGAAGATCACTTTGACTCATAGAGGGAAAGAACATGTTTTGGATGTAAAACTTAAAGGGGAATCTGTTCCTATTGTATCAGCTTCGGCAATTTCATTAGTAATGAAAAAGCGTCTTTCCGCGTACTTGATTTATGTAAAGGATGCAAAAGATGATGAGTCTAAGTCTAATCTGTCTATGTTAGATAAGGACAGGACTGATTTCTTATGTGGGTTCCAAGATTGTTTTTCCGAGTCATTGCCAGGGGAACTTCCTCCGGAGAGGCCAGAAGATCATGCCATTGATCTAATTCCTGGTAGTACTCCACCAAATAGACCGCCGTACCATGTTAGTGTAGCTCAACAAGAAGAAATTATGAGTCAGGTACAGGAGCTTTTGAATAAAGGGTTGATACAGCCTAGCTCATCACCCTTTTGCTCACCCGTACTCTTAGTGCAAAAGAAGGATGGTTCTTGGCGCATGTGTATTGACTACAGGGCGCTGAACAAGAATACCATCAAGAATCGATTCCCCATTCCGAAGATCGATGACATTTTGGACCGCTTACAGGGCTCCACAGTCTTTAGTCGTATTGACTTGAAAAGCAGGTATCATCAAATACGTATTAGACCCGAGGATGTGCATAAGACAGCATTTCGAACCACGTTTGGGTTGTATGGGTTTTTGGCTATGCCCTTTGGTTTGACAAATGCACCTGCCATATTTAACAGAATGATGGACAGGATTTTCCGGCCTCATAGAACGTTTGTGGGCACATTCTTTGATGATATGATTGTGCATTCACAAACTGAGGAGGAGCATAGAAGGCATTTGGCCATTGTGTTTGCAGAACTCCGGAACCATAGGCTGGTTATTAATGGCAAGAAGAGTGAGTTTTTCTTGCAAGAGATACATTTCTTGGGGCATATTGTGTCTAAGCGTGGAGTCCGTATGGATCCAGCAAAGGTGGAAGCAATTCTTAATTGGCCAGATTTGAGGACCGTGCATGATGTACGCAGCTTTTTGGGATTGTGTTCCTATTACAGGCGGTACATACGGTATTTTGCCGAAATTGCTTCGCCCCTTCATGCCTTAACAAAGAAGGCAACTCCGTTTAGATGGGCTGATTAGGAAATTACAACCTTCAAAAAGCTTAAAGAAAAGCTTACTTCGGATCCAGTATTGGTATTACCGGACCTCCGAAAGACTTTTGTTGTCCAATGTGATGCATGTGGAAGTAGCATTGGGGCAGTTCTCATGCAGGAGGGACATGTGATAGCCTATGAGAGTAGAATATTGCAAGATGCCGAGAAGCATTTACAGGTTTATGAGAAAGAGATGTTGGCTGTAATTCATGCTCTTTCTACATGGAAACACTATTTGCTTGGGGCTGATTTCACTGTGCAGACAAATCATCAGACCTTGCGTTATTTCCTCACGCAAACTAAGCTTTCAGAGAAGCATATGCGTTGGGCAAACTTTTTGTCTATGTTTCACTTCCAGATTGTGCATGTGGAAGGCAAAAGGAATGTAGTGGCAGATGCTTTGTCACGCAAGCCACAGGTCTCAGCAGTTTCACTTGCTTATCATCATGAGCTTGATGAAATGAAAGAGCAGTATGCCCATGATGAGGACTTTGACAGGTTGTATGATCAGATATCTGCGGGTCAGCGGCATGAGCACTATACTCTCAGAGATGGGTTTTTATTGATGCATGGCAGCAGTGGAGACTTTCTTTTATTGGCCAACCTTGAGAGGAGATGTTGATGCCTTTGTTAGGCAATGCATCGTAGTCAGAAGGTAAAGTTTGACCGTCAAAAGACACCAGGGTTATTACAGCCTTTGCCTATTCCAGATAGACCTTGGGAGAGCATTGCCATGGATTTTATATTTGATCTGCCACGGACACAAACGGGCAATGATGGCATTTGGCCCATCATATGCAGGTTCAGTAAAGCAGGCTCATTTCATTCCCGTGCGTAAGACGATCAAAGTGGATCATATGGTGAAGTTGTTCATGGCGAACATCTTCAAGTATCATGGCTTGCCTACGTCTATCATTAGTGACCGTGATCCACGGATGACGAGTTTATTTTGGGGAGGGTTGTTTGACAACATGGGTACAACTCTCAAGTTTTCATCATCATTTCATCAAACAGACGGTCAATCGGAAGAGGCTAACTCTACAGTGCTAGATCTTCTTAAGTGTTATGTGTCAGAGCACAAGCAACAATGGGAAAAGTATCTTCCTTTGGTGGAATTTGCATATAACAACACTGTCCATACCTCGACGGACAAGGCGCCTTTTGAGATTGTGGAAGGAGGGAAGAAGGTACCACCCATTTTGCATACAAAGGATAAGATCTTTGAGGCTGATCAGTATGTGGAGAGCATGGATGAAGCTTATCGGAGAGTTAAGTTGGCACTCCAGAAAACTCAGCAAAAGCAAAAGAAGACCGTCACAGACGTGCATTAGAGTTTGCATTGGGTGATTGGGTTCTTTTGCGCTTTGAAAAGGCTAGACTCAAGAAGATGAAGGGTAAAGAGCGCTTATTCCCTAAGTTGAGCATGCGCTATTATGGACCTTTTCAGGTATTGGAAAAGATTGGTGAGGTGGCCTATCGTTTGAAGCTACCAGATCACTGGAGGATTCACAATGCATTTCACGTGAGTCTCCTTAGACCTTTCTGTGGGGATGTGCCTGAGGATGTATCAGATGAGGCTCAGCCGGAAGTTGAGGAACTTGATGACGTTCTTATTCCAGAGCAGATACTGGCACATAAGGAAAGAAAGGTACGAGGTAAAGTTTCCCGTCGCTATCTTGTGAAGTTCAAGAACTATTCACCGATGGATGCGAAGTGGATGGAGGAAGGTGACTTAACAGATTCACTTCAGGTTTTGCAGCTTTATCTCGATGCCTTTGAGTTGGAGCCGACTCTTGTTATGGCTCATTCAGGTTCAGCAGAGCATGGGTATGGAGCATTGCCTGATGCTCAAGAGGGGGGTAGCACCTCCACTCCCTTGATACAGACAGGCTCAGATGACATCTAGAGGTCGCTTGGTGCAGTTTTTGTCTCACCCGAAGGTACTGATGGCTGACAGTACATCTGTTTATGGGACTTCTATGATATATGTGTACTAGTCACATTGGATATTGTGGTTGTGTATGGTTCACAGTGGTATACAACTTGGACTACTACTACACCATTGGTTTGCAGTGAATGATGTTACATGTGCATGGCTTAGAGAGATTGGGACACTAATCTTGCCATATTGTATATTTCACTTTGGATATTTTGCTGTATCACCAGAATGCAATCGAGGACGCTTGCCATTTTCCAAGAGGGGGGTATGTCATGATCCTGTGAAAATGGAACAGCACAAGTGTGGGCATGGTGGTTGCTGAGCAAAAATATTAAATGATTCACATTTGGGGTGCCCGGACAAAGAGAATGATAATGAATTTTAATGTTTGAAACATGGGTGGCCCCTAGGGAACTTTAATAATTATTAAAGTTGGGGGCCTAGGATAATTTTGGAGAGAGGCCACTCCACTTTTGGAGTTACACGCCTCTCTCATCTCTCTCTCTCTTGCTTTTTGGGGATACGTGCAAGCAAGCTTCATGCGTAGAGAAGAGAAGAAGACTGTCGACTGTTTTGCTGCTGTGTGTGAGAAGAGCAAGCTGTTTAGACAGGCCGTACAGAGCTGTACGACAGCAAGTACAGGTGTACGGACTGCTGCAGGTTCAGGCGGCGCTGACAGAAGCTGAAGGCGGGTACAGTACGTGCTGCAGGTTGTGCTGCTGGTACAGGCGCAGCTGACAAGATAGCACAGACACCTGTACGGACAGGTACAGGCTGACACAGATAGCGCAGACCTGTACGGACAGGTGCAGGCTGTCAAGTACGGATCTGTCCAGCAGGTACAGGTGGAATCAGCTGCAGGCGCAGAGATAGTACGGACAGGTACAGTACGCTGACCTGTACGGACAGGTACCGGCTTCCGTACTGTTCAGTCCTGAACAGACTGCAGGTGGTGCATCTCCTGCTGTAGCAGTTGCAGGCAGTCAAGTGGTTGCAGGGAGGCAAGTACAGACAGTTTCTTGCAAGTACAAACTGGTACGATTGGCCTCACGAGTGCAGAACCACGTGCTGATTTGGTAAGCTCTGAACTTGTCCATCTTTCTTTCTTTCCATTGGCTTATGTCTGCTGCAGAGTTATGCTATCTGGCCCCTTGTGAGAGGAGGGGTATGGCAGATTGAAAGGGTGGAAACAGAGCTTGGACAGTGGATGTATGTTTGTGCTGAATTGTGGAACCATGTACTTGGGATTATGTACTTGGGATATGCCACATGTGTGCTCAAGGCTGCCCTGCTGAATGGTCTTAGCTGATCAGAGGGAAACACAGAGTGTTGCTTTTGTGGGACACAGATCTGTGTGTGAATCCTCTGTGCTAAGAGGTCTTGTGGGCTGCCAGATTGGACATACAAGTGTATTCTCCTGGCTGGTTTTTTTGTACTCAACTTTACATCATTTTGAATTTGAATAAAGAAATACCGAAAGGGGTGCCAAGCTTTGGGGCCAACAGGTGTCGTTTGGGGCACTCTAGCTCCAATTAAATTTGTTTTTATATTTGGACTACAAGTGGAAGGGTGACTACTAGTCTACCGCACTTTGGTTTCTACCAGAGGCCGGTTTCAAGGTTCCGTTGTCAGGACCCATCATCAACTTTCTTAAGGGGGTGAGCTCGTGGTTGACTCGAGCCATTCAAAGGCGCCACAAGAAAATCCTCATGATCCACATAGCCTAGAATGTGTATGCGCAACTTGCCAAAAATAGGCATGACCTGCACTTCTCTACCAACAAAGGCAACCCCTGCTTCAATTTGAGGACCCATGTCCTCCACTTCAATACCCAAAGTAGCTGCCATCTGTGTGGATATGAAATTTTCAGATGCACAATCATCAAACATAAACAAAGCGGGCTGATCTTTGAGCTGTCCCCAAGCTTTACATACAACCCTATCTTTGCTATCATGTGAAGTGTTGCCCTGCACATCCGGAACCATATGCACATTAGGCTTTGATGCATTTGCAATATCACGCTTCATCTTGTTTGGGCATGCCTTTGCAATATGCTCGGTGCTACCACAAGTAAAGCATTTCCCCTCACTCATATATTGCTTTTTCTGTTCCGAAGTGAGACCATAGTCTCTCAGTTTGAAGGGACGCTTCTTGGTAGTGTTATTTTGAGCCTTTGGACCATTTTTATCTTGGTTTTGGTCCTTTTTAGGTGGCTGTCCATCATTTTGCAGGTTTTGGACAGCCCTCTCTTTGCCTTGAAATGAGGGTTTAGCCTTATTGGATCGACTCAATTTGAGTTCCAATTGCTCGGTGGCGGCGGCGGCGGCGGCGGCGATTAATTGGTGTAAGGTATAACCATGATACATTTGTAGTCCCGCTTTGTACACGGGTTGCAATCCCGATTGAAACCTTCTCTTCCTTTACGCCTCGGTGACATGCATAAATGGAGACACCTCCAAAAGCACTTTCCAAAACTTTTGTACATACGCATTTACCGATTCCCCCTCATTTTGCTTTACCCAATCCCACTTCATTGTTATCTCATTCAATGCATTGGGAGGCAAGAATTGAGCATAGAACCTCTCCTTGAACTCTTTCCATGATCTAACAGGATTCGGTGAAAGCTTCTCCATGAGCCACCAATGGGCAGCAGTGCCTTTCATGAACATGCTTACATGCCGGATCATGGATTTCTGAGTGAAATCCTCATCATTGAAAGCAATATCAAACTAGGCAATAAAAGCAAGTGTCTTTGATGCATCATATTCTCCATGATGTGTGTCAAACTTCACAGATTTGTCTCCGGCTTTGAAGTCACGAGACTTTGATGCATGTGTGCATCTCAACATGTTTTCCCCCATGTTTGTCCATTGGGACAGCCCCTGTGGGCTGCCATCATTTTTGGACCAAAAGGTGATGCATAAGCATCGATACATGTGCCCTATAAGCATGAGGCATGGCTGGCCCCTCAACATGCATTGATACATTTGAATTTGAGTTCCTCATATCATCGTCAATCTGATGGCCAGACTGAAAGAGTGAATCAGATGTACCAATGAAAACTCGCGGCGGTAGAGATTCAATTCTTCTTGTTGTGCATGGAGAAGAGCCTACATACGAGTAAGTTCAGCCCTCAAGACTATGGACTCTTCTTCTTGTATCTTCTCTTTGCCATGGAACGGCTGTCCCACACATATTCATGTTCCCTATTGTGCACCACATGAGTTTGCTCATCCTGTAAAGCACTGGAGGCATGCCTTTTATTGTCCCTGCCTTTTGTATTAGCATCTCCAACATTCATTGTATGGCTGTCCATAATGTTCTAAGTGTAGAGATAGCTAGTGTTCACAGTTATCGTCTCTCACGATAGAAGTGAAAGAGAACCGTATGCTCTGATACCAATGTAACTTGGTTGAACACAATGCTAATCAATACACTTAAATATACTAAGATTTGATGGACACTTGTTCAAATACAAGAAGTAAATTGCTGAATTAACAAGAGACACACAATGAGCCGGAACGGCCGACCCCTCCCTCAAATTAAGTATATTGATCTTGGGAGAATCAAGTACATAGTGTCATGGGCATTTCTGACCAGATTTCCATACCAATGCATATGAATACAGTATTGCAAACAAGTGGTTGTCGATGTAGACTTGCAACCCACGCTACCCTCTCAAGTGCCCATGTTCCCTACCATCTGCTCTCTATTGTTCCACCAACACATGGTAGCAACAATCTGCAAGAGAGCACATAGGACAAGAGAACACTACACAGGGTATGTGATCTTGTAATCCGGTTCCTCCCTCCTGCTACTTGCTCCCATATTTAAGCATAAAAGCTTACCAATAGCAAGTAGAGTGATGACAGCGGAAATCTTCGCGATGGAAGTCCTTGGAGTGTTGAGATTTGTCACCTTTCTTCGGGACAAAAGTCTTCAAGAGAATGAAGGGAACCTTGGGAAAGCTTCCCCTATGGTTCAACTTGAGAAAGGAGAGCTGAAATTAGGGTTTTCAGCAAAAAGACCAAAAATTACAGCAATAAAGAGAGCTGTTTTGCTGAATTTCAGTCATTGGGAGTGTGTAGGAGAGTGATTAGCATCCGGAAACACTCTAGGAAGCTTGAAAATCACCTTAGCAAGCTTGGAAATGGAGTTGGGAAGGAGATGTGCAGAAAATGCAGCCCAAAAGCCCTCGTGAAGGAGGCGCCAAACTCTAGAGAGAGAAAGAGGAGTGAGGTGGTGAGTTGTCCAGTGGTGGTGGCAGGCAGGTGCTTTGTGGAGCAAGCTAGAGTGGACACATGGCTGGTTACTCCCTTTGTACAAAGGGGATAAGGTCTGGGCGGTGGACATTGTGGGTTATGTCCACCTCGGGGCATCAGTGTGTGTGAACACCGGGCTGGTCATAATTTATAAGTGAGTTTTGGTCGCCCAAAACTTAATGAAGTGTGTACACACTCACTTATAAATTAGTGCTAACTCCTAAGGCCAAGTTTATGACCAATACTTACCACCTGTCACATGCCACATAACCATGTCAGCAGACAGTTTCACACGCACGGTTCGCGGGCGGGTGTCCCCTTACCCGAAACTACACATTGGTCAAGCAAGCATGAAAACAGCATGCAATTTCAATTGCAAGCAAGCACATAAAGATGCTATGCAACGCAGCATTGGTATGGACAATCCCCGTTCATGAGACTATACCAAAATAGACGTGCTCCAGGCAAGTACACGAGGTCCCAGACCCAATGGAACACCAATCCACCAAGCATTTCCGGGCATGTACACGGAGGCACAAGTCCCAACGGAAAGCCAAGTCTACAGTATCACATGAGTGGCATCAATCCCCGGCATAAACAACTGCCATGGACACCAGTCCAATGTACATATATGATAAGAAAGCACGGGTGGACCAATTGGGTGGCCAAATGGTGACAGTAGTCCACCGGCGTCTGAAAACCAACCACACGAACGAGAAAAAATTATGGTTTCTTTGCTGAATCTTTGCACTTGAAGTAGGCTCTGATACCACTGTCACATGCGGAAGCTTCGGAGAAGATCGGTAGCTTCAATGCTCAGAAATCAGCACACTTTTCACGACGGAATTAACGCACAAAACTGAATGAAGATGTGCAGAAAATAGAGAGAGAGAGAGAGGGAGAGATGGAGAGGACACAGTATTGGGTCCCAAATACCCTCTGTAGGGCCCCCACCACGGATGGTGTATTTGCTTTATTAGAATGATGTGAATCTGAAAAGAAAATACATAAATCTTGACCTTTCTTGGCTGAGAAATCTCTGCCCTTGACCTGTAGTCCTTCACTCCTTTGCTTTAGCAACTCCTTGGCTTGTCTAGCCCTTGTTTGCCTTGGCTCTTGGTGAAATATGAGATAACACAAATGAATTGTGGCTCTCCTATTTATACTACTCATAAACAGCAGTCGGCCAGTTCACTTTTCTGCCCATGACTGTAAATCAGCATTAAATGATGGAAAAATCACATAAAAAGCTGCACATCATTTCATGGCTGGCTGGGCATCATGCGCATGATTCTAGATGGGCTAGGCACTGAATCTAGACTGCCTTGGGGACTCGGCAGCCTGTATGGGCTGCCCCAAACTTGCCCTACAGCCCTATAAAAGCTTCATGTACTGTCGGCTGCCCCTGGCATGCCCCTGGGGCTGTCCTACAGCCCCTCCCCATGGCTTGTGGGTTCAGCCAGGGCCTTCCTAGCCCTCATGGGGGTGGTTTCACACTATCCCGATGCCCACACTAAGTCTTGGGGTAGCCCTATGAGCTGGCCCCTATTCCTAAAAGCAAACCCTAACTATCTACACAATGATCTGGCATCCGGTACCATACTAGATACACAGAATCACTGTCATCATTCCAGAGGGAGACTCACAGCGCGGACTGGCACTGTTTCATGTGCAAGACAGTGCACACCTGACTTTGGACTCCTGTGCAGGACAATGCACACCTGACCTCGAACGACTGGGATGGATCCCTGGCTGACTCGTCCCGGACTGGGCTCACATGGGACCAGTTTACCATCCCACGTCCTGCACCTTCTGTACAGATATGTTGGCGTGGCATCCAAGTGCGGGATGCACGTGACATGAGAACTGCTTGTTGTTTTCTAAATTGTGGGATGATTATGACTGAATTCCAATGCTTGCTTATATATGCTGCTGGGCTGCTGGTTGGTCCATATCAGATGTTGTCGGTCAGCACACTTGGACAAAGAAATGCCAGTTTTTCAGCATTAAATGCTGTGCATTTTCCATCTACTATCCTTGAGGCCTGGCCGACTCACAACATCCTGGCTGACTTGATGCTAAAAAGTTTGATGCTGGCCGACTGCCAGTAGGGGTTCCTACTGGCTGCCTTTGCCCCCCTATGGCCTAGTTATTGCCCTTATGGGCTAGCCTTTGGCTGGCCCATAGACAAATCTACAATGCAACTACATGCTATGGGTAGACTTCTACATGCCCTACCAGATGAATTCTCCAAGTGGGTTAAGAGGACTCCCAGATTGTCCTCTATGACTTGGAGAGTGACCTAAATAGCTTGAGCCTGACTGTCCCTGGACTGAGGGCTTGCAGAGATGATCATGCCAGTGTGTCACTGTGTACCCCAATGGAGGGTGCACGTGACAAGCATCGAGGACAAGACTACGCTACGTGTGGCATCTCACACCAAATGAAGCACTAGCTGAGGTATCCTGACAACTCAAATCTCTGGGGATCGAGAGGTGCTAGGAGAGGTGCCGTGGTAAGAGAATGATCAGTCAAATGGTCAGGACTCAATCACCTCACTAGGGTTGCATCCTACCAACTAGGAGAAACTCATAATTCTAGGTGGTAGACGGCCCATGAGTGTCCTAATTATGATGATTTATCAGATAGTGGTTATATGCACCCAAGGAGCAAGATAACTGTGCATAACCCACCTCAACAAGGAACTCAAAATTCAAATCTCAAGCACACAGTTGGGTTCGATAGGTGTAGCGACAACCCATGAGTATAACGTCGAGGTGTCACCATTTCGAGCATCTCAAGAATTCATGTATGTGGATAGGCTTTAGATGCCCAAAAGATCAAGAATGTACAAGCTTTGCGAATGGGTAGAGGACCAATTGTTCGTAGCATGGTCCAGGCGCTCGAGATGGTTTCTTGGACATAGAAATGGGCTCTGGAGCTTAAGTGTCAAGTAGTATGTATGGCGAACTCTCGAGGATTTGGGAGAGATCGAGCAATGAAACACGTTTCTACATGATATTTATCATGTGGTGGAACACAAAGAGATAATCTCCTAAATTTTAGGAAAAGTTACTATTTTGGGAAATCTCCGTTGGAATTTCCATTCGCATCATTACCTCCGGAATTCGACAGAGATCAAGTATTACAAAAGCGCTTCTCACGCTGCATTCGTTGCACAAAATGAAACCAAGTAGTGTCAACATCATCTAACAGGTGAGTAGAAAGCAGAGAAATGACATTATGTACTAAAAAGCTCTGAAGGCATCATGTATTGGTGATCTACATTTCCATGGTTTGCATTCACAACAATATGGTTTTGTCCCCAGAAGACAAATTATGGATATAATACTGCTAATGTATATCTGGGGTGGCGATGGTATATGCTAAATATACTTCTCACGATGTTTGTGTTATGCAAGTGGATGTAGCAAAAGCTTTGGACACAATTCAATGGGACTACATACTTGAGGTCATGGTTGCAATGGGCTTTGCTTGTAAAATGCAACAAGGTATTTTTTGGTTATATAGGGATAGTACTATCCAATATGTTTTTGGTCGTGATCTTAAATCGAAGTGGACATTGCAAAAATCTATGCATCAAGGATGCCCTCTTAGTGCATTGCTCTATGCGATTGCCACACATCCACTTTTGATGTATATGGATCTCTTAACTGCACAAAGGCGATTACATGGTCTGTGTGATTACCCAATGGTTCGCATTTTGTGGCCCAAGCCTATGCAAGCTATGGCTAGGACAAATTATTCCACTAGACCACCTAGGTAGACATTTGGGATATCCACTGGCATGGTATATGTCTATGTAGGATGCCACGTCCCGAGAAAGCAACTTCTCTCTAGCACCGATATGATCCGTACCCCTCTACTCTAGACCCAGGCTTTGCTAGTGTGGACAAATTAAAGGCCAAGCTAGCATATTGGAAGCTTTCTACATGGCGTTTGCATGTGCGTCTTAGAATTGTTCAATCAATCATTATGGCCTATGTGCAATTTTATTTGCTGTTGTTTATTTGGCGTAGAACTGATATTGATACTTTTATGTCTAATGCCTTGGAATTGCTGTGGAAAATCAAGCATCATATGAGAACGCTATGTCTTTAGAGACGATCTTTGGTCTGCACTCCTAAAATGCATGGTGAATTAAATATACTTGATCTGCATTATCATCTCTTGGCAAGAAAGGCCACCATGATTCCCACTTTCTTTCAACTTTGGCAGCCATGGGCCATAATGCTTGCAGGCATGTGTGCTTCCATCAAAACTAGAGCTTATGGCAATTGACGCATTTCTCACTGGGAAGAAGCAGTGCTTAGTAAATTTGAAGAAAAAATTATGGAGTGCCCTTATGCATCTTCCCTTCTTCGTGATTGGAAAGTAGCTTTGACTTCTATTCGCTGGCATGGTAGAGATGCGTTGACTGGGAATTCTTTTCGATTGGAAAGCATCCGTTGGTCTTCGGTGTTTCCTCAACCACTTGCAGTACACAAACCAAGAAAGGCATGCTTTTTGGCCTCTATTGGAGTTACCATTGTGGCGGATGTTGTCACAGATGAGGGATTTGTGATGAGTTTCCCACAAGCCTGTTTGAAACACAACTTGGGTTTGCATCACAGGCGAGTGTGGAAAACTATTACTATGTTGCTGCATCCTTTTGACCCATCCCACCCTTGGATGATCAGGACAGACTTCATGATTGGCAACTTGTTGGTCATACCAGCTCCCTTCAATTGAATGCGCTTTCAACAAGTAATGTGTAAAAATTGTTGCTTCCTTCACTATGGATTCAACCTCATGCTGATACTTTATGGGGCTTGCATAAGAATACTAAATGGTGGAAGCAAAGGCTTCGAATAATTTGGGGTTGTACGCTGCCTCTCAAACAGCGTCTATTCTTATGGAGATGCCTTGTAGGAATACTTCCAGTTTCTACTTTTCGGAAAACGACATATCTCAACTGATAGATGTTGTAGATGTGGACGACATGCAAAGTCCCTCCCCCATCTTGTTTGGCATTGCACAGAGTCCGGGAATTTCTTGCAATCACTTACAACCTCCGAGGACGTTTTCCATTGTTCAAAGGAGGAAAACCCTTCTCGATTTTTGGTGTTTTGCCATCTTGCATGGTTGGATTTGACACTTTCATAATTTGGATGAGATACTGGGCACTCGGGACTATTTGGAAGGCTAGGAACCATATTATGTTTGGACAGCCTTCTCTGGATGCTTATGCTTTCTTTCATTCCAATCTTTGCTAGCCCCTACATGACTGTCGATAGCTGGAGGCTATTGACATCCCACAGTTTGAAGTCTTTTTCTACTGTTTTTAGATTTCTTCCTTGGATAACTTCTGTCTGAAGCACATCCTTCCCATGTATACTGTTTCTTGGTAATAGAAAACTGGTTTTTACTATTTTTTTTAAAAAGAGTGTGTGTGTGTGTGTGTGTGTGTGTGTGTGTGAGAGAGAGAGAGAGAGAGAGAGAGAGAGAGAGTAAACATACCTTTTCAGCCAAACCTCTGCATAATTGGAGCATCCATCATTCCTTTGTATGGTGCTCAATCCACAAAGCTCCTCCGAGATCCCAACTATGAAGCATGGCATATTCCAAGGACCGTATGTTACAAAAGCATCTATCAAATCTCCCTCCTTATAATCTCCAGACAACAATCTCAAGCGTCCATTCACAAGAATTTCACTGTCATTATGAGGGCCATCAATTGTATCTAGGCCTGGGGTTGCCTGATAGTTCATCCATTTTCTTAGGTTCAATTTGCAATGAACCAGATCAATTGCAGTGGTCCAGTCAATCAGCCCAACTCCCGCCCATGTTTCCAAACTCAGGTCGACTCTGTCTTTCATAGGCATAACATAATATCCCTTTGTTTTGTTCTCCACCGTAGTAATTTCCTTTGAGTCCAGAAAGCTTTTTCCAAGCACAAAACTAAAAAGCAGTGTGTTGAATACTCTCACTGTGATTACCTATTCAATTCCAACAAACAGATCGATTAACATTGCACTAAATATCCTTTTTTACTTACTGACTTTAATAATTTTAGACATTTGAAAGGTTTTTATCACTCTAAATATGTAAGTCGCTTTTTTTCTAAACAACTATAAACAAAAAACTGTTTAAAATACCCAAAAGACTAGGCACATTTGGTTGACAGGTATGTACAATCAGTACATCCTTTGATTTCTTTTCAAATGAGCCAACTCTACTTGGCAGCTGAACACCATGCTACCAAACTTGCTGAGCTTCTCCAACCAACTCTGCTGAAGGTTGAGGATGACTTGAGCTCCCACTTCCCTCCTGGACTTAAACAGTGCCACTCCCCTTGCGTAGCCTTGTGCGAAGTCATCCCCCCTCTTTCTCCTCTTCATGACACTCGTACATCATGCTGCCCCTTCCTGCCCCCATGCACCCTGCATTCTGCAGCCATCCCCACACTGAGCCGCCCCTATCCTAGGCAAAACCTCTCTGAAAAAGGCTCCAGGTGGAGACCATGGACTTGACTTTGTTGGTGTTTGGTGGGGAAGGAAGGGGTGCTTAGCAGGGGGGAATAGGGGGTTGTTGAGATCTCATTTCAGTACTCAATTGGAGCTGCGTAAATGGCAGATGCCATGTGGGAATGTCCAGCCAAAGCAGAAAAGCCCCAAGTGAGCTAGTCTTCCCTTGGGTCCGGAATCATGCCTTCTATGGTACCTGTTCCATCGCAAGCCTTGGAAGGGTTGATAGGTCTAACCATGGGTTAGGTTAACCTGGGGGCTGGGACTAGACATCTATTTGGAAGTAAGTGGTTTCTAGAGCCGCTGGTTATTTCAGGCAATAAGTTATTGGTGGTTCGCCTGTGTGAAAATGGCTTTTTGTCCAGCCCTGAAAAGGGAATTTTCTGGATTTATTTGGCTTTATTTCATGTTTTTTGGGTCTTGCAGGTTGCTGCTGGCCGAAGGCCCCTGGCCTGGCCGACCAGCAGCCCCACATACTATATATAGTTTTGCCTCATCACCACATCATCCTGTACCACTCCATTGACCATATCAGGTACCACGAGTTTATCTGCTGCTGTTGCTGCTGCTGCCGTCCCATACACTGTATCTGATTCATCATCCTCGCCTGTCAGCTCCAGCACATCAGCATTTCATATCAGTTCATGTGACAGCAGCCCTCTCTGCTACATAGAGCACACCAGCGTTTTACATCAGCTCATGCCTTGGGACAGCAGCCCACTCTCTGCTACAGTACATCATCGTTTTTCTTCTACAGTTTACCTTGGGACAGCAGCCCACTCCCTGCTACAGTACATCATCGTTTTTCTTCTAGAGTTTACCTTGGGACAGCAGTCCTCTTTACTCACTGTCTCACATCACTGGGACGGCAGCACTCTCTGCTTATCTTCACCATCAACACCACTCGGGACGGCAGCCCTCTCTGCTCCGCTCTCTCACTCAGGTATTGCAACACCCTTGTCACCAGAGCTTGCACCACACCACCACTCGGGACGGCATCCCTCTCTGCTCTTCATCACCCCTCAGGTACAGCAACACCCTTGTCACCAGAGCCTGCATCACTTCAGCATCACTTCACCTTCTGCTCCCCACTACCACCTCTAAACACCAAACACTTCACGGAGTGCCTTTGCCTCACATAGATGCGAGCCTTCGTCATCGACCGAGCTTCAGCTCCAACATCATCTTTGCTTCTGCACCGGTCTTCTACTCAGAGTCTCCTCACATCAGAGGGCCTCTTGTACATATTTTCACTCACCATCATATATACTCACTCACCCATTTCATGATGCGTTGTTTTGCTCTGATCTCTCATACATCTGGTCCTTTTGCCCTCACATGGTATCAGAGCTATCGTGAGCAAAGGGATTGAAGACCTCGAGAGCACACAACATGGATCATCTACCCGCACTCCCGGAGGACCAATTTTTCTCATCTGAAATTGATTCTCCAAACTCTGATCTGGATCACACAGGGAATGGGACTTCTTACTCAAAGGAGAACCCCGTTCAAGATCTTACTTTGGGAGACGATCAACCCATGTACATTCACTCATCTTCACCACCTTTGCCATCACGATCTCTCTCTCTGACTTTATCAGACTTTGCCTCCAGAGGGGGATACATTCCTTCTGCCAAAAATGCCAGTGTGGGACCCTAGTATCCTTCATGTTCTTTCATCTTCTCTCATGGTCCCCTTTTTGGCCTGAGAGGGGGTGTGTGAAAATGGCTTTTTGTCCAGCCCTAAAAAGGGAATTTTCTGGATTTATTTGGCTTTATTTCATGTTTTTTGGGTCTTGCTGCTGGCCAACAGCCCTTGGCCTGGCTGGCCGACCAGCAGCCCCGCATACTATATATAGTTTTGCCTCATCACCACATCATCCTGTACCACTCCTTGACCATATCAAGTACCACAAGTTTATCTGCTGCTATTGCTGCTGCCGGCGCCTACACTGCATCTGATTCATCATCCTCGCCTATGAGCTCCAGCACATCAGCGTTTCATATCAGTTCATGGGACAGCAGCCCTCTTTGCTACATAGAGCACAACAGCGTTTTACATCAGCTCATGCCTTGGGACAGCAGCCCACTCTGTCATGTGCACAGCGTATATATATATATATACATGTACATACACACACACACACACACACATATATATGTACATATATATATAGATATAGATATATATATGTGTATCTACCATGTGCTACACGCACACAAGACTAGCTTCGAGGTTTGGGGAAGCTTGGAGCTAGGCAGGCTAATTGGCAAGCTGGGCTAGGGATAGTATAAAAGAGCGGCCAAGGTTAGTCAATAGTTCATAGAGTCTCGCGTGTCTTTCTGAGAGCTCTATGGTCAAAATCTTGGATCTAGTGCAGACGTGCACCTGCTTTATGTAGCCAAGGCCGGCACCAATCTCGAGGCCCGCAAGGGTAGCCTCAAAAGGGTTTTCTTGTTAAGCAAGAAGAAGAGTGGTTGGCAAGGACAGAAACATAAGATGTCGGCTGTGTGAACAGCATGAGAAAGAGAGAGAAGAGGCGAGGAGATGTCGGCTGTGTGAACAGCATGAGAAAGAGAGAGATGAGGCGATTGCAGCCGGCTGAGCATGTTTGGCGGCTGTGTAACCTGCGCAGACCATAGGATCTCCACGAATCAGTTGACGGCGAGCAGGTGAGACGTTTCGCTTCGAATCGGCGATCGTCATACTGCAAAGAAAAGCGGAAAGCGCTCGTCGATTAGCTGACGTGCCGGTGGCAGCCGTCGTATGCTTTTTTGACGTTTTTAGCCTTACGTTTTTTAGGCCTTATGCTTTCTGTTCTTTAAAACGAACCCATCGTTTTTTTTCACACGCTTTGTGTGGGTTTTAAATAAACGAAAGCAATTTTTTTAAAAAAAACTCTATAAGCATGTGTTGTTTTAGAACAACAAAGCATGTAGATTTTTTTTAACTTCTATGTGACTTATTTTCTCTAGCTTATGTGTTTTTTTTAAAACCAAGCTTTATGGGTATTTTTTTTTTAAAAAAAAATTTTAAAAGCCCTCAAGCATGGTTTTTTTTTTTAAACACAAAAGCAAAGCTTTAAAGCTACACATGCTTTTTGAGAAGGCCTATAAAATTCACCTCAAGAGGGCTTCTTACCACACTCCTCCTCGTACTCTCTAGCACTCTTGCTTGTATAGAGCCAAGCTTTTCTCTCATCTTGCCCTCTTCAAGATGGCTATGGAGGCCACCGAAGGCGATCTTTTCGACGATTTTGTATCCAAATCTGATTTTCAAGAGTTTAAAGTTGCTTTTGTAGCTTCTTTCTCGGAACGCTAGGCACAAGTCACCGCGCAGATGCAGGCTTTACAAAATTCCATCTCTTTATGGACCACTACTCTATCTACTCTCTCGGGTATGGATACCTTGGCATCTGCTTTAGGCCCCAACATTACTCCGGAATAGTTTGGGGGCAAGCAAAAGCAGCGTACCAAGGAGATTCTGGACACATGGCAACATAAGTGGCAGGTCCATTTCCAGTTTCATCCATATGACGATGGCAAAAAGATTCAATTAGCAGCAAGTTTCCTCTCAGGCAAAGCTTTGCTTTGGTGGAAAAAACTCAAACCTAAACCAACAATCTGGGCATAGTTTGAAGACGTCTTCAAGAAAGAATTCCTCAAGGAGGAGGATGACTACGATATAGTTGCTCAGTTTGCTAGTTTGACTGTTACATGCGAAAGCTCTGAGAGTCTTCTTTCAGCCCTAAACACCATCTAGAACATGTTGATGCAAAAAACGCAAACAGAAGAGAGTAGAGAGAGAGAGAGATAGCTGGAAATTCAGTATATCATATGGTACAAAAAGGTACATAAATCCTTGCAGACAGCCATCCGTGGCTGCCTTGAAAAGGTAGTAAAATTACCTAAACAAACTCCTAGTTCTAAGACCCAGCCAACAAGGGGCTGAATGATTCTATCAATGAGCAAAAATGCCTATTTATAGGCTCCGGGACTTCATGGAGTGCTGGCCGACCAACAGTCGGCCAGCCGACTGGACATATAATCCCTAAAAAGCTGCGCCGTCTGGTTTTTCTTGTCTTGTCATCATGCGCCTTCAGCCGCCTTGCTCTCTGGTACAGCCGACAGCTCCTGTAATCAGTCGACTGCACCCTGGTCCTTCTCCAAGTCCAAACTGGCCACTTCAGCACCTTATGCTCCATCTTCTGGTTCTATCTGGTTCTTATACTCTTTTTTCTGGCTGCCTCTTCTGGATTAGCTCTGAGAATGTACATGGGCAAGCATGCACATGACATCCCCCTCTGCTAAACTTTTTCCTTGGATGACTGTCATCATCCCACTCTATTCCCGGAGTCCCTCTGTCACCCATCCAACTCTGGCAACCCTTTTCACTGAAAACCCGGCCTCATCTCCAAAACCACTCTGACTCTGAATAAGATCTATGCATCTGTTCCCTCTAGTCCCAATCCATTCCTGCCCTGACTCTAAACATTGTCTTGGTCTTCATTCCTAAGAAATGAGTCTGGCACTCTCACATCACGCCTTGGAGGACAATCCTCCCTTGGGACCATTGCCCGAGAACCTATCTGGCTCATAGGACTGCCATCCCCTCGGGCTTTGTGGAACACCACCAACAAACCTCGTGGAAGCTCTTCCCGTTCCTGTGTTCCTTGCCTTGGGCTTCGTATCCGTGTACTTTCCTGTACCTTGGACCTGTACACCATCATATGGGACTGAATCAGTGTTTAGCCTTGCTAAGCCTGATGCTCTGATACCAATGTTACATGCGGAAGCTCTGAGAGTCTTCTTTCAGCCCTAAACACCATCTAGAACATGCTGATGCAAAAAACGCAGACAGAAGAGAGTAGAAATGAAATGAAATGAAATGATATATTAACGTCTTCAAAAGGCCAAAGTGACCTATGAGACCAAAGTTACAACCATATGACATCTGATACAGTATCTGGAAAAGAAAAGAAAGGACTGAAGGTAAGTATCTAGCCCTGCAATACATCAGTAGAGAGAGAGAGACATAGCGGGAAATTCAGTATATCATATGGTACAGAAAGGTACATAAATCCTTGCAGGCAGCCATCCATGGCTCTGCCTTGAAAAGGTAGTAAAATTACCTAAACAAACTCCTAGTTCTAAGACCCAGCCAACAAGGGGCTGAATGATTCTATCAATGAGCAAAAATGCCTATTTATAGGCTCTGGGACTTCATGGAGTGCTGGCTGGCCAGCAGTCGGCCAGCCGACTGGACATATAATCCCTAAAAAGCTGCGCCGTCTGGTTTTTCTTGTCTTGTCATCATGCGCCTTCAGCCACCTTGCACTCTAGTATAGTCGACAGCTCCTGGAATCAGCCGACTGCACCCTGGTCCTTCTCCAAGTCTAAACTGGCCACTTCAGCACCTTATGCTCCATCTTCTGGTTCTACTGGTTCTTATACTCTTTTTCTGGCTGCCTCTTCTGCATTAGCTCTGAGAATGTACATGGGCAAGCATGCACATGACATCCCCCTCTGCTAAACTTGATGACATCCCCCTCTGCTAAACTTTTTCCTTGGATGACTGTCATCATCCCACTCTATTCCCGGAGTCCCTCTGTCACCCATCCAACTCTGGCAACCCTTTTCACTCCCGGCCTCGTCTCCAAAACCACTCTGACTCTGAATAAGATCTATGCATCTGTTCCCTCTAGTCCCCAATCCATTCCTGCCTTGACTCTGAACACTGTCTTGGTCTTCATTCCTAAGAAATGAGTCTGGCGCTCTCACATCACCCCTTGGAGGACAATCCTCCCTTGGGACCATTGCCCGAGAACCTATCTGGCTCACAGGACTGCCATCCCCTCGGGCTTTGCGGAACACCACCAACAAACCTCCTGGGAGCTCTTCCCGTTCCTGTGTTCCTTGCCTTGGGCTTCGTATCCGTGTACTTTCCTGTACCTTGGACCTGTACACCATCATATGGGACTGAATCAGTGTTTAGCCTTGTTGAGCCTGATGCTCTGATACCAATGTTACATGCGGAAGCTCTGAGAGTCTTCTTTCAATCCTAAACACCATCTAGAACATGCTGATGCAAAAAACGCAGACAGAAGAGAGTAGAGAGAGAGAGATAGCTGGAAATTCAGTATATCATATGGTACAAAAAGGTACATAAATCCTTGCAGGCAGCCATCCGTGGTTGCCTTGAAAAGGTAGTAAAATTACCTAAACAAACTCCTAGTTCTAAGACCCAACCAACAAGGTGCTTCATGGAGTGCTGGCCGACCAGCAGTCCGACTGGACATATAATCCCTAAAAATTTCTTGTCTTGTCATCATGCGCCTTCAGCCGCCTTGCTCTCTGGTACAGCCAACAGCTCCTGTACTCAGCCGACTGCACCCTGGCCCTTCTCCAAGTCCAAACTGGCCACTTCAGCACCTTATGCTCCATCTTCTGGTTCTATCTGGTTCTTATACTCTTTTTCTGGCTGCCTCTTCTGGATTAGCTCTGAGAATGTACATGGGCAAGCATGCACATGACATTGACTATGACCTTGCAGAACCTCACTTATGAGGTCTACCTCCAGAAATTTAGAGACTTACAGATGAAAGCTACGAAGATGGATTCTACAACTCTTTTGGGTTTCTTTGTAGCCGGTTTACCCGACTCGTACCGTTTACAGGTTAAAAACAACAAATGCAAAACTTTGGACGAGGTCATTCATTCTGCTCGTATTTATGACAATACAATGTTCTCTTCCAAATCTAAACCCGTGACCAAGCAGGGGAACAAGCACAAAAGGAAGTTCTCCGCACCGATGGCTAGCACAGCAGAAGGAAAGTCTTCGGACCAACCTTCGTGGAATTCTACTTCGACCCCAGCAAAGAAAAATCGTCTCCTCAAGGCTTTGAAGCTCAAGAAGGAGGGACGTTGCTTCATCTGCGAAGAAAAAGGACATATGCGTAACGAGTGCCCAAAGAAGAAGGGTGCAAAGACCAATGCAGGACCCAAGCCAAAGGCAGCCAACCAATTGTCTTTAACAAGTACTTCAGTCACTGTACTTTCTCGCCCTAGATCCTATTCTAATTGTATGTTCAACTCTAAACTTTTTGGCTTGCATGATCTTCTCCAAGTTTACGGAGAAGTGCATGGCCATAGAATCCACATTCTTCTGGACCCTGGTAGCTCACACAACTTTGTTAATTACAAACTTGTGCAGAAATTGGGTCTGGACACAACACCTAACGATCATACCTATGAAGTATGCCTACCCGAATGTCGGCAAGTATGGGATCGAAAGGTGGAGAAGCTATCGATCCGGATTCAGGACTACGAAGATACTCTGGAGTGCTATATTATGCATCTAGAGCATGTAGACTTGTTATTAGGGATTGAGTGTTTAAGATCCTTCAGGTCCAGATAGATTGGTCTAGTCATACTTTTTCTTTTGACAATAGGAACACCCAGCATTATATCTTAGGTGATTGTATACATCCCTATCAGGGACCTCTTGTAAATAACGTTGATTTTGGAAATATAATGGATTCTTCTTTGTATAATGCTTTCCACTACGTCTTGATTCCACTTTCTTCATTTCTCATACCTATTATGGATGTCAATGAATTAAGTGTGTTTGAAAGCAAAGAATTACAGAAGTTACTTGATTCATTTCAAGATGTATTTCCTAAGGAACTACCCTCAGGCTTACCACCTGAAAGGGCAGTGGATCATCCTATTGATCTGGTCCTTGGTGCTCAACCTGTTAGCATTCCACCTTACAGGATGAGCCAGGCTAAGGAAGATGAGTTGGCTAAACAACTCGAAGATTATTTGAGGATGGACCCAAGTAAATCACCTTGGGGTGCGCCTGTGTTACTTAGGAGAAAGACGGACAACACCTGGAGAATGTGTATAGATTACAAGAGATTAAACAAACTGACAATCAAGAACCGTCATCCTCTCCCTAGATCAAATGACATGATTGACCGTTTAGCCGGAGCGAAGTACTTCACAAAGATAGATTTACGTATTGGCTATCACCAGATACGTATTCATGAAAGGCACGTTGAACGAACCGCCTTTCGGACTAGGTATGGCCATTACGAGTTTCTCGTATTACCTTTTGAGTTAACCAATGCTCCAGCCACTTTTCAGCAAATGATGAACGATCTTTTTCGTCAACATTTGGGGAAATTCGTGGTTGTGTTCTTGGATGATATTTTAATATATAGTCGTACTCTTGAGGATCACGTTAGACACCTCACGATTGTCTTAACTATTTTAAGACAGAATCGATTGTATGCTAAATTAAGTAAATGTGAGTTTTTTATGACAGAAATCATTTACTTGGGACACAAACTAGAGACGGGTTGAGCATTGACTATGACCGAGTTCAGAAGATTTTGGCCTGGCCTATACCGCAGACTGTGAAACAACTTCGTTGTTTTGTTGTTTTTCTTCGGAAATCTGTGCGGGAGTACTCTCAACTCACACTACCGATGACCGACTTGTTGAAAGGTCGTGGACGTAAGTCGAATCAGCCTATCACTTGGAATAACGATCTGGATATGCCCTTCAGGCTTTTGAAAGATAAAGTCAAGGAAGCACCTATCTTAGCAGTACCCGATCCTAGTAGGCCTTATGTTCTTGAGACTGATGCCAGTGACTATGCAATCGGGGCTGTTCTATTCCAAGATGGTAGACCTGTTGCTTTCGAGAGTAGAAAGCTAGACGACACTCAAATCTCGTTGGCCAACCCTTGAGAAGGAGCTTTATGCTGTCATTTACGCTCTCAAGGTTTGGAGACATTATTTATATGGCTCCAAGTTTGTGGTATTGACTGATCATCAGTCAATCAAGTATGTGTGTGATGCAGATGATTTGAGAGGAAGGAAAGCTCGATGGACTGAGTTAATGCAAGATTTTGATTTTCAAATCCGTTATCGAAAGGGGTCCATGAATAGTGTCGCGGATGCGCTTAGTCCAATTAGAGCGGTGAATACTTTGTCGTTCACCAAGATTTCTATTGACTTATTTCAGTCATTGAGAGGGCTTTGCAGGATTGATAGTTATTTTGGTCCATATTAGCAGAAGATCCAGGACGGGAGCTCATTGATTGACCAAGACTCAATGACTGAGCAGCCTACCATTCAGGCTGCAGGAGGCCAGTGGATGATTCGGAATGGTTTACTATTCCGTAATGACAAAATTTGTGTACCACAGATCCCGGACATTAGGTCCAAGATTCTTAAGGAGTGTCACAACGCCCCTTCTGCTGGACACTCTGGGGTACACAGGACATTAGCTGTAGTGAAACACACTTTTTATTGGACAAAGATGAAAGGGTATGTAGAAGATTATGTCCTCAAGTATCAAGTTTGTCAAGCAAATAAAGCTGAACGCTTTAGACAGGCGGGGATGTTGCATCCTTTGCAAATCTCGGGTAATAAATGGGAAAGTATTTCCATGGATTTTATTACTAGATTGCCAAGAACACGTCAAGGCCACAATTCTATTTGGGTTGTGGTGGATCGCTTGACAAAAATGGCTAGGTTTTTACTGACGGAAGACCATTACAGCTACGCAATTAGCAAGGCAATTTATCGAGCAATTGTTTAGACTATACGGGTTACCGCAGGACATAGTCAGTGATAGGGACTCTAAGTTTACAAGTGACTTTTGGAGGCTTGTTTTTGAGAAGTTGGAAACGACTTTGAATTTGAGTTCCTCAGATCATCCTCGATCTGATGGCCAGACTAAAAGAGTTAATCAGATTTTGGAGGATATGCTTCGAGCATCTCCAAAAGACAGAGTTCATGGGAGGATTATCTTCCTATGTTAGAATTTACATATAATAGTACTAAGCATACGAGTACAAGTTTTAGTCCTTTTATGCTTATGTATGATTTTCAACCTAGATCACCTGTTACAATGGGATTTTCAAGACTTCAGCATGATGCAGCACGTAATTTTTTGCAAGATATGCAAGAAATGCTACAAGTTGCAAAGGAATCTATTAGAAGTGCTCAAGACAGAGACAGATTTTATTCTAATAGACATCGTTCACCCAAAGAGTTTTCTGAAGGAACGATGGTATATTTGCGAGTTCCCAAAGATTCCGAGACTTTACGGACAGGTCGATCTCCGAAATTATCTCCTAGATACTGTGGACCATTTCGTATTACATGACGGATTGATTCAGTCGCATATGAACTGGATTTGCCTTCTCATGTGAAAGTTCATCCCGTATTTCATGTCAATAGGCTTAAGGAAGCACTGGGTGGAACAAACCAGTTAGTTACTCCTCAAGAAATCATAGATGTCGAGGACATGACATTTGTTCCACACGAACCAGAAAAGATCCTTGGATTTTCTGAAAGACGACTGCGTAATACACTTCTCACGGAATACAAGATCAAGTGGAAGGATCGTGTTGAGGAGGATGCTACATGAAAGACATTGACTACCCTTCAGAGGGATTACCCTGGGTTTTTAGTGAGCTCAGGAGTGAGCTCTTAGAGGAAGGAGAGTATGTCATGTGTACAGTGTGTGTCTACTGTGTGCTACACGCACACAAGACTAGCTTCGAGGTTTGTGGAAGCTTGGAGCTCGGCAGGCTGATTGGCAAGCTGGGCTAGGGATAGTAGACTAATGGACTGGCACCCAATGGATGGGCGAGCGCCCAAGTGTGGACACCTGGTGACCGGCCAAGAGCCTATAAAAGGGCGGCCAAGGTTAGTCAATAGTTCATAGAGTCTCGCGTGTCTTTGTGAGAGCTCTATGGTCAGGAGCCTGGATCTAGTGCAGACGTGCACCTGCTTTATGCAGCCAAGGCCGGCAGTAGTCTCGAGGCCCGCAAGGGTAGCTTCGTGGCGGTACGGGACATCACGAGGTAGAGATTAGTCGGTATGTCCAACTAGTTAGCTCAGCTCTTAGCTCGATGGGGACAGCCAAGACTTGTGGGTTTTGCCCACGGCCGTCAAGGTTGAGAGGTGAGTCAGGTCTACACCCCCTTCACGTTGCTCGGCTTTGTTTGCAGGTTTCAAGTTTTGTACCAGGAGCATTTTACGAGGTGATCCTTTGGGGATTTGACACTCTCTCTGCTACAGTACATCATCGTTTTTCTTCTACAGTTTACCTTGGGACAACAACCCACTCTCTGCTCACCATCTCACATCATCGTGACGGCGGCCCTCTGTGTTTATCTTCACCATGGACACCACTAGGGATGGTAGCCCTCTCTGCTCCTCTCTCTCTGCGCTCCCTTCTCTCTCCCCACCCGCTTCGATTCTCCGCCTTCTCTCTCTTCGCCCCCTTTCTCTTCGCTTCTCTCTCTGCGCCCCTCTCTCTCTCTCTCTCTCTCTCTCTCTCTCTCTCTCTCTCTCTCTCTCTCTCTCTCTCTCTCTCTCTCTCTCTCTCTCTCTCTGCTCGCCGTCCGTCTCTGCTCGCGCCCCTTCGTTTCTGCGCCCCTTCCAGTCGGCCCCCCCGTTTCTGTATCTGCTCGTCTCAGCTCTCTCTCTCTCTCTCTCTCTCTCTCTCTCTCTCTCTCTCTCCCGTTTCCGTATCTGCTCGCCGTCCGTCTCTGCTCGCGCCCCTTCCAGTCCCCCCCCCGTCCCCCATTTCCGTATCTGCTCGTCCTCTTTTTCCCACCCACCCTTGCTTAGGCCCCCAAGGCAGCAACATAACTCTCCCCTGCACATGTAGAGCTGAGTATCTTGTAGGTCGCATCTTCTGAGTCTCCCCCAAAGGGGAGAGGGTACCCTTGAGGGGAGACTCGTTCCACCAACAGCCCTCTCCTTTATCAGCAGCAACATATGGGAAGTAAGAAGTCTTTTGCCTCAGTCACCGCTTCACAATTACCGCCCGTTCCTCCACCCGTGAGCAAGCCGACACCATGGGAAGCCTACCTCATGCAAGAACTGAAGAAACTCCAGGGAGAATTAGCAGCACTGAAACACGAGACTATCAAGAAAGATGAACAAATCAACGAACTGAAAGTGCAAGTGCAAGCCATGAAGACGAAGCAAGAGGAAGCACGAGAAGGACCCATACCTACAACACTACAAACAGAAACGACAAACCATGTTTCAAAGGTAAATTCAGTTAACTCACAAGATTTTGTTAAAGAAGTCATATCAGCAGTCAAAGAAAAGGAACGAATGGAAAGTAACAAAAAGGTAATCAGAGTCGGTGGTCTTCCTCGAGGCTGGGATAGGGCAGACATAGCTCAAGAGCTTCGAGAAGACTACATATTAGATACAGATGTACTTACAGCACAACTGAGCAAAGTAGTCCCCTTCGTGGACTTAGGAGACCCTATCTCTATTATAGTAAAGGGTACACAGGCAAAAGTCTCCTATATGGACAACAATGAGAAAATAGCAGTGATGAAGCAAACAAGGTCTCTCCAAGGGACAAAGGTATGGATAGCTGATGAACTCACCCCGCTACAACTCAAGAACAGATCGGCAGAGCTGAATAAAGTTAAAGAAGCAAGAAAGAATGGCAAATGGGCAATATACAGAGGAGGACAAGCAATCATTAAAAAATTCCGTACCCCACCCCCCTCAAGAGCAAATCCATCCATGGATGAAATGTAGCTATTTTTATTTTGAACCTCAATTTCGAACTAGATGCAATAGAACCCATTGTAATTTAAACTCTTAAGAGTCTTAAGAGTTCATTTTGAGTTTTTTTTTTCAATTTTATGCCTCTTTGGCATCGATACCCAAAGTGGAATGTAAATGGATGTACCTGATCTGTCCCATAGGTCGGATTCGGCCTCCCGTGGACGTTAATATAACTTTCTTTCTTTCTCACTCAAGTATTGCAGCACCCTTGTCACCAAAGCTTGCACCACACCACCACTCGGGATGGCAGCCCTCTCTGCTCTTCATCACCCCTCAGGCACAGCAGCACCCTTGTCACCAGAGCCTGCATCACTTCAACTTCCGCTGTGCACTACCACCTCGGAGTGCCTCTGCATCCACTGACGCGAGCCTTCGAAGCGACCACCTCACGGAGTGCCTTTGCCTCACATCGACGCAAGCCTTCGTCGTCGACCGTGCTTTAGCTCCGACATCATCTTTGCTTCTGCACCGGTCTTCTAGTCAGAGTCTCCTCACATCAAAGGGCCTCTAGTACATATTTTCACTCACCATCATATATACACTCACTCACCCATTTCATGCAATGTTGTTTTGCTCTGATCTCTCGTACATCTGGTACTTTCGTCCTTTTGCCCTCACATGGCCTATAGAAGTGAGTCATTGCTTTAGTTGAGAGAGATAGAGAACTTCTCTAGTCCTCAACTCATGGCCCAGTAGGGATGACTCCATACGACAACACCTGAGGGGTGTGACTATGTGTCTTGGTGGTATGGGACATAGGGCTTCCTGTACTTGGAGCCATGTCTCTTGATCCCTACATACCTCCAACTCTGGGGTGAGCTTGAGAGGTTCTATGAATGGGCAATGAGCTAGATGCTTGGTTCTTTGTTTTCTCTCTTTAGATGTAGGTGATTCCCGCGGAGAGGACTTAACATTAATTTCTCATGGAGGGGGTCCTTCACTCTAATACCTTACATGAACTTCCGAAGAGGATCGTCTCATACAAGGATCCCAAAATTCACTAGAGGTTTTTGGAGGGCCTTGTTCTATGGTTTGGGGACGAAGTTACAATTCAGTATTGTCTTTCATCCCTAAACAAACGGCCAAACCGAGAGCATGAACAAGACTATGATCACAATGATGTGGTGTTATCATCAAGAGCATCAAACTCTTTGGGAGGAATTCTTGCCATTGGTGGAGCATGCCATCAATGATACATTGCAGGCATCGACCAAGAAGACACCCTTTGAGGTGGTATATGATCGTCCGGTTATTAACCCGATGACCCGAGCTCTCAAAACTTCCACAAGGAAATATGGTGAAGACCAGGTGGTTCAGGATTTGGACCAACTATTGCGACAAGTTGTACCAGAGCCAAAGCTGAGTGCTCCCCCAAATGAGGATGAACCCAAGTTAGTGGATGATGACAGAAGATTACAGGAAGTCTTAGTACCAGAGCATATTGTTTTGCACCAGTACAAGCGAGGTTCTCGTCAAAGCACCTCCAGTATCTCGTCAAGTTCAAGGGCTGCCCAATCCTGCAGGTAGCCTAGTTTGATGAGGATCAGTTCACAGACAAGTCGCGCCCTTTGTTAAGAGCTTATCAAGAGGCCATGCAGCTAAGGACAGCTACTACGAGTATGCAGGGCACAGCCGGACATTAGGTAGTAGCCGACAGGCGGAGTCAAACAGCGCAAAGGACAAGTGGCATTGCCACGTGGCAGCCATGATGTGGCAATCGGGTACAAGTGGCCGATAGTAGTACTATTGGTCGACTAGGAGCATTGGTTCATATATATATGTGGGTAGAAGAATCATCATATTCATCAACTTTCCTCAATGTTGGACTTCACCTAGCGTTTCTCTGTAGGCGAATTGCACTAGCCAAGAGCATACAGCAAGTCACAGGGCTGTGATTTGATGCCTTCATCCTCAGCCACATCTTGTACTTGAATTTCACTTGTATTACTTCTTTTTTTGTACATAATACAAAACAGTAGTTTAGGACTCTTGTGTGTGTTATATGTGTGATTTCACCGCACTCTTCTTTTTCTGAAAGAACGTGGAGCGTGGAGGACCAAGCGAATGGAGGGGCAACACGCGGAAGACGGCAATCAACTGGCCAGGTCCCCCCCACCCAAAGATCCCATGAAACCACTATAAAGGTGGGGGATAAGGGGAGACCAAGGGCTATTTAGCCCTATATAGAGGAGTCAATTAGACCCAACTCACTATGTGGGATAATGTGCTGCCCTGAGGAGTCTTCACCCTTCTCGGTCTTCCGCTTGGGACACTGCCTCCAATAGTGGCCTTTCTCGCCACAATCATTACAGGTCCTCTCTGCCTTCAGTTTCTCGCGGTCAGCGTCAGACTTCTTCTCAGAAGACTTCTCCGATGAAGCCTTCCCTTTGCCCTTGTTACGGCCTTGCGACCGTTGGCCAATTAAGGCCTCCGCACCACTGCCCTGTGGAGGGTTCAAGAATCTTTCCTCTTGGTCCAAGACCATGGACACAAGCTCCTCCCACGTGATGGTGCTGAGCCTGCCACTGGTAATCAAAGACGAGTAAAATGCTGTGTACTGAGAGGGCAAATGCGACAGCAACGTTATGGCCATGTCCTCTGATGATATCTCCTTCCTAGTCTGAAGAACTTTCTGCTGAAGAGCCTGCAGCTTGTTAATATGCTCCCACATCGTCGACGACTTTGCCGGGCTCATAACCCGCATCTGTACTTCCAAGGAAATCCTCTTCATGGGCAATACCCTGTTATAAAGAGAAGCCAAATGCTTCCATATACCTCTGGCCAACGTCATATGCTTTACATGATTGATTACCTACGGTGTGCAGTTGAGGAAGATAAATGAACGGACCCTGGCGTCGACACGATCCCACAACTGTGCCTGTGCCTCCCGATCCTTACAAATCGACGGTAACTCCCCTTCCTCTACCTCCGGCTGTGGAACCCCAACAACGATGAAATCAGCAAGGCCGAAAGACTCCAGAACAGATTCCATCATAACCTTCCATATGCCATAGTTGTTCTCGTCCAACTGACAGTCCACCGGGAACGTGGGGAGTGTAGGGATCTTCACTTGTCTCTCGGCCATCTCAAGCAGATCTGCCATTGCGGGGATAGAACTGAAAAAGGGTGGGTGGGTGGGAACAAAGAAGAGCTTACACCTGCAAGTGGCTGTCCAGCAAATCAGCCCGCCTTCCTCTTGCTTCTCCTCTTCCCAAACAGTCCAAAACAGTCCACCAATCAGCAACACAACAGTTCCCCTCTTGCTCACACAACTCCCAAGAACTATCAAGAGCCTAGGGCTCTGATACCTTGTCAAAATACGCAACGGAGATGATGACAAAATCTGGAAACACTAGAGCAAGAACAGTGCAGAAAAACAGCACAAGAGAAGGAGAGAGAGAGAGAGAGAGAGGCGTGTAGCTCTGCTCTATATACACAAGATCCCGGAATACAACACTACAAGACACTATGACAAGGAGGCAACGGGGCCATTTTATATGGCCCCCATACTGCAGTCGGCCTGCATCAGAGGTAGCCGATAGGCCTTGAACCTCCACGACCAGCCACAAATACCAGTCGGCTAGCTGTCATGAGTCGGCCAGAACAGATCTGAAGTCGGGGTCATGAAGATACAGTCGGCCAAGATAAAGGTCCTCCTGCGACTAGAAGATTGCCACCCAAGCCACAGAAAAATGGGAAAGTATGGGGGAAAAATACGGGGAGTAAGGAAAAATGAGAAAACACCTACAATGGGCGAGCACACCCACAACCCTGGTGTCTAGGTAAAGACATCTAACAAAACCTTGTTGTTTTCATCATTAAAAAATACAGCACAAACAACAGCCAGGACAATGTGGCACTTTAATGTTCAATAAAGCCACAATTCATCATCATAGAAGTACTACGCACTTCAGCTGTGCAAATTGGAATTTATGGTTTACATAGAAATGAAACCCCCCTGTGCTTCTTCTTCATCGGCAATAACCAATCCCAGTGCTCTCGGTTCCAACTGATCTTCCTACCTATACAGGATGGTCTATAATAGCCTTGCTAGCTTGTAACCTACCTTCTCCAATCCACATAATGTATCTGCTCCCCCTACTTGCTGACGGTTCTCACTATGGCCCAAACGCGTCAACAACCACAACCCCCAGAGCCTCAATTTGCAAAGTCTTCATCTCATCCTACTACTATGGAGGACAAAACCCACCAACCTGGCAATCCAGCTCCAGCGGATTGGCAGCAGGCTTTGCAGCAGATGCAGCAACAGTTTCAACAATTTCAAGAGTCCATGGCCACATTGGCTTCTCATATCCAACAGTTGCAGAGGGATTGCCATTCTCATACCAGTTCTATACCAACAGTCGACATTACAACATTAATACTAGACAATGAAGACAACATTCCCCTTGAGGTGGAAGGTGACGATCTTAAGACTCTTTATCATCTTTTACAAGCTAGTAAAACAAAGAAATTGGAAGTTAAATCCCCTGAGTTCTATGGAGGACAACGCAATAAGTGTACACTTGAACAATGGCTTTACAAACTTCGCCTGTAATTTGACTCGATGGTCCTTACCGATGCCAAGAAGATTACATTTGCTGCATCCTTACTTAAAAGTTAAGGATACTGCCTTACTTTGGTGGCAACAACGACAACATGTTCGAAAAATGGTTACGACGTGGAAAAAATTTGAGTGGGTCATTCGTAAGCAGTTCATTCCTGCCCAATGCGGATTTTCAAGCCCGAACTCATTTACGCCACTTAGACCAAACTGGTTCTTTGGCTTCTTATATCTCGCGGTTCACTAATCTGATACTGGAGATTGATTCTTTGTCCCCAGCGGACGAGCTTCATGCCTTCGTTGAAGGTTTAAACCCCAAGCTTCGTACCGATGTGCAAAAGTACAACCCTCTCGACCTTGCTACTGCCATTCATTATGCCGAGCGTATTCAGGATTTGAATCCAAATTCTCAAACATCGGCCTCTCAAGGTTATTATGGCAATGGTTCACGTATGGCTCGTGAAGATTATCAACAATCCTCATTGGACAACTTTCAATTCCGACCAACTCCCCTTGACAACACTTGCAGCAACCTCGCCAACAGGACATGCCATCTTTTAATCATTCTCAGTGTCGGCAGTTCCTTCAACCACGTGCATCTGATCGTGGACGGGACTCTCGACGGGACCAATCTCGCACTCCTCGTTCTGCAGTAGCTTCACCTTCTCGTAAACAACAAAAGACAGGATTGTGCACAATTTGTAATGGCAACCATAGATGGTTTGAATGTCCTAAACGAGACAATGCTGCTCAAAACCGTAATGTGGAATCTTCAACTTCAAAAGACTGCTCCGATAATTCAAAAGGAAAATATGTAGCTCATGCACTTTATGGTAGTCCTAACCTTTACACATATATAGCAAACTTTATTCAGTCAGCTGATAACATCAAGGATTCTTCCAACATGACTTCAAAAGAAGAACAAGATGATGTTGAAAAGACCTTGGATTCTTTATCTCAAGATGATGAGTCATCAACGATGGACTTCTTTGAAGATATAGAGATTATAAAAGCGGATATAACACTTGTTTCAACCTTACCCACATGGGATGACACGGTTGACATCAAGCAAGAGGATAAAGTTTTCAACACTGCAGAGAATTTCAAGCATTCTTCTAACAACTTGGATGAGTACTTTACTACTATGAAGTGGAACACTTCAACAGATGCTATTCAAGTATCATCGAGAGAATTCATGGTTGAACCTTCAAATTCTTCTACATCGCAATATAGCCAAGTCAACTTCAAGTCCAACATTTGGAAGCAGACATAGAAGAAGATATTAAAGAATGATGCAACAACTTGGGATTTAGCATTTAAAGCACGACAACAAGACAATAGAGAAAACATCTTCAAATTTCTCAATGCAAGCTTCACCACAAGCATAAACAGCCGGAGTCTTATTTAAAGTGGGAGGGAATGTCACGATTGTGACTTAATTTCTCTTCATTACCCTTAATTATCCTTAATTACTCTTAATCATTGAAGAGACATCGATGAAGGGTCACAACCTGTCACATGGGTCATCACCAAAGAACACATCTCTTCAAAGGGACACATCTATTGATCAAAGGACATATCTCTATGTCCAAAGGACATAACCATTCATTCAAGAGTCACACCCTTTCATCAGGGATGTGCCTCTTCATTTGGACCTCTTCAAGTCCTATTTAACAAGGCCTTGTGTCTCAATGCAAACAACACAGCTTTCCGCTCTTTGCCTCATGTTTACTCAAGTATTTAAGTATTAAGATATTTTAATCATGTTTAATTAAGCTAAAAGCTTAACAAATTCATTCCAACAACCCCCCTGGATGCGAAGTCTGATGCCGAGCAGGAGTTGACGAGGCTTTGATACCATGAAGGAACGCGGAGCGCGGAGCACCAAGTGAACGGAGGCGCAGCACACAGAAGACGGCCATCAACCGGCCAACACCGAAGATCATGTGAAACCACCATAAAGGTGGGGATAAGGGGAGACCAAGGGCTATTTAGCCCTATATAAAGGCCCAACCCACTATGTGGGATAATGCACAACCACATGGCAGCGTGAGGAGTAGGAGGGCCCAACACTATCTTTGGAAAACTCTAGCAACCAGGAGTACACACTCGTACTTATGTCCTGTACAAAACCACTTCACAGGTACTTCCACTTGTTTTCAGCCCGACACACTTAGCTGCTTTCTCCCGAATTCTCTTCGAGTAATAACCAATTCTCCTGTGATCGCCTTGAAGCCCCTCTTGTATGACACGAGCCCTGCTGTCCAGCCTTCAAACTGTACGGCCAGTTCAAAACCGTCACTTTCCGGCAGCAGAATCTCCGTGTGATCTCACAGCCAACTGAAAACCTGCAGTTACTTGTATTCAACCCTGAACTGTATGGCCAGGTCAAAACAGCCTATAACAATGCCACCAGCCCTGTAGAGTGCCTGGGAGTAGTTGCCCTGCCCTGTAGGGTCCTGGAAATTGACGATCAGCCCTGATGCCTTGCAATCACTCAGCCACTCTCCTCTCCCTCATGCACCAAGTTCAGAAGTGCCAAAATCAAGCTGGAACATCACTTTTCGCAAGCCCAGTGTCCAAATTCTTTTCATGCAAAAAGCCAGGCACCCCTCCATATGCAGAGTGCCCATCTAGCAAGCGCTCATATAATAGGTTGCCCACTTTTTTAACAACTGGTCCCGGTCAGTGTGAACAATAATAACTTTTCTGTCCTCTCCTAAAAACAATCGGAACCTGCCATTATAAATATTAGTAATAAATTACTAAAAGCTATAAATTAAGTTTCGAGCTTTAGGCCCAAACAATTTGTCCACATATGCGCCCACAAGGTACCCAGGCATCCCCGGCCCCATGGACAATCACAATCATAAATACCAGGCATTGTCCAAACAGTAAGACAATTCACACAAATAAAAAGAAAGGTTTTGCACACATATGTATGCATAATGCACTTATGAACTTGGAGAATCTCTTTCTTCTAATTTTGAAGACCCCGCATGCCACCTACGTACACTACGTGTACATGGCCAGAATCACACAGACACCATGGATATCACCTATACTTCACAGTATTTTCACCTATACAAGACCAAAAATCTACACACGCATGTCCAAAGACCTACAAATACCCAAGATTAACATGTCCTACATGTTCCAGAAGTTAGGGGTTTGTAACATGTGATCTGTGGCTACCTGTGTGCCGGCAAAAAATGAGTAGAAAAGAAACTAGCTACCCAAACAATAGGATCCAAGTACTACATGAGTCCTGCATGTAAAATGTGATCAACCCAAACAGCTGTGTGCTGTCCTCATCCAATATTAGTACCATCCTCCTGCATGACAGAATGCAGAGTTGTTAGGAGGTCCACCTCTTGTGGTCCATGTCTCTAAAGCTTAAGGTAGGTAGCGCAGTGCTAATAATGCGCCTGCGCCACATGCGTACCCCTGCCTGTGTTTTTTGTGTGTGTGTGTGTGTGTGTGTGTGTGTGTGTGTGTGAGCATCTAGATAAGCTAATATTGTATGCCACATCATACGAGTCAAAAAAGATACATACATGTGAGTGTACACATTTCCTGTCATATGGATGTGTTCCGTGCTATGTGGATATCTTGAAATCAGCTCATACGGTATTATGGCACATAGAAATATCAAAAATTATACCAGCATTGGGCCATAGGTTCATGTGTATGCTATTTGCATGCATAGATATATGAATAGAGGATATGTTTCTTAGATTTGCAAAATATATTTATGCGGGTGGATAGTGTTATTTGCATAAATGTCTGTATGAGTGGTTTGTCAAAATACGCAGCGGAGATGATAACCAAATCTGAGACCACAAGAGCAAGTAGAGTGCAGAAAATAGACAGCACAAGAGAAGGAGAGAGATAGACGTGTAACTCTACTCTATATACACAAGATCTTGGAATGATACAAGATAATATGACAAGGGAGCAATGGGGCCATTTTATATGGCCCCCATACTACAGTCGGCCTGCATCAGAAGCAGCCGACAGGCCCTAAACCTCCACGACTTGCTGAAGACATCCAGTCGGCCAGCTATAATGAGTCAGCCAGCACATAGGTGAAGTCGTGGACCTGATGCGGCAGTCGGCCAGAATCTGAGAGCTCCAGCCACCACAGGGCAGCCACCCAAGCCATGGAAAAATGGGAAAAATGGGGAAAAATACGGGGAGTGAGGAAAATGAGAAAAACACCTACGAGGGCGGGCACACCCACAACAGAGGCCCTGGTGTCTCAGTAAAGACAGGAGATGACTTCTAACACCCCCTCTCAGCTCCTGGATGTGAAACCAGCCCCAGGGAACTGGAGTGCCGCCTGAGCATAGCCTCAGGTAGAGACTTCGTGAAGAGGTCCGCCGCATTGTCCTCCGTCGAACAATAAAGTAGCAAGATGTCACCAGCCAAGATCTTCTCACGTACAGAGTGATACTGTATCTCGATGTGCTTGGTCCGGGCATGGAAGACCGGGTTCCGAGAAATAGCTATACAACTCTGGTTATCACACTGGATGACTGTGGGCTCCTTCTGTGGAAACCCAATCTCGCCTAGCAGCCTCCGCAGCCACACAACCTCACAAGCAGCACCACAAGTAGCCCAGTACTCTGCCTTTGTCGAAGATACGGCAATAGTTGGCTGCCTCTTACTGCTCCTGAGCCGAGGGTAAAACTATAACCTGAAGTAGATCTCCTCGTGTCTGGATCTCCTCCCCAATCTGAGTCACTCCAACCTTGGAGTCTGAATCCATCCCCTCCTGTGTAGCAAAGTCCTAGATCCTTCGTACTCTGCAAATACCGCAAGATCCACAGTCCTGCGTCCCAATGAGACTTCAATGGTGTCTGCATAAAAGAGCTCAACAGCCCCACGGAGAAGCTCAAGTCCAATCTGGTGTTCAGCAACCAGATCAATGAACCAACCAGCTTCCGATACTGCGAGGCATCAATTGCTCACAAGGATCATTAACATTTAACTTTGTATTCGGGTCCATCGGCGAAGTAATAGGCTTGCAGTTCTCCATCCCAAAGGCTTCAAGCAACTCATGAACACATCGCTGCTGAGAGACGAAAAACCCCCTCTGGGTCTGCCAAATCTCCAATCCCAAAAAGAAGTGGAGTAAGCCTAGATCGGTCATCTCAAACTCCTTTGACGAGGCAGCCTTCATCACGCCAATGTGCTCCACATGACCGCCGGTGAGAATGAGATCATCCACATAAAGGATGATAATCGTAACCATGCCGCGTTCCCGAAAGAGATATAGGTTGGGATCTGCAACCGATCTCTGAAAACCAGTCCGAACAAAGAAGGAATCAATCTTCTGATTCCAAGCCCTGGGAGCCTGTTTAAGACCACACAAGGCCTTACGTAACCTGTAAACCATCCCTTCTGATCCTGGAACAACAAAGTCTGGAGGCTGCTCAACATACACCTCCTCCTGCAGGTCGATATTAAGGAACGCAGATTATACATCCATTTGATACACAGGCCACCTCTGAGAAGAAGCAAGGGGAGGCAAGAACGGTCCGAATCGTGGTCATCCTTGCTGTCGGTGCAAAGGTATCCTCGTAGTCGATGCCTCGCCGCTGAGCATAACCTTTAGCCACGAGTCTGGCTTTGTGTTTGTCCACCGACCCATCTAACGCATATTTGGTCTTAAAGACCCATTTGACACCAATGACTGACTGTGTCGACAGCCTCGGTACCAACTCCCATGTGTTGTTCTTCTCGATGGCATCAAGTTCCACCTGCATGGCTTTCCTCCAAGTATCCTGTGAAAGGGCTTCCTTAACGGAAGTGGGCTCCTTGTCCCGCATGATACGAGACATCAAAGCATAGTTTACCGGAAGCTTTTGTCACGGACTCTGTGCGATCTTCGAGGGCCGTCCTCTGTGGTCCATTCGGAGGGAAGCTTCGTGACACCTGACTCCCAAAGGGTGTCTATCAACCATTTGGGTACTCGAACAAACTGCGGAGCCTCCTACTGTTGCGGGAGCTCTACTCCAGCTACGAGCTCAACCTCCTGTACTGATTGTGGTTGTCCAGCTGGAACAATGGACTGGGAATCATCATCAGACTCCTCTCGGTCTCCAAGAAGTGGCGGCTCCTCGACAGTGGATACTAGAACATGCTCATCAAAAACCACATCCCGGCTGACAATAATCTCATCCCTCTCTGGATCATACAATCTGTATCCCTTGGAAAGAGAATTATACCCCACAAAAATAAGCTTACAGGACTTGGAGTCAAGCTTCCCCCTCTGCTTCTTCGGAATATGTACATACGCATCGCTCCCAAACACACAGAAGTGGGAGACATCAGGTTTCCTGCCAAAGTATGCCTCAAAAGGAGTCATGTGAGGTACTGAAGTCGTTAGAGACCGGTTGAGGGTATGGAAAGCCGTCGCCACAGCCTCTCCCCAAAGTGGACGAGGAAGATCACGATGCTCCAGCATCGTCCTCGCCATCTCCACCACAGTCCTGTTTTTGCGTTCGACAACTCCATTCTCGCAAGGCGATCCTGTATTGGCCAGCTCCCGCTTGATGCCATGATCTGCACAAAATCTGACGAAAGCATTCGAAGAGAATTCACCTCCTTTGTCAGTCCTAAGAGTCTTTACCTGCAATCTAGACTCTTTCTCCACCATCACATGCCAATCCTTGAACCGTGAAAAAGCTTGGTCCTTCTGTGAAAGAAAGTAGACCCATGTGAATTTGGAACAGTCATCAACAAGCAGCATGAAATATAGAGAACCTCCCAATGATGGTGTCTGCTGAGGTCCACACAAGTCAATGTGAATCAACTCCAATGGTTTTAAAGCCCACCTGAAAACCTGCTTCGGAAAGGGCGTCCACATTTAAGTGGCCAAACCGAAAGTGCCACAGATCTCCGACCTGAGAACCTGTCAATGAGGAGAGTGCACAAAGCTTGTAGATACCATTCTCCACAACTGAATGCTCCTCAAATTCCACCCGAAAGCCAGTCTTGCATACTTCATGCACTGACAGAAGATAAAAACCAAGAGCGGGAACGTAAAGAACACGGGAGGAATGCTTACCTCCCATGCCGTCGGAAATTATCTCCATCCAGCCCTCACTGTGTATCGGAATGGTGGAGTTGTCGCCAATGAAGATGCGACCTGATTGCCGTTTCAGATCCAAAAAGAAGTCTCGAGAAGGAGTCATGTGCCTGGAAGCACCGCTGTCAAGAATCCACTCCCGAGTATCGTTTGTGGTGAAGCCAACTGCCCCCTCGCTCGAAGACGATAAAGCATCTGAGTCCATCATCTCTAAGTGCACAAATGCTGGAGTCTTTGCAGCTGAGGCTGAAGAATCAACACTCTTCCTAGTCCGCTTAGGACACTTCCTCCAATAGTGGCCTTTCTCACCACAATCATTGCAGGACCTCTTGGCCTTCAATTTCTCTCGATCCATGTCAGGCTTCTTCTCAGAAGACTTCTCCGATGAAGCCTTCCTTGCCCTTGTTGTTATTCCGGCCTTTCAACCGTTGGCCAGTTAAGGCCTCCGAACCTCTGCTGTGAGGAGGGTTCGTGAATCGTTTCTCCTGGTCCAAGACCATAGGCTCAGACTCCTCCCATGTAATGGTACTAAGCCTGCCACTAGTAATCAAAGAAGAGTAGAAAGCAGAATACTCAGAAGGCAAGTGGGACAGCAAAGTGATGGCCATATCTTCCGATGATATCTCCTTCCCAGCTTGAAGGACTTCTGCCTGCTGAAGGGCCTGTAGCTTGTTAATATGCTCCCGCATCGTCGACGACTTTGCAAGGTTCATAACTTGCATCTGTACTTCCAAGGAAATCCTCTTCATGGGCAATACCCTGTTATAAAGAGAAGCCAAGTGTTGCCATATGCCCCTGGCCAGCGTCATATGCTTTACATCATAGTCACAGGGAATGGGCATTTTTGGACTCGGGAATGTTGGGGATGGCAACATCTTCCCGTTCCCATTCCCGTCCCGTGTCACTCTATAGTCACAGGGAATGGCCATTCTCAATCCTTTCCGTCCCCGTTCCCCGTCTCCATTTCGCGTCCCATGTGACTATGCTTTACATGATTGATTACCTGCGGTGTGCATTTGAGGAAGATAAATGAACGGGACCCTGGCATTGACACGATCCCACAACTGTGCCTATGCCTCGCGGTCCTTTCTGGTTGACTGTAACTGTTGGAAATAAGTGCACACTAGGTGTACTCTTTTCCTAGTCTAGTATAAACTTTTGTCTTGAGTCTTGTGTGTCTGCCATGTGGCATCTTATTTGTCCCACATATCAGCTTGGCTACTATCTCTTGTACTACACACCTATATATTGTGGGTGTCACATCATAAGAAGTATTCAGCTTGTGTCTTGTCTACACTCGTCTCAAGGTAACTCTTTGTCCTTCAATCTTGTTGTTATTTCATTTTTAGTCTTCTAGTTTCTAGCTCTTGCTTCCATATTTCTACATGGTATCAGAGCCACTGCTTCCTTGCTCCTAGAGATTGAGGAGAGGGAGGCCAAAAAGAGAAGCCATGCCCTCTCTCTCTTTCTCTAAGTGCAAGAGAGTATGCTCTCTTTCCTCTTGAGGACCTCTACTACCTACGTGGAGAAGCGACATCTTGAAGAGGAGGCATCTCCATCTTCTGCCCGTCTTCTCCACGATTGCTGCTATTCAGGCCATCACCTCTAGTTGCTGCCGTTCCTGTTCAGGCTGTCTCTACTGCTGCAGATTTGCACGCCACTTCTGCCCCTGCAGCCGCTCTTCTCAGAACAGAAATCTGCCACCATTATCTTGCTCAGTTCCGCTCTTATTCTCAGCCACCACTCAGCCTCGCAGGCCTGAACTTCTTACTGCACGCTGTTATTTGTGGAGAGAGAGCTAGAGCAGCAGCCGACCAGCATCTATTTGCTACCGACTTGCTGTTGCAGCAGCTCAGCAAATTTCCGCCGTTTTTTTTTGGAGCCGCCTCAGCTTTGGGCGTTCATCGTACTACCCTGATGCTTTCCTTTGGCTGCCTTCTTCATCGACTCAAGGGGCTGTCTCTGCCTGGATTTATTGCGCTTGAAGAGTCTACAAGGTACTGTGCATTGTCTCCTTCAGTTTGCTGGCCAGTACTTTTGCAATTTGGATCTCTTCTTTCATTCATTTCTGCAATCTTGTAAGGGAATAGACACTGCCCTTGCATCTTAGCAAGAGGTAAGACCTTCCCACATGGCCTCTTCTACTCATTCTCTCATGTCTATCGACAAATTCAATGGGTCCAACTTTCATACTTGGCAAATCAAAATCAAGTGCCATCTTATGAAAGAAGGTCTTTGGGACGTTGTTCACCATGCTGCTCCCGAAGATTCCGACATTGAGCAAGTTATCACTTACGTTCCCACTGCCAAGAATGACAAAGCCTATGCTATCATCTTGCTCGGTCTTGGAGATGATTACATTCATCACATCTCCGACATACATTCTGCTTCTCAAGCATGGATCACTTTGGATACCCTTTTTGGACCCCGCTCTAAAAACTCTAAGATTGCACTTACGATCTCATTCTTTGATCTACATATGCAGGAGGGAGCTACTATAGCCTCTCATGTCAATTATCTTCGCACTCTTATGGTTCAGCTTGCATCAGTGAAGTCCCCCATCTCCGAAGATATTGCTATTGTTGTGCTTCTCAAGAGCTTACCTGACACCTATGCTACTCTTGTCACTACCTTCAAGTATCACAATAATCCTACTCTTGAAGGTATCATCAATGCTCTCCAAGAAGAGGAAAGAACTCAACAACAAAAGGTAACTGACATTGCATTTTTAGCAAAGAAAGGAAGTTCTAAGGTAAGAAAGCCTTGCACCCATTGTGGCGAAACTAATCATATGGAGAAGGACTGCTTCAAGGCTCATCCATGCACCATTTGTGGCCGTGATAATCACCGGGAGAAGGACTGCTACTCTAAACCCTCTACGTCAGCCCCTGCATCTACCTCAGCCCATGTTGCTGCAGCATCTCCATCAGCAGATCTTGCTATTCATTCCTCATATAATGAGGAGTGGGCTTTCTGATTACTTCATCTTTCTTGTCTACCACTTTGACCACCGATGATGTAGGTCAAGGGGTTCTAGTGTCTTATTCATTCTGCTTTTGGACCTCTCTCTTGTCCCTACCCAAGAGGCAGAGATTGCCCTTGAGGAGGGGATCTCTTCAAGGTCCATCTGTTTGTCTACAGTCAGTCTTCTGTTGGGTATAAAGTCCCAGTTTCGCCTCCGGACCTTGATCATCGCGTAGCTCTTTTCGAGAGCTTCGCGGCCATATATTTACTTGTACATTTGGCCCCCATTTGGGCCTTGTAACGGCATTCTTTGTATTTGGTCCGCCGGGCGCCCCATAAGTTGGGCGCCCGCCCATACCCTTGTATCACTATAAATACGAGGTCTCCCTTGAGCCTCATCAAGACAATCAAGATATTCTTGAGCATTGTGTGAGTTCTCTCTCTCTCTCTCACTCTTCTCTATCTCCTCTGCACTTCCTTGGCTGCAAGCTCTTGTGTTTGAGTCATTCTCTTCCAACAACTGGTATCAGAGCTATGGAGGGAAGCTGTATGCAGAAGCTATGGAGTTAGAGGTGTCTTCCACCAATTGACTACGGGATCGTCTGCGTTTTTCGCGTCAAACACCTCCCTTCTATCATCAATCTGGTGCGTTTTTTTTTTGAGTGCTGCTCTTTTCTTTTTAACGCAGGAGCCTCTTTTGTGGTTTTTTTTTTTCTTGCTCTTCCCTTCTCCTGCGTTTTCTGCTCCACCCCTGCTGCCCTTCTGCTGCGTTTTCCTCTCCCTTGCTGCCCCTTTGCTGCGTTTCTGCTGCTGCGCTGCTGCAATCAGCAGCGTTTGCTGCCTTGTTCTCTCCTTGCTGTACGGCTGCCATCAGCAGCAGCCAACGCTGCTGCCAGCAGCCCCACGACCACCAGCAGCAGCTAGGGCTGCAGCCAGCAGCCCCACGACCACCAGCAGCAGCCAACGCTGCAGCCAGCAGCCCCAAGGCCACCAGCAAGCAGTCCGGGCTGCAGCCAGCAGCCCCACGGCCACTAGCAGTAGCCGACGTTGCCTCCAGCAGACAGGATCTACGAGCAACCCCCAAAAGACAGCAACATACTGCCCCTCGGGTTTACATCGACATTCGGTGATACTCTTCCGCCGTCTCCTTCACTTGAAGTTGTTTCATCAATCTACGAGCATCCTACATTCAACCCATATCTGGTACATAACATCTTGCTATTGCTTACTTTCTGAAGTGTCAGTTTGATAAGTCATGGCGTCTACAAGTGATCTTAAGGGTCTACTAGAGATTAAGAAGTTTGCAGGCACTGGGTTTGATCTTTGGAAGGTGAGGATTCAGAATATCCTCTATCTGCGGGAATGTGATACTGCACTTGAGCAGTTCAAACCCGCTGCTATGACAGATGATGAATGGGGAATCCTGAACAGAAAGGCCGTTGCCTATCTCCAGATGGCTGTTGCTGATGAGGTTCTTGTAGACCTCAAAGGGCTGACAACAGCCTATGCCGTCTGGGAGAAGCTGAGAAGCACCTATGAGATCACCACGCCAGTGAACCAGGTACATCTCATCAGGAAACTCATGAATATGCAACTTGATGATTCTAAGAATGCAGTAGAGCATATTACTACTTTCACAGGGGTGCTTAATCAGATGCAGGATTCTGGATTGCCTGCTTTTGATGATAAGTTGAAAGCTATCTTTTTGCTCACTACTTTGCCTGACTCTTGGGAAACACTTGTGGTGTCACTTGGGACAAATCCCAACCTAACTTTTGATGGAGTCAGGGGTGCTATTCTCAATGAAGATATCCGGAGGAAGACCTCAGAGACTAGCGGTTCTGCAAATGTCTCACGAGGGAGGACGACCAAACGGGGAAATACTACTACAAATTCAAAGGGTAGAAGCAAGAGCAAGGGCCAGCAGTCTGATGTTACATGCTACCAGTGTGGTCGTAAAGGCCACAAGAAGCCAGATTGCAAGTTTTATAAGATGGAGCAAGACCGGAAGAAGAAATCCAATCATTCAAATGACAAAAAGAAGGAAAAAGAGAGTAATTCCAGCAAAGCAGAAGAGTTCGAAAAGGACAAGAGCAAGGCCAATGTGGCCTCTGGTGTTGTCATAGAGGAACTGTCTGACTCAGATGATGTGCTATGTGTTTTTTCTGCTAATGCTCTTGATGTTCATAACTTGCATGTCACAGAACCAGATGTTATTCATGCCTTGATGTATGAATCTGATGTGCTTTCACAGACTTGGATTATTGACACGGGTGCCTCTTTTCATGTAACTCCTATCAAGGAGTGTTTTGCAACTTTCACTGCAGGCTCCCGAGGAAAGGTGTTCTTGGGGAATGATCATGCTTGCAATATTGAAGGTATGGGCACCGTGAATTTGACTTTGCAGGATGGTAGTGAGTTTGTGCTGCCAAATGTGAGGTATGTGCCTGGTTTGAAAACCAGTCTCCTGTCTGTGGGCCAGCTTGATGCCTTGGGATACACGGCCATATTTGGAAATGGCACATGGAAATTGACCAAAGGCACAAGGCTGATTTCAAAAGGATGCAAGAAAGGAACATTATATAGCCTTCATGGTCAGGCTTTGTCTGGTAAGTTTATTGCTTTTGCAGAGGTACGCTCCCACATGGAGCTTTGGCATAAGAGACTTGGCCACATGAGCCATAAGGGTCTCTCCATTTTGTCCTCCTTGAACAAGTTTGATGCAAAAGGAAGCAAGCTTGATTTTTGTAATGATTGCTTGTATGGGAAACAGAATAGGAGTTCTTACTCCTCTCGTGCCTCTCGCAAGGCTGAAAAGTTGGACTTGGTCCACTCTGACATATGCAGCATGCCCATTAAATCTAAAGGTGGTTCAAAGTACTTTGTGTCTTTTGTGGATGATCACTCACGAAAAGTATGGATCACTTTGTTGAAATCTAAGGATGATGCTTTTGCTGCTTTTCAAAAGTTTTATGCATTTGTTCATACTCAAACTGGAGTGAAGATTAAATGCTTACGCACTGACAATGGGGGTGAGTTTGTTAGTACTAAATTTCAGAAATTTTGTGATGATAATGGCATTAAGAGGGAACTTACACCCCCTTATAGCCCCTCTTCAAATGGTGTGGCTGAAAGGTATAATCGTACACTGTGTGAAAGAGTTCGATGCATGCTGTCCACAGCTAATCTCTCTCAGGATTTTTGGGGAGAAGCCTTGAAAACTGCAGTTCATGTTTGCAATCGATCTCCACACACAGCTTTGAAAGGTGGAATCCCTGAGGAGGTTTGGTCTGGCAAACCGTCCTCATATGACCACTTACGCATCTTTGGTTGTGATGCATATGTGCATATCCGCAAGGAAGACCGGAACAAGCTTGATGCTAAGTCCGAGAAGGGCACCTTCGTTGGCTACGGTGATGAAGGTGAGATGGGCTACCGTGTGTGGTTGCCATCAACCAACAAAGTGGTTCGCAGCCGGGATGTTGTATTTTATGAGGCAAAGCTGCTCCGTAATGTTTGTGCCTCTCATGGTGATCAGAAAAAGGTCAAATTTCAGCAAGGGCAGCCACCCATTGATGCTGAAAATGAGCCCCAGGATGCTTCACAAAGGGCTGAACATAATGAGTCCGTGATATTTGAGCCAGAAGAGGCTGGACAGCCGCTTCATGCTCCTGGAGGTGTAGGGCAGCAACCCCTATATGCTGAAAATCAGGCTGTTCGTGAAAACCCGCAGCCTTTTGATGCTGAAATTATGATTCCTCCCGATATTGACCCCCAACCAGCCAATGATCATTGGGTACGGAGGTCTACTCGTTTTCGGAGGGAACCTCAGCGTTTTGATCCCTCTTTGCAACATGTTTTGCTTACAGATGAGGGTGAGCCTCTTACTTTCAAAGAGGCTAAGTCTTGTGAACTCCGAAACAAGTGGGAGCATGCTATGCAGGAGGAGATTAAGTCTCTACATGCAAATGACACTTGGGACTTGGTTGAGTTGCCCAAAGGAAGGAAGGCTATTCCTAACAAGTGGGTGTACAAAGTCAAGACAGTTGACGGCCAGCCTAAGTATAAAGCCCGCCTTGTTGCTAAGGGCTATGCTCAGAAGGAAGGGATTGATTTTCAGGAGGTCTTCTCTCCTGTGGTCAAAATGACCACCCTTCGTGTTTTGTTTGCTCTCACTGCTGTTTTGGATTTAGAACTGTATCAGATGGATGTAAAGACAGCTTTCTTACATGGTGATTTAGATGAAGAGCTGTATATGAAGCAGCCTGAAGGCTTTGTCATTCCTGGCAAAGAACATCTGGTTTGTAAGCTGAAGCGTAGTCTCTATGGGCTGAAACAAGCCCCGAGGCAGTGGTACAAAAAGTTTGATGCTTTCATGCTTAACCAGAAGTTTAATCGTAGCCATGCAGATCATTGTTTGTATACTAAAACTGATGCAGATGGCAGCCCAGTGATACTTGTGCTGTATGTTGATGACATGCTTCTTGCCGGGAAGAATAAGAGCGTTTTGGAAGCTCTTAAGGACCAGCTGAAGTCAGCTTTTGCTATGAAGGACTTGGGTTCAGCTGAACATATTTTGGGTCTTCGGATTAGACGGGACAGAGCACAGAAGTTGCTTTTCCTCACGCAGGAGAAGTATATCCAGAAAGTCCTTGATAGATTTAACATGGCTGATTCTAAGCCTTTGGGTGCTCCATTGCAGCCCTATGTTAAACTATCCAAGGATGATTGCCCAAAAGATGATGATGCAGCCAGTACTATGCGTGGGATCCCTTATGCTTCTGCTTGTGGATCTCTTATGTATGCTATGGTTGCTACACGGCCAGACATTGCTCATTCAGTGGGAGTAGTCAGTCGTTTTATGTCCAACCCTGGCAAAGCACATTGGGATGCTATAAAGTCTATTTTGAGGTACTTGAAGGGGACACAGAAGAAATGCCTTATGTATGGTAAAGGTCCACTTGAGGTGCAGGGTTATTGTGATTCAGACATGGCAGGTGATTCTGATACCCGCAAGTCTACTAGTGGGTACATCTATACTCTTGCAGGTGGTGCTGTTTCTTGGTGCTCTAGACTCCAGAGGATAGTAGCACTTTCTACTACTGAGGCCGAGTACATCTCCGTCACAGAGGCTTCTAAGGAGGCCATTTGGTTAGCACGCCTTGTCACAGAGTTTGGATTGCCAGAGAGGGCTCCGGTCCTTGGTTGTGATAGCCAGAGTGCCATATACCTGGCTAAGAATGCCATGTTTCATGCTCGTACCAAACACATTGATGTACGGTACCACTTCATCAGACAGGTGCTAGATGATGGTTTGGTCAGTTTGGTCAAGATTGGCACTCATGAGAACCCTGCAGATGCTCTCACCAAAAGTTTGCCAAAAGCACAGCTTGATATGTGTCTACAGCGGGTGGGAGTTACATAGCTTAGAGGAGCTTCACTGGCCCTTTAAGTGGGAGGTTGTTGGGTATAAAGTCCCAGTTTCGCCTCCGGACCTTGATCATCGCGTAGCTCTTTTCGAGAGCTTCGCGGCCATATATTTACTTGTACATTTGGCCCCCATTTGGGCCTTGTAACGGCATTCTTTGTATTTGGTCCGCCGGGCGCCCCATAAGTTGGGCGCCCGCCCATACCCTTGTATCACTATAAATACGAGGTCTCCCTTGAGCCTCATCAAGACAATCAAGATATTCTTGAGCATTGTGTGAGTTCTCTCTCTCTCTCTCACTCTTCTCTATCTCCTCTGCACTTCCTTGGCTGCAAGCTCTTGTGTTTGAGTCATTCTCTTCCAACAGTCTTGTCAGTCTGTCTATTTGTCTATCAATCTGACTGTGTCTTGTTTTAGATCCATCTTGTCCCTACCCTTGTGGACCCATATGAGGATATCACTTGAGGAGGGGTGTCTTAGGATCTTGTCTTATGTTTCTGTCCTTCAATCTTAGTCATTTTATCTTGGTCTTGTCTTGTCTGTCTTTTGTCTTCCTCCTAGTGTCCACTTAAGGAGGGTGTTGGAAATAAGTGCACACTAGGTGTACTCTTTTCCTAGTCTAGTATAAACTTTTGTCTTGAGTCTTGTGTGTCTGCCATGTGGCATCTTATTTGTCCCACATATCAGCTTGGCTACTATCTCTTGTACTACACACCTATATATTGTGGGTGTCACATCATAAGAAGTATTCAGCTTGTGTCTTGTCTACACTCGTCTCAAGGTAACTCTTTGTCCTTCAATCTTGTTGTTATTTCATTTTTAGTCTTCTAGTTTCTAGCTCTTGCTTCCATATTTCTACAGTAACTCCCCTTCCTCTGCTTCTGGCCATGGAACCCCGACAACGATGAAATCAGTAAGGTCATATGACTCTAACACAGATTCCATCATAACCTTCCATATGCCGTAATTGTTCCCGTCCAACTAACGGTCCACTGGGAATGTGGGGAGTGTTGGGATCTTCATATGCTTCTCAGCCATCTCTAATAAATCTGCCATTGCGGGGATGTAACTGAAAAGGGTGGGTGGGTGGGAAGTCCAGCAAATCAGCCCGCCGTCCTCTTGCTTCTTCTCTTCTCGAACAGTCCACCAATCAGCAATACTACAGTCCCCCTCTTGCTCACACAACTCCCAAGATCTATCAAGAGTCTAGGGCTCTGATACCATGTCAAAATACGTAGTGGAGATGATAACCAAATCTGAGACCACAAGAGCAAGTAAAGTGCAGAAAATAGACAGCACAAGAGGAGGAGAGAGATGGACGTGTAACTCTACTCTATATACACAAGATCCCGAAATGATACAAGATAATATGACAAGGGAGCAATGGGGCCATTTTATATGGCCCCCATACTACAGTCGGACTGCATCAGAAGCAGCCGACAGGCCCTAAACCTCCACGACTTGCTGAAGACACCCAGTCGGCCAGCTATAATGAGTCGGCCAGCACATAGGTGAAGTCGTGGACCTGATGCAGCAGTCAGCTAGAATCTGAGAGCTCTAGCCACCACAGGGCAGCCACCCAAGCCATAGAAAAATGGGAACAATGGGGAAAAATACGGGGAGTGAGGAAAAATGGGAAAAACACCTACGAGGGCGGGCACACCCACAACAGAGGCCCTGGTGTCTCAGTAAAGACAGGAGATGACTTTTAACATGGTTATGATTTCTTGCATATGGATTTATGAGCCTGGTTGGTTCCATTATGGACAATTCACTCTATAGTATATACGTTATGTGTTGTGATGCAGATTCTGACTGCTAGATGAGAAAATGGTGCAGCAAGAGCTGTCTGCAGTGTGGATATTTGCATATCGAACTCATATGTGAGAGAACAGTGTAGCAAGTGCTGTATGCAGCATCGGCACTCATGTCAAACTCGTATGTGAAAGAACATGTGGCACTGGCTGTCTGCAATGCAGACTGTTGCAAAGAAGTTGAATGGCTATTTGCATGTAATGTCACAACACCATGAATGGTTCTTTGCATTTAATGTCACAAGTTGCACGTGATTTCATGAGGCAGCTGCATGGTTTTCTTTAGTTGATGTGACAAAGGAGCGACATAACTCTTTATATTTGTAGGATGTCACAAGATAGTGACATGAGGTTTGCATCGCTGATGAGTGCAAGACAGACTTGTGCTCAGATGGGTAAAAGAGAGACTTTGTTTCTTATGGAGAGAGCACAAGATACAAGCTTGCAAGATACCAATAGAATTAAAAGACCAGCTTCCATCTATAGACCTATTGGTGCTTTCATGATATTAACAAAACCCACATGTGTGATAGAGGGCTCTTGCTGATTCCTCCCCAGGTTGCCTGATAGAGGGCTCTTGCTGATTGCTGGAAAAGTTCAGCTATGCATGGTGCAACTTTTGGTGGCGCTCAAAAGGATTGGGCTAGGATTGAGAGGCTACAAATTATGATGCTACTCAGGTTCATTCAGAGCAAGCCCTCGGTTCCACTTGAGGGTATACTTGCAGAGCTTGGAGCTGAACCCTTAGAGGTTGATGTGATCTTAACAGTTAAGTATCTTCATAGGATTTGTTGGTTGCCTGCCCCTGATTGCACTTGCCTCATTCACATAGCTTGCCACATTGGGATTGCAAGGATGTGATATGAGAAAATATTCATGTTATGATGTCCTAGGACATTTGGCAAATCTACTGGTGTCATCATGGGAACATTTGGCACATCTAATGCTGTCATCAAGGGGACATTTGGCACATCTGATGTTCTCATCAAGGAGGGCAGAAAACAAACCAATGAATTGAAATGGTATATATTATGATGATGTGATAAGACCATGTATGAAGAAAACATCGTGTATGTGAGGAAAATAAGAGACTTACTTGGTCTGTGTTGAGGGAGAGCATACCACATTGGGTAAAATTAGCGGTGACGCATTCCTGGTGGGGGAGATTGAGTCTGAGAGAGAGATGGTTGGCAACCTCCTCATCGAGCATGGAGTGGTTGAGGAGAACAAACTGTGTGGGGGGGGTTATATTGACAGGGTCGTGCCCTTCCTGTACCGTTGAATAACGGATGAGATAGACATAGAAAGGGACAATACTACTATCATTGATTTTGGCTATGGGAGGCCGCAAGACATCAGGGAAACCAATCTCATAGAAGGCAACCCCTTCACCTGCGCCTTCTGTTGCTGTTGCCATGCTGCACTGTGTGTACTACTGCAGCGTGGAAGAACAAATCGCGCAGGACTCACTGTCTGCAGCAGGAGTTTTTGACAGTTGAAGCTCGTGCTTTGCTTTTGGAAGTGACTTTGAAGCTGTGCGAGCATGTACTTTACATGCCTCGCCTACCCTCACCACCAATACTGTGTATTCTCCGAGCTGGTCTCGTGATGGCGGCGGCGGCGGCTGCCCATATTTTTATAATAACTGCCCACTAACACTATTTTGTGATGGGCCCTCGTCTTTACTCGCTAATTTTGGCCTTCAACAAGAGCCTAAGGATTCACCTGGCCAACTTCAATGTATTTTTACCTCCTATCAAGCCCTTACAAACAAAACGATTCAAATTTTCTAGTTTTTATTTTATTTTTGGCATCAAATTTGCTAGTTTTTAGTTAGAATACCCGCAAATTTAGCTTAGAAAACGGGTCAGTTTACAAGCATGTCCTTCTTCTGACCGATTTTTAAAAATTGCTTTTACCGAGCCATTCTAAGAAAGGTGTAGGAGGAGGCAGCTAGAAAGTGGCGACCGGCCGATTTCAGCTCCCCTCTGACCAGAAAGGACACATGTCCTTTCCCGGCCGTCATGCGGCGCTGGGAGAGTGGACCATGCAGTAGCTTGTATTTTTTGAAGGAGCTGACTAGTGCAATGGTATACACAATGGTTTTCGAAAGAAGAGATGCAGGCTAAAGCTTAAAAGCTGTTGCTTTCTATGTACTTAAGTGTCTCCTTCCCACTGTGCTAATGCGTCACTTTTTAATAGGCTTTCTAAGTTTTTAAATTCCCAGTGCTGAGCTGTCAAGTTTTAACTGATTCGCTTTATTTTTTAGATTCTAGTGGCTGACGTATAGAGATCGTAATACCTCATAGGGAGATTCCTAGAAAATAATTGTGGTTGAATTGACATTTCAAATCCTCGCTCCCACGACCCCTGTCCATGACAAAGTAAAGAGGAAGAGAGAGAAAAAGAGGAGGAGAGAAGAAATGAAAGAGAGAGAGAGAGAGAGAGAGAGAGAGAGAGAGAGAAGAGAGAAGAGAGAAGAGAACTTTTTAACGTCGTAGGAAACTATCCCAAGAGACCAAATTGATCTATCCGACAAGATTTGAACTCAAGACCTTTGATTCAAGAGGGAAATGAGCTAACCAATCTACCACACTTGGGTGATAGAAAGGTTAGCCCATTTTGAGAGAGAGAGAGAGAGAGAGAGAGAGAGAGAGAGGGAGAGAGAGAGAGAGGGAGAAGTGGAGGAAGAGAACAAAGTTGACATGCTATTGGGAGAAAAAAATCCCAAAACCTATTTTTTCAAATAAGAAAATAATTTGCTAAGGCCTCCTATCCTTTTACAAAGGCATCCCAAAACTCAAGAGAATATGAATTCAATAATTACTTCCTTTCTTTCTCTTCTCTCCCTATTTTTCGCTTTCATCGTTTACTATATGCATTATACGGGAAAAAACAATATGTACAAAAAAAGATATGCCTTAGGAGGGAGAGAGAGATGGTATGGGCCCCATAAAGGAAGAAAGAAAGGTTTGTTAATGTTTACAGAATCCAAAATGCATTGCCTATGAGACCGAAAAAAGAGAGTGTGTGTATAATTTGTAATAGAAGGTGCCTATAGCATCCCCTTAATGCTGTTGCAACAAATTATGGTGCATTAAATCACTTCTAAACTAGAAAGTCTTAAAAAAGCACTCTGATCTAATAGTGGGTTCTTGAAATATGCTCCTCTACCAAGGCCGCTATTATGACGAGTTAATTCATGGAATATATACTCTCACGTTTACCATATTTATGAAAAGAAGTTAATTCATGGAATATAGATTCTCACGTTTCCCATTTTATGAATTCTCCTAGACAGGTTTAGATTGGGACACCTTTTTAAATCCGGGCGATCGTAGCTTACTTTACAAGTATACAGGTGAATCCGTACATATGTTGGAGTATTGATTGCATCGTCTTAACGTTATGAGTTTCATATGGTTGTTTATATTTTTAATCAATTAATTGATTGGCTTAGCTGATGTAAGACAGATCATTGAATTGGATAATGGAGGTGAGATGGTGGGGGGTGGTGGTCGTAAATATTTTGAGATGATCGATTTTGAGTGTTGACAAATAATATTCGATTTGGTGACAACAAACGCCATTAATTCATTTTGGACACTATCTATATTTATTGACGGTTATTGATTGGCTTAGTTAATGTAAGTACACATCATTGGATTGGATAATGGAGGCGAGCTGGTGGTGGTCATCAATATTTTTGAGATGATCGATTTTGAGTGTCGACATCAAATAATATTCGATTTGGTGACAACAAGCATCATTAATTCATTTTGGGCACCATCCATATTTATTGACGATGTATATATTATTTGGGATATGTGAAAGCTCTCTTGTGCATATTTGATTTTACAAGATGTGTACAGATTTATATGGTTCTAGGTTCACATCTATTTTTTGTGGTAGATTAGCTTACACGCTCAATAGTTATCTCAAGAAATACATTTAAGTACACCAAGAGGAAGCATGGGCTCACTCTTGTGTGGGGGCAAATCTTGTGTCTTGAGAAATTATTTATTCTATTTATGCTTGATATTTAATATTTTTGCAATCAATTATTTAGGTTCATGTCAACCTCCCACAACATTGGTATTAGAGCCAAGATTGATTGCAACAATTAAAAGTGGTGAAGAACTAGTGGACAAAGAGGTGAAAGAAGCTTAATCAAAGGTAAAATTTCAATTGCAAAGAATAGAAAGACTATAAAGAGAAGCTTGCTTTTGTTTATTGGGCAATAAAAACCCATAATTCCTTTACCCATGTGTTACTCCAAGGTCAAAAACTATTTTTCATTTCTCAAAAACGCTCACAAAACCACCAAAAATCCCAAAGTGATTTTTTTGAATTTCAACCCTCTTTTCAATTGACCACCACCGATGCTTTTTTTCCACCTTAGAGGCCCCATAACCACCTTTGTTTTACTCGCTAGTTGCAATTCATCTTCGCTCTTCCATCAATGGCATCACACACGCAAAATTTATCCTTCATTACTTCTTTTAATCACCAGTGTGCTATGTGATTAGGCTACCTAAAGATTTCTTTTATAAGCTGTAACTTATAAAGCTTAATGCTACTACCAAAGTTTTTAAAAACCTTCCTTTAAACTCTTAAGCCCTTACAAATTCGCATTTTCTAAAAAAAAACCTCTGCCTTCAATTTCCAATTCAGTTTCTACAAATTTTATGTTTCTCATAAATTTTTCAGAAATTACAAATTGCTTTCACCCTTCCAAAAATCATTCTTTTTACCCAAAATTCTCCTTTTTGAGCCGAAGATTCCCTAAAAATACTAGAAATTTTCTTTAAAATTTTGGGAGTTTTTGCAAGCAATTGAGCAAATTTCCAGCCACCTAATCTAACTAATTTAAGCCTCTTCATCTCAAAGCGACAGAAAAGGAATCAAGGATCCAAGGCTACTGGACCAAGAAGTGTGGATAATCGTTCAATGATGAGACTGATGGAGTAACAAAGATGTTTCCATGCCAACAACCAGGTCATATGATGAATGATTGCCCTAATGCCCCAATTTTTGTTTATTCTACTCAGAACTTTGCAGGGTCCAGATTCTAGAGGCCTACTGTCTCGATGTAGAGAGCAACCAGGGACATGATTTTTGCTTTTTCCACCTGGTCGTAAATAAGACCAATTGGATTCAAAATGCTAGTATATTTGGTTCAATGGTTCCCAATACACTCTACTTTGGGTTGCCAACTTCAAATCACACTCCCGCATCAACATAATACTTATTATCTAGTTCCATAAAAAACAGGTTGTGGGCACCACTTTGCCAAACCCTAAAGGAGGAAGCAGATAGCTTCTCTAAACCTATTTCTGGCAAAGCTACTTGAGTCTATGTTGCTAAGGATTTGAAACAACATTCTCCTCACATCAAGGTCTATAGGCTCGCCAGGTTTTACTCCAATCGAACGAACGCCTAATTTAGCCACCACATGGTGGGTAATGGGTAAATAAATCATGGTTAATAAGGTTAATTATTGATTAACACTTAATCCTAGGTCTCCATTGCATTTGGCAGTTCTTACATGCTTTTAGAATTTTTGAGATATTTTTTTAGCCTTTTAAATGATTTTTGGGGCCAGTTTTTACTTTTCCCCAACCTTTTTGCATTTGTAACTCTATGTCATCTAATCTAGAATAGGGAGGGAAAGGTATTTTTGTATCTAATTTAAAAGCCCACTTTTTAAAAAAAATAAAAATTTACCCAAAATAGTCCTAGAGTGTTGCCGAATTTTTCCCAAGGGTCAGACATGGCATATTTCATAGTCTTGCAAGGTCTCACCAAATTTCCATAGGTTTAACAGCATTTCCTAGAACATGTTCAGGCTTTGCATGCACTTTTTTAGTCTAAAATGCTAAAATTAGCTTAACTTGATCCCATAATAAAATATGAGCATGCCATCTGGGTTGAATTTTTCTTCATTTTCTACGTGGGTTTCAGAGGAAATCTCATTCTAAGATCCCTAGCAGAGATCCCACCCCGTGATAAGACTTGCTCCAACACTTTGTGCTGTAACCATCTTCGAGAACCATTGTTTGTACGTGGGTTTCAGAGGAAATCTCATTCTAAGATCCCTAGCAGAGATCCCACCCCGTGATAAGACTTGCTCCAACACTTTGTGCTGTAACCATCTTCGAGAACCATTGTTTGTGGGCCCGGTGATTGAAAGAAGAGTTCTAAGTGCATTTTATCTTCATTTTTGTTGGGCCATCATATTTGTACAATCTTATCTCTTTGCATTGCCATTTTCATACTACAGAAATTAGGAGCTACAAAGAAAGAAGATAGGGAACAACTAAGTAAGGCCAACAAAGAACTTTTTCGGTAAACAACTCAATTTAAAACAATCAAAGAGAAAGTAGAGGGGAAGCTTGTAGATGAAAGAAAGAAGAACGCTCAGCTGATCAATACAAGGATTTGGAGAGATAGCTTCTAGAGGCTCGGGTAACAGTTCTTAAAGTACTAGAAGGATAAGAATATTACAACACAAAGAGCAAAAGAGAAATATCAGCAAAGTAACCCTAAAGATGGAAGAAGCTCAAAGGTAAAAAACTGAAGGTACAAACAAGGCAGAAGAGCTTGAATTGGTTCTTCGCACACCAAGAAGATGGAGAATGAAGTTACAAGTTCACCTCAAAAGCATCCATCTAACTTCATGGACACCCTCATGTGTTTAAATTTCTCAAGAAGGTTCTCGAAGGTGAAGGTTATCATATTGTCCTTCGAAAAAACCCATGGACTCCTAATTGATAAGGTTTCATCATCTACTGCTCCATCTGAAAGAGAAACCTAGAAGATGGAGAATGAAGTTACAAGTTCACCTCAAAAGCATCCATCTAACTTCATGGACACCCTCATGTGTTTAAATTTCTCAAGAAGGTTCTCGAAGGTGAAGGTTATCATATTGTCCTTCGAAAAAACCCATGGACTCCTAATTGATAAGGTTTCATCATCTACTGCTACATCTGAAAGAGAAACCTAGTAAAATACTATAAAGTTTTGATTTCAGGTTGTGCACCATACAATAAAATCACATCTAATGTTGTAAACTCACATCTAAACCAGGCTTAGCTTTGATACCGACCATGAGACCCATACCCCTCTACCTATGGCAATAGAATCAAAATATCCTTATGCTTCGTTATTCTATCAACTCCTCTCAATCTAACTATAATAATTCTTATGTAGGAAAGGTGAATTATTCTTCCAGGAGTTTTCCCTTCATAATTCTCACAAGTAGGTGACATTGCGAGTGACTGCCGAGTCTCAACAAGATGTCCACACTCCTCAATTATGGAGGGAATTCTTCTATCCATGTTTATGATTGCCAATCCAAACTACTTGTCCTACATTTTTCTTGTTCTAAAAATACAAGTTTGTTTTGTTTTTTAAAGTACCTGCAACTTGGGTCCACCTGATGACTCCCTTTCCAATGTTTTGTCATTTTTCTACTTAAACCAGATCCATAGGCTTATCCTAGCCCCATCCAATCCCATGGGTCTAGCCTTTTTCCATCTAGTGAATCTATGGAACTAGTGTGAACTCATGCACCATAATTGAAATTGCCACTTTACTCACACACACAACTTAAGATAAGTTCACACACTCACTCCTTTGAAAAATAGTTCTTTCAAAAGAAAAACATACAATTATTTCCATGGATACATGCATATATCATATATCCATATCACATATAACGAGTAACACATATATCCATCAACACATATATCCATATCACATATCACAAGTAACACATCAGTGTTACACCATCATCGTAAATCTCATCTCACCACCACGATTGGGATCCTTATGCCAAGACGGTACTACGTATCAATGAGCCCGAACACTCTTGGACCATCGTCCAAACACTATTTGACTAGAGGAGCCTTGCATCTCTCACATCCAACCCAACACAAGTGCTAAATAATCGTAGGAGTCACTTGGTCATCACTTATCCTAGAAGCATAATTACTCTAGGTAAGTTCACACACGTTCTCCTTTAAAAAACAATCATTTTAAAAGAAAAACATACAATTCTTTCCATGGATGCATTGTAGGAGTCACTTCTATTAGTTATCACTTATCCTAGAAGCATAAACACTCTAGGTAAGTTCACACACGTTCTCCTTTGAAAAACAATCCTTTTAAAAGAAAAACATACTATTGGTCATCACATATCATAGAAGCATAAACACTCTAGGTAAGTTAACACACATTCTCATTTGAAAAACAATCCTTTTAAAAGAAAAACATACAATTCTTTCCATGGATGCATGCATATATCATATATCACAAGTAACACATCAGTGTTACATCATCATCAATCTCCTCACACCACGACCACCATGATCCTTAGATTAGGATAATACGCTCCAATAAGCTCGAACACTCTTGGACCACTATGATGCTAGAGGAGCCCTGCATGTCTCATATCCACCTCAACACAAGTGCTAGGAGTCGCTTCTACTAGTCACATCACCTTAGAAGCACAAATACTCTAGGTATTGGTGTGAGGAGCCATGTATGTCTAGTACCAAAACGCATACAAGGGCATGATTAGGTAGCCATTGAGAATCTTCTATTAGGTGGCCTTTATACTTGACCATATATCGATGATAAGTATTACCTTTGCTTGTTATTGTATGCTCATGCTCTAAAATAATTTCTAGTTGGATGATTTCAAAATTTTCATCTAATAATGGAGGGTCATAATATACTAGATAGGTTGGAAGAGGGCCCCTAAATGGTTTTAGTAGACTAATGTGAAAAGAGTTATGAATATGTCATTAATTTTTGTTTAAATCTTGAATGGGCCATAAAATATAGGGGCTAATTTACATGTGGGGTGTCTATCTACACTTTTAAGTCGTCTTTTTTCTATACAAAGCCAAATATAATCACCTTCTTGAAAGAAGATTGGCTTTCGTTTCTTACTTGGTTGGTTTGAATATTATGTTTGGGATTTAAATATAACCTCATGTACTTATTATAGTATACATGTATGGTCACTAGTTAAATCATCAGCTATATAGGGATAGTGTGTGAAAGTTCAAAAGTAGGTGTCAGTAATTTCTTACCATACTTTCTTACCATAACTTCAAAAGGATATTTTCATCAATGAACCCCTCTCACAAGCCACATTCTCCTATATCCTCACCAAATTACCCCTTCACAGCATCTCCCTGTTACCATATTATAGTAGTGATGTGTGTGAACACACTTAGGACCGCCGGGGCACTTTTTCCCTCACTAGGAGGTTTTTTCCCCCGTGCATTGTATATACGCCCATTATCTTCTAGGGCTTGTTATCTTTCATTTTTGGCACTCATAATACACTACTGTGTTGTGCTCAAGCTTCCTCATCTTCTTGAAGTTGTGTGTGCATTCCTGCAACCCTAATTCCAACAATTGGTATCAGAGCAGGCTTCCTCCTCCCGGGCAGCATCACCGGCACCTGCCGCTTCATCTCCTCCGATTGCGACGAGGTTTCACGAGCGTCTGCAGGTTAGTATATGCCGTGGGAGAACCCGTAGGGCTCGTTCGTTTCAGAATTTTGATCTGAAGTCATTTCGCCCTCCGTTTTTGCATTCCAAGTACTGCGCAGGCAAAATCGTCCTACTGTGCAGATTTTCTGTCAAGATTAAAATCTGCAGGACAGGTGCCCATTCGTCTGTTTTGGGCTGTGCTACATAGCACAGGTCGATTTTATACAGGTTTACCTCTTACAGACAGCATTTACATCTAGTAGTACAGTCATTGGCCATGGCTGACAACAATGATGTATTCCGCATGTTGGCTGCTGAGGATAAGTTGGATGGCACCAACTATCCATTGTGGGCATATATGATGCGACATGTATTGGTAGCAAAGGGGTTATGGAACATTGTGCAGGGTATTGATGCACGTCCTATTGTGGCTGGGAATGCTGCAAACACATCAGAAACAGGTATTGTTGATGATGGTGCAGGCACAAGTGCTGTAGCAGCTGTTCGAGAACCACCACTTTCAGCAGAGCAGATTCGTTGGGATGGTAGAGATGCGCAGGCTCATGCCTTGATTGCGCTGTCTGTCAAACGTACCATTATCCCACATATTCGCTCCTGCAGGACTTCTAAGGATGCTTGGGATGTACTTGCCACATTGTATCAGGCAAGAAATGAGGCTCGTGTTGCTTACCTCCGAAAACAGTTGGAGAGTGAGCATATGAACGAAGGTGATTCTATGGATAGCTTTTTGACAAAGATCAAGGATTTCAAAGAGCAGCTCATTTCTGCAGATGAAATCCTGTCAGACAGTTCACTTGTGCAGACTGTTTTGAATGGTCTACCAGATTCTTATCAGGGTTTTGCTTCCACTCTTCGCTTGATGATGAAAGGCAATCCCAATGCCTTATCATTTGAGGAGTTAGTTTCTGTTTTGCTGCAAGAAGACCAGTCAAGGCAAAACAGGAATATTATGCGTGTCGCAGATCAAGCTTTCGTTGCTAGTCAGAGAAGCGGGAAAGGTAAAGCTGGCTTTTCTTCTAGTAAGCAGAAATCTGCAAATGCTGCGCAACCAAAGAAGGAAGACAAAGATGAGAAGAAGGGTGACAAACAGAAGACATTTTGCAAGTACTGTAAGGGAAATGATCATGTCATCAAAGCGTGTCCTAAGCTGGCTGCGAAAGAGGCTAAGAAGAAAGAGGCTGGTATGGCTGTTGCAGATGCCTCTCCTTCTAACAATGAATCTGCTAATGTTGTTCAAGATACAGAATGGGCATTCAATGCGCAGTGCAGTTATGACCCATCTTTGCATGACACATGTATGTCTGCAGTAGATTCAGATGTATGGTACTTTGACAGTGGTGCCACTAAGCATATCACCTCGCAGCGCAGTTTATTCACTTTCCTTGAGTCTGCTCCCACAGGGAATACTGTCACTTGTGCCAATAACTCCTCTTATCCCGTTAAAGGAGTTGGACAGATTGTGCTGAATGTTGCAAATTGCAACACCTTTACACTTTTTGATGCATTGTATGTGCCAGGGATCAAAAAGAATCTGCTGTCAGTCTCCGCATTTGCCAAAACAGGTTTGGTTGTTAAATTTGTGGATGACAGATGTACTGTTCATGATCTCTCTTGTGGTGACATCATTGTAGCATCTGGTTCACTATGTCGAGGGCTGTATAAGCTCAATATGGATGGCAAATGTGTAGAGGATTCAGCATGTGCTATTATGGATACGCAGGCTATTTCAAATGCAAAACTGTGGCATGCACGTTTTGGTCATCTGAATTTTGCAAGTTTGCTGCGCCTGCAGAAATCTGAAATGGTGTCTTCTTTGCCTAAGCTTGAGGCACCTGTCAAGCATGTTTGTGAGGGCTACATATTGGGTAAAATGCAGCGTGCTTCCTTTCCCAAAGATGGATCAGTGAGAGCTGAACGCAGATTGCAGCTTGTTCACAGTGATGTTTGTGGTCCCATGCAAACTCCATCATTTGGAAACTACCTTTACTTCGTGACTTTCATTGATGATTTTACCAGGCATGCATGGGTATATCCTTTGAAGGCAAAGTCCGAAGTGTTTTTGTGCTTCAAACAGTTTTTGGTTATGGCTGAAAATGTGTCAGAAAGTAAGATGGGCACCCTCCGTTCAGATCGAGGGGGGGAGTATATGTCTTCAGAATTTAATGCATTTCTGGCTGAGCGTGGGATAAAACACCAATGTACAGTGCCGTATACACCACAGCAAAATGGTGTGGCTGAGAGAAAAAACAGGTCTCTCATGGAAATGGCAAGATGTATGGTTAAGAGTCAAAGTCTACCACATGGTTTTTGGCTTGAGGCTGTCATGTGTGCCACTTATGTACTAAACAGGTGTCCCACCAAAGCATTACAGGTTGTCACTCCATATGAGGCTTGGCATAGCCGCAAGCCATCTGTTGGCCATTTACGTGTTTTTGGTTGCCTGGCATATGCATTAGTGCCTGTGCAACATCGCAGAAAATTGGATGACAAAGCTGTCAAATGTATTTTTGTTGGATATAGTGCTGAGAGCAAAGGCTATCGTTTGTATCATCCACAGACAAAGCGCATTTTGGTTAGCCGTGATGTTGTATTTGTGGAAGATGCAGTTCAGCCCTTGGTTTCATGTACTAAGGAGACAGATATCAGCTCACGTGATGTCTATGATACATTGTTGCCTCTTTTCAGTGGTGCACAGTCAAGTGCAATACCTCATGAGGCAGTTTTTCAGCCTATGCAGGTTTTAAATGATGGCACAGATCAGCCTATATCTGATGCAGATGTGCATGATGCACTTGAGGATGAGAGACAAGAGATTGAGGGCTCTAGGAACATGCCTAGATGGCTGGTGCAGACTTTGCGTGACAGCAAGTTGGATGCCCCTTTGTCTAGTCGCACTCGTTCTGGCTCTCATGGTGCCTCTTATGCGTCAGATTGTTATGCATTGGCTGTTTCTAGTATGTGCGATGAAAGTGAGCCTGTTTCATTTGATGAGGCACAAAGTTCAGAAAATTGGATGGCTGCTATGCAAGCAGAATACGATGCTATTATGAAAAATAGTACATGGTCTTTATGTGACTTGCCCCCTGGCAAGAAGGCCATTGGCACTAAGTGGGTATACAAATTGAAGCGTAAGCCTGATGGCACAGTGGATCGCCATAAGGCTAGGCTTGTTGCAAAAGGTTATGCTCAAGAGAAGGGCATTGATTTTGATGAGACTTTTGCTCCCACATGTCGTATGACCACTGTTCGTAGCATCTGTGCATTAGCAGCTCATAATGGTTGGAATGTACATCAGCTGGACATAAAGACTGCGTTCTTAAATGGAGATTTGCATGAGGAGGTGTATGTATCGCAGCCTCGTGGTTTTGTTCAAAGAGGGCAGGAAAACAAAGTGTGCAGGTTAAAAAAGGCTTTATATGGTTTAAAGCAAGCTCCACGAGCTTGGTATGAAAAAATACATGCATATTTGACTGCACATGGGTTTCAGAATAGTCCAACAGAAAGCACTTTGTATGTTAAACGTGTGGATGGTGTACATCTAATCATTGCTCTCTATGTCGATGACATGCTGCTCACAGGACCAAATGAGAGTCATATTGCTGATTTTAAGGCTGATTTGAATGCCTCTTTTGAGATGTCAGATTTGGGGCATTTGCATCATTATTTGGGAATACAATTTAAGCAGTGTGATGGAGGTATTGCTTTGTGTCAGACAAAGTATATTGAAACATTGTTGCGGAGATTTGGCCTTGAAGACTGCAAGCCTATTGCTACTCCAATGGAGACAGGTTTGAAGTTGAGTCTTCATGATGCTGGAGATCACTTTGATGTCACACTCTATCAGACAGCTGTTGGTTGCCTCATTTATGTATGCATTACGAGGCCAGACATTCAGTTTGCAGTCTCACAGGTGAGCAGATTTATGCATAGCCCAGGCATTAAGCATTGGCAGGCAGTGAAGCATATCTTTCGCTATTTGAGTGGTACTCGGCATCTTGGGTTGTTTTATCCCAAGGGGGGATCATTGCCGCCAGATTTACATGTTTTTTCAGATTCTGACTGGGCTGGTTGTTATGACACACGCGTGTCCACGAGTGGTTTTTGCTTCATGCTTGGAAGCTCATGCATATCATGGTTGAGCAAGAAGCAGCCTACTGTGGCCACTTCTAGTTGTGAAGCTGAGTACAGGGCAGCTTTCACAGCTACGGTTGAGTGTGTGTGGCTCAGACGCCTTATGGCTGATTTGGGTGTTGGGCAGCCATCTACCACCACCATCTTCACTGACAGTCAGAGCGCATTGGCAGTTGCGCGGAACCCAGTGTTCCATGCTCGTACGAAGCACATTGAGGTGCACTACCATTATGTCAGGGAGAGACTCTCTGCAGGAGAGATCAGTTTGGCTTATGTGCCAACACAAGATAACCTTGCAGACCTTTTCACAAAGGCTCTGCCTCGTGAGAAGTTCGAAGCTTTTCGCAAAGCTTTGGGCTTACTCCCTTTTGTGGATTCGTCCACATAGCTAGACACTTCCCTATACATGAGTGCTAGCTCTTGTTCACCGCATCACTCCAGGGGGGATTTGTTACCATATTATAGTAGTGATGTGTGTGAACACACTTAGGACCGCCGGGGCACTTTTTCCCTCACTAGGAGGTTTTTTCCCCCGTGCATTGTATATACGCCCATTATCTTCTAGGGCTTGTTATCTTTCATTTTTGGCACTCATAATACACTACTGTGTTGTGCTCAAGCTTCCTCATCTTCTTGAAGTTGTGTGTGCATTCCTGCAACCCTAATTCCAACACTCCCTCCTGGCAACCTTTTTCTTTCAGGGCCAACTTTCTTTCACACACCCCACCATCTTTTTTGAACTCCATGCCCATCCCCTCCAAACCAATCTCATGAACTGGGCACATCTCCTTCACTTCGGGGGCAACCAACCAAGCAAACCAACCCCATCAACCTCGCAGTCCCAGATGGGCTATGCCATTACCCATACTCCTCCCCCTGCACCGCTAACACCCTCCAATACCTCCACTGCACCGGCTGGGATATTGTATACGCTGCATACAAATCCCTCCGCCATTACGTTCAATGACTCCCACGTGGGCTTCCCCATGGAGTTCATCCCCCAAGAAGCCACCGAAGCGCGAACCTTCTTCCACTCCAAAAGCCCCAACAACACCTCCTCTGAAGAAGACAACAACGACAATGACGATAGAGGTAGAGGATCCTCGGGCAACCACCCCCATCAGCAACCCTTAGCGTCATCTCCCCCACATCAACCCTCTTCTCCCAGCCCATCTCACCCTAACACAAGCACCCGACCCCCACCACCCCCACCCAACACCACCGCACTTTCTCTCTTCCCCTCACAAACCTCTACAACCCTCACTTCCCCAATCCTCTTCCATCACCAACTCCTCCCTCACCTACCACTTAGGCCTTCCCATATCTCTCAAAGACATACCCTCGACATCATCAACAAGGCCTCCCCATCTATTTATTGCAATCCTCACCACGCTTGGCTCGTCATTGGCCACCCCTCCACCATCACAACCGCCGCTCAACATCCCTTCCCCCACACCTTTGGAGGAAGGAGAAATCCCCCCCGCCCCCACCATAAGAGCAGGATGAGGTGGATCCCCCCTTGAACCCCCTCAACTAGCATAATCCATTAGATCGCACATAGTTCAAGCAGGTAATAAATATCCAGCTCGTCGGTCGACAATTCTAGGAGGCCCCCATTTCCAGGGTGACGACCACATGGACATCCATGTCCTGCGGCCATACCTCTATGCCAAACATCACAGGTGGAAGCACCAGCACCCCCCTTGTTAACACGGAGGCTACCACAGGAGGCCCCTTGCTAGCCCCATCACGTTCGAGCTCATGGGCAAGCAGCCGAGCCTAGCAACGACGACCCTTCCACCTCAAGCCCTTCATTTGGGAATAGTATTGCAAGGCACCACGCTAACTCCGCGTTGATCCGGCATATCTGCCCATCCGCCGCCACGTTGGGCCTGGAACCTTTTTCATCAGGAGTAAGCAAGGAACCCAAAGCTTCACTTCAACTTCCCTTGGTTCGCTCCTACGATGCCCCAGAACCCTTGCACTGAGGACACCATCCTCAAACACGTACACGCTTTCATGGATAGATACAAGCAGGTGTCAGATCCCTCAATGGCCACCACCATCTAGTTTTTTAACCTCATGACTCTCTTGCAAACTTAGCTAGATTGGTGCCACTACCATAAGGGCAGTCAAGGCTTGACCTTCGACCTCAACACCCCATTACATTCACAAATCCATACCAATAGAGTCATGGAAATCCACCCAAAAAAGTCCTAATAGTGAATACGAGGTGAAGGTGCTCACTAGTCATATGGATTGCTCCCCGTTAGTGCGTCCACCATTGCTCCCCGCGCCACTTGTATGTCCACCATATCATCACCAATATGTGAAGTGTTGGCCTCCTCACCTCTAACTCTATTCTTGTTATAAAGAAGACACTGCACATAAGACATGATAACCCTGTCATCCACATCCATTGAAATGCACATGTGACTAGTGTGAATACATGCCCTCGAGATTAGGGCTATGCCGCAACCGAGCTCCATTGCTATACCTCCGCAATGGCACAACAGCTCCAAATAGCAAGCCATGAATGTATGGCTTATATCCATGCTCCCACACCACTCAGCACCGTCATGTCCCCTAGCCCTCCCTGTAGGTGGCAAATGATGGTATGCAACGGACTCTAATGGTTGCATTTAAAGGGACTCAAATAGAGGCGTACTATGCGACAAGTAGACATGTGGATCTATCCATCATCTGTGGATCATAAACAATGTAGATGTACTATACTCCAAGGATCTAAAACAAGACAAAGAACATATTCAGTAGCTAATGTATGCAAAAGTACAAAGCACAACATAGCAAAGCATCATTAAACACTGAAAGAAGAGTGGACATACCTCTATCGTAGATCCTGCAAGCTGCATAACCATACGCAGAGTGATGCATAACAATAAATCGATGCCAAATCTCAAGATCAAATACACGAAAATATCGCTCAATCCACCCTATGGCATGTCCTAAGAGCAGAGCACTTAAATTATAATTTGATTCTTTGAGCCACACCAAGGATCCCATGCAACAAGCAAAAAAGATCAATCATACCTCCATTGGATGCCATAATTAGTAGCCATCCATGATCAAAAAGCAAAGTGGCTGCTGCCACTGATATCCCATATCGCACATGCTCCTCTACGATCATATCCTATGCAAGTTGAGTCGCACAACCATAAAGAAATCCACCGAAGGAGGACATTCGTCGAAGCAACTCACTATTCTGACCTTCTTGAGGATGTCTTCACCTTAGAACATGGAAATGCTACTCTCATCCCTAATTATATCTTCTTTCAACACCTTCGGATACAAGACGTAGGGCACGATTTACAATCTTGCCTCTTTCTCATTCAAATGCTCCTCTTCTTTATTGTTCTTTGTAGCCCTATCTCTAGTCTCATCTTCTCCCATGCCCACATTAACTCTTTCATTATTTTCAGAGCCTTCCATGTTATCCTCCTAAGACTCTAAAATCAAATCTACCTTGCTTGATCTTGGCCCTCTTCTACCCCTTCTTCCTTCCCCTCTCTTTGAGGACTCGGCAACACGTTTGCTACAAAAAAAAATATCATGGTAATCTAATCAATTAGCAAAATAGAAAGGGTTTAATGTCATAAAAATGCAAAAGGAGAGGGTTCCCATGGTATGTTAATTTTATTCACGCTAATCGATCGATGTAGCCGGCCCTCTCTACCCTTTTTACTTTGCTATGCCTTTCATCGTTTAGCGTAATGTTCAAGAATTAGTCTAGGTCACTCAGAGCCCACGGAGTGGCCTCGTAGTTGGCTCATTTTTAGCAAAACATAGCACAATTCCATCAAAATGTAAAAAAGAAAGAGTTTAATTCTATAAAAAAGGAAAAACAAAGCCTCTTTGATAGCCTGTGCTGGCACATTCCATATTGGCAATGTGTATTCTATTTAATTTCACCAGACACACACACAACAAAATTCCGTCAAGATGCCAGACACAGAGGGTTTAATTCCAAAAAAATGCAAAAATAAGGTCCATTTGATAGCCCGTGCCAGCACGGTCCATATTGGCCACATTAAATTTCACCAAAACACACAGCATAATTCCATTAAAAAGACAAAAAGAGAGAGTATTATTTTATTATAAAGAAAAAACAAAGTGCCTTTGATAGCTCGTGTTGACACGGTCCATATTGGCAATGTTAAATCTCTTTTATTTCACCAAAATTTTATTAAAAATGCCAGAATGAGATGGTTGAATTCTAGCAAAATGCAAAAATAAAGTCTCTATTGTAGCCCGTGCCAACAGGGTCTACTTTGGCAGACTTACACAAGCACACACACACACACACACACACACACACACACCCGTCAATGATTAATCAAATTAGGCCAAATCACCATAGTTCCATTAAAATACAAAAAAGAGGGTTTTATTCAATCAAAAAAGGAAAACAAAGTCCCTTTGATAGCCCGTGCTAGCACTATCCATATTGGCCATATTAAATTTCACCAAAACACATAGCACAATTCCATCAAAAAGATAAAGAGAGAGAGAGAGGGAGAGTTTAATGGACATTTGCATTCTCTCTCAGCTGCACCTCGGGTAGGCACATATAACAAATAAGTTATAACAAATGAAGCCAGTAAGATTAGAGAGTGCCTTACACCAAGTAATCAAATTATTGGTGGGTTTATTGCAATGTCCCCCACACACCACAAGATCAATCCAATTTAGTTTTTCTAGTCTTTGAGTTTTATAAAAAGTAAGAAGATTATGTGTGTTTGATCTCAAACTTCATGCATCTCAATGATCCACAAGAAATGTAGAAGAAAAACATGATTACTACTTTATCTAAAGAATTATAAGTTCAGGTACCTTGTGAGTTATATGCTAATAACCTTTAAACTTCATGCATCTCAATGATCCACAAGAAATGTAGAAGAAAAACATGACTACTAGAATGACCGACTTTATCTAAAGATACAAAGATGTCCCAGATCTAGTTGTAATGGAAACAGTTAGGTCCTTCAAGCCTATCAAAACAATTTTTAAGGTAGTCCAAACAATCTCAAAAAGGCTCCGAGCTTAAAACATATAGTGCCATTATAAGTTTAGGTACCTTGTGAGTTATATGCTAGTAACCTTTAAACTTCATGCATCTCAATGATCCACAAGAAATGTAAAAGAAAAACATGATTACTAGAATGAACAACTTCATTTAAAGATACAAAGATGTCCCAGATCTAGTTGTAATGGAAACAGGTAGGTCCTTCAAGCTTATTCAAACATTTTTCAAGGTAGTCTAGACAATCTCAAGAAGGTAGTCTAGTAAACTTCATGCATCTCAATGATCCACAAGAAATGTAAAAGAAAAACATGATTACTAGAATGAACAACTTCATTTAAAGATACAAAGATGTCCCAGATCTAGTTGTAATGGAAACAGGTAGGTCCTTCAAGCTTATTCAAACATTTTTCAAGGTAGTCTAGACAATCTCAAGAAGGCCCCGAGCTTGAAACATATAGTGGCATTCTAAGTTCATGTACCTTGTGAGTTATATGCTAATAACCTTTAAAGACATGTTTGAGAACCACATTTGGACGCCTTATTACTACTTCAAAAAGAAAAAGATCCCTACACTTATTTGATTAGATTGAATAATATGCAATTCTATGGTGGAATCTTGCCTTGATAATCCTGAGAATGAGGCTTGGATAGGGAAGTGGGGGATGTTAACTAAACTCTGGTTGACATATCTACACTGGGCGCCAATCTGGTGCATCATAACTCGACTCGATGGCCAGAAGTGCAGGGGGGCTGGTGTAGAGGATCCTTCCAGGAGTCCACCAGGTCTGGTATCTGGGTGAAGATCCATGGCATGAAGGTGCCATGAGGGTGGTCGTAGCCCGCATGCGTGCTACGAGAAGGGCTACGGAGGCTGTTTTTGGCAAAAGAACCACATGGAGCTGGTGGCCGAAGCCCGCGGGCTGTTTACTGCATGGAGGCGCAACCGGCCGGGCTGAGAGCGAACAGAAAGGGGCAGCCCGACCACATCTGCACGGCGGCCCTTCGAGAGCGAACAGAACAAGTGCGGGCGCGCGGCCCCAGAAAGGGGCAGCGCGACCACATCTGCACGGCGGCCCTTCGAGAGCCAACAGAACAAGTGCGCGCGCGCGCCACCACAATGTGGGCTATTTTTGGCAAAAGTATAGCACCGCCTTCGCTGAGAAAACAGGGCAGCGTGACCACATCTGCATTGCGGCCGGCTGAGAGCGGACAGAACAAGCGCAACGGCCATCGAAGGGCCGAGGGCGGACAGAACAAGCGACCTCTGCACAACAGCGCCCATCAAAGGGTAGATGCTTTTTATTTTCCCTCCTCGTTTGTGATAAACATTTATAAACAACAATATTGAAAATTCCATCATCACGCCTTTTAAATATTTTGCCAAACTCTTATGATTCATACCTTTGTATACTTGTCAACATCACCATTGTGAATTCTGTGCATAATATTTATACTCAAATTTGCTTTGTTTTCAGTGATTGCATGATACATTATAAACATTAAAAGAATATTAATCACATAGCATTTGTGAAAAGGAGTAAGGGTTGAGTTTGATTACATTCCATACTCCTGATAGTGAACATAGACACACACAGAGGAATGCAACACGTAGCATGCCTAGAGAGGACTCTCAATTAGTGGCCAGAGAAAGATAATTGAATTGGAGCTTCTCGGCCATTCATCAAACTGAGCCACAGAGCAAAGTTACATATTTTAGGCTTCTGGAAGAGATTGATGGGTGATGTGGTGCTTTTATTAACCCCTGATGCATGGGTTTGTTGACCAGGAGGGAGTGCCAGTCCCTTGTTTTTAGGGACATCGCACTTATCATGATGGTATTAGAGAGAGGGATTTGTTTGGTTCTCTAGTTCCAGTAACACACACTCTTGGAAAGTAGTTGTCCTGATGGCTCCGACGGCTAGGGGAGTACTACTATTGCACCAAGAGTCCCGGGCCCTATTTGAGCAAAGTATAGGGATGGCAAGATAGTGCGCTGGAGAAACAAGCAAACTAAAGAGTTCTATGAGAACATCGAGAAAGGTCGGTCTATTTGCAGCTAAGATCCTAAGGGAGGTGATTATCCTTTGTAATGAGACACACATTTTCTATGTCAGCATGGACGGTTCAAAGGCGAACGGTGTGAATTACTCAATCACAATTTCTGAATTCCCAAGGTGTACATGTGCAGACTTCCAGAAGAGAGAGGCTAAGCACTCAGTTTACTTGCCTTGCAAGCACCTCTACTATGCATTCTTACAAGTGTTAAACTAGGATGCTACTGCTCATGATTTCATGCATCAACAAGAACTCTCAAAAGTTGAATTGTTCCAGGCTTTGTCGGGGCATCATTATCCCACAGCTATGGAGAAACTGCCTAGCTACTTCCCCATCAATGCTACACGCCTTTAACTTTTTGGAAGGAGCATCTCCAGATGCTGATAACTTTGGTCCTCCTAGTTCTACCTATGTGGCAACCATCTTTTTGATATTTTGATGTAGCTAGTTCTAATATTTTGATGTAGCTAGTTCTAATATTTTGGTGGGGTTTTGATATTATGGTGGATCGATGTAGCTACTTTGGATATTGTGGTGTATATAGTTGTCCTCACATAACTTATGCTTCTCTTTTTAATAATCTACTTATAGTGTGAGATGAATAGTGTAATGTTGATCAATTTTTTTTGCAATTTCTCAATTTTAGTGTCTCGTTGATTCTCGCTTGCTCATGAAATGGCTATTCCCTTTAAGGAGGCCTAAAGCTCAAAAGGGAGAGAGGGGAGAGCATAATGGAAAAGGGGAAGACAAGAAAAGCCAATAGCCAAAACCAAGTGTTGGTATATTATATCCATTCCAAGGTACCTAATTGATACAAAAGATAGGGCTAAGGCTTCCACCCTCCTAACCCTAACCCTAAATGCCTAAGGCTCACACTTGGCCATCCACATTGGGCCCAAAGTCCACCAACCATAGTCTAAAAAGCATATAAATGTACTCCAAAATCCTAAAAAGGGAGAGATTACCATGGCCATCTTCAGATATCATGATTGCCTTCTTGAATGGTGATTTATATGAGGAGATATATGTATCTCAACCTCGTGGTTTTGTTGAGAAAGGACAAGAGGCTAAAGAATATCTTTATATGGCCTTAAGTGGGCTCCCATAGCATGGTATAAGAAGATAAACACATACTTGGTTTGCAAATGGTTTCGTAACAATCCAATTGAAACTGCCCTATGTAAAGAGGAGTAAATATTATTTTTTGGTCATCGTTTTATATGTTGATAACATGTTGTCAAGGTCATAGGACCTAATGAGGAGAAGATTCCAGCCTTCAAGGTTGAATTATACATATCATTTGAGATAACAAATTTGGGCTCGTTATATTATTATTTAGGCATATAGTTTATGCAACGTGGTGGTGATATTATGATTCATGTATATCATGGCAAGCAGATAGTGGCCACTTTGAGCTGAGAAGTTGCGTACATGGTAGCTTTTACAATGAAGGTGGAGTGTGAATAGCTCAAATGTCTTTTGGTATATCTTGGTGTTGGACAACAGTTCCCCACCTCTATCTTCAACACTCAATGCGCATTAGCTGTTTGTGAAGAACCCAATGTTTCATGTTAGCACAAAGAACGTTGAGGTGCATTATCATTATGTCACGGAGAGGCTCATGAAAGAGATTAGCCTAGCTTATGTCTCTACACATAATAATGTGGCAGATATGTCCATGAAGGCTCTCTCACAAGATAAGTTTGAAGCTTTTTGTAAATCTTTGAGCTTATTTCCATTAGGGGATTGATCAGCCACATGATCTCTATACATGTTCACATCATTGATAGGGGAAATTTGTAGCCATTTATATGGTAGTGATGTGTGGACATAGGCTAATAATGGGGCGAGGATCTTTTTCCCTCTTTAGGAGGTTTTTTCCCCCAAGCTTATGTATGCACTATTAAGAGTGTGTATAAATAACTTTATCATGTTACTTCACTCATTCTCATCGATCTACTTTGAGTGTTATGCTTTCTTGGTGCATCTATGTGTGTGTTGCTACATTGATTGCTAACCCATTCCTAGGGTTAACAAGAGCTACCACCATTATCTTACATCAAGGAGTCAAGGTAGATATACCAAAAGGTCATACATTCAAGATATGAAGCAATGGTGTCCAAACCTACAACTTGGACGCGCGCCCGTAATAGTCTGACATAATATCTATGGCGATTCCCACTTCAATAGCATGTGGTAGCAAGTTAGGATGAAGTTCCAAGTGATGTACTTCATGGATATACTATGAGAGTAGTCATTGTAATAGCATTAGGACTCTTATGAGCCTAAAGTGCCCGATCGGCCCACAGTTTAAGTGAGTGTGAACACTTATGGCCATGTATATAAGTGAATTTCTCTCATAATATAAGGAGACTCTCCCATTGTGCAATAAATTATTACTCTTACTAATCTCTCTCCCTAATGCATGCTAGTGAGTGTGTGTGAGTGAAGTGAGGTGAGAGGAGGGACTAGTACCCGTAGTGCAACGCGGCGGGGTGACAACGCTTGCAGGAGGCACGGTGGAATTTCATCTCAAGGAGTTGTAGAGCTTAGAGACCTCAAGGGTTACGAGCTCAGCCATTGGAAAGATCCTCACAACACTTACGGTTCACTAGGTAATCTCTTGTTTGTTGGATGTATTTCAAGAGGGTTAGGGTGAGCTATAACATTTTTGGCGCCACTATCAGCGGGGAGTTATCCCTTGGCTTTTTCCATCATTTTTCTCTAATCTATACATTACCCATTGCCCATTGTCTTGATTAATGGTTTGCCATGAAAAAGATGTGGATTTGATAAAGATTTGTGTGATATTGTGAGAAATAGCTCTCTTTTTTGTTTTGTAAAGAATGTTTTTTGCTTAATTTTTAACTTAATTTGTTGTTTTTGTTGTGGTTTTTAATGTTCCTAGGACTTGCATATAGAGTTTATTAGGCTTAGTTTGCATCCATTACATCAAACAATGCAATAAAATGCAAATTTTAGTGGTTTTTTTTAAGCTCTCTTTAGAGTTAAACATAGAACTAGAATCATTAATTTTTGCTTAAATTGTGTGTTTTTTTGTTTGATTTTTATGCATTAGAGTGTTAGCAAGCATTAGGGGTAGCTTAATCACTTAAAAATTTTCTCAAAACCATTAAAAAAACCCTTGAAATCGACTAATTTCTCTTAATTAATTGGTTTTTGTCATTAAGAGTAATTAATCCAATTCAAGAGGCAAAACATTTAGAAAATGTGTTTTTTGGGGTCCAATTCGATCATGTAAGAAGTTGAAATTAATGTTTATGAGTGTTTTGAGAGCATCTAGATGCATCAAAACATATAATTACATCAATTGGATGAATTTTTCTCTCTTTTGCTTAATTTTGCATAAAGAGAAGAGACATTAATTAAGAGTTTAATTAATCTCTAATTATACATTAATTTACACATTAGTTAATGCACATAGCTTAGCAATTCTATGCTCTATCCAATGATGTGCTCAATGGTGAGAATTAATCAGTGATTAGTGGTTAATTAGAGTCCTTGATTAGTCTAAAAGAGAGAAAGATTAGTGAAATGATTAATTTTTAATTAATTTTAAACACTTTTTTACATAACTCATGAAGGCTAATGAGCATTAAATGAGAAGATGCTAATGAGTTGTCCAATTGTCCATTTTGGGAGTCATTTATGAAGGGTATAAGGGGTGTCATAAAAAGGTTGACTTTTTTAATTCCCACTTACCTTTTTGGAAAATATCCATATCTCCTCATTTTAAAATTCAAAAAATATCCCCCCCAAACAAGGGAATTTGAATTTCCCTCTAGACTAAAAAAAAGAGATCAACGTGAGCCTCGTAGTTCACGCCGTGAACCATTTCTACACTCACGCCTTAAGGGTTCACGTCCTAAGGGTCCGTGCCCAAAAACAAAAATTCCATGTGAGCCACATGGCTCATGCCGTGAACCATTTCTGCACACTCACGCCTTAAGAGTTCACGTCCTAGGGGTCCGTCCCAAAAAAATTTATGCATGAGCCACGTCGCTCACGCCGTGAACCATTTCTGCACTCTCATGCCTTAAGGGTTCACGTCCTAGGGGTCCACACCCAAAAAAACCACATGAGCCACGTGGCTCACGTCCTAAACCATTTCTACACTCACACCTTAAGGGTTCACGTCCTAGGTGTCCACACCCAAAAGAAATCTACATGAGCCACGTGTCTCACGGTTCACACCTTAAGCCTCTCACGAATTAAGGCATCTCACAAATTAAGCATCTCCCGAATTAAGAGGTGTTACAAATTAAGGTGTCTCACGAATTAAGGCATCTCACAAATTAAGGTGTCTCGCGCCTTAAGGCCTCACGCAAAAAAACAAACAAACAAACAAAAAATTAATTTTGATAAAATCTGTGAAGTCCTCCACTTCACGGCCTGAATTGCACCTTGCTAGTTCACGTCGTGAAAGGGGTTCGTCGGCCCCCCAAAAAAAAGACTATGAAAAACATCCTTGTTTGGAGACTTGTATCTCCTAAACTGTGAATTCGATGAATGCGCTCTAGTGCTCATCGAAAAGCCGACATCGAGCTCTTTGAAAATGGTTTTGACCGTCCAAGGGCAAAATCAATCATTTTGGCCTCCGACCAACAACCTCAAAATTTGACCCAAAAATTGAGGCAAAAAACAATCAATGCACTAAAAATCTCCCAAAACAGTGTGAAAACGATTTCGGACCATATTCACGCTATTTTTTGAGGGTTTAAATGACAAAATCATGAAAAACTCAAAGAGACAAAGGGGCTGCATGCTTAAAAGCCTCCACATCAGCCAACCACCACTCTACAAGAGACTCAAGCTTCATCAACAACAACACCCATGAGTCTCAAACCCGTAACCTCAGCGCAAACCAATGTGATGGAGGGTCCCAAACCTTCCACTTCAATTAAAAAGAAAAATCTACCAAGACAACCAAAATCCAAGTATCTTAATGGTATCAAAATGTGGGTGGAGAAGCAGCTACTTGTAGCCCAAGGCTACTATGAAGGTACTAATCTAATTTGGGTGCCTCGATCATTAAAGCCTCTTCCTCAACGCAGCACTCAGAGGCCACGAAAAAGAAAAGTACCTCCACAACACCGTCCACAAAAGCCTATACGAGTTCCTCAATGAAATCCAACATATCAACAAGTGTGGGTACCTAAAAGATTACTACAAGCACAAGGGTAATACCAAGGAAATACCAAAGCTTGGATTCCCAAGCGCATCAAAAAGTCCCCTAAGCCTGCACAAAGAAATAAACCTCAACACCAACAACATTAGCCACCAAGTTATAATGTTAATCAAAGATGGGTTCCTGTGCACGTGCTTCAACAACAAGGATACTATGATGGTAATCCCATCATATGGTTTCCAAAATTGAACCAAGTGAAGACAACCTCACCACCGACTTTAACCCCAATAGCTTCATCTAAAGTTCGACAAAAATGGAAACCCAAGCAACACCAAGTAAGCCATTCAATAAATAAACAAGAGCTTACGTGTTCATTCAAACCCAATGGCAACCAACCAGAAGCTATACCTACCACCTGGACAACACTTGCACCAAAAGTTCAAGATTTAATCCCCACGTCTGCAATAATAGAGACTTATGAGTGCATCAAATACAAACTCACAATGCTCTTTTCATCCCTCTTGATGTGAAGCATAAGTGCAGAAGCTACGCGGCAGACATAACAATCTATTCTCTCAAAAAGGAGAGTAGCCACAGGAACCTGTTGCTCGCAAGGTGGTAACCCCCAAAAAAAAAAACACAAACACAAGGAAGTCGCACATATGGCCTACCTAAAAGTGGTAGAATATCACAAACAACTCCCAAGGATCTTAAATAGCCATTCCAATTTTTTTAAGCTTAGCAACTGCTCCATGAGTACGTATCCATATTCATGCACTAGAGGACATTACACCAAAGCCCCACCATCGACAACTTCCAAGTACATATCTAGATGGGGGGGCCATGGTGGGCGAAAGCCTGGTCGATGGTACAACCCATCACCTGGAACTTTCCTTCAAATTGCAAACCTCTCCAAAACACAAGTCTTCACAACGCATGGGTCTTAAATCCTTAGTAAAGATATCTTAGCCTCGCAAGTCAACATAATTCTTTCAAGCCTCACCAATGAGTGGCTACTTCAAACAAAAAATAGCAGCTTAATAAGAGTCTATTTGACTCAATTCTTGTACTTCGTATATATCTACTTCATTAGAGCACTTAAATATACATAAAACCATAAAAAGTACATGGGAATAAGCATGCAGGAACAGGTCCTCCTCAACAATATTTAACAAGAATCCTACTACAAAAGGGACATCATCGAAAGGCCAATTTCTTTAAATAATGAATGTCGCTTCAATGAATCAAATGAAGAACTAAGAATCACCATCTCATTCTGATAATTACATCTACGTTCCTCCAAATCCTTCCCTCTTTTCTCTCCCATTATTAACATCTCTTAGCATTCCCACTAACATAAATCACATTTAACCTTGCTTATGATTGACTCAATTCTTGTTGGATGTGTTTCAAGGGGGTTAGGGTGAGCTATAACATTGATCTCCGCTTTAACTATAGTCATTTATATGGTAGTGATGTGTGGACATAGGGTAATAATGGGCAGGCACACTTTTTCCCTCTTTGGAAGGTTTTTTCCCTCTTTGGAAGGTTTTTTCCCTTGAGCATATGTATGTACTCTTATGAGTGTGTAAGTGATCTTATCATATCACTTCACTTGTACTTCACTCATTTTCATCAAACTAAATTGAGTATTGTGCTTCTATCTATCTCTTGTTGCTTGTTGCATCTATGTGTGTGTTGGTACATTGATCTCCACTTCAACAAGGAAGATGACAAAGAAGGAAAGGAGGAGGAGCAAAGTAAAAGAAGAGAGAGAACAAAGGAGAAAAAGGAAAGAGTAAAAAAAGAAAAGTAGAAGAAGAGGGATTTTCCCAATTGAACACATGCCATAAGTATACAAAGTTGATAATGCTAAAGAAGACATAATGAAGTTGGCAATGCTAAAGAAGACACAATAAAGTCAACAACAAAGCCAAGGGCACACAATGATAACCCAAACCAGAAAAGGTCAGCACACTCAAGAGCTCCAAAGTCCTCTGTCAAGAGCCTCCACCCCCCCATCTAGAAATGTATAGTTTAGGGTCAAGTGAGAGCAACCATATGTTCTGTGGTTGGCCTTATGATTTCCGCTAGTTCAAGGACAGCTATGAGCTTCTTCTTTGAAGTGTGTTTGCCATCTAGAAGCTTTTTATGTGGTGGTGTACTTGTTGCACTCCTTGGGCAAGGGCTATGTCCTTAGTTTGAGGTATTTGTCCAAGAAGCTTATGTGTTGTGGTGTACATAGGTTCCTTATGAGGGCTATGTCCGTAGTTCGAGGTTAATACTCATGTGATTTGTGTGAACCGCTTACTGGAAAAGTTGGTTGACTCAAGCATAAACCATGACTCTATGAAGGCATTTGAGTTTAACATGGCGAGGAGCAAGAGATCTTGTTGAGGGCATGTGAGTAGGGTAAAAAAATTTACCTCCGAGCTCTTGACTCAGGGGGATGTACTTGTAGGGAGACCTATACAACGTGTGTTCAAAGGGTATTAAAAACCCTTTTTTGTGAATCTTGACTTAATAAAATGACCCCTTTTTCTTAATAAACTTATGGTTTTTTTTTTCCAAAATGCCATTTAAGACCCCTTTATGTAAGTAGATTTCGCACATAGTAAGTGAACCCTCTTGGTGGGCAAAAGGTAGGTCTATGGTATGACCCATTGCTTGGATTCCCTTAAAAGGTTTATGTACGAGTAATTGTTCTACTATTCTTTTGGATAACCCTTTCTTGTCAATAATGAAACCCTCAAATGCCAAATCTGGACATAAGCAAGCCCCTCGTTTTTCTCTCAACCCAAGTGAAAAAGAAGAGCCAAATACTATAGTGAACTAGAGGAGAACACACATAGGCACCCTCATAGCTCATGCACGACACATGTATTACACACACAACCTTTGTATTTCATGAACAAATCTTGCATACACATAGGCAGTCAAAATAACTAGCACCTAATGGGTTTGATTTTTTTGCGAGCTTTATTTGGCGAGCTTTTTAGAGATAAGATAGTTTTATGCGAGCTTGTAAGAAAAATGATACATTTTGGTGAGTTTTTATATAGTAAGTATTTATGAAAGAGAAATAAATACATTCACATATATACATGTATATTCTCAAACACACCTACCTACCTACCTTCCTACATATATACATACATATATACACACATTTGTACAATACATACATACATACATGCATGCATACTCCCAAACATATACATGCATGCATACATACATACCTACATACCTACCTTCCTACATATAAACACACATTTTATGTCCAAGAAACTTAAATATAGGCACAAACATACCTATCTATGTACCTTTCTTCCAATGTTTATTTCAACACAAGTAAAAACAAGTATACCCGGCTCATATTTTCTTACAAAAAGATTGAGTTCACATTTCCTTACAAGAAGATATATGGTTGGTACAACTCCTTTACCATAGCGTCGCAAGCTACTTACAATAAGACTTTAGAGTACGTGATAGTATACTCCATCCCAAAGCAAGACAAAAATAATATTGGTTCAAATTTTCTTACAAAAAGATTGACTTCACATTTCCTTACTAGCTTAAGTAGGCACATACATGAGAGGCTTGATTAAAGCTTAAGTAGGCACAAACATGAGAGGCTTGATTAAAGCTTAAATATAGACACAAACTGGCTTGATTAAAGCTTAAGTATAGGCACAAACATCCTTGCTTCGAGGACGTGATAGTATATTGTCCACTTCCTCTGGTGATAGTGTCGGTCCATTGCTGTAGCTCCAGCCTCTCCAGTCCGGGGACTGGAGAGGCGGGAGCTACGGCAATGGAGGTGTGGCAATGAAGGCGTGGTGTTGGCCATTTGAAAGGCAGTGTGGCAATGGAGGCGTGGTGTTGGCAATTCGAAAGGCGGTGGCGGCTCTGGAGGCTTCGGCGCTCATATGATTTCTCTATTTGACTATTTGACAGGCGGTGCCGATGGAGGCGGAACCGGTGGAGGCGGAGCCAGTGGAGGCGGTGGAGGCGGAGCCGGTGGAGAAGAAGATAGTCAATGTGGAGAAGAAGAATGCCTTGCACCCTAGCTCCAGCCTCTCCAGCCCCCCGGCAGAGCCGGGAGAGTGGATAGGCTGGAGCTAAGGGATTGAAGGCGTGGTTTTGGCCATGAAAGGCGGTGGCGGCTCTACCGGGGGAGTGGATAGGCTGGAGCTAAGGGATTGAAGGCATGGTTTTGGCCATGAAAGGCGGTGGCGGCTCTACTGGGGGAGTGGATAGGCTGGAGCTACGGCAATGAAAGGCGGTGGCGGCACTGTGGAGGCTTCGGCGGTGGAGAAGACGACGGGCGCTCAGATCCTCATCCACTCGGAAGGTGAGGTTGAGGGGCACACCATCAGAGACATTCCACCTCACATTGGCCGCTCTACCCCGGGGGAGTGGATAGGCTGGAGCTAAGGGATTGAAGGCATGGTTTTGGCCATGAAAGGCGGTGGCGGCTCTACCGGGGGAGTGGATAGGCTGGAGCTACGGCAATGAAAGGCGGTGGGCGGCACTGTGGAGGCTTCGGCGCGGTGGAGAAGACGGCGGGTGCTCAGATCCTCGTCCACCACTCGGAAGGTGAGGTTGAGGGGCACACCATTAGAGACGTTCCACCTCAAATTGGCCCTTGCGTCTTTGATGTGAATTGGGTGCAATTCTTCGTAAGCTCTCCAGTCAATGGAGTAGCTAGAGATGGCAAAAGGAGGCTCATCACCACCATCACCATGGCCACCCACCCCAATCGGAAAGACGACATGCTACACCCCTGATCCCTGGCAAACACAAGTTTTTATCCATAGAGCAGGAGGTGGAGGAGGTGGCTGCGGTGGAGAAGATGGCTGCGTTGGAGAAGATGGCCTTGCAATCAGTGGTTTGCACTAAAGATGGCCCCGTGTAGAGCATGCCTTGCCCCCATTGCTCCAGCCTCTCCAGGCCCTCGACAAAGTCGGGGGATGGTCTGCGCTAGACCATCCCCCGGTTCTGCCGGGGGCCTGGAGAGGCTAGAGCAACGGCGGCAGAAAGGCATTGAGGTGGCACTTTGAGAGACCGCTCGCAGCGGAGTTGGAGGCGGAAGGCGGTGCTGCCTGGAGGATTTTATGAAGAACCATTAAATCTTTTCACTTTTCCGACGACTCTCCCATTTCAAGAAGCTTTATTTGTGTGTGGCTTTTGTTTTAACATTGAAGCTTTACCTCCTGTCAATGTATGTAAAACATGTTTCAAACTTATTCAAGCATAGTCTTGCACTGCAAACAAAATATTGAAAGGGGTATATTGCACAATGCTCAGTTCTGTTATGATTTTAAGTTTGTTGCTGTGGCACATGTACAGAGATAGGTATTGTTTTTTTATTCAGCATTAGTGTTTGATATATCCAATAATCATAGCCATGCATTATAAGTGTCGTGCCTTTTTCAACTTGCGTTGAGCATCCTCTTAAATCTAAGCTCCATTGGGGCTGGTTTGGGCATGGTGGATCCAGCACAGTGGGGCCCATTAGTTGACAAAGGGTGAAGTTCTGTGCTAGCCTCTAGAGCTTTCACCATCCTGAATGTTTTCTTAAACATGAAGTAAGGTTTGTGTGTGAGGTTGATGTTTTCCAATCGACATGAAGTAGGGTTTATGTGTGAGGTTGATCATCTCTATCTGTCATTCAGCTCAAACTTTTTGCTACTCATACTCAAGGCAAAAGAAAGGGAGATGGCTCCAAGAAAAGTAGGAAAACAACAGGCAAAGACTAAGAAAGGTATATGATGTGAATAGCCAAGATTCTACTGAGATTGTGTTTTAATGTTTTAGATATGCTTACTTGGGCTTGGTGTGTGTGTCTTACAGACAACAGGGGATACTCACTTAGATCTAGGCATGTTTGTTTGACTCTTAGTGAGGAAGCTCAATCACGGACACCTGTGTCCTCACATGTATCTCCTGTTAGAGAGGAAACAGAAGCGCATAATTCTCTTGGTCATGAGGAAGAAGCACTTGTGTTGGAGAACGAAATGAGCTCACCTCCTCCAACTCACACGGAGATTCCTAAATCTAGTACTGGTCAAGGGGAGACCCATAGAAGGCTTCTTGGAAAATCTATTGAATTGGGATTGCTTGGTGATGTATTCACTAAGTTTTTTGTGCAACGCAATTCCTCGTATTCACTAAGTTTTTTGTGCAACGCAATTCCTCTACCCCATTGGTCCCTTTATGCAGGCTGATTCCAAATGAAGCCATCCGTATAGTTTCTAGCCAACTTGAGGTGTTTCGTGATTCTTTTGACTGCCATGGTTATGTCGAAGCATCTCCTCCTTTTTTCATTTCACTTACACGTCCTGGAAGCTCTATGTATTTCACGGTCACACAAATAGACTTGCGAGAATGGGGACCAAACTGGGTGGTACAACATGACAGATTTGAGGATGAAATCAGAGGAACTGAGTGGGAGGATCTCAGTGGGATGGCAATCATCGTGTGAAGGCATGGATGTCTCGAGTGCACGAAGGTATGTTCTTTTGAATGCCATAGAGTGATTTTATGCAACATTAAAAGTAATATATTGTAATATCTTTATTTTGTTTTCTCTAGCTTGGTCTCATAGCCCCTCACGCCATGTCCGGGTCAAATGTCAATTTTTGGTTGTGGACAAGAAGCAAGAAGGAGAATTGCTATTGGCTTTGCGATCTCAAAATGAGTAAGTGATCTCTCTCTACTTAATTACGGACATTGTGAAGTCATTGTTAAGTTCTTGGCTCATTGTGACTCTTTACAACACAGATTGGTGTGCACTAGTGTTACACCCACATTGTCACATGAGATCTTCATGTTTCAACGATTTGGAATGGCGGACAAATAATCCATATTGGACTACCTTGGTGAAGACGTAAGGAGGTGGGCTTTAATGGAGCTTAGTTTGGTGCGACGAAGTGGAGAGCAATGGTACAATGCTCCAGCTACAATCTTGGCACAGCTTGTGTGGAAGGTAGTGTTTGCATTTCCCATCTTTTATTAATAAATGGATTATCAATGTTTTTTAATCGTGTGAGTGATAATGAGTCCTTTTCGTTATACGTAGACATCGTTTGAAAATGCGGTGAAGCAAGCTATTTCATGCATTGATAGACATGCCATGGGGTTGCAAGAATATGAGACAAAACGTGAGAAAGCTAGACGTGGTGTAGAGCAAACATTTCGAGATAGAGCGTACAAGATGCTCATAATTGTAAACCCATCCACCAATGGTGATGCATTCTTTCAACTCGTATATAACTATGATTGGTCTAAGAAGGGATTGGTTGCTTTGACCAAAGAAAAGCTCTACACAGTCGTCATATCTCGGATTTCAACACAAAGGTATGTCACACGTCAATAAACCTCCCTTAACATAAACTAACCTTAACATCTAATCTCTTGTGGCTTTGGTATGATGCTGAAATAGGAAGACAGAATTGCTTCAAATGCTTATGACCGGGAGGGCAAAGAACAAGGTAATTTCGGAGATGTTTGGGGATAACAAAAAGATGTTGCTGCATATGAAGAAAAAGTTGTATTGGGAAGAGCTAATAGGGGAGGCGGACTCTATTTTGGAGGGTTTATTGGTATATGATGATGTTATCTACATCCCATCATTTATGCAATGGGTGCAAGAGGAGCGATCGAAACACATACCATGGGCCTTCCATGAGGTGTGGGCAAAGATTGGAAAAGTGAAGGAAGGCCAAAAGCAACCTGAGGTGGAGAATGCCGCAAAGAGGGTTGTCTACAGATATATATCTTCTAATGCCATTCTATTTTTGCAGAAAATACATATACGCATTAAAAAAAATATTTTAGTGCTTTGGTCACATCCTTTTTGTATCCACCATAAGAGCGCTTCATGTAATAGATTTTGGGATTATGGATGCATCCTTTTGTATCCATGTTAAGCACTTCATGTAATATATTAGGATATCTTTGAGCTTATGACTCTAAATGATCATTAGAATACCAAGCTTATGACTTGTGTGTAGCACTAGTAATATATACATAACCTAGGAAATTAGCTTATTATGGCTTACGACTTGTGTAACACCAGCAATATACACAAGTAGTATATGCATAGCCACGGAAATTAACTTATTCTAGCTTTTGTCCCTTTGAACATTACTTGGGAGGCCGGACATTGTAATGTGAAAACACATAATCCCATTATCACAATCGAGTCTAGGTTTATGCTCTTGTGGTGAGAAAACACATAATCACATTTCACAATCCAGGCTGGGTTTGTGCTCTTGCGATGATGCTTGCTTATATGTTTGCTTTTTCTCTTTGATGCATGCTTTCTTGCTAGACTTGGATTGTGTGTGAGTGTAGGAGTGATGATGATTGTTCCCCTCTTCTCCCTCTCTATGTCCATATCCATTTCTCTCCCATTCTTGCACTCACATTAACTCTCTCCCTCTTTCGACCAAGAATGGCCCTACCCGATTATGACCCTTGCATTTCTCAATTCTTCTCCCTCATGCAAGGCATAATTGTTCCCATTTTAGTTATTAGATAGTCATCTATTATATGCCAATGAGAACCATTTATCAAGAGCTACAATTATATCTTAGTGCTACCCATACAATCTTGAGGAATTCTCTCTCTCTCTCTCTCTCTCTCTCTCTCTCTCTCTCTCTCTCTCTCTCTCTCTCTCTCATTTATAAATGAGAGTGAGAGACATGGAGAGGAAGAAGAATTAAACCTTAACTTGTTCTAATTAATATTTAATTTAAACATTTTTTTTCATCTTACCCTAATCACATGCTAGGACCAACCCTACAGGTTTTGATACCATCTTAAATTTGCGAAGGTAGGGTCGTTCAAAGTAAATGATTAAAGCCCATATTGATTATGCAATATTATTAGTGTTGATGAAGATTAGATTAAACACAATATATGAAAAAATCAAGAATTATATCATTTCACTAATCAAGCTCTATTTTCACAAAGCAAGTACATCATTTTATAGTTCTCAATGGAACTCTTTAAATTTTATAGTTTTTAATGGAACTCTTTAGATTCTATAGTTCTTAATGGAACTCTTTAGATTTTATTTGCGTCCTTTATCTTCATACATGCATCTCTATCCATACAACTCGTCTAACCTTTTTGACTATCTTTCACCTTTCCCCCTTTTACAAGTTGACAATAACTAATTTATCCAAAGGTGCACTTCCCCCCTCCACGAAACAAAGTGCATCAACATAATTTTGAACACATTACTATACACCAAAACTATGTGAATCAATAAAGCATCTATAGCATATTATTATCATAAGAACATATCAAATGCATAGAGTTAAAACATTGTGTAGAATACTAGGAATTGTGAACATGATTGGCTCAAGCATGTGTAGTATATAATTATCATAAGAACATATCAAATGCATAGTTTAATAATTGGTCCAAGCATATCGTTATAAGAACACATCAACTATAGCGTTCAATAAATCATAAGAACATAAAAAAATGCATATAGTTCAATAAATCAAACATTGAGAACAATACCAGGATGTGAACATGATAACTGGTTACTGTGGTTGTGCAAATATTGTAAAAAATCGCCAACAAGAAGTGTGAACGTGATAACTAGTTATCATTCTGGAGAAAATACTGAAAAAATCACAATAGAAGAAAAAAACCAAGCATCGACATGACTTTGCAATATGTTGACTTTCCTTTCTAGGAATCCATGTGATTAAAATTGATTAAATTTACCGTCTAAAGTTCTCATTTCTCATCTAGGAAATCAACCCACACAACAAAATGATACTCTCAGTTTACAATTAAAAAAGGCTATCTTAGAGCATGACTTTACTGATAGGATATGACAATACATCATCTATATAGTATCCAAGTATATCTTAGAGCATGACTTTACTGATAGGATATGACAATACATCATCTATATACTATCCAAGTATGAGGAATATTATATATTATAAATTGAGGCTAGCCCTTACTCATGGCATATACACTTATAGAGCTAGAAACAATGTGCTAGGGAGGGGTTTCCTACTAAGAGGATGTAGAGAATCATTAGGAAGGTAGGAAAATTAAGGGTCTTAGAAAACATACCTCAACATGACCAGGGTGGAGGGAATGGGAATCTTTACTTCTTAAAAGATAATGTGGTAATTTAAATCAACTAGAGGTAGAGAGGTTTAGTTAGACTTGTTTGAAGAGAGGAGGAATTAGGAGGGTCCTTTCTAGGAACAGAGAAGAAGTCAAACTGGGAGGCTCCTTTCTAATAAATGTTTTTTCAAAACATAGTTCTCTCTAAAATCTTCTTTGACACTGTTAACCTATGACGGACATTGAGACATACTATGTTTTACGTCATTAATTTAAATATTCTGAGTCATGGGCCAGGCTTGTCGGCACCATATGTTAAGGATAAAGGGATTGGGTGATCGCCGATGAGAGGCGCACCTTGAATATCAATAGGATAAGGGTTAGGATTGGCCGGCCATGTATGGGCGCCCATGTGTGAACGGCCAAGTCACCTATAAGAGCCAAATGTAACCCTAAAACTCTCATTCTCATGTGTTGTGAATACAAGAGTGCTCTTACCTTATCTCCTTGGTTTCCTTCTCCTGCGTGTGTGTGAGAGAGAGAGAGAGAGAGAGTGAGAGAGCGATCGAGCACTGTGTAGCGGCACGGCGGCGGAGAGGCAGTAGAGCGGCGACGGTGGCTCCTTCTTCACTGCGACGCGGGAATCCTTCACGGCGGCGGTTAGAGCGGTGAGTGACACACCCTTGCATTCTGTTTGAGCTTGCTTTCCTGGTTGTATGCTTGTAGCCATTTGTGGCTCGCATACGGTATTCGGCAAGTCCCCAGCTACGACCTGTGTGGCAAAAGCGCACATTTTTGGCGTCGCTGCCAGGGAGTTGCCCTGCACCAAGCTCCAGTTTGCAGCTCGGGTTGCTGCGTGAAGTGAAATTTACACTGTAGGAAAGGCGTCTGTGTGTTTGTTGTTGAGGTGTTTTCATGTTCTGCAATTTGCCTTCTGCATTTCTGCTGCTTTTGTTATTTTTCCGCTCCGCGTGTGGGCGTACGTTCTGTTATCTGGTTTTCTGCGTGCAAGGGGGAATTTCTGAATCCCCAGACCTATGCTGTGTGCGAACTGCGCCGCGGCAAAGTCTGAACCCTAGAAAGAATTAGTAGAAAACTTATCCAAAAAATAATAATTTAAAAAAACAAAAATAAAAAATAAAAAATAAAATTTATTTTCAAAGAAAAAAACCAAACGTGTGGAGAGGAAAGATTTTTTAATTAGAGAAAAAAATTTTGAAAAAAAAAACCCCCAATTGACCCAGACCTCGGCCTCGGTCTCGGTCTTTTGATATATATATATAGGAGAGTGAGCCTCCATAGCTTTCTTTCAAGTGAGAGCTTATGGGAAGTTGTGCCCTATATGTAGCCCACCCCCCAAGGAGTAAAGTGAGCATGTGGGATAAAGCCCTCACCCTTTCCTCCACAAGCAAATAGGCTTTTGCCCCTTCCCCACAAGGAAACAGACTGTTTTGAGGACTACAGGAGCTCTGGATAGGCGAATACGATGCTGTAAAGCACACTAGGACCCTTTGAACGATACGCTCGTTTCGAGCTATCACACGCCCTAGTCCAGGTTCGACCATAAGTAAGGGGGTCAAAAACGAGTTAAAAACAATCTAAAAACAAGTAAAAACGGGGTGCGAAATACCCAAGAAACCACTTGTGTGGGCTTCAAGGGTAGTTACCAATGCACGTAGGGTACCCACGTCACATGCATCTACGCTCTGGTCAGGTGCTAGAGTCTGAGCCACTAGAAAGCGTTTCAGTTTACGCAGGCTCACACCATCCCTCCACGTTAGCATCTTGGCCTTCAGCTGGAACCCAAGGGAGTGCAACCCAAGATCAACGAATAGTGGATAGTGACTCGTCCTCTGACTCAGAAACCATGGAAGGGAACCCTACCAAGAACCCTGAGGAGACAAGCTAAAACATGCCAGTTTGGGCCCCACAACCCGGATCTAGCATGTTTAGTAGTCTAATAGAGACCTTTAGTAGAGCTACAGGCTCTGAACATGCGACAAGCGAAGTAAATGAGGAAGGAAGGGTAGTAGATTCGCCATTCACATCTTATGTAGACCCTACCCTCCCAAAGAGTGTCCATGTGGATATTCTACCCACTTCATTTAATGAGGGCCCTACTGAGCTACCACCTTCCTATGCTCTTCCTAAAGTAGAGGTCCCTAGAAGCCAATCCATAAGAAGTGACATTGCGTCCACTTCAAGAGAACCGTTTGGCACACCAAGTCTGGATGGGATATTTCTCAATGAAAATTGGGAATATGATCTACACACAGAGACTCTAACTGACCTATACACGGGTTACACATACCATGTAGGTTGGTTAGAAGTCCTATGATCTACATCTAGTGCCACTAATCTAGAGGAGCAACAACAAATGATATGTGAGGTTATTCATAGAATTATCCAAATTGAGAGGCAAAATAGAGGAGTGAACTTAGTTTCCACTGGCCCTATGAGATTTTTGGATACGGGCAAGGCCAAACAACCAACCCTATCACAATTGGAGACTCCCTCGGTGAGTCCCATAGACCCTTCGTATGTTGTTTCGCCTGGAGTCTCAATGCAGGTTGAGCCCACGAGCAGTAACTTTAGCTTTCCAACCTTGGCTCAACTTTCCAAGGAATCCACAATGCCTACCCCAATAAGCGCACATGTTACCACTGTAGTTAGTACGACACCACTACCTAGTGGAACACTACCTACAACAGTGCGTGCCAGTGCCTATCGACCCTATGTACCTATCGCTACTCATGCTCATGTAGCTCCTACACCTCTTAGTATGCCAATGGCGTATGCTCCACGACCGCCTCATCACAACCCTTATCCAAGAGGAGCTAGGCCTAGTCACATATCATATCCTACGTCATTTGCCAACATACCCAGACCAACGCCAACTCCTATCAGCCAAGCTATCCCAGAAGTGCCTCCACCAGCTATGCCTGCTCACCTAGGTGATCTTGCAGCGTTTGCTCAAACGATCGGACGATCTATTGCGGAAAACATGCGGGGCATGCCTGAGAGAGAACCTATGAGCAAGGCAGTACAAGTGGCTAAGCTCACTCAAAACTTCAGTGGTGACGAGGATGTTAGGAAGCACATTGAAGTCTTTGAACACGTGTGTGATTCCTTGGAAGAGCACAATGAGCTGCATAAGCGTAAAGCCTTAGGCTTAACCTTGAGTGGGAAGGCCGGAGATTGGTATCGAACCTTAAGGGTTAAAGAGCGCACTCACTATCCCACTCTCAAGAGATTGTTCTTGAAAGAATACATACGTGAGGGTGTGCTTTGGGGAGTAGCATCTCAACTCCAAAAAGCTGAACGCGAGGAAGGGGAGTCAGTGAGAGACTTTATAAGTCGATTGAAGCATCTAAATTCTCGCTGCACTCCCGAGATGAGCGCTTCAATAATAACCAACTGCTCGATAGATTCATCCGAGGATTGCGCCACGAGGATATATACAATGGCCTAGTCATTAGGGTCTTACAACGTGGGAAGCAGTCACTGCCAATGCAATCCAGTTAGAAGACAACTTGATGATTGCAGGTAAAAAGGTGTCTTCGGAGACAAAATCCGTTAGTTTGCAAAGTATCTGGGCACGAGCCAATGTGACGGTGAAACCTATTGCCAAGGAGCCCAAGATATCTGAAATGTCTATGATCGACCTTACTAAGGCTCTCCAAGAATACTTTAGGGGTAATCGAGCTCCTCAGTATAGCCATATGTACCCAAGGAGAGAGCAACAATGGTGTTCGGTGTGCTTAGGACCACATAGCAAGAGTGAATGTCCCACATTCAGAGTCAAATTCAATGGGAATTGCAATGCATGTGGTAAGTATGGCCATCAATCTAAGGATTACCTAGAACTTAAGCGAATGTTGGCAAATCAGGCACCACTAGCCTGGTCAAACACACCTCAAGTACCCGCGCTAATGCCTGCACAACCTATCGAGCAACCGTCATAGCACATAGTTCCAACAAACCCGAATGTAGTCCAGTCTCTGTGCCGTTACCACCGCCAGTGTGCTAGGACCACAACCTCCACATCCAAGGATTACCCCTATAAACCAGATGGGTTGTGAGTCACATAGTGCGTGTGGGGATTATGAAGAGGAGATAGACCCCACTACTCCATATGGGATTGATACGTTTGAAATGACTCCCCAGTACTACATAGAGGATCATTTCGGGCAAGTCAAGCCTGTATATCAAGCGGCTGCTCTCGCCACAAGAGGGCAAAACCTTAATACCTTGGCGAGGAGACCACCTCTTCAATGCTATGAGTGTGGTGGACCGCATCGTGTAGCGAAGTGCCCTAATAGGCTACAGAAGATCGCTACTCAGATGCAACCAAATCAAGGGAGCACATCGGGAATGCCGATACTTACATGTAATCGTTGTGGCATAGATCATTTGATTGCTCAATGTCCACATAATCCTAATGCACCCAAGATTACGCCATTGAATTTGGTTGAGATCACCAACCAGGCGCACGAGGAACCATACCTGTCGTACCCGTGAATGTAGTTACACGGTCAATGCTTCAAAATCAAAACTACATTCTCGAAGAGAGGGATACTGCATCAATTGCTCGAGCAAAGAAAAAGAAAACACGGCAGAAGAGATCGCTTAATGCCACGAGCTCCAAGCCTAGTTCAAAGACTAACATAGGGACAGGAGACGACCGCGTGTATATGAATGATCCTGAAGATGATTCTGATTCACTAGAAACCACAGGGACCAAAGCCACTACCTTAAGGGAGGAACCCACTCAGGAGCTCAATGAAGGAGAATCAAGCGAGTACATAAATAAGGGGAAACAGAAGGAAACTTCCTCGGCCCCACAACCAAATCAGTTAATGCCCTCTCGACCACCCAAACTGACTGAGACTCCCCAAGACAAGCCACGTGGGCCAAAAACCCTCAAGAAAAAGATTGGAACTTACCCAAACCCAGTTGAGGAGATTGAACAAGTGCAACACTTAAGGGGTTTGGTGGAAGAAACACAAAGAGAACTAGAATCAAACCCGAGAAAAATCAAAATTCCAGACACAGTGTTTCCTACGCAATTTCAGCCTCACAGGAACCATAAACCATTAGCTATACCTAGTATCATTCGGGAAGAAAGTGAGGATAGGACATCAGGAAGTGGGCAAACACCCTTCTTGCTGGAAAGAATGTTTAGTGAAGGAATGCCTGACCCCATCGAAGAGGAAGTAATTCCACCTTCACTAGTCCCTAGTCAAGGGGCGATATCTCGAAAAGTACCATTGAATATGTCCAAGCTAATGGATTTCATGTCCTCTGAGATCAGAACCACGATCATATCCAAATTATACGGAGATCCTGAGCTATTCTTAGCTCTTCGGGCATTTCTCAATGGAGAACTAAAGGCGGGGCTACCACAATTTGCAAATATGGATAGACCGGACACGCTTCAAGATGAAGGGGAACATTGGGATCTACAACCCAACCCAGATGAAGACTCGGTCGTTGAAATACCTGTTAACAAGTTGGGACAGTACTTTGAAGGTGACGAATCTAATGCAACCCTCCCCATTACTACCAAGGGATTAACTCTAAAGGGAATCCTTGATGGTGGTGCTGGAGTGAGCATTGTGACTAAAAACTATTGGGAATCTATGGGAAGACCTCACCTCGAAGTCACAAACATAGTGGTTAAGATGGCAAACGGAACTATTGCTAAACCTATTGGAATGTTAAGGGACCTTAAGATCAAGGTCCTGGGATACAAGGTGCGACATACCTTCATTGTAATGGATTTCTCCAAGCATCCTGTCATATCAAATGATCTTAGGATGACCTTTCATGAGGGAAGCACAAATGGTGCATAACTGGTCGAAAAACCATGTCTACCTACAATTCCAGGACTCTGTCATTCGAGTTGATCTTGAGAATGGTCGTGCACATCCTTTAGGAAGCAAGGTTATCATTGATAATCGATCGGATACCACTATTCACTCTGCCCCATTAAGGTATTGCTATACATGCAAAAAAGAGACTGATGATGGGAAAGATTCTCCTTATATGGATGTCCTACCGGGTATGACTGAGTCGGATAACGTGGATTGGGTACACCTAGCGGCAACCATAGACACATGGGGAAATAGAGGCACAAGTTGGGTAACACCTGCTGAGGGGCAAGATATGCCACCATTAGTGCCAATAAACATGATAGGTGTTATGCACTTGACTCTTGATGGTGGCGAGAAAGTGGCAAACTCCACTGACACTGAACGTAGCGAAGACTCTGACCAATGCAACTCTGAGTATGAATCTCAAGAAGAAACTAACTCTGAGCCTGATGGGGGGAATGAATCAAATATTCACCCAAATGTGGAAGCAAGGTGCTCAAGGCCTAGGACAGTGACCTCTTGCAGTTCATCCGAAAGTGAGGGGGACAGTGAGGGGGACACAAGTGAAGATCGACCAAGTGAGTCCGAATCTAATAGAAACAAAAATCAAAAACTTGGTAAGAAGAAAACGAGACATAAGCGCCAACGCTATCGAGCTAATGTACGCACTGCAATAAATAAGGAAAGATCCACCTGCAGAATGGTTTAGTTATGTAGAAGCCATTGATGCTCATCGGAAGTTAGCGGATAATTGGGGACAATACCTCCAAAGTGTCATGTGGTGTATTCCGCAACCTCATGACGTCGCCCAATTAGAAATCGAAGAGAAGCCGAAACTAAGTCGTACTGCACAAGAAGGCGGCAAAACCAAGAGTCTTACACCCCGCACCCGAGCATTTCAAATCATTTACCACAGGGGAATGTAAAGTGGTCTACACAAAAGCCCAACGAACGCCTACCAATGGGAGTAGCGGTGTCTACGATGGCCCTGCAGTAGTTAAGGAGATAGACTTAGCAGATCCGGGTGAGGAGTCTAAACCAGTTTTTATTGCTCAAGACCTCACCAAGGCGGAAGAAGCTGCACTTACAAAGCTTCTTAAAGAATTCAAGGACATATTTGCTTGGACATATCATGATATGAAGGGCGTTCCACCCTCGGTGGTGCAACACACGATTCCAATGATTAGCACTGCTAAACCAGTCCAGCAACGTCCCTACCTAATGAATCCTAAGTACGCAAAGATTGTACAAGAGGAAATTGAAAAGCTTGTAAAATGTGGATTCATATACCCTATTGAGCACTCAGAATGGGTTTCTCCGATAGTCATCATACCAAAGAAGAATGGGAAACTCAGAGTGTGCGTTGATCTCAAAAAGGTTAATGCAACCACCAGAAGGGATCATTACCCCTTGCCATATTCTGAACATGTGCTTGAAAGAGTGGGCAAGCAAGGAGGCATATAGCTTTTTAGATGGGTACTCGGGTTACAATCAGATCACAATTGCAGTCGAGGACCAAGCTAAAACAGCATTTATCACGGAGTTTGGAGTGTTTGCCTTTCGCGTCATGGCTTTTGGCTTGACCAATGCACCTGCAACATTCCAACGATTGATAAACACGGCCTTTAAGGAATATCTAAGGGACTTCTGTGAAGCTTTCTTAGATGATCTTTGTGTTCATTCCTCTTGGGATGAGCACTTGATGTGTTTACGAAAAATATTTGAAAGGTTTAGATTATATCGCATCTCATTGAATCCTTTCAAATGCCAATTCTGGGTTAAACACGGAGTTATCTTAGGGCATATAGTGTCCAAAAATGGGATTTCCACTGACGAGAGTAAAATCAAGGTCATTCTAGAATTGCCCCCACCCACCAACTATAAGGGAGTCCAACGCTTTATGGGCCACGTTGGTTATTATCGAAGGTTTATTCTATTCTTCTCCGAGATAGCTCGACCATTGTATAAGCTTCTCATCGAGTTTATTTGGACCGAAGAATGTGACCATGCCTATGAGCTATTAAAGAAGGCCTTAGCGAGTGCTCCAATCTTGCGAATGCCTAACTGGGATTTACTCTTCCATGTGCATATTGATGCATCAAACTTTGCTATTGGGTGTGTGTTAACTCAACCTGGAGAACACAAGCTAGACTACCCCATTAGCTTTGCCAGTTGCCAGTTGAATGATGCTGAGATGAACTACACTACTACGGAGCGAGAAGGGTTGGCAATGATATATGCAGTAAGGAAATTTCGTTATTACCTCCTTGCCACCAAGTTTGTTTTCTATGTGGATCATCAAGCATTGTTGTATCTGGTAAACAAACCATGCTCCATAGGAAGAATCACACGATGGCTATTGATTCTTCTTGAGTTCGATTTCACTGTTGTTGTGAGACCTGGCAAAAAACATGTTATGGTTGATCATTTGTCTCGCATACCTAATGGTGAGGCTCCTACAGGGGTTGATGATGACTTACCTGACACTTCCTTGTTCATGGTGGAGACAATGCCTAAATGGAGTGAGAAGATTGTTAACTTTTTGGTTAATGGCTTTCCACCCAAGGAGCTTCGTAAAGATCTAGCTCGAAAGCTAATCAAAGAATGCGAACCCTATTGCCTGATAGCCGGGACTCTTTATAAAAGAGGAAAGGATGACGTTCTTAGGCGTTGTGCCCGAGAGGATGAGTATCTATACATTTTGTAAGAGGCACATATGGGCGTAGCCGGTGGTCACTTCTCAGGAGACTTAATTGCGCGAAAGATCTTACAATCAGGGTATTGGTGGCCCACTATGTTCCAAGATGCATCACTCTTTGTGAAGGGTTGCGATGAATGCCAACGATACAAGAAACCCCAGAGGAAAGATCAGATGCCCCTATATCCAATCAAAGTAAACCAACCATTTGAAAAGTGGGGTTTAGACTTTGTAGGTCCAATTAGCCCAGTGGCCCGAAACACACAATCTCGCTATATTATTGTGGCCACTGACTATATGACCAAATGGGCTAAAGCGAAAGCGACACGTAAGGCAGATGCAAGGACAACAGCCAAGTTCCTCTTTGAAAATATAATCACACGCTTTGGTTGTCCTTTTGAACTTGTGAGCGACAATGGTACGCATTTTATAAATGAAGTGATTAAGGAGCTCACAACAAATTTCATCATATCCCATCATAAATCTACTCCTTACTATCCGCAAGCGAATGGCCAAGCCGAGAGTACCAACAAGACCTTAATCTCTGTTTTGACAAAGACAGTTGAAGCTCATCGCACGGATTGGGATCTACAGCTTACAACAGCTTTATGGGCCTATCATACTGCATACAAAGTGGCTATTAATTACACACCATTCAAAATGGTATATGGTCAAGAAGCAGTCATGCCGTGGAAATTTGTCATTCCTAGTCTTCGTGTTGCTACTCAAGAGGGTTGGAATGGTAACCCCTTAGTAGAGCGTCTATATATCCTTAAGCGACTAAACGAAGAAAGACAATTGGTTGTGTACAATGCCCTTGTGGAGAAGGATAGAAGGAAAAAATGGTTTGATCGTCACCTAAAGGACAAGGACATCAAGGTTGGGGATAAAGTCCTGATGTATGGAGTGCAAAACGAAAAGAAGAAGCTCAAATGTGCGGGTAAGGGATCGTATAGAGTATGTGAAATTACCCCGCAAGGTACCATCAGAGTGGAGACTCTCGATGGAGTTGAAACCATTGGATTCCTTAATGGGAGTAAATTCAAAAGATACTATGCCCCCCTGAGCCAAGAGGAGTTACATGCAATCCATCAAAAGAAGGCAGCTAAAGAACAAGCTGAGCTTAAAAAGATACAAGCGAGAGTCGAAGCCAAAGAACGTCAACAGCGTGCTATAGGCGACAACGAGAAGCCAACTTGGGAATTACGCAAGTATTTTTCGAGGAAGCAGAGGAGGATGCACTGGAATCTGACCCGCCTCTAAGATACCCAATTGAGTTACAGAGTCCTTACAGGGAGGTGCTGTATAATGCATTATTGGATACAGGAGCTCAACACAATTTGCTATCATATGGCGTGTGGTGTCAACTTGGAAAACCACCTTTATCCAAGAGTGCTATCCAAGTTCAAGGAATCAACAAGAAAAAAACCCCTATCTCAGAAGTTATGCACACTCCGGTTGCCTATGACAAGGGGACCATAATTCAAAGCTTTTTGGTTATGCCTGCGGGTACCATGGAAGGGACTGTAAACTTAGGGCGCAAATGGATGATGGCCACCAAGTGCAATATCGATTGGGCAACTAGACGAGTCACAACGCAAGAACCAACACTAGGTCTGACCGCTCAAAATCCCACACCTAAGTCATCCACTCAAATGCTAGATAATGAAAAATCACAAAGTCTAGTGGCAAAACCATCTTTGATTGTTAACCACCCCTCTAACGCTTCAATGCCAAGAGTGGAAACATGCAGGGTGGTCTCTAAAGCTCCGCTTACTATGCCAAAAAATACATACAAATGGGTCCCTAAAGCTTCGTTAACAGCTACTTCCCTAGCTCAATCTCGTTCAGACAAGAAGCCTAGTAGGAAGAAAGCAGCTACCCACCCGAGAAAGGGCAATGTAACATCACGATGGATCCCTAAAAAATTATTAGTAGCCCAAGGGTACTACGAGGGGAATGACCAGATTTGGGTCCCTAAACATAAGCTGAATCCCTCTACATCACCTGTAAAACCTTGCAAACCAATTGTTGCCACCCCAACAACAATTCAAGACCGTGGTAAGGAAAAGGTAACAGAGTGCTCCGCACCACTTCTTCCAGAGTTAGTTTGGATTCCCAAACGATATCGATCATTACCACCTAGCTCAGGAAGGAGGGAGCCATATGAAGCTTCTAGCTCCTCATGCCAGGCACACACTCATATAGAAGTTTCTACATGCTCTACACCTACTCTTGTCAACACCCAACAAAAAACAGATGAGTCTACGTCTCCCCTTGTAATAGTATCGTCGAAAACCATTTCCTCCATTCGTCAATGGGAGCATACACTAACATCTCTGCAATTGGATGTGGCCACAAGGGTCATAAAAAGCTATCTGCCCATATCACAACCTATGACCCGCTGGACAAATTGGTTCCAAGAGGCTGCAATATCATTGCAAAAAATATGATCTATCCAAGGAAAGGGGGAGCATGTACTCACGCTCAACATTCTATTGCTTCCTCCCTAACCTTCTCCCCTGACCATGTAATTGCCAAATTCAAGGGGAAGTATATATATAGCTTCATATATTTAAAAAAAACAAAGAAAAGAAAAATAAAAAATAGTAAAAAGAGCAAGAGCACAAAAAGAGGAGAAATATCCGTATACAATCAAGAACTACATTGACCTGTCATAAACCTACTGATGCTATATCTGTGTTTGCAGATATGGCAGATGCACGATCATCATACAATCAAGAACTACATTGACCTGTCACATAAACCTACTGATGCTATATCTGTGTTTGCAGATATGGCAGATGCACGATCATCATACACTTCATCCACTCCCACCTTTGGTGAGAGCTATCATCTGTACCTTTCTCAGATATTTCACATGTGCTTACTTTATTTATTTGGATGATGCGGATAGAGGTTTAGCCTTAGGGCTAGAGCCATGACTCTACAACATCCTCTTACCATATCCTCAGTAGTAGTGTGGTGACTGGTAGGTAGGTTAGTGTTTTCAAGTTTTTTCTAGTTTGGATTCCTTAAACAAGTCTTTAATTTTTCACACTGATGTGCCTCTCGAGGTATAGTGCTTGTTAGTTGGTTGTACAGGTGGAAAAGTTTGAGGTGGGTTCACTTTTAAGTCCTGAGATAGCCGCAGCGCTCATACATAAATATCTCATCAAATTGCAGGCATTTTTCTCATCGAATCAAGGAGATCTCCAAAATACAGGTGTAATTCTTCCATACCCACTCTCTTTCGTTTTTACTGTTCAATTAATTGCATGAACTATAATGCATGACCACATGGAAATTATCAATGTACTACTTAGTTTTTGAAGTTGCCTGACGTGCTAGTGTGAATCATTAATGAGTTTAACCTTATTGGATATATTCTTGAGAATGCATGTAGTCTTTATTTAACCTTAGAATACGATTATCTTAGGTCTAGGGTCAAACCATCTTAATGTTTGACACCTGGCCATGTGTGTGTTGACCTCTAGGACATAGCTTTTACCCCTTTGTCGAAAGGATGCAAGTCAAATTATAGTTCAGGAGCGAAGATCAAAAGAAATAGATTTTTTTTTTAAAAAGCCTACAATAAATGGCAATACAAGTCTACGATGTGCTTTAATGTTGGCCTATCGCCTTATTGATACTTGGTAGGCGAGGAGTATTCTACTCCAGACCGGTGCCTTGGTTGGTAGGGGGTAGCCTTGCCTAAGGTGAACTAATAGATTCTTGGAGAATGCTTTGTGTTAAACATGGTACCAGGATCGATGTTAGTTTTGCCTTAGGAAGGTCGCCATTGTGTGTAAAAATTGTCACGTGCATTAAAAAAATAAAGGCAAAAGGCTCCTGTAACTCTGATGTTTCTTGTATCCCTAGGCTCGTGGTATTAACTTGTTCTTAGAGTAGACACAGTGTGGTCATCTGTTTATTTATTAAGCTTGGTTATTTTCCTTGACTTAGGCCAGTTATAAACCTTGATTAACCTTTGACACCTTGCTAACTCTTGATTTACTTTCAATAATTTTAAACTCCTGTTAATTTGCTACACTAGCTCATTCATGTGACCCCTTAAACTAAGTTCTCATAGCAACATCCATTGTGGTCTAACATGCTTGAATTTATACACTTTATATCTTTTGAATTCCAGCATACTTTCACTCTACTTCCCTATTTCGCAGACGGTCCACCACAACAACCCTATCGAGCTTACCATACCATAGCTTCCGAGGACGGAATCTACATCAGGAAGGGGGGCATGTTAACCTATGAGACGGACATTGAGACGTACTATGTTTACGTCATTAATTTAAATATTCTGAGTCATGGGCCGGGCTTGTCGGCACCATATGTTAAGAATAAAGGGATTGGGTGATCGCCGATGAGAGGCGCACCTTGAATATCAATAGGATAAGGGTTAGGATTGGCCGGCCATGTATGGGCGCCCATGTGTGAACGGCCAAGTCACCAAATGTAACCCTAAAACTCTCATTCTCATGTGTTGTGAATACAAGAGTGCTCTTGCCTTATCTCCTTGGTTTCCTTCTCCTGCGTGTGTGTGTGAGAGAGAGAGAGAGAGAGTGAGAGAGCGATCGAGCACTGTGTAGCGGCACGGAAGTGGAGAGGCGGTAGAGCGGCGACGGCGGCGGCTCCTTCTTCATTGCGACGCGGGAATCCTTCACGGCGGCGGTTAGAGCGGTGAGTGACACACCCTTGCATTTTGTTTGAGCTTGCTTTCCTGGTTGTATGCTTGTAGGTGGCTCGCATACGGTGTTCGGCAAGTCCCCAGCTACGACTTGTGCGGCAAAAGCGCACAGACACTAAGATCTAATAGGGCTCATGAAACTATTGTTAAAGGAATGAAACGAGTGGTCATCTCAGAGGCCAAACAATTTTACAAACATTTTGGGTGCATATTCACTCGAATGTATTAATTAAATTTTTTTGGTGGGTGCATATTCACTCGAATGTATTAATTAATTTTTTTTTGGTGGGTGCATGTCGATATGGAGATTAGTTCACTAAGGTTAGTGAAGTGAGATGACTGTACATTTGGTAAGTATTCGGGCTTTGATGCTTGTCTCAGCAATTTATAATTTTTTTCATACCGATGCACGCATAATAAAAGACAGGAATCGAATATTAAGTCAATTTGGTGGGTGCATATTTGAGAAAAAATTAGTATATTCAAAAATTAAATAAAGAACAAGCTCTGGAAGAAAGTTGAATTGCACTATATAAAAAGCTAAATGGTTTAATTACAAGCGGACAACTACACATTGCATACATTCGAATTTACATTTCTCAGAGATTTACAGAAAACAACTATCTTCCTCAGGGAGCCCTACCGATTTACATACTTCAGGAGATAGAGGTACAAAACTATGTCCTTCCACAATAGATCTTTTTAACTCTGCAGTCCTTTCCCACACGGAGAGGAATGATGTGTTGTAGTCCTCTTGTGATTGTTATGGCACATTATCATCAACCACGATCGGGTTGTTTCGAGTTCCCAGGTGGTTGTTGTTCACATGTTCTTCTTCATTGTTGTCACTATCCTCATCTTCATGTTGGGCTTGAGGTGTTGGATTCATTTGGTTGAAATATCTTCTGCAAGGTTCTTCGTAGAAGAAGATTTCTTTGATGTCGATACATTGGGTTAGATGAGGGAGTTTCATTACTTTCCAATCTGCACAGCAGATCTTTGCTTGCTGCTCATGCTAGAACCGGTTTTGTGAATGATCCATGAAGCAGCCGGGTAGTATTTACCCGTACACACCATCTTCAAAAGTGTACTTTGCAATGAGGCTCCTAGTTTATTAGATATGTAGTTGTCCATTTAGATATAGGCTCTCTCAAATAAGTTTATAGGTGAGAGGCAGACCTTATTTTTTAAGTCTGCTTGGCCATATAGAGCATATAGCCATATAGACCTTATTTTTCAAGTCTGCTTGGCCTTATAGAGCATATAGCTGTCTACCTCTTGTTATTTCCTCACTTGATATGTTGTGGGAGAAAAATTTAAAGTGTGCCTTGTGCAAATCCTTCATACAATAGCCTATCATTCCTTCTAGTGTGTGTATCCTAATCTGTCGAAGGACTCTGCACATGACCAAGCCTCCCTCCGGCTTAAACATATCCCAACCCAGGCATCTCTTTATGGTTTTGCCTATGCTAATTAATGATGGTGCCATTAACTGCCACCATTTGAAAGTGCAAGTGATTCAATGTGCCCCTCTTCTCTATAGCAAAAAGGCCTTTAAAGCATTCCATTCTAACAGATCTTCTAAGGGCTCCCAAGAAGATAATTTAATATTGCCATTCCCTATACCTATAGTCACAGACACCTCAAACAGTCTTGTTTTTTCCCCTGTGTGCGCTTTTGCCGCACGTGTCGGAGCGAGGCACTTGCCAAGCACTGTGTGCGAGCCACGAATGGCTGCAAGCACACAACCAAGAAACCAGCAAGCTTAAAACTGGGAGCAATGGTGTGTCACTCACCACTCAGACCACCGTTGTGAAGGATTCTCGCGCCTCGATTAAGAAGGAGCCAAACTCACTGCTCTGCCGCCTTGCTACAGCTGTGCCGCCACGCAATGCTCGATCACACTACACACACACTCTCTCTCTCTCTCTCTCTCTCTCTCTCTCTCTCTCTCTCTCTCACACACACACACACACACACACACACACGCTGGAGAAGGAGATGGAGAAGATGAAGCAAGAGCACTCCTTGTATTCTCAACACTTACCGAATGAGAGGTTTTAGGTTACATTTGACTTTTATATGTGACCTGGCCGTTCACACATGGGTGCCCACACATGGTCGAGGTGCGCCTCTCATCGACTCTCATCGAGGACCCCCTAATCCCTTTACCCTTTACATGTGGTGCCGAGACAAGCCCGACCCATGACTCAGAATACGTAAAATAATTATATGACGCAAAAAGTAATACGTCTCAATGTCCACCATAGGTTAACATGCCCTCCTTCCTGATGTAGATTCCATCCTTGAAAGCTATGGTATGGTAAGCTCGATAGGGTTTGTTATGGTAGACTGTATCTGCAAAATAGGAAAGTAGAGTGAAAGCATGCTTGGTATTCAAAAGATATAGAGTGTATCAAAAATAAAATCAAGCATGTTAGACCACACTGGAAGTATGCCATGAGAATCTAGTTTAAAAGGTCACATGAAGGAGCTAGCATAGCAAATTAACAGGAGTTTAAAATTATTGAAAGTAATTCAAGAGTTAGCAAGGTGTGGAAGGTTAATCAAGGTCTACAACTGGCCTAAGTCAAGGAAAATTACCAAGCTTAATAAATAAACAGATGACCACAATGTGTCTATTCTAAGAATAAGCTAATCCTAAGAGCCTAAGGACACGAAATATCAGAGTCATAGGAGTCTTTTGCCTTTATTTCTTTTATGCTGTGATAATTTTTACAAACAATGGCGACCTCCCTAAAGCAAAACTAGCATCAACCCTGTGCCATGTTTACCACAAGGCCTTCTCCAGGAATCTACTAGCCCTTAGGCAAGGCTACCCCCTACCAACCCAGGGCATCGGTTTGGAGTGGAATACTCCTCTCCTACCAAGTGTCAATAGGGCGATAGGCCGACATGAAAGCATATAACAGACATACATTGCCATTTTTTGTAGGCCTTTCTTTTTATTTTTTCTTTATCTCTTTGGATTTTTGCTCCCAAATTATAATGCGTTCTTACATCCTTTCGACAAAGAGGTAGAAGCTATGTCTTAGAGGTCAACACCCACAGCCAGGTTGTTCAAGCATTACGATGGTTTTAACCCTAGACCTAAGACAACCATATTCCAAGGTTAACTAAAGACATCATGCATTCCCAAGAATTTCTAAAATAAGGTTAAACTCAATTAATGATTTACACTAACACCTTAGGCAACTTCAAAAACTAAGCAGTGCTTAACAAATTCCATGTGGTCATGCATTATAGTTAATTAAACAGTAAAAATGAAAGAGAGTGGGCATGGAAGAATTACACCTGTACTTTGGAGATCTTCTTGATTCGATAAGAAATGCCTACAATTTGATGTAGATATCCATGTATGAACATTACGGCAGTCCCAGGACTATGAAAGCGAACCCACCTCAAACTTTTCAACCTGTACAATTAACTAACAAGCACTATACCTCAAGAGGCACATCCGTGGGAAATTTAAGGACACAAAACTAGAAACAACTTGAAAACACTAACCTACCTACCAGTTCACCACACTAATACTGAGGATCAAGGTAAGAGGATATTGTAGAGTCCTGGCTGTAGCCCTAAGGCTAAGCCTCTATCCGCATCATCCAAATAAATAAAATCAGCCTCGATAGTACCATGAGTCTCATCCCTCCATTCATTGTCAGATATATCTTCTTCGTCCTCCCATCCACATAGACTCGTCAAGAATGTAACTATGTAAGGATAGTCATCCTGTGGAAAACGAAAGACTTGGGCTATCGAGGATATGTCCTCTAACGGAGTAGGGATCAGTCGTGGTCAATAGGCGAATTAGCCATTCTAATTCCTCAACATGTCCCTCGTTGGCTAGTACATCTATATGACCCAATTCGGTTTTAATTACAAGATAGCACATATGAAATATCTGAGAAAGGTACAGACGATACCTCTCACCAAAGGTGGGAGTGGATGAAGTGTGTGATGCTCATGCATCTGCCATATCTGCAAACACAGATATAGCATCAGTAGGTTGATGAAGACAGGTCAATCTTGTTTCTAATTGTGTGCAGATAACTCTCCTCTTAATGCGCTCTTGCTCTTTTTACTATTTTTTTTCTTTTTTGTGTATGAAGCTATATATATACATTCCCTCAAATTTGGAAGTTACATGGTCAGGAGAGAAGGTTAGGGAGGAAGCAATAGAATGTCGAACATGAGTACACGCCTTGGGTAGATCATAATTTTTGCAATGATGTTATAGCCCTTTGGAACCAATTTGTCCAGTGGATTATAGGTGGTAATGTGGGCAAATAGCTTTTTATGACCCTTGTGGGGCCACATCAAGTTGCAGAGATGGTAGTGTATGCTCCCATGAATGAACGGAGGATATGGCTTCCGACGATACATTTACAAGGGGAGACGTAGACTCATTGGTTTCTTGGTGGGTATTGACAAGGGTAGGAGCGTGCAGAAACTTCTATATCAATGTGTGAATGGCATGAGGAGCTAGAAGCTTCCTGTGACTCCCCCCTTCCTGAGCTAGGTGGTATCAATCGATATCGTTTGGGAATCCAAACTAGCTCTAGAAGAAGTGGTGTACTCCGTTACCTTTCTCTTACCACGGTCTTGAATTGTCGTTGGGGTGGCAACATTTGGCTTACAAGATTTTACAAGCGATGCAGAAGAATTCAGCTTATGTTTAGGGACCCAAATCTGGTCATTCCCTTCGTAGTACCCTTGGGCTACTAATAATATTCTAGGAATCCAACGTGATGTTATCTTCCCTTTTCTAGGGCGGGTAGCTGCTTTCCTACTATGAGGCTTTTTATCTGAACGAGATTGAGCAGTAAAGGTAGCCGTTAACGAAGCTTTTGGGACCCATTTGTATGTACTCTTTGGTAAAGTAAGCGGAGCCTTGGGGACCACACTGCCTGTCTACACTCTTGGCGTTGAAGCATTAGAGGGGTGGCAAACAATCAAAGATGGTGTAGCTACTTGACTTTGTGATTTTTCCTTATCTAGCGTTTTGTCCAGAGTTGATGGCTTAGGTGTGGGACCCTAAGTGGTCAGGCTGGTTCTTGCGTTGTAACTCGCCTGGTTGCCCAATCAATATTGCACTTGGTGGCTAATATCCATTTGCGCCCTAAGTTTACAGTTCCCTCCCGCAGGCATAACCAAAAAGCTTTGAACCACAGGCCCCTTGTCATAGGCAACAAGAGTGTGCATAATTCTCGAGACAGTGATTTTTTTTTCTTATTGATACCCTTGGATGGTATTCTTGGATAAGGGTGGTTTTCCAAGTTGACACCACACTCCATATGATAGCAAATTGTGTCTTCCGTATCCAATAATACATTATATAGCACCTCCCCGTAAGGACTCTGTAGCTCAATTGGGTATTATAGAGGCTAGTTAGATTCTAGTGAATCCTCCTCTGCCTCCTCGAAAAATGCTTGCGTTATCCCCAAGTTGGCCTCTCGTTGGCGCCTAACACGCTGCTGACGTTCTTTAGCTTCAACTCTCGCTTGTATCTTCTTAAGCTCAGCCTATTCTTTAGCTGCCTTCTTCTGATGGATTGCATGTAATTCCTCTTAGCTTAGGGGGTTATGGTATCTTTTGAATTTACTCCCATTGAGGAATCCAACAGTTTCAACTCCGTCGAGAGTCTCCATTTGGATGGTACCTTGCGAGGTAATTTCACATACTCTTTACGGTCCCTTACACCAGCATATTTTAGCTTCTTTTCGTTACGCACTCCATACATCAAGACTTTATCCCCAACTTTGATGTCCTTGTTTTTCAGGTGGCGATCAAACCATTTCTTCCTTCTATCCTTCTCTACAAGGGCATTGTACACCGCCAATTGTCTTTCTTCGTTTAACCGCTCAAGGATATACAAATGCTCTACTAAATGATTACCATCCCAGCCCTCTTGAGTAGCAACACGAAGACTAGGAATGACAAATTCCCATGGCAGGACTGCTTCTTGGCCATATACCATCTTGAATGGTGTGCAATTAATATCCACTTTGTACGCAGTAGTGCGATAGGCCCATAAAGCTGACGTAAGCTTTAGATCCCAATCTGTGCGATCGATGAGCCTCAACTGTCTTTGTCAGAATAGAGATTAAGGTCTTGTTGGTACTCTCGGCTTGGCCATTCGCTTACGGATAATAAGGAGTAGATTTATAATGGGATATCATGAAATTTGTTGTGAGCTCCTTAATCACTTCATTTATAAAATGTGTACCATTGTCACTCACAAGTTCAAAAGGACAACCGAAGCGTGTGATTATATTTTCAAAGAGGAACTTGGCTGTTGTCCTCGCATCTGCCTTACGTGTTGCTTTCGCTTCAGCCCATTTGGTCACATAATCAGTGGACACAATAATATAGCGAGATTGTGTGTTACGGGCCGCTGGGCTAATTGGACCTACAAAGTCTAAACCCCACTTTTCAAATGGTTGGTTTACTTTAATTGGATGTAGGGGCATCTGATCTTTCTGTTGGGGTTTCTTGTAGCATTGGCATTCATCACAACCCTTCACAAAAAGTGATGCATCTTGGAACATAGTGGGCCACCAATACCCTGATTGCAATATCTTTCGCGCAGTTAAGTCTCCTGAAAAGTGACCACCGGCTACGCCCATATGTGCCTCTTGCAAAATATATAGATACTCATCCTCTCGGGCACAATGCCTAAGAACGTCATCCTTTCCTTTTTTATAAAGAGTCGTGGCCATTAGGCAATAGGGTTCGCATTCCTTGATCAGCTTTCGAGCTAGATCTTTACGAAGCTCTTTGGGTGAAAAACCATTAACCAAGAAGTTAACAATCTTCTCACTCCATTCAAGCATTGTCTCCACCCCATGAACAAGGAAGTGTCAGGTAATTCATCATCAACTCCCGTAGGAGCTTCACCATTAGGTATGCAAGACAAATGATCAGCCAAGACATGTTTTTTGCCAGGTCTCACAACAACAGTGAAATCAAACTCAAGAAGAATCAACAATTATCGTGTGATTCTTCCTGTGGAGCATGGTTTGTTCACCAGATACAACAATGCTTGATGATCCACATAGAAAACAAACTTGGTGTGGCAAGAAGGTAATAACGAAATTTCTTTCTGCATATATCATTGCGGCCAACCCTTCTCGCTCTGTAGTGGTGTAGTTCATTTTAGCATCGTTCAACTGGCGACTGGCAAAGCTAATGGGGTAGTCTAGTTTATGTTCTCCAGGTGGAGTTAGTACACACCCAATAGCAAAGTTTGATGCATCAATATACACATGGAAGATTAAATCCCAGTTAGGCATTTGCAAGATTGGAGCACTCGCCATGGCCTTCTTTAATAACTCATATGCATGGTCACAATCTTCGGTCCAAATAAACTCGATGAGAAGCTTATACAATGGTCGAGCTATCTCAGCGAAGAACCTTGGAGGTATTCTCCCCAATTATCCACTAACTTCCGACGATGAGCGTCATATGCTCCTACATAACTAAGCCATTCTGCAGTGGATCTCTCTTTGTTTATTCTAGCTCGTACATTACCTCGATAGCGTTGTCGCTTATGTCTCGTCTTCTTCTTATCTAGTTTTGATTTTTGTTTATATCAAATTCAGACTCACTTGATCGATCTTCACTTGTGCCCCCCTCACTCTCGGATGAACTGCACGAGGTTACGGTCCTAGGCCTTGAGCACGTTCTTCCACACTTGGGTGAATATTCAATTCATACCCCCTATCAGGCTCAGAGTCAGTTTCTTCTTGAGATTCAGACTCGGAGTCGCATTGGTCAGAGTCTAATTTCAGTGTCAAGGGAGTTTGCCACTTTCTTGCCATTAGAAGTCAAGTGCATAACACCTATCATGTTTACTGGCACTAATTGTGGCATATCTTGCCCCTCAGGTGTTACCCAACTGGTGCCTCTATTTTCCCATGTGTCTATGGTTGCCGCTAGGTGTACCCAATCTACGTTATCTGACTCAGTCATGCCCGGTAGGACATCCATATAAGGAGAATCTTCCCCATCATTGGTCTCTTTTTTTGCATGTATAGCAATACTTTAATGGGGCTGAGTGAATAGTGGTATCCGATCAATTATCAATGATAACCTTGCTTCCTAAAGGATGCGCGCGACCATTCTCAAGATCAACTCGAATGATAGAGTCCCAGAATTGTAAGTAGATATGGTTTTTCGACCAGTCATGCACCATTTGTGCTTTCCTCATGAAAGGACGTCCTAAGATCATTTGATATGACATATGATGCTTAGAGAAATCCATTACAATGAAGGTATGTCTTACCTTGTATGCCAGAACCTTGATCTTAAGGTCCCTTAGCATTCCAATAAGTTTAGCTATAGTTTCGTTTGCCATCTTAACCACTACGTTTGTGACTTCTAGGTGAGGTCTTCCCATAGATTCCCAGCAGTTTTTAGTCACAATGCTCACTCCAGCAGCACCATCAAGGATTTCCTTTAGAGTTAATCCCTTGGTAGTAATGGGGAGGGTTGCATTAGATTTGTCACCTTCAAAGTACTGTCCCAACTTGTTAACAGGTATTTCAACGAAGACCGAGTCTTCATCTAGGTTGGGCTGTAGATCCAAATGTTCCTCCATATCTTGAAGCATGTCAGGTCTATCCATATTTGCAAATTGTGGTAACCCCACCTTCAGTTCTCCACCATTGAGAAATGCCCGAAGAGCTAAGAATAGCTCAGGATCTCCGTATAACTTGGATATGATCGTGGTTCTGATTTCAGAGGACATGAAATCCATTAGTTTGGACATATTCAATGGTACATGAAATCCATTAGTTTGGACACATTATTCAACGGTACTTTTCGAGATATCGGCCCTTGACTAGGGACTGGTGAAGATGGAATCACTTCCTCTTCGATGGGGTCAGGCATTCCCTCACTAAACATTCTTTCAAGCAAGAAGGGTGTCTGCCCACTTCCTGATGTCCTATCCTCACTTTCTTCCCGAACGATACTAGGTATAGCTAACGGTTTATGGCTCCTGTGAGGCTAAACTTGTGTAGAAAACACTGTGTCTGGAATCTTGATTTTTCTAGTTTATGGCTCCAGTTCTCTTTGTGTTTCTTCCACCAAACCCCTTAAGTGTTGCACTCGTTCAATCTCCTCTACTGGGTTTGGGTAAGTCCCAATCTTTTTCTTGAGGGTTTTTAGCCCACGTGGCTTGTCTTTGAGAGTCTCAGTTAGTCTGGCTAGCCGAGAGGGCATTAGCTGACTTGGTTGTGGGCCAGGAGGAGTTTCCTTTTGTTTCCCCCGATTTATGTCTTTGCTTGATTCTCCTTCGTTGCGCTCCCGAGTGGGTTCCTCCCTTAAAGTAGTGGCTTTGGTCCCCATGGTTTCTATTGAATCAGAATCATCTTCAAGATCATTCATATACACAGGGTCATCTCATGTCCCTATATTAGTCTTTGAACTAGATTTGGAGCTTGTGGCATTAAGCGATCTCTTCCGTCGCGTTTTCTTTTTCTTTGCTCAAGCAATTGATGTAGTATCCCTCTCTGCAAGAATGTAGTTTTGATTTTGAAACATTTACCGTGTGACTACATTTGCGGGTCGGGTACAACAAGTGTGGTTCCTAGTGCCTCATTGGTGACCTCAACCAAATTCAATGGCGTAATGCCTCCTATTATGCCAATGGCGTATGCTTCACGAATGCCTTATTAGAACCCTTATCCCCAAGAGGAGCTATGCCTAGTCACATATCATATCCTGCGTCAGCTGCATACATACCAAGACCAATGCCAACTCCTGTCAACCAAGCCATCCCAAAAGTGCCTCCACCAGTTATGCCTGCTCACTTAGGTGATCTAGCAGCGTTTGCTTAAACGATCGGATGATCTATTACGAAAAACATGCGTGGCATACCTAAGAGAGAGCCTAGAAGCAAGGCGGTATAAGTTTCCAAGCTCACTCAAAACTTCAATGGGTAACGAAGATGTTATGAAGCACATTGAAGTTTTTGAACACGTGTGTGATTCCTTGGAAGAGCACAATGAGCTACATAAGTGTAAAGCCTTAGGCTTAACCTTGAGTGGAAAAGCCAGAGATTGGTATCGAACTTTAAGGGTTGAAGAGAGTACTTACTATCCCACTCTCAAGAGATTGTTCTTGAAAGAATACATACGTGAGGATGTGCTTTGGGGTGTAGCATCTCAACTCCAAAAAGCTGAACGCGAGGAAGAAGAGTTAGTGAGAGACTTTATTAGTCGACTAAAGCATCTAAATTCTCGCTGTATTCCCGATGAGCGCTTCAATAATAACCAACTTCTTGATAGATTCATCCGAGGATTGCGCCATGAGGACAGATACAATGGCCTAGTCATTAGAGGTCTTATGACGTGGGAAGCAGTCATCCCACTGCCAATCCAATCCAGTTAGAAGACAACTTGATGATTGCAGGTAAAAATGTGTCTTCGGAGACAAAGTCTGTTAGTTCACAAGTATCTGGGCACAAGCCAATGACTGTAAAACCTATTGCCAAGGAGCCCAAGATATTCAAAATGTCTATAGCTGACCTTACTAAGGCTCTCCAAGAATACTTTAGGGGTAATCAAGCTCCTCAAAATAGCCATATATACCCAAGAAGAGAGCAACAATGGTGTTCGGTTTGCTTAGGACCACATAGCACGAGTAAATGTCCCACCTTCAGAGTTAAATTCAATGGAACTTACAATACATGTGGTAAGTATGGCCATCAATCTAAGGATTGCCTAGTACTTAAGCAAATGTTAGTAAATCAGGCACCACTAGCCTAGTCAAACACACCTCAAGTACCCGCACTAATGCCTGCACCTCCTGTGACGAGTAACCATCACAACACATAGTTCCAAGGAACCCAAATTTAGTCAAATCTGTGCCGTTTACCACCGTTAGTGCTAGGACCACAACCTCCACATCCAAGGGTTACCCCTATAAACCAGATGGGTTGTGAGTCACATAGTGTGTGCGGGGATTATGAAGAGGATATAGACCCCACTATTCCATATGGGATTGATATGTTTGAAATGACTCCCCAGTATTACATGGAGGATCATTTCGGGCAAGTCAAGCCTGTATATTAAGCGGCTGCTCTCGCCACCACAAGAGGGCAAAACCTTAATACCTTTGCCAGGAGACCACCTCTTCACAATGCTACGATTGTGGTGGACCGCATCGTGTAGCGGAGTGCCCTAATAGGCTATAAAAGATCGCTACTCAAATGCAACCAAATCAAGGGAGCACGTTGGGAATGCCGGTACTTACATGTAATCGTTGTGGCATAGATCATTTGATTGCTCAATGTCCACATAATCCAAGTGCACCCAGAGCATGAGTAGCGATAGGTACATATGGTCGATATGCACTGGTACACGCACTGTTGTAGGTATTGTACCGCTAGGTAGCGGTGTTTGTACTAACTACAGTGGTAAACGGGTGCACTTTCCGTCATGCTCATCATCGGAGTAGACATTGTGGATTCCCTAATGGAAAGTTGAGCCAAAGTTGGAAAGCTAAAGTTATTGCTCGTGGGCTCAACCTGCATTGAGACTCCAGGCAAAACAACATACGAAGGATCTACGGGACTCACCGAGGGAGTCTCCAATTGCGACAGGGTTGGTTGTTTAGCCTTGCCCATATCCAAAAATCTCATAGGGCCAGTTGAAACTAGGTTCACTGCCTCTCAAATTGGATAATTCTATGGATAACTTCACATATAATTTGTTGTTGTTCATCTAGATTGGTGGCACTAGATGTAGATCGTATGACTTCTAACCAACCTACATGATGGTATGTGTAACCCGTGTATAGGTCAGTTAGAGTCTCCATGTGTAGGTCATATTCCCAATTTTCATTGAGAAATATCCCATCCAAACTTGGCGTGCCAAAAGTTTCTCTCGAAGTGGACGCAATGTCACTTCTTGTGGTTTGACTTCTAGGGGCCTCTACTTTAGGAAGAGCGTTAGAAGGTGGTAGCTAAGTAGGGCCTTCATTAAATGAAGTGGGTCGAATATCCACATGGACACTCTTTGGGAGGGCAGGGTCTACATAAGATGTGAATGGCGAATCTACTTCCCCACCTCCTTTGTTTACTTCACTTATCGCAGGTTCAGAGCGCGTAGCTCTACTAAAAATCTCTATTAGACGACTAAACATGCTAGATCCGGGTTGTGGGGCCCAAACTGGCACGTTTTGGCTTGCTTCCTCAGAGTTATGGGTAGGATGCCCTTCCATGACTTCAGAGTCAAAGGACGAGTCACTAGCCACTATCGTGGATCTTGGGTTGCACTTCCTTGGGTTCCAACTGAAGGCCAAGATGCTAACGTGGAGGTATGGTGTGAGCCTCTGTAAACTGAAACACTTTCTAGTTGCTCAGACTCTAGCACCCAACCAGAGCATAGATACATGTGCCGTGGGTATCCTACGGGCATTGGTAACTACCCTTGAAGACCACACAAGTGGTTTCTCAGGTGTTTCGCACCCCGTTTTTACTTGGTTTTTTCTTGTTTTCAACTCGTTTTTACCCCCTTACTTATGGCTGAAACTCGACTAAGGCGTGTGATAGCTCAAGAGACGAGTGTATCGTTCAAGGGGTCCTAGTGTGCTTTACAGCACAATGTTCGCCTATCCGGAGCTCCCGTGGCCCTCAGAACACTCTATTTGTGCCTGTGGTGGGGGGAAAGGTGAAGGCTTTGTCTCACATGCCCACTCCACTCCTTGGGGGGTAGACTATATAGAGAGTTTCACTCCCCTTAAGCTTTCACTTGAGAGAAAGCTATGGAGGCTCACTCTCCTATATATATATATCAAAAGACCGAGGCCGGGGTCGGGGTCAATTGGGGGTTTTTTCTTTTTCACTTTTTTTTTCAATAAAAAATTTCTTTCCACGCGGTTGGGTTGATTTAATTATTATTTTTTATTTTTTTCCTTTTTTTAAACTTAAAAAATATTTTTTTGAGAAAAATGGCCCTAGCTAACTTACTAACTTACTGCTCTAACAGCTAACACACAGAATTGGAATGTGCAGAAAATGAAGACAACAGAAGAGAAAAAAACTAAAGAACAGCAGCAAACACACAAACACGCCTCTCTTCGCCTTTCTTGCAGGATAAAATAGACTTCAAACAGCAGCCCGAGCTACATCTGGAGCTTGGTGCAGGGCAATTCCTCGACAGCAGCGCCAAAAATGTGCGCTTTTGCTGCACGTGTCGGAGCTAGGGACTTGCCAAGCACCGTGTGCGAGCCACAAATGACTGCAAGCACATAACCAGGAAACCAGCAAGCTCAAATAGGGAGCAATGGTGTGTCACTCATCGCTCAGACCGTCGTCGTGAAGGATTCTCGCGCTGCGATGAAGAAGGAGCCGCCCTCGCCGCTCTGCCGCCTCGCCGCGCAGCCGTTCCGCCACGCAATGCTCGATCGCTACACACACTCATGCTAATAATTATTGGTGCAAGTTCATACTCACTTATAAGTGACCGAACAACTTATAAGTGAGTACACATTGGGCAAGACTTATTTAATACACGTGGTAGGCACTAGTGGACTTAAAAAGAACCCATCAGAGCTATTTTTGGAGACTAGCGGTGGGAGATGGAGAAGATGAAGCAAGAGCACTCCTTGTATTCAACACTTACCGAACGAGAGGTTTTAGGTTACATTTGACTTTTATATGTGACCTGGCCGTTCACACATGGGCGCCCACACATGACTGACCGATCCTAACCCTTATCCTGATGAAATTCGAGGTGCGCCTCTCATCGGCGATCACCCAATCCCTTTACCCTTTACATGTGGTGCCGACAAGCCAACCCATGACTCTCAGAATACGTAAAATAATTATATGACGTAAAAAGTAATACGTCTCAATGTCTGCCACCATAGGTTAACACTCTGCTACTTAGGAATTTAGGTATCTTGTGAACCGATGGTTCAGATGTCTTTGGTTTTTTCCCTTTCTTATCCGAATATGTGCATCCTGTAATTTTCAGAAATGCAGTATTTAAATAATTTTAAATTAATATATATCATCATTTAAACATTACCGATCGACTGATGCAGTTTACAAAAATGTACTATTTAACTCTTTTTAAATCAAAATATATCATCATTTCAAACATTTCAGACTGTTATATATAAGACAAAGACTTTATAGTGTTATAAAGTGCATAATGCTTATTAGCAACAACGGCAAATTTTTTAAAAAAAGAAACAGAGCATTTAAGACTTTAAGCATCAATTTATTTTCTTGGATAGCGAACAAAAATAGAGCATACAAGGCCTTATAGTCTTATTAGCAACATTGCATAATATTGTGGCAGGTCCAGAAAAGGAAACTAACATTGCATGCAAGCCTTCATATACCATGGCTGCAATCAAACACTTGTCCAAAATCCAAAGAAGTGTTTGATTGCATAGCGAACAGAAACGACGCATACATTATCATATTTGTGGAGTTATTTTAATTCACACATGCGGATAACGAACCGCATGCAAGTTTTATTTTCCTGCATATTGCACAGAAAGACTATCCAATCAACGATGTAGTTAATAAACAACAAAATAACAACATAAAGTAAATCAGCGAAATCAATACCGGAGGATCTAGCTGTTTGCTTCACCGCACGAAGATTACGGACTATAGAAGGGCCATCAGGTGGAGTGGTGATGCGGGGCCCCACGGGGACCTCTCTAGGCAGAGTAGATGATGTAGGGCAATCCGAAATTCGAGCGGGTCGTGAGACGGACTTTGCATGCATGCAGCAACTCCATCAGAAGGACAAGAAGGGACACCGGGAACTGTCGTGCTGGAGGGATGTCCTTCACGACACAAGCCGAAATAGAAGGATGAAGATCAACACACATAAAGTTGCTAATATCATTCATGGCTTTCCTTTTAGGAGCCATTTGAGAGAAGAGGATCACACAAACTGTACAAAAGACAACTGCACGAACTATGATACCAAACAGATACAACGGAAAGGCAAACACAGCGTTGATTAAATAGGGGAAGAGGCATAACCTGCCATAACAGGCCACAACAAAACATAGCCACGTACCCAGGGTGCACGAGCATCCAGAACGTATGTGGCACAAGAAATGATGCGCAACGGCCACAAAAGGACATCTAGAAGCAGGCAAAGAAGACCCTAATCTAGAAGAAACGATCATGCTGGCGAAGAAGACCCACTCCCAGCAACATTGCATGATGTCGTGGCCACTCCAGAAAAGGAAGCAAAGATTGCATGCAAGCCTTCATATACAATGGCTGCAATCAAACACTTGTCCAAAGGCCAAACAAGTGTCCAACTAATTAAATAATCATCTAAAAAGGTTGTGGGTGCATATTGGCAACAAGCAATTGGGTGGCTAGTAGGAAAATTCTCCCTCATAATGTATTAGTCAAACACAACAGTCCTTTGGCCCCTCTTTTATATGCTTTTGTCACTCACCCCCTCCTCATTGTAGCCCTATACGTATATGCTAAGGAAAGGACATATATTAGTAGGGTTAAAGTTAAGGGGGAATAGCACAACGTTTTGCTAATGATTCCATTATGCTCCTTCAGGTTGTTAATGACAATGTGAGGAGAACTTTAGCCATCGTCTAATACTTTGTTGTTGGTTGCAAATATAGTTTGTTCAAGTCCACAATTATTAGTCTCCCTAAGAGAGAGCTAGCTAGCTCACCATCCAGCCATAATTCCAGACCTAACTGTCAACCGAGTGATCATAGAACTATGCTAAATCCCTAGTGTCCCATACCACCTAAGCCCAACATCCTATTATTAAGGCATCAATGGGCTTACGACTAAAAAGGTCACGATCTCTAAGGAATTTTTCTAATTGAAATCCCCTATTTATGAGCATTCCACTCACTTTTATATAGGCATCCTTATTATTTTACAATAGGTCTTTCACACACGGGCACAAAGGCAGGCGGGCCGGTTCAAACAAAGTGGCCGCCCATCTTTACCCGCCCATCTTTACCCGCCCGTTCAGATTTGGCGCTCTGCCTATACCACGACACAGATGGAAAGCTAAAGGACTGTACAAATCAGCCGGTGGCGATCCATCCCCATAAACGAGGTGAGTTTGAAGTCTTCCATTGCGACTCGCATATCTCTGTAACGAATGATGGCTTGTGGAGGCTGCTTATCTTTCATTTCCTACCACAGCACGAGCACATCAATTTCCAGCTTCTTGCATGCCCTGTTCATTAGCATGACAGGGCAGATCCACTCACCTTGCTGTCTACGCATACTGTCAATGTTGCTTTGGGCTCATGTCATAACCATCAAGTGTATCATGCCAAAGCATGGATTACCTATGACATACCTACAAGTGTGATTCAACTAGAGTTGAGTAGAGTTCCATGATGTAAATTTATGTACATGAGTGTGTCCATTAGCAGCCAAATGACATGACTAGGCTAAAGCATATGCAAGAAAATCATATGGAAGGTTTTTTAAATTTCTTTGGTTAGAATGATTGAGTGGGAGTGTGCTATATAGGCTTTATTCTAATGCTCATGGTGGCAACTAGCGAGGGTTGACTCACAGCCACCCATGGGACCGGCCCTTTCAACACTAGGAATGGGAGTAAGGAAAGGGAGGCAAAATGCAAAATCCAAGCTGGAGAACTCGCCCTCCAGCAAGCCAAAGAAGACAGAATTTTGAAGGAAGCTGAAGCTGAATGTCAATGCAGGCGTTAAGAAAAAGACAAACTTCGTTTGGAGGCAGAAGAAGAAAGCAATGAAGATGCAAAGAGTCAGAAGGACTTTGGTAACACTGATGGGAAGAGGCAGAAGAAGACCGGACATGCTGCATGGATGACAAATGTCAGTACACAGTGCTCTGTGGAGGGGAGAGTTATAGCATGTTTGACATAGGCAGCACATAAGATCTTGTTGAAAGAAAGACCATCACAGGTTGTAGGCCCAAAGCACAAACTGTAGAAAGCTGGAAAGAGTTGATTATTGCTGAAAATGAGCACGAGGGAAGGCTGTAGGTGCTTACAAACATAAGAGACTTGCTACAGCCAATGACCTCTAGCAGATATGCAAGAATGAGATGAAAAGTGAGGGGAAGGGTGAGCACCCCCTCCAGAGAGCTGGTTGGCCAGCTTTAGGCAGGCTGACAGCTGTCCATGAACGAGTGCACAGAGTGGAAGCAAACAAGCACTAGAGTGTGCTGAGCAGAGAGTGCGAGAGAGAGAGAGAGAGAGAGAGAGAGAGAGAGAGAGATGAAGCAACTATGCTGAATATACTGAAGTGATACGGTCCCAAGCAAGAGACATGAAGAGTCTCATAAGTGAGGGAGCAAAAAGAAAGACTAGACTATTAGAAAAGTGGGAAGCCAGCCCACCTATTTATAGGTAAGAGGGGTTGGCCGACTGGACAGTGAACCTAGCTGATTGGACATGGGTCTGCTGGCCGACTGGGAAAAAGGTACCCGACCTAGGAAAAATTCCAGAAAAATGTACAAAAATAGGGTGGCCAGCCCCCAACCAAGGGCCATGAAAAGGGACCAAAAAAGGGACTCCAATGATGAGTAGAATTTGGGATCAATGTGCTAACACCCCCTCTCAGCACCAGACGTTGAACATACTCTGAGAAGCCGAAGATGAGGAGCCAAGGAAGCCTAGAAACTGGCTTGGTGAACAAATCTGCCACATTCTCTGCTGAAGGAAAATACTCCAAATGCAAATCTCTAGCAAGAACCCATTCATGAACATAGTCATAATGTATCTCAATGTGTTTCGTATGAGCATGAAACACAAGTTTCTTGGCGATGGCGATTCAACTCTGATTGTCACACCAAAGAAGAGTAGATCCAGTAGGAGGACAACCAAGCTCCTTCAATAATCTCCGCAACCAAATTGTCTCACATGCAACATAACAAAATGCACGATATTCTGTCTCTGTAGACGAAAGCGCCACAGTAGGCTAGGCTGCTCTGCTCCATGAAATGGCTCCAGACCCAAGTGAAAAAACACAACTGGTGGTCGAACGCCGAGTATTTGGATCTCCAGCTCAATTTGAGTCAGACCATCCAAGAAGAGTGCATCCTTGTGTTAGCAGTCATCTCCTGTCTGTACACTATGTCAGGGCCTCTGTTGTGGGTGTGCCCGCCCAGTTTCGGTGTGTCTGCATTTTTCCTCAGTTCCCTGTATTTTTTCCAATTTTTTGCTACATGTGGAAGGTTGTCTGCTACCTGTCGGCTGTTCCATTTGTTGGCCGACTGAAGGTTGCATCCTTGACCTGTTGCTCTGCCCTGGCCGACTGCTGATTTGATGGCCGATGGCCATATGTTGGCCGAATGGCCAGGATCAGGTCGTGGGGTTGCTGTCGGCTGTTATAGTGCTGGCCGATGAGTAGCCTGGGGCCATTTAAAATGGCTCCTTGCCCCCCACACTTGTCATTGAGGACTCTGGGATTTCTTGGTGTATATATAGCAGAGTTACACTATCTTCTCTCTCTTGCATTTGTGTATTGCTCTCTCTACAGCAATACACATGCAAAGACTCCAGCCTTTGTGCACTTGGAGATGTTGGACACGGATGCTTCATCTTCTTGGAGCGAGGAGGTAGTTGGCTTCACCACAAAGGATACTCGGGAATGGATTCTTGATAGTGGTGCTTCTAGGCACATGACTCCTTCCCGTGACTTCAGGATCTGAAACAGCAGTCAGGTCGCATTTTCATTGGTGACAATTCCACCATACCGATACATAGTGAGGGCCGGATGGAGATCATTCCCGATGGCAGAGGGGGGAAGCATTCCTCTCGTGTTCTTTATGTCCCCGCACTTGGTTTTCATCTGTTGTCAGTGCATGAGGTGTGCAAGACTTGCTTTGGGCTTCTCAATGGTGGCCCGTATATCAAATGGATGTTAAATCTGCATTCCTTAATGGTGACCTGCAGAAGGAGGTGTATGCTGAGCAGCCTCGAGGCTTTGAGGTTCCAGGATCAAAGGGGATGGTCTACAGGTTGCGGAAGGCCTTGTATGGTCTTAAGGAAGCTCCCAGGGCTTGGAATCAGAAGATTGATTCCTTCTTTCTATGGACTGGATTTCAGAGATCGGTTGCAAATCCCAGCGTATATCTCTTTCGGGAATGCGGCATGGTCACGTTGATCATCCTTTATGTGGATGACCTCATTCTCACTGGCGGTCATATGGAGCACATTGCTGTGACGAAGGGTGCCTTGTCAAAGGAGTTTGAGATGACTGATTTAGGCTTACTCCACTTCTTCTTGGGATTGGAGATCTAGCAGACCCAGAGGGGGTTTTTGTCTCTCAGCAACGGTATGTTCATGAGTTGCTTGAGGCCTTTGGGATGGAGAACTGCAAGCCTATCACGTCGCTGATGGACCCGAACACGAAGCTTATAGTGAATGATCCTTGTGAGCCAGTTGATGCCTCTCTGTACCGGAAGTTGGTTGGTTCATTGATCTAGTTGTTGAACACCAGATTGGACTCAAGCTTTCCTGTGGGGCTATTGAGCTCATTCATGCAGATGTTGTTGAAGTCTCATTGGGATGCATGATTGCGGATCTTGCGGTATCTGCAGGGTACAAAGGATCTTGGACTCTTCTACACTGCTGGAGGTGACACAAAGGAACGAGTTCGACTCCAAGGCTGGAGTGACTCAGATTGGGGAGGGGATCCAGACACGAGGAGATCCACATCAGGCTATAGTTTTTCCATCGGCTCAGGTGTCACGATTGTGACTCTCTTAATCTCTCCTTAATTACTCTTTAATCCCTTATTAACTGAAAGGACACCTGTGAAGGGTCACACCCTTACACATGGGTCACTATCAAAGGACATGTCTATTCATTAAAAGACACACCCGTAAGTCCAAAGGACATAACCATTGATTCAAGAGCCACACCCCTTCCGAAGGATATGTGTCTCTTCACTTGTACCCTTTCGGCCTCTATTTAAGAAAGGCCCCTGTCTCAATACAAACAACTCAGTCTTTTTCTGCAGTATTTGTCTTATGTTCATTAATTAAGTCTTAATCATGTTAATAAAGCTATAAAAGCTTTACAGTGGTATCAAAGCAAACTTTTTCCGCCTTGTGACATGCCCAAATCCTAAAATCAGTCCTAACCCTAACCCTAAAATCAGCCTACCCAAACCCTAAAATTGGGTGTAGCAAGTGTTGAATGGAAGAGCAAGAGAGAATGCCCTATCAAATTCAGCCCCCAACTCCCAATTTTTCTTGATTAAGTTTGGGCCAGCTATATGCAGGACACTCTTGAATAAAGGAGATAAAAACAAAAAAAGCCTTCAATCAGGAGGCTTACCTCTTCAGGCGGCACCCCTTCATGAACAGGCACCCCTCCCAAGAGCAGTCGCACCCCTTCGTGGAAGTTTCCCTAGACAACTACCGTTGAGAAGCGCCGTTTGGTTGCTGATTAAAAAAAACATAAAAAATGGGGCAATTCTACATTATTAATTACCCAAGGGTTATGACCCTTAGGCTTTAATGCCACGTCCACAAATATATAAAAAAAACAAACCACAAACTCACCTTACGGGCCCCTACGAAACAGCGCCACCTGTCGGAGTAGTTTTGGCGTGCACCCACTGCCATCCTGCACAAGGTTCTACGCGCGCCAGCCTGCAGCCATCCCTCTCCTCCACGGATTCAGTACTTGTACCCCTCTTCATCGTTGGCATCCTTCTGTCTATGACCTGCGTTTGGACGAGCCACTTGTAGTTGGTGCTTTTTGTTGAATTGACGGCTACTATCCTTGGTGCTTCTTCTCAGGCAACAATATTTATTATGGCAACCTCCTTCAGGTGTGATTTTTCCATTTTCTTGGGCATAAAAATCCCACATAATATGGAGTATTAACATATCAGAAACTCGCCATTCATTCTTTTGCGGCTCCACTCATCCGGGGCCAATATCACTTTTTACGGGTTCAAGAGCACCTTAGATCACGTGGACACACATTACCCTCTTCTCTGATGGCTTATGGCAGAGGAAACCTATGATTTCAGTTATTTACAGGATACACCCTCCCAAGTCCATAGTGCCCTCTTCTACCCGTGTTTCTCCACCGGTCTTTGCCCCTGTTCCAGTGAGTGTGCTCCCCTTTTTTACAGCCCACTCATTACTGTATTCAGATAGCCACGCCGACTTCTCACCTCCGAGAATTTGACGTGTGGGTGATTTGTGTTCGTGCTTTTGCACAGGATCTGGATCATTACTGTTTTATACTCCGGCGTCATCCTTATCTGGGCGCTATCCTCCCCGAGTGTAGCATCATTTTTCATGAATATTGCACCTATTCTGAGGACGTTTATCCATCTCATTCACGGTGCGCCCCTCTACACCAGAATATACACCCTTGACACCAGTAGCTGGCCCTACCCATGTACCTTCTTCTCCAGTAGCAGACTCTCGTGCGAGCCCAGTCCCAAAGGATTGCCCTTACTATACTGGATGGTCTATAGCTTCACCAGTACGTAGCCTCTTCTCTCGGGATTTCCAGATGCCGCACCCTCCAGCGGATGGTTCTTACTAGAGCCCAGCGGCGTCATCAACAGCAAAAACCCCCAGAGCCTCCTCACCAAGCCTCTACATCAACATCTTCTCTCATGGCAGAACCTGTTGACATACCGGCCCCTCCGAAATGGGAGCCAGCTTTGCAGCAACTTCAGTAGCAGTTCCAACAGCAACTCCAGGAGTCTATGGCATCCTTGGCTTTGCAGATCCAGCAGCTCCACACGGATCGCCACTCTTACACGAGTTCCATACCAGCAGCAGATGTTAGAGCAACAGTACCAGCAGACGCAAACGTCATTCCTTTCGAGGTAGAAGGCGACGACCTTAAAACTCTTTATTGTCTTTTACAAGCTAGTAAAACAAAGAAATTGGAAATTAAACCCCCTGACTCTTATGGTGGTCAGCGCAATAAGCGCATCTTAGACCAATGGCTCTACAAACTGCGGTTATACTTTGAAACCACGACCCTTTCTGATTTCAAAAGGGTGATTTTTGCAGTATCCCTCCTCAAAGATGCTGCTTTATTGTGGTGGCAACGACGAAAGCACGCCGGAAAATTGGTTACAACGTGGGAAAAATTCGAGCGTGTCCTCCGTAAGCAGTTCATACGTGCCGATGCGGATTTCCAAGCCCGTACTCGCTTATGCCATTTGGACCAAACTGGTTCCTTGGCCTCTTATATCTCCCAATTCACCAACTTGATACTGGAGATTGACTCTTTGTCCCTAGCGGACGAACTTCATGCCTTCGTTGAAGGTCTTAACCCCACAATGCATGCCGATGTTCAGAAATATAACCCTGTCGATCTTGCCGATGCCATACAATACGCCGAGCGCGTTGCAGACATTAATTCTCGAAATTCGGCCTCTTCTAGTCGAGCTAATGCCTTTCAGAAAGCCAATGGATCTCGTATGAACCGAGATAGTGGGCAGAGAATCTTCTGGCACTTCTACCTCCCGGCCTAATCCCCAATGGAATAATTCTCAACACCCTCGCCGATCAGAAGGATTGTCCTCTTTTCGGTCCCGACGTTCTCAATCCTGCCAACCACGCAGTTCGGATCGTGGACGGGACCAAGGACGTGACTGTCATGTGCATCATAGATGCCATGGACATTTTCAGGGCTAAAACCAGAATAGGCAGCTAGATAAAGAGGATTTGAACCAGGATGATGGAGCACAGAGTACCTTTGACAGTGTAGACTTGGAGTAGGAGAATTGGGATCATGGAGGGGTGATGCAGTCGGCTGGTTCCAGAAGGCTGTCGGCTGACTCCAGTGGGAGAAGGGGCTGAAGCGCATTATCAAGGCGGCTGACCAACAAGGACTTGCGTTTTTGTGTTTATGGCAAGGCTGCTGGGTGTCGGCCAGTTCCCCATGGATTCCAAGGGCTATAAATAGGCCCACTTGCTCATTGTTCTAGGTATTCACTCCCTCTAGGGGTTTGAGTCATTAGGGGTCCCATAGGGGACTGTTTTGGTGTATTCCACCTTTTCAAGAAGGCAGCCTAGGGCTGCAGACAAGTACCTTTTTGTACCATATCAATATACTGAATTTCCAGCACTTCTCACTCTCTCTACTCTCTCTCTATATTTGCGTTTTGCATCAGATGGTTTCCAAGAGTGTTTAGGGCTGAAAGAAGACTCCCAGAGCTTCCGCGTGTTACATTGGTATCAGAGCATCAGGCTCAGCAAAGCTAAACACTGATTCAGTCCCATATGATGGTGTACAGGTCCAAGGTACAGGAAAGTACACGGATACGAAGCCCAAGGCAAGGAACACAGAAGCGGGAAGAGCTCCTAGGAGGTTTGTTGGTGGTGTTCCACAGTGCCAAAGGGGATCGGGCAACGGTCCCAAGGGAGGTTTATCCTCCAAGGTTGATGTGAGAGTGCCAGACTCATTTCTCAGGAAAGAAGACCAAGACGGTGTTCAGAGTCAGGGCAAGAATGGATTGTGGACTAGAGGAAAACAGATGCATAGATCTTCGTCAGAGACAGAGTGGTTTGGAGAACAGGCCGGGTTTTCAAAGAAAAAAGGGTTGCCAGGGATGGATAAAGACAGAGGGACTTCGAGAACAGATTGGGATGATGACAGTCATCCAAGAGCAGGTTGGAATCCCGTCATCAAGTTTAGCAGAGGGGGATGTCATGTGCATCATAGATGCCATGGACATTTTCAGGGCTAAAACCAGAATAGGCAGCCAGATAAAGAGGATTAGAACTAGGATGATGGAGCATAGAGTACCTTTGACAGTGTAGACTTGGAGCAGGAGAATTGGGATCATGGAGGGGTGATGCAGTCGGCTGGTTCCAGAAGGCTGTCGGTTGACTCCAGTGGGAGAAAGGACTGAAGGGCATTATCAAGGCGGCTGACCAACAAGGACTTGCGTTTTTGTGTTTATGGCAAGGCTGCTGGCCGACCAGCAGTCAGCCAATTCCCCATGGATTCCAAGGGCTATAAATAGGCCCACTTGCTCATTGTTCTAGATATTCACTCCCTCTAGGGGTTTGAGTCATTAGGGGTCCCATAGGGGACTGTTTTGGTGTATTCCACCTTTTCAAGAAGGCAGCCTAGGGTTGCAGACAAGTACCTTTTTGTACCATATCAATATACTGAATTTCCAGCACTTCTCACTCTCTCTACTCTCTCTCTATATCTGCGTTTTGCATCAGATGGTTTCCAAGAGTGTTTAGGGCTGAAAGAAGACTTCCTAGAGCTTCCGCGTGTTACAGTGACCAATCTCGCAATCCTCGTCCTTCCACTGTTCCTTCTGGACGGGATCAACAAAAGACAGGATTGTGCACAATTTGTAATGGACCTCATCGTTGGTTTGAGTGCCCCAAAAGACCAACCCATCGATAGAATTCTAATGTTGAACCCTCCACTTCCGAGGAGAAACCCCTAGTTGGTGACAAAGGAAAGCGTGCAGTTAATCACCATGCTATTGCACATGCTTCAGTGATCACCGCTACTGCCACAGCACAAGCTGCCTCTTCACCGTTGCCCCAACGGTCTACTCAGGTTTTGGTTCTTCAAGGTTCTATTTCCGGTCACCCTATTCAGGTGCTCATTGATAGTGGGTGTTCTCATAACTGAAAGAGTGCACAGAGTAGAAGCAGAGTGGCACTAGAATGTGCTGAACAGAGAGTGCAAGAGAGAGAGAGATATGGAGCAAACTATGCTGAATATACTGAACCAAAACAGTCCCAAGCAAGAGACACTGTTAGTCTCATAAGTGAGGGAGCAAAATATGTACAAGACTGAATGAGAAATGAGAGGCCAGCACCCACTATTTATAGTGGGAAAGTGCTGGCCGACTGGAGCTGTTGGACATGGCCGACTGTAAAAATGCTAGAATGGCTGGAAAAATCCCAGAAAAATAGTTAAAAAGGGGTGGCCAGTCCACAAGCAAGGGCCATACAAAAGGGGACCAAATGGACACCAGGAATGGGTAGAAACTGGGGATGAATGTGTTAACACCCCCTGTCAGCACCAGATGCTGAACAAACTCTGAGAAGTCGAAGAAGTCGTCCTCTGTCAAAGACAAGAAAGCAGCAGCAACAGGTACCAGGAAAGCTCCACAAGCAATCTCCACAGCAACTCAGTTATAATAGCAACAGAACAAGCTGTAAGGTACACTGCTCTTCTAGAAAAGAACAACCATGTAGGTTGCGTCGTGCTGATCCAAATATCGGTGCTAAACCCAAATATAAACACAATGTCACAAGAATTCCTAGAAGCGTGTAGCTCCGAGAAGATAATACCCTCAAAAGAAATAGAATCCATCTGCTCCAACTCTGTACCAAGAGTAGCCAAATGCTGTACAATAGCATCCTCCTCGAAGGTCGGCATCGCTAGATGTAAGAACTCAACTGCGCCCTCTGAAAACTGATGTCGGGACTCCAGAGGCCCAACCAAATCCCAATCCCAATCCTTCAATCCCTGGAAGTACCATTGTGCCCCAGGCACGGTCACGGACACACCTGACCACCATCCAAAATCCTCACAGAGTAAGGGAAGTAGGAATATTCACTGTAGTGGTAAGTGAAGTAGTAGTATCCTCCTCAATAGCATAACACAACGTAGAAGCAGGCTCCTCCTTAGAAGGCAAAGGGACCAGCAACACATCCTGGTCACTGGTTGACGAAGAAAGAATCGGAGACGAAGCAATAGGAGAAAAATCCCCCTCAGAAATTGTGAGCAAAGGTAGCCCACTGTCTTCCTCAAAAACATTACCAGAGATATCATCCTGGGCAAGGAGAAGTATGCACAGAAACTGAAGGCAGGGCAACAGAAGAAACAAACTCCTCAGATGCAATGAGCAAAACTAGCCCAATATCCTTCGCTGCAGGAACATCTCCAAAAGAAGTATCCACAAAATCACTGGCTGCACAACACCCAGAAGCAGAAAGCATCTGCCGATCACTGGCATCACCATACAGGTCACAAAGCAACTGCCACACATAGAAGGTAGAAGCATCATCAGGAGCATAGATGAAGTGTCGAAGAACCGAATCCTGACAATTCAGGAGGAGAAAGCCATAGATCTGTCCGTTAGTCTTCCTCCACCGACACACATCCTCCACAGAGGCAAGGTCCGGCAAGCACCGATTCTTGTACGAGAGAAACTCCATCAAACCATATTCCCTGAGAATAGAAGTAACCTGCAGCATCCATGACTGAAAGTTACCACCATCCAACTTGTCTGCCTCATTAAGGAAATAACAAGAGAGTGGTACGGGAGCCAAATCTGAAGTTGTCATCATTGATCCAATCAATAGGACCAACCCTCATAAGATAAAAAACTGTCCAAATCAGAAAACGCTGATATAGGGTCTTTCCTCCCACCAAAACGCAGCCCTAAGAGGCTGGACAACACCCGAGATTATGCTGTAAGAGGGTGCAAGAGGGAAAGGCAACAACAAGGACAGTAGCTTGGGCTCTCCTCAAGAAAAAAACGCACAAACTCTGAAGTAAAGGTGTCCTCCATAGGTACCAAGAGTGCCACCAAAGCCTGCAACACCACAAGCCCCCTCTGCAAAGGGAAAGGGCCACTGGAGAGGAAAACACAGCAGTGAACAAGTGCTGTCCTGTAGAAAACAGGCCGCCTGCAGTCCAATCTCCAAGTGGGCAATGAAACGCTGATCAACAAGAGCCAGATGGCTGAATTGGTGAAGCCAATCTGAAGGAAAAGCGACCAGCAGGGTGCTGTCCAGAAAACGCAGCAGCAAAAGCTATGAATCTAGAAGAAAACGCAGAGGAGTAGGTGCTGAAAACAGGGCTGAATCTGGGGCAGCAGAAAGGTTGCTAAACCGGGAGCGATGATACCATGAAAGAGTGCACAGAGCGGAAGCAGAGTGGCACTAGAATGTGCTGAACAGAGAGTGCAAGAGAGAGAGAGATATGGAGCAAACTATGCTGAATATGCTGAACCAAAACAGTCCCAAGCAAGAGACACTGTTAGTCTCATAAGTGAGGGAGCAAAATATGTACAAGACTGAATGAGAAATGAGAGGCCAGCACCCACTATTTATAGTGGGAAAGTGCTGGCCGACTGGAGCTCATAAACAGGCCGATTGGAGCTGTTGGACATGGCCGACTGTAAAAATGCCAGAATGGCTGGGAAAAATCCCAGAAAAATAGTTAAAAAGGGGTGGCCAGCCCACAAGCAAGGGCCATATAAAAGGGGACCAAATGGACACCAAAAATGGGCAGAAACTGGGGATGAATGTGTTAACAATAACTTTGTGGGAACCACCTTGACTTAGAGATTGAAGATTCGGACACTAAAGTGCTGTTATTTATGAAGTAGAGCTTGCTGATGGTTCCACATCCTTGTGTAACATCGTTGCCAAACACCTCTCCTTTCGAATTCAGCACTATCGTGATAAATTGGATTTCCAAGTCATGACTTTGGCACATTATGATATGATCCTTGGTCAAGAATGGTTGTATCAATATGATCCCCTGATTAGTTTCCGAAACCATTCCATACAATTTGCTCAAAATGATATGCTTGTGACACTCGAAGGCATCAGAGACCAACCTTCTACACCAACCCTTTCAGCTCTTCAAGTGAAACCATGGGTCCGCAAGAGTGGTTGTTCCTTAGCACTTTTAATGGTCTATTCAGCCAACGATCCTCCCGAGGACACAGATACAAAGGTGATGTACCTCAGGCAACCTTTCTTTGCTCCATACTTGGATCTTTTTCCTTAGGACTTCCTGTGGTTCTCCCCTCTCGACGACCAGTCGACCATGCTATTGATATCCTTCTTGGTAGTGCTCCACCTACTCGTGCTCCATATTGAGTTTCTTTTATGGAATCTCAGGAGATACAGCGACAACTTACTGAACTTTTGGAGAAAGGACATATTCGACCAAGCAAAAGCCCTTTTGGAGCTCTAGTACTTTGGGTGAAAAAGAAGGATAAGTCTATGCGTCTTTCATCGACTATCGTGCCCTTAATAAGTTGACTATCAAGAATAATTATCCTCTTCCGCGCATTGATGAATTGTTTGATCAATTGCTCCATGCAAAGGTCTTCTCCAAAATTGATCTTAAGTCTGGATATCATCTGATTCGCATTCGCGAAGGTGATGAATATAAGACAGCTTTTCGCACAAAATATGGTCATTACGAGTACCTGGTCATGCCATTCGGGTTAACCAATGCCCATGCAACATTTATGAGTCTGATGAATGATCTTTTTTGTCCTTTTTTGGACAAGTTTGTCATTATCTATCTTAATGACATCCTGGTGTTCAGTCGTAATATGGAAGAACACAAGGCACATCTTAAGATCGTTTTCCAGGTGCTTCGTGACAATGCTCTTTATATTAATTCAGGCAAAAGTGAATTCTTGAAGACATCCTTGGAGTACCTTGGACATGCTGTTTTAGCAGACGGTATTTCCGTGGATCCAAAGAAAATACAGGTTATTGTCAATTGGCCAACCCCCACAAACATCCATGATGTTCGTTCTTTCTTGGGACTTGCCAACTTCTATCACACAAAGGTTCATCGATTTTCCGAAATAGCTGCTCCTCTCACAGAACTTCTAAAGTCCGCTCGTGCATTCAAATGGATTGAAGCCGCAACACAAGCTTTTGAAAATTTAAAGACAGCTTTGACAACTCCTCCTGTCATGGCTATTCCTGACTCTACTCTCCCCTTTGATGTTTACACGGATGCTTCTGATATTGCCACTGGTGCTGTCTTGATGCAACAAGGACGTGCTATTGCGTTTGACAGTCATAAACACTCTGCAATTCAAGTAAGATACCCGGTATATGACAAGGAATTTTTGGCTATTGTTCATGCCTATCATGCATGGAAACATTATCTCCTTGGTGCGGATTCAATGGTGAAAACAGATCATCATTCTTTGAAATATATCTTCACGCAGCTAGTTATGAATGCTAGGTAAGCGCGTTGGGTCGAATTCTTAGCCAATTTTCATATGACAATTGAGTATGTTCCTGGTCTTACCAATGTGGTTGCGGCTGCCCTCAGTCGTATGCCGCCAGCTTCGGTCTTGGCTATTTCTACAGTTGAAATGGATATGCCTCAAAGTTTCAAGGACTATTATTCAAAGGATTGTGATTTTGGAAATGCATTTCGAATTATCAATTCTCAGAATGCAACTCCTTCCGACTTGAAGATTTATGGAGCATATACAATAGTGGATGGTTTATATATTATCAGGATCGTATTTGTATACCTCATGTATTTACTTATAATAATTCTTATCATTCAGCTATTGGAATGACACCTTTTCAAGCAGCTTATGGCCATACTCCCCTTGTTCCTGCCAACTTTGTTCTTCAACATAAAGTGGCTTTAGCATACCAACTCATTCAGGAAATGCAAGATATTCTATTACAGATTAAGGATAAGATGGTCAGCGTCCAAGAGCAATATCAGCGCACAACTAATAAGCGTCGTCTCGTCACATTGAATTTCAAGAAGGAGACTTGGTATTATTATATATTGCCCCTCATGGATACAAGACAATGAAATCAGTCTTCCCAAAGCTTCGCCCAAGATTTTATGGACCCTTTCGTATTATTAAGAAGACCTCATCTCTCAGTTATAAGTTGGAGTTACCGCCTTCTTGGGGTAGAATTCATCCAACTTTCCATATTTCTTGGCTCAAGAAGTTTGTGGACGGTGATTTTCCAGTTTTAGATATTTTGGATTATGTTCCAGAAATCAAAGATGAACACATACTCTTAATTCCAGAGACAATTCTTGATGTCAGACAGAAAGAAACACGACATAAGCTCATTACAGAATTTTTGGTTAAATGGAGAGATCTTGATGATTCCTACTCTACTTGGCAAAGTGATGAAGACTTACAGGAATATCCAGAACTTCTCCTGGAATTCTTTCAAAGACAATCATCTCTTCTTAGCCGGAGTTTTATTTTAAGTGGGAGGGAATGTCACGATTGTGACTAACTCTCTTAATCTCTCCTTATAATCCCTTATTAACTGAAAGGACACCTGTGAAGGATCACACCCTTACACATGGGTCACTATCAAAGGACATGTCTATTCATTAAAAGACACACCTCTAAGTCCAAAGGACATAACCATTGATTCAAGAGCAACACCCCTTCCCAAGGATGTCTCTTCACTTGTACTCTTTCGGCCTCTATTTAAGAAAGGTCCCTGTCTCAATGCAAACAACTCAGTCTTTTCTTGCAGTATTTGTCTTATGTTCATTAATTAAGTCTTAATCATGTTAATAAAGCTATAAAAGCTTTACATCAGGAGCGGTTTCATGGAGCAGCAAGAGGCAGCCAACTATTGCCTTGTCGTCGACAGAGGCAGAGTACCGGGCTGCTTGTGGTGCTACTTGCGAGGTTTTATGGCTGCGGAGGTTGCTTGGTGAGATTGGGTTTCCACAGAAGGAGCCCATGGTCATCCAGTGCGATAACTAGAGCTGCATCGCTATTGCTTGGAACTTGGTCTTCCATGCTCGGACCAAGCACATAGAGATACAATATCACTTTGTTCGTGAGAAGATCTTGGTTGGTGACATCTTGCTTCTTTATTGTTCAATGGAGGACAATGCGGCGGACCTCTTCACGAAGTCTCTACCTCAGGCTATGCTCCGGCGGCACTCCAGCTCACTGGGGTTGGTTCCACATCCAGGAGCTAAGAGGGGGTGTTAGCAGTCATCTCCTGTCTGTACACTATGTCACGGCCTCTGTTGTGGGTGTGCCCACCCAGTTTTGGTGTGTCCCCATTTTTCCTCACTTGTATTTTTTCCCATTTTTTGCTACGTGTGGGAGGTTGTCTGCTACCTGTCGGCTGTTCCATTTGTTGGTCGACTGAAGGTTGCATCCCCGACCTGTTGCTCTGCCCTGGCCGACTGTTGATTTGATGGCTGATTGCCATATGCTGGCTGACTGGGCTGGATCAGGTCGTGGGGCTACTGTCGGCTGTTTTAGTGCTTGCTGACTAGCAGCTTGGGGCCATATAAAATGGCCCCTTGCCCCCTACACTTGTCATTGAGCACTCTGGGATTTCTTGGTGTATATATAGCAGAGTTACACTATCTTCTCTCTCTTGCATCTGTGTATTGCTCTCTACAGCAGTTGTCTTTATTTCCGTTGTGCATTCTGACACCTTGGTCATAGAAGATGCCAAAGTCCAGAGTACCACGCAAGTACCGAAGAACTCTGAGAGCGCACTGCTAATGCTGCTGATGGGGTTTGGATGAGAAAGAACTCAATAAGCTGACTGCGCAACACACGTCCAATCGGGAGTAGGTCAACCAAACCAAACAACCGACGAGAATCCGATACTGTCCCTGATCAATCCCTGGAGAAGCATCAAGAAGAGAAAGCTTCTCACTATTATCCATAGGAGAAGATATTGGTTTGCATCCAGTCATGTGAAATCTGTCAAGTATCTCTCGTGTGTACTTCTGTTGAGAGAATTAAATGCCATTCGGGGTTTGCTGAATCTCAAAGCCAAGAAAATAATGCAGAAGGCCAAGATCTGTCATCTCAAACTCTGTCTCCAAAACATCCATGACTGAACGGATCCTCCCAGAATAAGAACCTGTAAAGATGAGGTCATCAACATAGACCACAATGATAACAATATAGAGGTTCGAATCTGCATGAGAACGGCATAGGCCGAGCTTCTGAAAGAACACACCAATCCGCTGGTACCAAGCTCGTAGAGCCTGCTTCAGACCATATAAAGCTTTCTTCAGCTGGTACACTTGATCCTGTTTGCCTGGAACAACAAATCCCGGCGGTTGATCAACATAAACCTCTTGTGTAAGCTCTCCATTAAGGAAAGCCGACTTGACGTCCATCTGGAATACGGGCCATCTATGATGTCCTGCAAGAGCAAGAACGGTGCGAATGGTAGTCATCCGGGCCGTCGCAGCGAAGGTCTCATCGAAGTCGACTCCAGGGCGCTGAGCATAACCCTTGGCAACCAACCTTGCCTTGTGCTTATCCAAGCTGCCATTAGCTCGGAACTTCGATTTGAAGATCCAGCGCACACCAATCACCTTACGCTGCAGTGGCCTAGGCACCAAAATCCCAGTGCCATTCCGTTCAATAGCATCCAGCTCTGCCTGCATAGCACGATGCCAAGGCTCATGTGAAAGAGCCTCGTCTCCATAGAAGTGGGATCTAATTGAGAATCGACAGCTGGAGGTGTAACAGAAGCAGAGGGAGGAGGAGGCGGAGAAGGAGGCGGGGGAAGAAGAAGCCCACCACCCCCCTCTGAAGATGTAGGCGTCTCGTCGAACACCACATCACGGTTCACAACAACTTTGCCGGTCATATAGATGATATGCCTTGGACACAGTGCTGTATCTGAGAAGAGTCACGCACTGAGACTTCGAGTCCAACTTGGAGCGATGTTCCTTAGGCACACCGAACAACCAAATACCCGGAAATGAACAACAGAGGGCTTCTCACCATGGAAAGCCTCATATGGAGTTTTATCTGGAAGCGCAATAGTAGGAGACTTGTTCAGAATGTAGACAGCTGTAGAAGCCGCCTCAGCCTAGAAACGTCAAGGCAATGAAGAATGCTCAAGCATAGCATGGGCCATCTCCATAATGGTCCTATTCTTCCTCTCTGCAACTCCATTCGGTGATGGAGTATATGCTGTAGTAAGATGTCTCCGAATGCCATGAGCCTTGCAATATTGCTGAAACTCTTGGGATGTAAACTCATCCCCTTTGTCGGTCCTGTCGGTCCTGAGAGCCTTGATTGAGGAACCGATCTCTTTTTCCATCTCAACTCTCCAATCACAAAAGTGCTGAAAAGCCTCATCCTTGTACTCCAAAAAGAAGACCCAAGTATATCTGGAGAAGTCATCCACCATCACGAGCATGTACGCCGCCTTACTCAAAGATGCGGTACTCATAGGACCACATACGTCTGCCTAAACAAGAGCAAGTGATGTCTAAGATCTGTGTGTCGCCTCCTTCGGAAAGGCGGCTCGGTGTTGCTTCCCTTGTAAACAAGAGGAACAAACAGAAGATGTCCGCACCCTGAGCTGTAAGAGCACTCACTGACAAAAGGTTAAATGCCAAATCTGGAATGTACAGAATGTCAGAGAAGTACCTCTTGTCCTCTAAGGAGCGGAAGATGGGGATGGTGCCATGTCCATGCACTGGGCACGGAAGAAGAATCACCCAAAGTGATCTCGCTTGTTCTGGCCATGAAGTCCTCGAACCAATCTCGATGGGGTGTCATGTGAGCAGTAGCACCGCTATCCACAATCCATGACCGTGACTGAGAAGTCACAAGAGCAAGTACATGATGAGTACCTGCTAATAGAAGAATACCATGATCCTTCTTGGTCTGAGACACCGCTGTAGAGGAAGAGTTCTTTGCTTCTTCATCCCGCTTCTTCTTGTGACATTGGGGCGATTTATGACCCTTCTTGCCACAGTAATGACACTCAATGTCCTTGTTTTTAGAAGATATGCTTTTGTCTTTGTCTTTATCCTTGTTGTTATCCTTGGAGTTCTTGTCACAATCCGTTGTACACACATGAGAGAGAATAGAATCTCGACAATTCAACATCAGAAAAGAGAAAACACGACGATCATTTGCCTGCCAAATATCAATCTGTGCCTGAGTCGCACCATCGGAAGCAAGGGTGGGAGGGGTGGCATTGGGAGGTGTAATAAGCCAATCCCAGAGATCCACGCCACACAAGGCTGATTTCACCTTCACCTTCTACAAAGTGTAGTTGGAGCCATCCAACTTTGCAGACTCAGAGAACATATGAAGTGTAGTCGGGGCAGCCATCACAAAAGCTTGGGCTCAATCTCAAAAAAATGCGCGGTCTCGGAAGGAGTGTCCACCACAGGTACCAGAAGCCACCAATCCTCAACGTAGAACACCAAAAACTGCAAGAGCCACCTGTAGGGAAGAAAACGCATCAAGATAGATGCTGCAGCCGTGAAAAGGAGCAGCGGACAGGTGAAGAAAGGAATCTCAGAGATCAAACCAGTGAGGGAAGACCTGAATCTGCAGTGGAGAGGGAAGAAGCCAGCCGACCAGCAGCAGATTTGAGAAGAAACGCAGATGTTAAGGTGCTGAAAACTGAGGCAGATCTGGGGCAGAAAGTTAACGCTGACTGGGGCAGCAGATTAACGCTGAACCGGGAGCGATGATTCCATGAACGAGTGCACAGAAGCAAACAAGCACTAGAGTGTGCTGAGCAGAGAGTGCAAAAGAGAGAGAGATATGAAACAACTATGCTGAATATACTGAAGTGATACAATCCCAAGCAAGAGACATGAAGAGTCTCATAAGTGAGGGAACAAAAAGAAAGACTAGACTATGAGAAAAGTGGGAGGCCAGCCCACCTATTTATAGGTAAGAGGGGCTGGCCGACTGGACATGGGTTTGCTGGCCGACTGGGAAAAAGGTACCCGATCTGGGAAAAATCCCATAAAAATGTACAAAAATAGGGTGGCCAGCCCACAACCAAGGGCCATGAAAAGGGACCAAAAAAGGGACTACAATGATGAGCAGAATCTGGGGATGAATGTGCTAACAGTCCAGTAGCATAAAATGCTAATGCCTAAAACATAGTGGAAAAATCCCAAATAATATTTGCAAAATATGCCAATGTAGGGTCTCATAAAATGACCAGTACAAGCATGAAAAAAGGTGATGTAGACCCTCTGGAAATGATATATTCCAACACTCGTCTCACATGTCAGCATGAAACAAGCCTGGTTACTTGTGTAAAAGGCCTATAGTCTCACAAGGGCATTTTCTGGAGGAACCATCCAGACTTTGGAGAGGTCTAAGACTTGAAGTCACAAGTGCAAGGGTGGATGGAGCGTTGAACTCATTGCATCATTGGTGGGGTGGAGACATCTTCTTATGTATCCTGTTTTCCATAGATAAAAGTGGTGCTTTTGAGGCAGGTGTGAAGAGGAGGCTACGCACAGGACAACGCGCAAAAGCGGGTAGGCGGAGTCCGTGCACGAGAGGAGGAGCACACACAGACAGGGGCAAAGAGGGCACAAGGATGGGGTGTCGGGGAGGGCTTCACTTTTAGCCACGGGAGCTCAATCTCTTTCTCCCTCAAGCTTGCTCTGAGAGGTGGAAAATTTGTCTTGTTGGCAATTAAAAACTAAACCCAAACACCCGGCCCCCCACCCCTCTGTTAGCATTATTCATCTCCTGGTAGTGTGCCCAAGTTGTGTATCAGGGGTGCCCAGATTTATCCTGGGCAGCACCATATTTTTTCCTCATGTTTAGGCCCTTGGTTGTAGGGTTGGCCATCCATTTCTCACATATTTATTTTGTTCAGTCGTGAGTCTATTCTGGATAAAAAGGCCAGCTTACTTTGGGGCTATGTAAGGCTTGCCTCCTTCTCATTTGTTCTCATCTTGATAGGGGCTTCCAGGCCCAGGTCCTCCTTCAGGGGAGTTGCTCATCATGCCCTCACTTATAGGGACCACCCCTTGCACAGGGCTGATTGTATCTTTGCTTCTTCTTCATTATGCAAATTTGTTTTCTTTTTCTCTGTGCCTATGTCTCACACTTTCCGCTACACACTTTTGACATGGTATCAGAGCACCAGGTTGAAACTCTTCTACAGAAGGTGTTCTGGTGTTTTTTCTATGAGAGAAGGATTTCTCCGTTTTCTGGTACTGCTGGTTGTCGAGGAGGAGGGAGTGTTTTGGTCTTGTTTGGGGTGGCTGGAGGAGGTACAGGGCAGCCCCTTCTGGCTGCGTTTTCTGCAAGACCGGGGCGGCCAAAGTAGGTACTCTTCTGGCTGCGTTTTCTTCTAGAGGAGGAGGTGCTGGGCAGCATGGCTGCGTTTTTCTCTGGAGAAGGTGCTGTCGGCAGCCCCTAAAGCTAAGTGTTGGGACCTTGTGAAGAGGTGCAGGGCAGCCCCCTATGGCTGTGTTTTTCTGCAGATATGGGGCAGCGAGTATGGAAGATACACGTGCTGCGTTTTCTGCAGATCTGGGGCAGCCAGAGGAGGTGCTGAAGGTGCTGTGTTTTCCTCTTCCCTCTCTTCTTCTTGGTACATGTGCTGCCGGCTGGTTACAGCAGCATTTTTTGCATTATCTCATCTGCGTTTTTGGAGGTAGTGGAGGCAGGTGCTCTTTTCCAGGAATGGTGCCTTCCCACATGGCCTTGAGCCCTTGCTCGGCCAATCTTTGCTTTGTCAGAGTTTTCAGACTCATGGGTGCACACTTGGATTTTTTACATCCTCGAGGTGTGTGGAAGATAGTTAGTCCTTTCTCGACAGCAGAGGGGGTCTATGAGTTTGTGCTAGTTCAGCATAGTTTTGCTGGTGTACAGTTATTTCCTTTAGGTTCTCAGGGTGTTCACCTTGAGAGGGGGATGTGGTTACTTGGCAACGTGAGTCACTCCTATTCCCCAGGCAGATGGCCTTCTGGATTACAAGGTACAGGCACAGGAGTCTTCATCCCTAGGATGAGCATTGATTTGGGAGCTTGGTGTATAGGTTGATATCGGCATTCATGCAGAGGCAGGCTAAGTCACTTGGTGACGAGAGCTGTTGTCGAGGTTCACAGGTACTTGCTCAGTTGCAGGATGGGAACAGGATGCATGGCAGGTGTACAGGTTCATTGGGTACAGGTAGGTACCAGTGGAGCAGCAGTTGGGAGCAGATGATTGACATCAAATTGTGCTTTGGGATGATGAGTTGTGGATGTTTGGTTCCACATGGACACATGACTAGTTGGTTGGGAGCTTGCCAGCTGGGGGTGTCAGGGCAGCAGGTTTCCAGGACTTGGCATCCCACCGTAACAGTTGCTGATCCTTGTGAGCAGTATGATGCCTCCTTGACTTGGAAGCAGAATGGTTCATTGTCTTGGTTGATGCATACCAGATTGGACAGGAGCTTGCTGATGAGGCTGTTGAGCTCATGTTTGTAGAGGACTCTTTGGGAGGCAGGATTGCGTATCTTGTGGTTTCTGCAACATTTGAAGGATCTTGGACTCTTTTACACCGGAGGGGGATTGATGGACGGAGTCAGACTCCGAAGTTGGAGTGACTCAGTTTGGGGAGGAGAGCCAGACACGAGGACCTTGACATCAGGCCACAATTTTTTCCTTGGCTCAGGAGCGGTTTCATGGAGTAGTAAGAGGCAGCCAACTATTGCCTTGTCATCAACAGAGGCAGAGTACCGGGCTGCTTGTGGTGCTGCTTGCGAGGTGGTGAGGTTGCAGAGGTTACTTGGCGGGATTGGGTTTCCACTGGTGGAACTCGCGGTCATCAAGAGGCATTTTGTTCGTGAAAAGATTGTTGCTGAGATGACATCTTGCTAGAGTTCTGCTCGACGGAGGACAGTGCGGTGGACCTCTTCACGAAGTCTCTACCTCAGCCTATGCTCCGGCGGCACTCCAGCTCACTGGGGTTGGTTCCACATCTAGGAACTGAGAGGGGGTGTTAGCAGTCATCTCCTGTCTGTATATTTACACCAGGGCCTTTGTTGTGGGTGTGCCCGCCCGATTTAGGTGTTTTCTCATTTTTCCCCACTCTCCATATTTTTCCCTATTTTTCCTTGGTGTGGGAGGTTGTCTTGTGCCTGTCGGCTGTTCTAGATGCTGGCCGACTAGACTCTGCTGCCCCCAGGCTGTCCCCTGTATGCTGGCCGACAGGTGCTACTATTGGCCGACTGGAGGACAGCAGGTCGTGGGCTGATCTGATGGCTGTCGGCTGTTTTTCAGCAGGCTGACTGGCCATGTGGGGTCATATAAAATGGCTCCTTGCCCCCCCACACTTCATATTATTGTATCCGGGATTTCTCTTGTGTATATAGCAGAGTTATTCGCTTCTCTCTCTCTCTCTCTCTTCATTTCTGGGTTTTTCTGCTGTGCACTTGCTCTAGGTGTTTTCAGATCTTGTCTTCATCTCCGCTGCATATTCTGACAGAAGAATGGAGGGGGGCCCTAGTCATAGGCCACAAGCACCTTACTGCTGGTCGGCCTGGCATTGTGGCCCCAAAAGGGTCTTTTTGGCCTATTTGGCTCACTTCTAAGGGGCTTTCACACCCACAGCCTCTGGACGCCCTTTTGGGCTTTTTTCTTGGGCTGTTGCGGCTTGCCCAATCCTGGCTGAACCGGCCTTGCTTCTGTTTTGCCCAAATGCACATCTTGGCAGCATCACGCATTTCCAATTGTGACCAACAGTATCCAACAGTGATCAACAGTGTCCAAATGAGATGAAGAATGGGTCTAAGGGGGGCCTCGTCACCAGTCATATCATAAGTTGCAAACACCGCCTACTACTGGTTGGCCAGGCAGTTTGGCCTCAAAAAGGGTCTTTTTGGCCCCTTTGGCTCGCTTCTAAGGGGCCTTCACACCCACAGCCTCTGGACGCCCTCTTTTGGGTTTTTTGTCCTGGCTGAATTGGTCTTGCTCCTGTGTTGCCCAAATGAACACTTTGGCAGTTTCATGCATTTCCAACTGTGACCAAGAGTGTCCTGTGCCAGTGTCCAACAGTGACCATAAGTGTCCAAATGAGATGAAGAATGGGGGTAAGGGGGGGCTTAGTCATAGGCCACAATTTACAAAGCACCTAATGCTGGTTGGCCAGGCAGCGAGACTCAAAAAGGCTCTTTTTGGCCCCTTTGGCTTTGCTTCCAAGGGGCTTTCACACCAACAGCCTCTGGATACCTTTGTGGGCTTTTTGGTGGGGCTGTTGCCCCAGTCCTGGCTGAACTGGTTTTGCTCCTGTTTTATGCACACCTTGGCAGTGTTTTGCATTTCCAACTGTCTAACAGTGTCCAATGCCAGTTTTCTGTTTTTTGAGTCCCTTAGTCTGCTCATTCTCATATGCATGTTTTGCCTCCAGGCACTCATTAACCCGTCATAGGCATGCAGGTGCAGGTAAACTGTGCTTTGCAAACTCTTATTTGTCACAGTCATGAAAGGTCCCGGTCCGTCATAAATGAGGGTCCACAATGGTCTTTCCAACCCTACATGTATCTTGTACATGACCTCAGCTAGTCTTGGCACATGCATCTGAGGCTGATGGATGTGCCATCAGTCCTTGGGGGTTTGGCTGAGGCTGGCCTAGGGCTGCCTGTGGGCTGGACAAGTCCCACAAACCTACTTGGAGCCTGTACTTGGAGCCAGGAGTTCCAGGTTATCTGTCTGTTATTTGTGTCTTATCCTTGTTCCATCTGTCCATACATTGCTCCTATTGTTGCCTAAATTATACATTACCTGTGTGCATTATTCTTATGCCTTTTAGTTACTGTGGCCTCTGTCTTTGTATCTATTAGTGCTCACGAATAGCCTACACTGACCAACTCAAATAGCTCGTGCTTGGGTGGCTGATAGTTTAAATCAGCACCTTTTTCACAGAAACGGGCACCCCACTGGTGTGATGGCGGGCACATTCCACAGAAATTGGTTGCCTGGTGGCCCAGTGTGCTTTTAGATTGTTAAGAATGTCAACGTTTCTTGGAGCTGCTTGTTTTTTTTCGAATATTACATCCATAGTATTCCTTTCTAACAATAACCACTGTTGGCGTCAGGCTGTCTATTCATAATGGAGTCAGTGGATGGACTATCTGATGCAGACTATTTGGAGGCCCAACTTCTGGCAGATCCTGTTGCTCAGCCTGAGTACGAGGAAAGCGTTGGAGGTGGGAAGATCTTACACAGGGCAACATTTGCAGACTTAGAGAAGAACTTTTTGAACTATGAAACTGTACAATGGATTCTTATTTCACTGCTTCTGATCCTGGCTTGGGGAGTTGGTGTTATTCTGCTACTCTACACACCTATAAGGAGATATGTAATGCGCCAGGATTTTCGTTCGCGCAAACTGTACGTGACCTCGGATGCAATAGTTTACAAGGTTGGGTCAGCTGGACATGCTTATGCTAGCTTAGAAGCATATTTAGGCATATCTTTAAGTTGTAGTCATGCTAGACTCTGTTCAAAACAGGACCTGCATCTTGTGTTGATGTTTCATCTTTAAAATTGGAATCTGCATCATCTCTTCTATTTATATTCATGTTATGCTCTTAAATTAACCTTAATATGATGGATGTTGTGTGTGCGCACACATACACACATATGTGTGCACAAACACATATGTATGTATGTACATATTTATATGTATATGTATATACACACACATGTATGTATGTCATGTAAACACATACATGTACTTATGTAAATGTAATGCAAATATAAATATAAATATGAATAAATATAAACATAAACATAAATATAAATATAAATCTAAGTACAAATATAAATATAAATCTAAGTAAAAATATAAATATAAGTACATTTATAATATGAATACAAATTTAGATATAAATACAAATACAAATACAAATAACATAGACAGAAAAAGAAGATAAAAAGAAAATGAGCAGCTATAAATATAATATAAATCTACTTATGTATGCTTATATATATAAACAAATATATATGTATATGTATATGTATATACATAGATGCTCCATTGAGTGACAAAGGCTGTCTTAGTGCCGTCATGCGGGTGAATGGCCACCAATTTGTACCCAGTGAAGCCGTCCATAAAGCTATATAGAACAAGCCCTGCAACATCCTCTAGAACTCTATCCATGAATGGAAGAGGAAATCCATCTTTGATGGTGACTTTAGTGAGGGAGCAGAAACCCACACACATCTGAATCTTAGTGGTCTTCTTCTACCATCGAGGAGAGCCATGTTAACATTCATGGTGCCAAGAGTGGAGCATGTGCAAAGAGAGAGATGGAGGTTCAAGCAATGACGAGCTGGTGCATAGAGATAGAGAGATAGAGAGAGTAAGAGGGAGAGAGAGAGAGTTGTATTAACGTCTTCAAAAGGCCAAAATGACCTATGAGACCAAAAGGTTACATCATATCCATGAGGTACATAATCCTGGGTACAAAATAGTAATAAAGAAAGATAACAAAAATCTAGAACTTTAAAATCTGATCTAGGTACATGAGCAGAGAGCTCTCATATCACCCTAATACATCCCTCATGGGCCGCTGTGACATGTTGCTCAAGGTGGTAAAACTGAGCTGGCGCGAGAAGGTCCTGCGATGATGGGAGATGATGGCCCGATGATGAGAGAGAGAGAGAGAGAGAGAGAGATACGAAGGCAAACAAGAGAGAGATTGTACAACCCAAATGATGCTCATAACAATAGAACCACCCAAGTACATGCTTTTATAGGCATCAAGCCTTATCTTTTGACCAAAACCAAACAAGGGCTGTTCACCCCTGAAAGAGGGTGTTCACACAAACTTACTCCGAAATACCCAACAAACCCTCCTTCGTAGTGATGGAGTTTATGCCCGACAAACCTTCATTAGTCACAGTGATATGGACTCTAAACTGCAATCACGTGATACAAAAGAACATAGCGATGCCAACACCTGAACTGTGTCGAGATATAAGAGCGCATTGCCAGCCATTGTTTCCCTACAAACAGATTGTCTAATCCACACATGTGACACTACAAGTGTCCAAGCACACTGCAAAGACCATGTCCAGTGAATGCAACTTGTATGGCTGCCAAGTAGCCCACTGATGGCTGTAAACCTGCAAATGTATTGAAACAACAAGTGTAGGGATAGAGAGTACTGGTCAAATGGTGGAATCGAAGTTGTAGTAGACCAATTTTTCAGAAAGCCCCAATTTGCAAGTATTGCTGATGGTCCAAGTTCAGTGTAGGAAGTCAATTTTTTCAAAGCCACAAGAGAGACTATTTGTCGATGTCAAGGTGCCAACACAGGAGCGCTCACTGACAATGTGCAGAGGGTCAATGTTAAGACACACATGCAGATGCTCTAAAAAGTTCGGTCTGTAGTTGCATAGGAGGCCGAACTTTAGGGGTTTCCGGGTAAGGCTTGAAGGGGCTGAGCTCAGCCCTGCACCGCCCGATTTCTTGCTTCCTGTTGGGTATTCGGAATCTCATGTGTGTGAGAAAGCCCTTGTATGTGTGTGAACACTCACTTATGTGAGTAAAATTTAAGAGTGTGAACAGCCTCTTGTAGCCACTTATTTGTGTATGTGATAAGCAATGATGTCATGGGCACTTGCCATGTGTCATTGTCCTTGTGTGTTGTGTGTCAAAAGTTAAGGCTCTAAAGCCTAAAAAAGCATTGAGCACTGATGCCACCCAGAAATGGTGGCGACTGGCTTTGGGGCAGCGGTGACGGTAGACAGCAGGAGCGGCCTTGTGGGCGGCCGTAGACAGTAGCCCTGGCTCTGATACCACTTGTGGGTAGGTTAGGGTTAGCATAGCAACAACTTTGGAGGCTTAAACAGGAGGGCTGAAATTTTCCATCCTCAAGCTTGCCTTGTGAAGTGGCTTCCAACTCCTTTTTGAGGGCTGAGATTTCAGCCGCTTGATTTTAGCATGAAATGAAATGTTATATTAACGTCTTCAAAAGGCCAAAGTGACATGTGAGACCAAAGTTACAACCATGTGACATCTAATACACTGTCTGGAAAAGAAAAGAAAGAATTGAAGGTAAGTATCTAGCCCTACAATACATCAGTAGGGAGCATCCGGAAGCAGCAACTAGGGAGAGTGGGAAGCTAATGCTACTAGTCAAAATGGGGTACATGAGTACATGGATACATGAATACATGAATATGGGGGAGTACAAAAGTAGTGAGTACAACAGTATATGGCTGGAGTGGTAATCATCCTAGGAGCTCTAGCATGGGTCTCTGCCGGATGGCGTGGATATCTTCCATAGTGAGATGCCTAGTCGGACGAGCCCGATGCCTCGCAATGATGCTCTGAATCCTCCGGTGTAGGCACCGTCTCTGATGTGAGGATCCGCGAACCCTCGGGCATCTGGATCTGCCCAACTGGATAGCTCTCTCAACTAGAGTCCCACGGGGTGCCTGCTCTGCTGGGCTGTCGGCTGTGTGTCCTCTCGGGTAGTCCCTCTAAAGAAGTCAATAATCTGTCTCTGTGTGGACTCCCTGCCAGTCAGGCGTCTGCTCCTGATAATGGACTCTCTGAGCTTGCGGATCTCTGGGAGATAAAAACCCAAGCATCTCTGATCACAGTAGTCCATGACTCTAGCCAGTGGTCCAAATCCCTCTCTGAAAAGGCAATGGTAGCACCCTCGAATCTCATAATATGCTGTGCAGCGACAGATGTAGTGCTCCTCCGTCTCTGGCTCTATCCAGCAAATCTGACAAATCCTGTCCCCTGGAGGTATGCCTCTAAATCTGTCTGTCTCTATCTCTAACTGATGTGAAGAGGTGCGGATCTGCCCAATGGCGCACCTCAATCCATGAGACAGATGGGTATCCATGTAGCTCGGTCTAAGTATAAAGCCATCCTCAGTGGTGCGGAGAAGATGGTCTCTATAGAAAGCCATCTTCGTCCCCAACTCCTGTGAGGGCTCTAGCCATGTCCTCCTAGTGTCCAACTGAATGAGGTCTTGTCTGAGAGAGAGATTATATGTCTTCAAGAGACCCAAAGGGTCAATGAGACCAAAGGGTCAATGAGATTATATGTCTTCAAGAGACCCAAAGGGTCAATGAGACCAAAATGATGTGTACATAGTGTCCATGAAATCTCGACATGGATGAAATAAGAAAAAGCAACAATAAACTAAAATTGAAAACGGAAAGCTAAGATCTTAAGACTCTTAAGATTATACAAGATGAAAAATCTAGATCCTACTATGCCAGGTATAGGGTACAATAAGTGATGGGATATGGGAGAGCTGAATAAAAATAGTCAATCAACCTTGTATGTCAGATGAGGGCCCATCAAGGATGTCTAGCATGGGTGATACAAGAAGGCTAGAGATGTTGATAGTCTGTTGTTTGTGAGGATGAGGCTACTCGATGGCAGGCCAGGATCTCCTGAATGCGGGGCTGATGAGATGGGGGTGGTTGGGGTCCAATAGGACGAGGGCATCTAGCTCTCTGGAGTGTGCGTGCCGGATCTGATGCAACTTCCATGGGCTTGCTGTGAGGGGGCACTCTTGTATAGGCTCTTGTATCCATTGTGATGGGCTCTGGTGTCTCCCTGTCCATGCCTCTCGAGCCTAGCCAAAGCTGCATGCCCTCGTGCCATCCGTGTCTGTGCTGCTAGCCTCATTGTGAAGATCGGTCTTGAGAAAGTAATGCCTAGATATAGGTATGATGAGACTATCTCCACCATTCCCCCACCATATGTAAACCGATTTCTCTTTGCTACTGCCCTAGATATGTTGAAAATCACGACTTTGGTTTTTCCTTGGTTCACCTTGAGGTCATACTCCTCACAAAAAGCCCTCAAAGCATCCAAATGCCTATGCAGTCCCTCCTTTGAATCTGAAATTAGGACAATGTCATCCGCAAAGAGGAGGACGGGTACTAGTGTGTCAGCGAGTGTAGATCAAGCCCCTCCCAATCTGTCAATGAAGTTTTCAATCTCATCAACTTAGAGTCCAAAGAGAGTGGGTGATAGTGGGCATCCTTGTTTCACCCCAATAGTACGCCTGATCTCCTCGGACATACCTCCGGGTGCCCATACTCTCCCTATCACCAACTTATAGACACCGACTCATATGGTGTAAGTACTCCCTGTATCATATCCGTTGGGATCTCAAGCTCTTGGAGTTTGAAAAGACAAGCCCTCTGGACACTATCAAAAGCTTTACGGAAATTCACAAAGGAGCGGTACACTTGTCTTCCCTTACGCTTGGCTTCCTCAATAATGGCCCTCAAAGTAAAAATGTGATCTAAGGTGGAGAAGGACCTCCTGAACCTTGCCTATTCCTTGGCTCGTTGGCCATGTCTCTCTACATGATGGCTCTGTGGATGGGAAAGATTTTGTTGGTAGCCCTAGAGAGGGGTAGGCCTTCACATATGGCAGTGTTGAAAAGCTCAGCGAGGAAGGGTGCAAGGGTATCACATGCATGTATGATGTGTTCAGCTTGGAGTTCCTCATGGTCCTTGGCCTTCCCACTCTTAAGCTTATGTATGGCCCTTGTGACTTTGGCCACCATTGTCGTGATTGTGACTTAATCTCTCTAATTACTCTTAATCATTGAAAGGACACCAGTGAAAAAGGGTCACACCTTGTTATATGGGTCATCACCAAAGGACACGTCTATTCAAAGAGACATCTATTGATCAAAGGACACATCTCTACGTCCAAAGGACATAACTATTCATTCAAGAGTCGCACCCTTTCATCAAGGATGCGCCTCTTCATTTGTACCTATTCAAGCCCTATTTAACAAGGCCTTGTGTCTCAATGCAACACAAGACGGCTTTCCGCTCTAATGCATTTTATTTTTAGTGTTGTATCTTTAATCATGTCTTATAAATTACTACTAGGCTGAGAAGTCCTCACAGTGGTATCAGAGCAAACAATCTCCAACATATAGAATGCCCACAGCCAAACCCTAACCCTATAAATTAGAAAACCCTAACCCTAAAAATCAACCAGCCTTAATCCTCAAATTAGCCTTAGCAGTGTTTGTATGGAAGAGCGGGAGAGAATGTCCCATTCAATTTTGGCCCCTTTGCCCAATTTTGCCTAATTTTTAAATTCCCCCAAAATTATGTAAGAACTTCTACAAAAAAAACGATGGAATGCTGGATTGTTACCCAGCCCTTGTGGCCTCGTAGGAACCCTTCCTGGCACCCTCTCGACTCCTTTGAAAGCCTCTCTGAGTGTTGATGGCGTATTGGTGGGCTGAATCGTCATTTTTGAGGAGCCGTCACCCTTCGAAGTGATGAGCCACAACTTGCCCAGGAAGAGCCCATATCAGTCGGCAGCCCGGCATGCAAAACGGCTAGCACAAGCAAGAGAAAAAAAGAAAAGCGCCAGCCCGACCGGCCCCCTCTCCATGTGCAAACCAAAAAAAAAACAAAAAAACGGATCGGCCACCTTGCTTGCAACCAGTAATCACAAAAAGAAAAGTAAAAAGTTGCTTTTGTGCAATGCATGAATTAGCCGCCGCCTTCTGCAGTATGATAGCCGGTGGTCGTTTTTGTGCAGAATTATTAGCTGTGTTCGTTTTAGCATTTTGTGCTTGTAAACTCCCCACACATCAACATAATACAAGAGTTAACACAACAATGTGGCATTGCTTTATCTTAGAAACCTGCCACTTTGTAGTTTTTCGGGCACAACATATTTTGGGTGCCAACATTACCATGTATGGGTACAAAACCAGTCCCAGCATTACTTGGACCCACTTGTCCATTGCCCAGTAAATAGGTTCAGGCTTCATTTTCTAGCCCATACCTTCTTATGAATAATGCACCCTATGACTTGAGCTATCTTCAGGACACTCCTCCTAGAGCACCCTCCCGTGCTTCTGTACCTCTTCCTGTTTTCCCAACACTTTTCCACATTCAGATAACCTCACCCACTTCCTGTGACCGGGAACACGACGTGGGTATTCGGGGTTCGGATCTCGGAATAGGATTTACCCCATGGGTGGTCTTTAGCGGCTCCTCCCTTGATAGCCTCACCATGGCCATATCCCAGCATGGCCCAACCTCGCTCTCCCAGAGATGGTTCTTATTAGGGCACAATGGCGCCTTTGGGAACTCCAACAGCAGACCAACAATACCAACCTAATCACCATGGAAGAAGAACAAATTATGGAAGATGCACTGATTCTCTCCCCATGGCAACAGAACATGCAAACCAAAATGGAGGCTATGCAAGCATGTGTAATTACCTCAGTGACACAAGCACAGTTTACCTCTACAATTTCGGCCTCAGTGTCCACACATGTGTTGACACTTATTGGCTCAATTCTGGCTGCCCAATCAGTGTTTTGATCGGCAGCGGATGTTCTCACAACTTTGTTGTCATGACGATGGTTTAGTGTTTGAAATTACACCCCAGTCGCAGTCCCCACAGTTATGAGATAGAGTTGGTAGATGGGTCTAGATTCAAGTGCAACACCACGGCTCCTCAACTTTCCTTTCGCATTCACCAATATCATGATAAGATGGACTTTGAGGTTATGCCCCTATCTAGATACGACATGATCTTGGGTCAACAATGGTTATATCAGTACGACCTTCTCAATAGTTTTTGCAATCAAAATGGCATGGACATCAATCTCCAAGGCATTCGTGATTAATTCTCCACAACAACCTTATTTGCACTTCAAGCAAATCATTCCCCGTGAAGCATTAAAAGGCCAACACAACAAATGCATTTTAGATTAGTGGCTATACCAGCTTCATTTGTGTTTTGAGAACTTCAACCACTCTGACCAGAAGAAAGTGACTTTTGTTGTCTCCTTACTCAAAGATGGTGCCTTTTTGTGGTGGCAATGGTGGTTGACTGATCACGACTTCGGATAAGTTCGAGCGTGCCATCCGTTAGGCAATTTATATCTGGCAATGCAGATTTCCACACATGATCTCGTTTACACCAGTTGACCCAAACTGGATCATTTGGCCCCTTACATCTCACAGTTCACTAGTTTGACATCGGAGGTCTCTTCAATAACCCTTGAAGACAGGGTACATGCCTTTGTTGATGGTCTTAATCACAATCTTCGTGTGGATGTGTGAAGTATAACCCCACCGACCTTACCTCGGCAATGGCATATGTGGAATGCATAGCATACCTTACCAACACCTCCCGGGGACCTCATCATCTAAGATGTCCACTCTTTTCATCTCGATGTATCTGGCGGGATGTAACACACTAACAATGTACAAGCTTCACCTCTTGGGAAAGATGAGCCTGACCCACATGATTCTGGCTGCCTCATCCTTCTTCATCACTATGAGAGACAACTTGAATGGTACTCATAATGTAAGAATGAAGGGCCTAAGTACATGCTTTTATGGGCACCGATCCTTATCCTTTGATCCTAAATAATAAGGTGTTCATGCCTAGCGTGTTCACACCGCTAAGGACACTTGACTAGATGGCAGATTAACTCCGAAATACCCAACAAACCCCCCTTCGGAGTGATGGTGAAGTTGCATGCTTAATCTTCAATAGTCCTAAACTCCAACACAAGCAAAGACTAGACATGGACCCTGCAATTGGCTCAGTGGCTCATGAACATGGCTCAGAGGTTCATAAAGTATGGCTCACTGCAAAGGACTAAGAGGTCAAGCCTTGACCGGGGGACAAAGACAACCTACATCGACATACCACAACGCCCCTCCACAAAGCAAGGACAAAAAGGGAATGATGGAGAGGAGCCTTTTATAGAAACAAGGCGTTACAAAATCCAGAAGGATCCAAAATATATAACTCAGATTTTGGGGGACTACCTAGGTAGAGAACCCAACACTCAACATAAAATAGGAACTAAAAATTGAGTAAGATTCCCCCTCGATGCTAATGAAGATCCTTTTTTGGGCTCGTTTCGAGGCTATCGACGCTTGGGCCATCATTTTAGGCACATGGGCCAAGGCAGAGTACCTGGAAGTGGATGTGCTCTATGAAGATGTGAATGTCGATGCTGAACACATATGCCTTGAGAGTCTGAGACGGACATAAATGTAGAACTCTATGGACGAAGCATAGGATGCAGACCGTGTGGTACCATTAGGCTGATAGATATCATCCATGAGTCTTGCAATACTGACTAAAGCACCCATTGGTGCAGACTGTCTGCCCCTTGAGGGGAACAAAATACTGTAAAAGAGTTTGATCCATTGAAGATTCTCAGTAGAAGATCATCTTAAGGTGAACACACACTATGACGACAACTACGACGCAATTGGTTTGCGTTTGGATGATGCTTCAAATAAACACGATGGTTGATATTGGAGAAGGCCACCAGAGAACATAGGAAAGGAACACTTGTGGGGTACAAAACAAGAGGTACAGGCTGCAGTCCAGAAAACGCTGCACTTATATAAAGGCAGCAAGAAAAAATGCCACCTGAATTGTGCAGGTGCTGTAGAAGACAAGTTGCAGCCCAGCCAAAGGAAAGCAGCATGCTGTAGATGTGGTGCCAAGGACAGGCTGCCAAAGGGGTGCCTCAGCCAGGCTTGGCCGGAAACTGCAGAGGCGCAGGAAGGCAGATACACCATGGCGATGGCAGAGGAGGCAGGTGGAGCAGCCAAGAGTCGGTGGCTCGGACGGTGGTGTGCTCAAAGAGTGGTGGAGCAGCCAGGTAGCTTGCTTGGATCACGGCTGCGGTTGGCTTTGGATAGCGGCTCTACCAGGGGTGCGTTTTCCTGAGGCTGTGATGAGATGGGGCTGGAGATTAAAAAAACGGCTAGGTTATGGCCATGGCTCTGATACCATGAAGAAAATAGGAGTGCCCAGCTCTATGGAGGTTGGAACAGCTTCATGTTGAAGATGCGTGTGAGTAGGAGATGAGGCTTGAGGGGAAGAGGAGATGGACCTCAAGCCATGGTAATGAAGTACGAGAAAGAAAGAAAGATATATTAACGTGTGCGAAAGGCCAAAGTGGCCTATGAGACCAAAACATAGTACACAACTGATGGTGTCTCATCAAAAGGAAGATAAAAAGGACTAAAAAAGTCCTAAACAGCTATGAAAGGAAAATACTCCTACTGAGGTACAACAAAAGTGTATAATACCTACAACTAGCATAAGATCCGAGAGAGAGAGAGAGAGAGAGAGAGAGAGAGAGAGAGAGAGATGAAATGATATGTTAACATCCTCAAAAGGCCAAAATGACTTATGAGACCAAAAAGGTTACAACAATTGGTGGATCTGATACAATGTCTGTGTAAGAAAAGCTAAAACAACAACTAACTGAAACTGAAACAACAACTATGAGGAAAAGTAAGGTACTAGGAGCTATCCATTCTCCTAATGGATAGCATCTGAAAAGGAAAACTCCAGCAACAAAGGTAAGCATCATATACATCACTATCCAAAGATGTCTCTCATCGGTCGATGGCGCATATCCTCAATGTCCTCCATGATGAGTACTCTGACTAGACGTCTCCCATGCCGTGCTAGTATGGTCCTGATCCTCTGTTGTAGTCTCCGCCGGTGTCGAGATGGGCCTCTCATCTTGGGGCGCCTGGACCGCCCCAGCTCTATAGCCCGATCAATCAGTGTACCTCTGGTGCGGCTATACTCTGGGGCTAGCTGCAATGCCTGCTGTTGGCCTGACTGCTCAATCTCTGGTCGAGAAGTCTCTAATCTGCCTCTGTAGGTGTCTCTTCCTCTCTGATCCCCTCCCTCTCAAGAGACCCTCTCTATGTCTACGTAGCTCCAGCAAGTATAATCCGATCTTGGTATCTCACGACTCTCGAAAGTGGTCCGAAACCCTCTCTAAACAGGCAGTGAAAACGGCCTCGTATCTCATAATATACTGGACAGTGACATATGTAATGTAACTCTGTTTCTGGCTCCATCTAGCACAATTGACAAATCCTGGCGAGGCTGGAACTCCTCTGAATCTGCCAGTCTCAATCTCTAGCTGGTGTGAGGATGTGCGCATCTGACCAATAGCACACCGTACCCCATGAGAAAGATGAGTATTCATGTAGCTGGGTCTAATCACAAACCCATCCTCCGTGAGCTCGAGAAGATAATCTCTATAGAAAGCCATCTTCGTATAAAGCTCGTGTGTTGGTTGTGTCCATGTCCTCCTAGTGTCCAGCTGAGTCAAGTCCTGCCTGATAAGTCTGGAAATCTCTGCCCATGTGAGAGAGAGGGAGGGTGCATTCAGGGAGTACTGAAATGGAGGTAGCCTGTCCATACTAAAGCCATGCAGTTGGAACCAAGCTGTCATCTGTGCATACCAACATGATCCGTCTCCCTGTGATGCCAACTGTCGTGAAGACTCCAGGGCTAAGCGAGCATATTTGTCTCTAGGGAGAGCCCAAGTGCTATGTATAAAGGAGACTGATCGAGTGAGTGCCTCTACTACCAATGGGGGGGTAGCCATCTCTGCACGGATAATATCATGTGGTACGGAGGCCTTGGCCCTAATCATCCGGGAAATCATAGAAACCAAGGGCCTCTCCATACATCTCCATCCATCAGTGCTACCAGCTCGGCTGTGGTGATCCACTGAGGGTCCCCATATCTCCACTCCATACAGCATGGCTAAAGTGACCAAAGTGTCAAAGAGCCAAAGCTTTGTTCGAGGTTCCTGAAATTGAACCTGCGAACACATCCTCTCTAGTCTCCCCAATGCTGCATAAGCTCTGGTCAATCAGGTCTCTGCTGCTCTCCTCAAGGAAAATAGTGGGCCACTAAAAACCACACCAAGGTAAGTATATGCATCTATATACTCCATTGTCTCCTGACCATATGTAAAGGTGGGTACTGACCTCCTAACCCACTGTGCTGTGGTGTTAAACACCATCACCTTGGTTTTACCAAGGTTAACAGACAATCCACTGTCCTATGCAAACGTGTGCAATGCATCCAAATGACGCTGCATCCCCTCTGGAGAATCTAAGATCAACACAATATCACCAGCATACAATAATAGTGGAATCCATGCTAGCTGTGCTCCTTTGTCACCCTCCCGCTCTACATAGTCCGAAACCTCATCCACATACATCCCAAATAAGGTGGGAGAAAGGGGGCAGCCCTGTTTCACCCCAATAGTGGAGTGAACCATCTCAGATATACCTTGAGTAGTACGTACCTGCCCCACAACTGTCATGTATAAAGCCATGATTCCCCAAATCAGCTCTATGGGCACTCCCATCTCCTGTAGTCTCTGCGCATCAGTCTGGCTCTCGGTACTGTGTCAAAAGCTTTGCGGAAATCCACAAAGCAACAATAAATCCTCCCGCCATATGATTTGCCGCCCTCAATAATAGCTCTGAGTGTCAAGATATGGTCAAGAGTGGAGAAACCTCTCTTGAACCCTGCCTGCCCTGATGCACGTATGCCCTCTCTCTCTGCCCATCTACTCAACTCTTGCTCAAGAATAGATGCATATAATCTAGCCAATGTGTGACCAATCATGATGGTGGCACATAAGCGTCTGTATATCTTATCCGTGTACACGGTGTCAGTCTCCCTCGTAAAGGTATAACGAGTGTGTGTGGAGACCTGTCCCAATGGAGCTCTGCTGAATTGAAATGTGGGAGTGAAGGACAAGATAGCATGATCCACTGCTACTCCAACTAGCCTAGTGCCTACCATGAAATCCTGAAAAGAGGGAATGAGACCGGGTTGAGCCATAACATAGTCCACTGTACTAGCACCATGCCGATGTGGAAAGCTAGTGAAGCCGCCCGCTGTTGGGAATCTCTGTAGGCCATTCAGGATGGCCAATCCATGTGTAGTCCCCATGTCTATCAAATACCGCCCATACTCAGTGTGTTCCTCATCCTGTGAGAGTCTAGATAGGCCCATATCCCTAATATCAAGCTCCCTCAACATCTCCTTTGAGGTATCATAAAATATTGTTTGGTTATGGGTGGTCCTGGCATTGAAGTCCCCCAGGAGAATGATGTCACCATCCCTAGAGAACTCCCAAATGTCATCATTCAAAATAGAAAAGGGAGACTGTCCGCTAGGTGATGCATACACTGGTGTACTAGGATCAAAATAGCATATAGCAATGTAGAGATATCTACCCGTCTTTGCCCTCAGTCTAACCCACATGTACCTAGCGTGCTCATCTCGGCGGACTATATGTATCAGTGGCTGTAGCTCCTCTCTAAACAATACTGCCACTCCTCCTGAGCCCCGTCCTCTATGCTTTGAACGAGTCTCCTGTCTACAAGCTGTCTCCCATCGGTATCCACTAACATGTGGCATGCACTGTCCAGGAGCCTGATGCGTCTCACAGTAGAAGATGATGTCCCTCCCAGTGAAACTATCCTCAAAAGCCCCTACATCAAGACGTAGAGATCCATTACAATTCCAAGTAGCAACTTTGAGTGTAGTCCCATAGGTCTCGCACCGTCATGAAGAGCACCTCTCCATAATCACCACTCTACCATCTCTATAGAAGGCCACTTTCCCTTTCTCTCGGGCTGCCCTTATCTCGGGCATAACTTCTTTCATGAGGGCAAGTTGCGAGAGTGTGAGGTCATCTCCAAGAAATATTCCCGTCTTCTTGAGTGTAGGACGTCTCTTCAAGAAGTCCTTCGCTTCCATGGAGGGGAAACGAATGATAAGTGCTCTCTCCTTAGAAGATTTGCCACTACCTTCTCTCTTCTTTCCCACTCTCCATGCCTTTGTGTGTGTGGCTTCAATGCCCATCATAGAGAAGAGCTCCTTGGTTTCCCCTTCCGCATCATCACGGTCTTTTAGACGGGACACTCGTACATGTAAGGCCCGGGTCTTCCTCCTTTGCTCCTCGTCAAGGGTCATGTTGAGATGGTGGGAGTGGGGATGGGTGGCGATTCTTTACCTTTCCCTTTCTTGGCGACCTCAATACATTTCTCCGCCTCGTCCATCTTCTTTTGTGTCTCTGTGATCACCTCCACCCATGAAGATGTCTTCTCTTTATGTTGCTCCTCCTCCTCTCGAATGATCCTCGTTTGTTCCTTGATGGTATTCAGCTCTTCAATAAAGGAGGGCTGAAATTTTCCATCCTGAAGCTTGCCTTGTGAAGTGGCTTCCAACTCCTTTTGGAGGGCTGAGATTTCAGCCACTTGACTTTTAGCATGCAACTTGGCCTTCACTAGTTCCTCCTTTAAGGCTGAAATCTCAGCCTCTTGCCTCGATGTTCTCTCTTCGAGCTCTTGGATTTTGTCAAATCCCTTCTCGAGTTTGGAGAGGCGGTTTATGATTGTGGTAACGGAAGAGTCGACCATCTTCTTGTTTTCTTTGATAATTGTGCTGAGCTTGTCCTCCACCTTCACGAGCTCCTCTTTAACTCCGGTCTTGGCCATGACTTTTTGCAGTACTTCCCACAGCCGTAGAGAGAGAGAGAGAAAGAAAGCTGTATTAACGGCTACTAGAGGCCGAACTCGACCTATGAGACAAATCAATGTACAACTGTCAATGTCTTCTCTGGACCCAATGGACCTATGAGACCAAAGTGATACAATAATGTCCATGGCATGTTTCATCATGGAATGGAAGAAACAAAAACATAGCTATCTCACTGGGGTGATACAAAACTGTCCATGGAAACTCATCATGGAATACCAGTAACATAGAAACATGAGAGAGAGATTGCACAACTTGAATGGTACTCATAATGTAAGAATGAAGGACCCAAGTACATGCTTTTATGGGCACGGAGCCTTACCTTTTGACCCTAAATAAGAGGGTGTTCACACCTAGTGTGTTCACACCACTAAGGACACTTGACTAAGGCGACTCCAGACTAACTCCGAAATACCCAACATATACCTTCTTGGGGCACTAATGCTTTGATACCAATGTCACATACGTGGAAGCTTTGTGTGTCTTCTTTCACCCCTAAGTATGTTGAATAGGAACCTTTGATGCAAGACACCGACAAAGCTAAGGAGAAGAGAGAGAGAGAGAGCTGTATTTTCAATATATTATATGGTACAAAAGATGTCAAAAAGATTGTACAAAATCTGTGGCCTCTGGTCTTCCAAATGGTAACCTAAGACCACCCAAAAGACTGACGCTTGACCTGCCCCAAAGGGGGTGAGATGATCTACAAATGAAGCTATGCCTTGTCTTTTATAGGCTCTTGGAAGCCCTTCCAGCTGGCCGACTGCTGGTCGGCCAGCTTCATGGACAGATAAATACATATATGCTGCCGACCTGAAGTGAAACACCTCTTATGCCTATCCGACTCGATCCTGGTCCAAAATGAAGCCTTCTGGTGCCTGTCAGAGACTTGGTACTGCCCTAGACTACTGTTTATGTGCCGCCAACTTCAGCGATTAGCCTCCATGTCCATATGTGCACATGACAAGGTAGTACCGACTAGTTCTACATTACTATGCAAAGCCCGGTTTGGACACTAGGGTGAGGCCACATGTGGCTGGATGATTAAGAGACCGCTTAGGTAGGCTTAGCATCATGCCAAGTAGGGTGCATGTAAGTGCCAGATGATACACCAATATCAGACCGCACTAAGGGTACACCTTGTCCTTGGGTTGTGGGTTCGAACGAGTGCCCAAATGACCTTGGATGGGTCTGGATGCTGCATCGGCAGCTTTCACCTTATCTAAATTACCAGTTTTAAGATCTACCTTGTTTTGTGTGCCCTTCATTCACAGGGCATGCAATCCTTTGTCTTAGTGGTCTTCCAAATGGGCCTCTAAAGCTCCCTCGTAGGAGCAAATGGGTGGAAGGTAGTTGTGTATCATCGATTTGCAATTAGTAATATGAAATTATTCTCCATCTCTTCTTGATGATTTCTTGTTCTATGAAGGTTTTGCTATTTGTGTTAACACACAAGTTGCGTTTTCTTACACACATACATTTACATATATATGTGTATGTATATATGCATTTATGTATGTTGGCTAGGGTTTTCTGCAGACTAAGGTGGGTGAAGCCTCTTCATGTCAGCTATGTGTGTAGAGATAGAAAAGAGAGGGTGGTAGAGAGAGAGCAATGATAAAGACAGTATTGCACGACTCAAATGATGTTTATTGATGTGATATCAAACTCAAGCACAATGCTTTTATAGCCCTAGGATTACACCAACCCAAAGACTTATCTTTAATGCACACTTATTCACTGATAAAAGGTGGTTCACACACACATAGAAACTATCACTCATAGGGAGTGTTCACACGTACATAGACTCTGAATCCCAACACACACCCCTTCGGAGTCAAGGTGGTGTTTTAAGGATTGACCTTTATATCCATGTCCTTCCTGGGGATCCATCCACATGCATGCAAAAGGAATGTGCCATGGCATGATCGATGTGAGAAATCCTTCTTTACAAAATCGCCAAAATAAGCACATGTTCACACAAGCCAGGGAAGCTCAACTGGCACTCTGTTGTCCAAGACAATCGTGCATATCTTCGACCAACCATACGAGCGCATAATACCTGCCATGTTGGTTTCAAAACAACTCATAGACTAGATTCAGCCAATCCATGATACTGATAAATAATTCATAGTTTTGTAATCGCATATGCGACATATTCTAGCGTCCCATACTACTAGAATATTCCCCATATGAGATCCTTGTGTAGGCGACAGTTCTAGCATCCCATACTGCTAGGAGCCTCCAATACACAAGACCAAAACCATAAACTATTTATCAAAACCATAGGAAAACCTTTTCTAGAATCAGAATGTTTTCAATGAAAACGCCTTTCAGAAAAAGAAATTTTCTTGAAACACATCTCAAAATAGATATGAGAAACACTCTCCACTTGCATCAGCAAGGGAGTTTAACATGTATAAAATCTGAAATATTAGCAAAAGAAAAGCATTAAACATAAATACTTATCTTGATAAAAAGCGTGTCGCCAATATATTTATGTACAATCAAAATTTCTGGGACAACATCCCATAAATATCGAGGAGAAAACCAAAATTCACAACACCCAAAATAGTGTCTAAGTCTCCTCCGAAACTTCGTTCCTTTCATGGCAGGAACACTCGCTCCCAAAACAATCGGGCTTGGAACAACCCGCCGGTCCATTTTCCACCAGAGGAACTTGCATCTTCTGTTCGTTGTGCTCCTTCCGAGACATCTTCAGAGCCATTGCCTCCCTAAAAGAATGCCTGTCTCCACCTCGAACAATAGGTAGTTCCAGAATAGGAGCCATCTTTCTCTTTTTGGAAGAATACCTGGAAGCTTCCTCAGAAACCAAAGACTGATGAGGTTCAACCAACCCCAAATGCTTTACCTGATACTCGTCCCATGTATCAAGGACAATATCCCCTTCCTAAAGAAGATAGGGAAAAGCCAACTTCCTGGGATTCATTTCCAGCATTGATGCTAGGTCTAGGAAAACATCTGTAGCACTGGTCTCCATAACCCTTTTGCTTTCCATACCTGTCCTCACATGAGGATCTTCCTGGTACATCTTCAAATTTGCATCCTTTTCCTGAAGTTCTTGACGAAGCTGCCTCGTCAAAGAGTTATGATGGGCAAGCTGTGCATCCATGATCCGGATGTATTGTTCCACCATGTGCTCGAGAGTTCTAATCCTCTCCTTGTGTTCCTCGCAACTCTGGGTCTTGTCCATAGCCGTATGATCGTCTGCCTAGATAGAATAGGCAAGAGGCTACGCTCTGATACCAATGAAACCGGATGGGAACCCGGATCAATGGACAAACACTTCAGATGCCAAACAAAGATGTGAAAGCGTAGTGGAAATAACCATAAACAATGCTAAAAGGAACACAACATTGAGCCGGAACGGCGGGCCCCCCGTAGGAACTTCTTTATTCACATAGAAGCTTTTACAAGATACCAAGGTGCGGGTGTGAATAACACCAGATCTTTCCACAAAGTATCAACAGAAATCTTGTTCAAATAATCTATCCAATGCCAAGATGCAAACACCTCTAGAAGCTATCCAAAACTATCACAAAACAGTCCCCAAATCAGCTCATAAAGCATCCATAAATCAGCCCGGTTCGGAGCCAAGAGTTGTCCCGAATTCCGTGCCAAAACAATTCCAAAACTGAGCCTCGAAAAACTGTCCTGGATTCCTCCAAAAGAGTCCCAAATCTCGGCTCCAAGATCGACCAGATGTAAAAGAGATAAGAGATCTTCTGACACATGAACTATTGCTATATCCTGTACAACCAGCATAGGCAGGAGATGGGACTACTTCACGGCTGATGTACCTACTACACAGCTTGAGCAAGGAAAAGAGGGGAAGAGGCTTCAGTACACCTGTACCGCCTGCACACACAAGAGGGGGCAGAACTGTACGGCCAGCACAAAAGAAAGAAGAGGTTGCCCAATTGCTTGTATCAGTACGGCCGCCGGAGGGGAAACAAAGAAATATGCCACCTGTGTGCTCCCTGAATCCGCTGCCGAGTGAGAGAGAGAGAGAGAGAGAGAGTATATATCACCTGTGTGCTCCCTGAATCCGCTGCCGAGTGAGAGAGAGAGAGAGAGAGTATATATCAGCCCGATTGCTGATCCCCAAGAGGCGCATCCCTTCTCCCCCTTTTCATAGAGTCGATCCCCTCTAGTTTTATTATGTGCTTGCTTTTCCCTTAGCTAAAAGTGGCCTTCCCTCATAAAAATATCCAAATTTGTGCGTTATATAGACAATCACTGTTGGGGTAAAGGCACTATGCCCACCCTTATAGTGTGTACAAGCCCATAAGTTATAGTACATAGTACACTTAGTACTTTTAATGTACTAAGTGCACTATGTGTACTAGTGCAATATACATGTGTGATAGGGGAGTCACACACTCATTGCTATGAGTTGACTTATCCCCACAACTCTCTCTCTCTCTCTCTCCCCCTTCTCTCTGTGTATGTCTCCCACATGAACTCTAACCCTAATTAACTCTCCCATTCAACTGGTATCAGAGCCTTAAGCTTAACTCAGCAGTGGAGCAGTCGTACTGTTATGCTGAATTCTGATCTGAGCTGAATTCTGGTCGTGCTGAATTCTGATCTGAGGGTCGCCTTGCCTTTTTTGGTCGCCTTTCTCTGCCCAGCCAACAGGCGTGGGCTGCTCAGCTGCTGCCCAGCAGCTGGGCGTAGGCAGCCCAGCCAACGTGGGCTGCCCAGCCAGCCCCAACCAGTAGCGTGGGCTGCCTAGCAGCCACGAGGACTGCCCAGCCACTCAGGCGCAGCCAATCAAGCACAGCAACGAGCACCTGCAATCAGCAACTCCCGGCGCCCGTCAACAGCAAATTCAACCAGAACAGCAGCAGCCACGCTGCCCAACCAGGCAGCGCAGAGGGCTGCTTAGCCATTCGTACCTGCTGGCGCATCTTTGCCTGGCGGTAAAGTAAAGGATCAGGTTGCAGGAGAAAGGGTTGTCAGTAGGACTGGCTGAAATCCCTCTTTCGCCCTGTCTCTCACTGTGGGGTTGGCGATGGGCAAATGCTTCATTTTGTTGAAAAGCATGCCAAACTAGAAGGATTCAGGTCTTCTTTCCTCTTACAGCATCAGATTTCTGCAGCAGCACCTCATCAGAGCAAATTCGACGTCTCCCCTTTTCCTGCAAATCAGAAAATTACCTAAGGTACTTGTTTCAATTTTTTGGAATTTGCATGTCCAATTTGCAATTGAGCAGGTACAATCATCAATTGAGCAGGTCAGGTGCCGAATTGCTCAATTTTTGAGCAAAATTGACAAAATTGGGTAACATTGGTCACAATCAGGATCAATTTGCAGGAAATTGGATGTCAAAATTTGGGGCTTTTGATGTAATTGTGCAATTAAGCATTCATACATGCTGTATGATGTGAGAAATCGCACATTCGGGCAAAATTGCAGCAAATTGCGGTGCAAATCAAGGGGCTTTTGTGCCGATTGGATTGATTTGCATGCAGGCAATCACATTTGATGCTTTGGGCAATGTGTTGATTCCTGTCAAGCACTGAATGTGCCTGTAAATCAAGGGGCTTTCATGTATTGGATGTATATGTGGCCAGAGGGAAGCACCGTGAAGACTCTGGATGCCTTTATGTGCGTCAATGTACCATTTATGATCAGCAATTGATCTTAAATCAAGGGGCTTTTCAAGATCGTATGCTTGTTGAGCTTGGCAAAGCAGCAGGCAAGACTTTTATGCCTTGAATCCTCAAAAATCAGCTTGCAGTCAAGGGGCTTTTGCCCAATTTCCGTTCGGAACTGTTGTATGCAGTGTTCGGGACTGTAAAAGTCTGATTTTCACTCATTTGGACAGCCAGGAGAGCATTTATTGCTACTGTACCTGCTGGTACAGATTTGGTACAGCTTTGTACAAGTTTTGGCATGGCTGCACATTGATTTGAGTGGGCAAAAGGTTCATTTATAGCTGCTGTACTTGCCAGTACAGGTTTGGTACATCATTGGTGAGCACTTAGTACTACTGTACAGTACTTTGGAAGGGCAACAAAGCACATTTAAGGTGCTGTCCTAAATCTGCAAGCAACCAGATTTTGGTGATTTCATCACATAAAGTGGGAGAAAAGTTGCATTTGTGCTTCCGCAGTGGGAGATAAAGCTTGGGAGAATAACTGTGAGCACTTTGTGTGCTTTTGGTGCAGTGTTTGCACATTTTGCAGGGAGTCAGGCATTGACAGGTTGCATATTGCTATGGCAACCACAGGTGAGAGCTCTTCATTGCTTCACATCAAGAAGCTTGAAGGCTCACATAATTATGATATTTGGCAAACCCAGTGCTATAATGTGTTGCTCCAGAAGAAGCAGCACAAGCCCATCAAAGAAAGGGGTGTAAAGCCCGCTTCTCTTACTGCTGAAGAGTGGGAAGATATGGATGAGCTGGCAAGATCCACCATCATGTTGTCTGTGTCAGACACTTTACTTTTCAGCATTCGTGAAGAGAAGACAGCTTGGGGAATGTGGCAAAGATTGCAGGACTTGTATGCCGAGCAAAGTGCCTCAAGCAAAGTGTATTGGTTGAAGAAACTCATAGGTCTTCAGATGAAGGAAGGGGCGTCTATGGCAGCCCATCTAAATGAGTTTAATGGTATTGTCAGCCAAGTTATAAATCAAAAGTTGGCAATGGACGATGAGTGCAAAGCCACTTTTCTCTTATGCACTTTGCCAGAGAGTTGGGACACATTCAGGACAGCCACTAGCAATTCGAATGCTATGCTGTCATATGCAGATGTTGAGGGTGCTCTTCTTCAAGAAGAGATGAACATGAAAAACAACTCTGTTGGAAAGTCCAATGCAATGAATGCACGTGGGAGATCCCAGCAAAGGGGTAAAAGCCAAGAACGGGGAAGGAGCAAGTCCCGCTCCAAAAAGGACTTAGAATGCCATTATTGTGGCAAGAAGGGACACATCAAAAAGCAATGCTACAAATGGAAAAATGATCAAAAGGAAAAGGGAAAAGGCAAAGACAAAGACAAAGACAAAGATGAAGCCAAAGATGTAAAGCCAAAGGGCAAAAGTGGAGTCAAGATTGAAGAAATCAATGTGTCACATGGAGGTGACAGTGAGGATGAGGTCCTATTCACGTCTTCACTTGATGCCCATTCACTTCATCAAAAGAAAGATGCTCAGTTAGAGCTTGTGCATACAGATGTATGTGAGATGCCTCAGCTTTCTTTGGGAGGGGCAAAATATTTTGTGTCATTTATTGATGATGCCACGCGCAAGGTGTGGGTTTATCCTCTTCGTTTGAAGAGTGATACATTCTCAGTGTTTGAGAAGTTTGTTGCTCTTGTTGAGAATCAAACTGGCAAAACACTGAAGGCTTTGCGTTCCGACAATGGTGGAGAGTATATGTCCAAACAGTTTCAGGACTTTTGTGATGCTAAAGGCATCAAGAGGGAGCTCTCTACTCCTTATGATCCTCCACAAAACGGGACAGCAGAGAGGATGAACAGGACCATTCAGGAGAAGGTCCGTTCTATGTTGTCACATGCTGCATTACCTCATGGTTTTTGGGCTGAAGCTGTTATGACAGCCGTTCATCTTATAAACAGGTCACCTAACACGAGGCTTGGTGGGAAAGTGCCAGAAGAAGTATGGACAGGGAAGCCTCCGTCATACAAGCACTTGAGAGTGTTTGGTTGCGTTGCGTACGTGCACATACGCAGGGAAATGCGCACCAAACTTGATCCTAAGTCTCACAAATGCATATTCCTAGGATATGGTGACAGAGGTGAAATGGGGTATAGACTTTGGGATCCCGTGAATAGAAAGATTATACGCAGCAATGATGTCATTTTTGATGAAACATGCATGTATAAGGAGCCTGCAAGGCAACAGGAGCCTAGCAGAGTCATCTTTGATGATGATGGACATCATGGACAACAACCAAGGGCTGTAAATCAGCCATTACAGCAGCAAAACCAGCCCTTAAATGGTGCTGAAAATGGTCCAAATGGACAGCCAGACATGGCAGAAGATATCCCTATGGATATACCACAGTTAGAGGAGATACCGGGCATGATTTTTCAGCCTTATGGCATGGAACAGGAGCCACCAATAGGTGATATGCAGGCTGGACAGCAACCTGCAAATGATGGTCATTGGGTACGGAGGTCCACAAGACCCTCCAAGGCCCCTGATAGGTTTGTTCCAGGGGTTGACTACTTGATGCTTACTGATTGTGGGGAGCCCTCATGTTATAAGGAGGCTTTACAGAGGGCAGACAAGGCTCTTTGGGAGCGTGCCATGAAGTCAGAGATGGATTCTCTGCACAAAAATGGAACATGGAAGTTGGTGCATTTGCCTACAGGCAAGAAGGTTTTGCCATGCAAGTGGGTTTACAGGCTCAAAGTTGCACCAGATGCAAAGCCAAGATACAAAGCCAGGTTAGTGGCTAAGGGCTTCAAGCAGGAATATGGTGTGGACTTTGATGAGATCTTCTCTCCAGTGGTCAAAATGACCACACTTCGAGCTGTGTTAGCTTTGGTTGCACATGATGATCTGGACTTGATTCAGATGGATGTGAAGACTGCTTTTCTTCACGGTGATCTCCATGAGGAGATATATATGCAACAACCAGAGGGTTATGCAGTGAGTGGAAAGGAGAAGCTTGTATGCAAGCTGAAAAAGAGTCTTTATGGGCTCAAACAGGCACCAAGAGAATGGTATCATAAATTTGATACATTCATGAAATCCCAGAAATTCAGGAGAAGTGACATAGATCACTGCTTATACACCAAGAAAGCTTTGGATGGCAGTCTATTGATCCTCATCTTGTATGTTGATGATATGTTGATTGCCGGGAAATCTCGTAAAGAGATGGATGCCTTGAAGAAGAGGCTGCATCAAACCTTTGATATGAAGGATTTGGGTGATGCAAATCACATCTTGGGTATGCGGATACTTCGGGACAGAAATCAGCATGTGTTGTATTTGTCTCAGAAGGAATACATTGGCAAAGTTTTGCAGAGGTTCAATATGGACGGGGGGAAGAAGACCCATACTCCTTTGCCTCCATATGTGAAACTCAGTGCCATGGACAGCCCACAGTCAGATAGTGGCAGGGCTGATATGGCCAAGATTCCGTATGCTTGAGCTTGTGGCAGTCTCATGTATGCCATGGTTGCTACTAGGCCGGACATTGCATTTGCAATGGGAGTGGTTTCTAGATACATGGCCAACCCTGGCAAGAAGCATTGGGAAGCAGTGAAAGGTGTCATGAGATACCTGAAAGGCACACAGGATATGTGCATTTGCTTTGGCAAACAGGATGCATTAGTGCATGGTTACACGGATTCGGATTATGCCGACCGGAAGTCTACTACCGGTTATGTGTTTACATTCACAGGAGGTGCTGTGTCATGGATATCCACGATGCAGAAGTGCACTGCCTTATCTACTACAGAGGCCGAGTATATTGCAGCCACAGAGGCTTGCAAGGAGGCATTATGGCTATCTTGGTTAGTGGTTGATTTGGGTTATAGAGGGGATATTCCATTGTTGCATTGTGACAGTCAGAGTGCCATCCAATTGGCAAAGAACCCTGTCTTTCATGCAAAGATGAAGCATGTGGATGTGAAGTACCACTTCATCAGAGAGGTGATAGAGAACAAGCAAATTCAGCTTGTTAAGATTCATACGGATGACAACCCGGCTGATCTGTTGACAAAGAGTTTGCCTCCGGAGCGGTTTGCTCATTGCAGACACTTGATGGGCATTGGATCAGGCCAGTTTCAGCCTTGATATGGCCTTGTATATTATCATGTACATGCTGATTTTTTCTTTTCCTTCATTTAAGGGCACTTTGCCTTTAAGTGGGAGGTTGTTGGGGTAAAGGCACTATGCCCACCCTTATAGTGTGTACAAGCCCATAAGTTATAGTACATAGTACACTTAGTACTTTTAATGTACTAAGTGCATTATGTGTACTAGTGCAATATACATGTGTGATAGGGGAGTCACACACTCATTGCTATGAGTTGACTTATCCCCACAACTCTCTCTCTCTCTCTCCCTTCTCTCTGTGTATGTCTCCCACATGAACTCTAACCCTAATTAACTCTCCCATTCAAATCACTCTATAAATGACCCAACTTGCCATCTTTAGAGTCCAAATTATAAAAAATACCTCATAAAAGGTAGGCGCCTAGCTTTTATTGATTTTTTGAGCCATGCCCAAATACTAATATGTCCACCCCTTTGTTAATAGTGTATGAGAACACTAACTCATCACTTTAATGATGAAAATCCCATGCCATCTTTGTCCAGATGCCATCTTCCAGGCCAAAACCTTGCCAGGTAATGCTCCCGCTTTCTTTTGTGGAAAGATCTCTGTTCACACCTTGGTTCCACCTAGTGTATAAAACATTGGTCGAGACGGGTGAGGGACCAAATGGTGACATCCTGCATAGGAAGCATACAAATCTTGGTTTGCCATGTGGGAAAGTTCATTCGAGAGAACTTCTCAAATGCACCTATGTAGATCCATGATGTTGTGAATGCTAAACAAAGAGAGCCCCAAAGAAATTTGAAGGATGTAGCCCTTAAAATGTCAATGTAGGGTAGAGATTTTGGGAGAAACCCAATTTTTGACATGTTGTAGGCTTAAAGTAGGCATTTTTTGCCCTGATTTTGGAAACCCCCAAATTGGATATGTGCAAAAGCTTCAATTTTGATGCAAAAGGTAAAAAATCAAGAAAGCCCTTATCTTCTGTTGATGTATGACTGCTGATTTTGAAGAATTTTACCTTTTGATTTGTAGGTGTCGGGCTGCTTCGATGAAGTGGAGCCAATGATGCGCAGCTCGATGGTATAGCAGGGCGGCTCTTGTCCAGTGGCTGGTCGCAGAACTATGCATAGTGAAGAGCTTTAGTTGATGACGTCAAGATAGCAGGCACACATGCGGCGCACACCACATGTTGACGTGGGTGCTGACATGCGGCTATAGTGGCTCTGGTGCTGGTTGGGTGGAGCAAAACGGGCAGGGCCGACTGGGCGGCAGTAGTAGAATTGGAGACGGTGGTAGGTGGGCTGTAGTTGCAAGCACAGGATGAGGGTGCCCTTAGAAGGCGGGGCCGGGCACGGTGGTACCGGAGGCTGATACGCGCAAAGATGCGCACAACGATGATGTGGCGAGCTGGTTGATATGGCAGCACTTCTCACAAGCGGCAGTTAGTCGGTAGCAGGTGTGCAAAACGGCACTATCAGCAATACATGATGAAGGCGTCGTCACTAGGTGAGGGCGACGCAAGCTGGTTCAGTCGATTGCTAGCAAGTACACAAGGTGCACGGAGGCATGGATGGAGCAAAAGTTTAGGCGGCAATCAAAGGCGTCAACAGCACAAGCTTAGGAGAAGCAACAAGCAGTAGGCTCTAATACCACATGTTGGTTAGGGTTTGCTGCAGACTAAGGTGGGTGAAGCTTTTTCATGTCGACTGTGTGTGTAGAGAGAAAAAAGAGAGGGTGGTAGAGAGAGAGCAATGATAGAGACAATATTGCACGACATGAATGATGTTTATTGATGTGATATCAAACTCCACCAAGTACAGTGCTTTTATAGCCCTAGGGTTACACCAACCCCAAAGACTTATCTATATTGCACACTTATCCACTTATAAGAGGTGGTTTACACACACATACAAACTAACACTCATAGGGAGTGATCACACGTACATAGACTCCGAATCCCAACAATGTATACACATACATAATATGTGTACACACTTACATGGGAGATACAACCAAGGAGTAGTGATTTGGGACCCAATAACTTGATGCAGTTGTGGGTTTATTGTCTTGTGGATGACTACCATGAGGTTATAAATTGCACATTCTTATAAGGTGAATTTGGGCATGTTCTTGGATTCATCTAGGTATATCTTTATGTTGTATTAGCGGACATGCGAATTTCACATTGTGAAGTTTTCATCCAAGTTGCAGTGAGTTGATATTGTGTTAATTCTTTCTATCGTTAGTGGTACATATGCCCTATCAACTACCTTTTTGTTGTAATAATTCTTTCTATTTGTTATGATCCTTAGTGTTAGGCTTCATTATGGCTGAGTCTGCCCTGTATCTCCAGAGCTCTGACAGAAACTCAGTACAGAGACCTTTGTATGAATGTATGCTCTTATGTGTGTATGTGTGTGCGTGGGGTGTGTGTGTGTGGGAGCATATATTGATACCAAGCTCTACACCCACTATTGGGCACTGATGACGTTAGTGGGGATGTCGTAGTATCCGGTCCATATTATGCATGATGGAGTTGATGGTTTATTGTCTTGTGGATGACTACCATGAGGTTATAAATTGCACATTCTTATAAGATGAATTTGGGCATGTTCTTGGATTCATCTAGGTATATATATACACCCAATAACTTGAACTTTCTCTTGCATGCTATGACTTTGTTCATGCACACATTGGAGTTAGGAGAAGTGGGGAGACTCTCTTGGAGTCAATTATGGGAGTGCGTCATTCACAAATGCCGACCTTTACTTTCCAAAACATACAAATACATACAATACATATGTACGAGAGACCCCCTCACTGGAGTACCAGGAAGCTTACATATGATGATGGATGATTTATTACTGCTCTTTTCTAGAAATGAGTGATTTCCCTTGTGACTTGTCTACAAGGTAGCATTGTCACGTAGTTCGTAACTTTTAGAATGATGATTGATCATTTTAAAAGAGGGTACCAGGAAGCTTACATATGATGATGGATGATTTATTATTGCTCTTTTCTAGAAATGAGTAATTTCCCTCTGGACTTGTCTGCAAGGTAGCATTGTCACGTAGTTCATAACTTTTAAAATGATGATTGATCATTTTGGCAGGAGATGAGGCCAGTCTTTATTGTGATTTCCCTTGTGACTGGTACCCTCTACCAAGAGAGTACCGGGGAGCTTACATATGATGATGGATGATATAATATTGCTCTTTTCTAGAAATGAGTGATTTCCCTTGTGACTTGTCTGCAAGGTAGCATTGTCACGTAGTTCGTAACTTTTAAAATGATGATTGATCATTTTGGCAGGTGACGAAGCCAGTCTTTTTACCATGGCTGGGTGTATCCAAAATGGAGAAGTGCATCTTTTTACCTCTGATCACAGATATAGTTCTTGAACAAGGTAACAGATGAAGGATAGTTTCCTGTGAAACAAGTTTTTTTTCTCAGGGCGAATTCCGATGCCTTGATTCATGCACAGGTTGCTTGCAGTCCCTCTTTGGTTTGCATTCGATAAGGATCGAGACTCTTGGCCAAGGGAGACCATTAGCGGCTTACAATATTCATATATGTGGTGTGACTCATCCAAAACAATTCAGAAAGGTTGGTCATAAATCTGTGGGCTATTTGTTTTTGTTTGCTGGATACTCACTTGTGCTTGAAACTCAACCTTTGAGTTATCCTCAATATGCAGGCGGTGCTTAGCGCTGCTACAACAGCTAGGCATGATGGATCTTTGTCAACTTATAGCCCTAATCGAGAAGGCACAACGATTTTGGGCTTACCTAGACTCCAGTCTGAGGGTGGAATCCATCCACAATCATTCACGTTACCACGATCCCTGACAGAGACACCTAGGCAGGCAAGCTTTGAATTGCACTCTGTTGTGTGGTTGACTATACCTCTCTTGCTTCAATGCTCTTTTGCTGTCATATTTATGAGTAGAGAATTGGAGATTTTTTGGCATTGGTTTCCATGAGATCTTTGTGCATGTTGGACTTAGCAGCCGGCATTGGTTTCCACAAGGTCTTTGCACATCTCGGCCTTGGTGGCCTGTATTTTCTGATGGAGTTTGGAGTATTCTTCATCTTGAGTTTGGCATATTCTCCATCTTGAGTGCCTGTGGTATTCGTGGCATTCACTTGGTTGAGCTCCTGCAGAAGAGAGTCAAGGGAATCCACTGTTTTCTTCGTTAAGTCCTCCCTTACTGTGTCGAGCTCCCTATGGAGCCGAGCAAGGTCCTTTTCTTGTTGTAACAGGATTCATCACAAAGCCAGGAAACTATCCCGGATATATGTCCACATTGAGGGGGACTTCTCTGATTTATCAAATTGGGGGACTTGGGGGAAATTGAAGATACTTGGCGGAAATCATGGAGACTTGGCAGAAATTACCGGGGGGGGGGGGGGGGGGTTGGAAAAAATGGCAAAATTGGGGGAAATTAGCAGACCAAAGGGAAATTAAGGGGACTTAAAGGAAATTGGAGAATTGGGGGAAATTGGAAGGCCTTAGAGGGAAATCGGAAAACTTTGGGGAAATGGAAATTGGGGGGGAGGGGGATTGGCAGCACGACGCAACATATGGATTGCTAGAAGAATAAGGAACAATTTAAAAAAAAAAACCAAAACATAATAAAAAATGGAAAAATTTCCATGCGTGTACGGAATGCATTGTACAGATGGTATGATTCTGTATGAGTACGGAATGCAACTATGATGCAAAGTATGTAGAAAGGGCTGAAGTCTCCTGCTGATGGCCTTAGCCAAGATCTTATAGGCCGTCCCAAGAAGAGTGATGGGTCTCCACTACTGGATCTCCAATCTGTCACCACCCTCTTTAGGAATCAAGTGTATCAGACCCTCTGAGATCCTCTCTGGCATGGCACCTGTGATCATTATCTCATTGAAGGTAGCTCCAAGGCCGCCTTCCATGAGGTCCCAGTGACTAAGAAAGAAAGAGACAGGAAGCCCGTCTGCCTTCGGGCATTTGCCCTTGGGTAGCACCGCCTCCGCCTCCGCCAACTCCTCTGCTGTGAATGGAGTCAGTAAGAAGGACCTAAGACAGGGAGGAACCACCTCTTGCGTGTGTCGCCAGACCCTCTCTTGCACATCCATCGCCTGTGGGGATAATGGGGCACTTGTGAAAAGAGAGCAGAAGAAATCAATGGCAATGGCTCTCACATGGGGAGGGGTCTGACCTGAACCGTGTATGTTCCACGAGACTATCCGCATATCAATCTCTGTATGAGGTGGAACTACACAATCCGTCCTCGGCAAAGGCACGCCAAGTGGGCGCGGATCTTGTCCTCCATGTGATGCCACTCTTTCTGAGCGCGAGAGTATGCGTGATCTGGACTCCATCGATCACAATGGAGGCACCTGTAAGAGGGGGTGAGAGATACTGCAATAGAAGTATGCATGAACATAGAGTAGCACCTCCAGGCTGGAGGCCACCATCTCCCTATCCTGTTCTCTGTGGGCTGAGCCTCCAAGTTCCATCCTAGCCAATGGCCATGGATGAGTAAGTACGTCGGTGATGCGAAGATCGTGAAGATGATGAGATAGCTCAACTGCGTTACCCTGGATGGTGGCAGTCATTGACTCTGAGTCCCACTCCATCCCTGGGGCTGCACTCAAAGGGAATCGTGCCATTCTTTGGCGTAGAGGGTCTGGAGTGGTGGAAAACCACACATATCCGCAGCGGTGCTATTGTCTCCTCAAACATATCTGTCCCTTCCGCCGGAAGACAACGGAAGAAACTATAATCCACCGGCTTCCCTAAGATCCTGGGGCCCCGCTTGGGGACTTTGGTGGGAGAGCCCTTTCAACAGGCTCTGGAGAGGTGGAGGGAGGGGGGAGGGCGGGCTCTGATGCGGAGGACGGGGCTGAAGAATTTGCTGTGGGTAACAACGGGGGCGAGGGTTTGGGGGGGGGGGGGGGGGGGGGGGGGGGGAAGGGGGGGGAGGCAGAGAGGGGCGGGGGGCAGAGAGGCCGAAGAGGGGTGTTGCTAGGCAATGTCCATCGGAGAGGAAGATTGTTGGGAGAGGCTCACCGGGGCTCGGTGGGGTCTACCAGCCTCACTGGGTGCTGAGGGTCAGGGGAGGGCTGTCGACGGAGAATCGGATGCCAAAATGGAGGGGCCCGCTCAGTGAGTGGAGGGGCCCGTCGCCAATTGGTGGGTGCTGTGATAAATGCTCGTAACGGTTCTCTGACAGAACCGAATCCTCCTGTGCTCTGCTAGCCTAGCGTGCACGTCGATGGCGCTTAGCCTTGGTGGTCGGCTGACGGCCCGCCGAGCGCGGGCCAACCGTTCACCAGTCTTCGACCGCTGTGTCGTCCATGATCGGAGCCTGATGCTCCGTTACTTGAGAGCTTGCCTCTCTCTTTACTCCCTTTTGAGGATCTGAACGGGGTAGGGGGGGAACTGCTGGTGGCGGTCTCTTGGACTGACGTCGAGGGTAAGCTCTGGCTAGATGGCCCATCTGTCTGCAAATGAAGCATTGGCCTGGAAGCCCTGAGTACTCCACTTGCCAAAGGACGGGGTCTCCCTAGAGGCATGGGATAGATATAACCTGTGGCACTGAATCCGGCGAGGCAACACAGATGCGGAGAGATGGAATCCCGGCTGCCCGTGCAAGGGCTGAGGCAGTTCTGGGGGGGAAGTCCATCACTCTCCTGATGGCACCACCAATCATCGGGAGGAGAGGAAGGCTTTCCTTCCTAAGGCATGGGAAGCAAACTATGACTAGGAAGCCCGACACACCAGCCAGAGGGTGAGATGTAGGATCGAAGCCGTACTGCCACCATGCAAAGAAGGCTTGCATGCAAGGGGGTCAGCTGCATGACTCGGTCTGACGCCGTTGCAGGGATCTTTGCAGGTGCATCAATGAGGCTCGCCTGTAAAAGATCCCTGAGTTGTCCGTGCGCAGGGCAGCTACCAACAATCTTGCAAACCAAGGTGGAGGCCTCTAATGTTGGAACGATCGTGGTGCGGATCTGAAGGTCCACTTCGGAAAAGGATATGCAAGCAACGACTGCCTCAGTCGGGGATGACGAAGCTGCTGCCATGGAGTCCTTCTGAGGGTGAAGACTAGAAAAAGCCTAGACTTGCCAAATAGAGGAATGCCTCAAAGAATTGAGAATCAACTTGCATGGAAGAGGAGAAATAGAAGAAGAAGGGAAAAGGGAAAAACTGGGGGGGGGGGGGGGGGGGGGGGGGGGGGGGGGGGGCTAAAGGCGGGAGAGAGAAGTGAAGGAACTAGAGGGGGGGGTGGGGGAGGCAGAGAGTAGGGGGGGTGGCGGCAGCAAGGGCAAGGAGGAGGGGTGGGGTGGGCGGAGAGGAGTGGACACTCATTTTTAGAGAACCATTGGAGAGATATGTTTTATAGAGCGTAAGAATTTCTTAAACTTTATAGTTTTGCCTTTTCTCTAATTCCAAATAGATTGGAAGATATTATTGTCTTAAAGAGGCGAGTTGCCAGGCTTTGCCTTAGAAATTGCTATCAAGATTGATTATCTCGTCACTATAGACCGGATGAACTAATGTGTAAGTATAGTTATAAATTAGCTATAGTGACTAGATATGATCTTGCTGGTTAGAATGTGATACTTGATTATATCAAAAACAAAGATTCGTATATGACTTGAAATAATTAAAAGACTAAGAGAAGTTAAGGAGTGTTTGAATTAAAAAGCTTGTAATTCTTTCCTTTTTCATCATTTCGCATTGGGGGGGAGGGCGTTAAAGGCGGGAGAGAGAAGTGAAGGAACTAGAGGGGGGGGTGGGGGAGGCAGAGAGTAGGGGGGGTGGCGGCAGCAAGGGCAAGGAGGAGGGGTGGGGTGGGCGGAGAGGAGTGGACACTCATTTTTAGAGAACCATTGGAGAGATATGTTTTATAGAGCGTAAGAATTTCTTAAACTTTATAGTTTTGCCTTTTCTCTAATTCCAAATAGATTGGAAGATATTATTGTCTTAAAGAGGCGAGTTGCCAGGCTTTGCCTTAGAAATTGCTATCAAGATTGATTATCTCGTCACTATAGACCGGATGAACTAATGTGTAAGTATAGTTATAAATTAGCTATAGCGACTAGATATGATCTTGCTGGTTAGAATGTGATACTTGATTATATCAAAAACAAAGATTCGTATATGACTTGAAATAATTAAAAGACTAAGAGAAGTTAAGGAGTGTTTGAATTAAAAAGCTTGTAATTCTTTCCTTTTTCATCATTTCGCATCGTGTGTTCCATCACAATTCACTTTGAGCTCCCATTTCCTATTGTGCATAGTCTTCCCTAGTTCTTCTAGCCCTAATTGATAGCCATCGATTAAGGTGGGAGCTTTGACCATTTCTAGTTTTCTTTTCTTTTTTCCTTTTTTATTTTTATTTCTATGTTCAATCAATATCATGATTGTTAACAATAATGTGCATTAGTATCATCCAAATTTTGTGTTTATTCTAAAAATTTTGTTGCGGTATCATCACTTCCACACATTGCATCTTTTGATAAAGAAAAACATAAAAATGATAAAATCACAAAAACTTGCAGTTTCACAAAACTGCCACCAAATTGTAGTTTCAGGAAACAACAAAAATTTGCAACTTCATGCTTCCCTATAGTTTCACGGAACTTACAATTCTCATGAAACAACATCTCATGGGATTCCATCTCACAGAACTCCCTTTCACGTAACCACATCTCACGTGACACACTTTCACGAAACAACATCTCTCATGGGATTCCATCTCACGGAACTCCCTTTCATGTATGACTAGACCCTTCCCACCCAACTACACGTACATGTAAGGCACGTCCCCATCTCTTGGCTTTCTCTTCCAATGTAGCATTCATCACCTCTACTTTATTGACTGGTGTATCCTTGTGGTTTTTTTACTACTTCAATCCATGGGTTGACTTCCTCAATTTGTTTCTTTGTGGCATTGGTAATTTCAGCCCATGAATGCATTTCCTTCTCACCTGTAGCCACTTTTGCGTTACATGATTCCAAAGTGTTTTGCATTTCTGTGATGTCTTTTTCGCGGTCAGCCATACATGTCTTCAAAGTGCCTTCGTATGATGCAACTGTTGTGCCAATCTCTCGGAGCATGTCATCCTTCCATTTCTGCATCTCTTTTTTCATTTCCGTGTGCATCAAGGCTTGGGCTAATTCCATCTCAACCCATACTTGGGCTTGCATTTCTCCCTTCAATTGGACATATATCTCTTCCTTCAACATTTCGTATATCACTTTCCTTTGGGCATGCATTTGCTCGGTCCATCCCTTTTCAAGCTCCTATCGCATGGTGTTCATCTCTGTCCTTATGTGAAGCTGTAGCTCCTCATAAAGGGCCTCATCTCGTTGGGCCATCTTCGTATTCCTTCGTGAGCCAGGGGACATGATTCCTTCCCTCAGTCTTCTGCAGTAGGCATTTGGTGCCTTCGTGGGGGTGTGAAAGGTTGTCTCACCATCCTGTTCCCCCTCCAGGGGTTGAGACATGTTTTCCCCTACTAGTTGCTGCCTTGGGGGCCTGAGCAAGGGTCAGTGGGAAAAGGGAGCAGAACTGAGAACTGGTTGCGCACAGAGTACAGCAAGGGTCGGTGGGAAAAGGGAGCAGAACTGGGAACTGGCTGCGCATAGAGTACAACAAGGGTCGGTGGGAAAAGGGAGCAGAACTGAGAACTGGCTGCGCACAGAGTACAGCAGAGAGAGAGAGAGAGAGAGAAATGAAATGATATATTAATGTCTTCAAAAGGCCAAAATGACCTATGAGACCAAAAAGGTTACAACAATTGGTGGATCTGATACAATGTCTGTGTAAGAAAAGCTAAAACAACTAAACAACTAACTGAAACTGAAACAACAACTATGAGGAAAAGTACGGTACTAGGAGCTCCTAATGGATAACATGTGGGAAGGAAAACTCCAGCAACAAAGGTAAGCATCATATACATCACTATCCAAAGATGTCTCTCATCGGTCGATGGCGGATATCCTCAATGTCCTCCATGGTGAGTACTCTGACTGGACGTCTCCCATGCCGTGCTAGTATGGTCCTGATCCTCTGTTGTAGTCTCCGCCGGTGTCAAGATGGGCCTCTCATCTTGGGGCGCCTGGACCGCCCCAGCTCTATAGCCCGATCAATCAGTGTACCTCTGGTGCAGCTGTCACCAATTGGCCGACCATTTGGTCCATTCCTACTTTTTGCGTCTCGTTCACTTGAGGCCAGGCCGGTGTCTCATGTGAAGAGGCCAGTATTTTGCTGACATGGACGGGAGCCAGACTGGTGCCACCCGTGTGTTAGCAGGATGGTGTCGTATGGACGGGAGCCAGACCAGTGCCACCCGTGTATGACCTGGACTGTGTTCGATCCATGGGACTGTCACGCCATGGAAGAGCCAGTATTCGTGCCGTGTTTTACCTATGGGACTGTCACACCTTAGGGAAACTCGTGCCTGGAACTGTGTCTTACCTATGGGACTGTCACTCCATAGGAAGACCAGGATTTTATGTTTTTATGTCGTGCCAGTTTTGTGCCGACAGATATTTTGTACATGTTCCATGAACGGGAGATATGTCCATGTTACTTTTTGCACATGCACACATGATTTGTATGTTTGAAACTGTTTTCGCATGACATGTATTTGTGTGTTTGCCTGCTTGACGTGTTACTTACTGAGCGGGGACGCCTGCCAGTGAGTCGTGAAGTCTGCTCTGTATTCTGACGAGTTTCAGTGCATGTGAACAGGTGGTAAGTATATGGTACATGTTGTTTTAATATTTTATCTCTAACCCCTTTGTTTTATAAGGTGTAGTGTTCACATTCATTTAAATGTGGGCACCACTTTGGGCACCCACTTTGGGGCCAAGGTGGGGAGCCCCATTTAAGTGAGTGTGGGGGTGGGCAAGGGCACCTACCCAAACTCCCCCACCCTCATGCATGCGTGGGTATTATCAATAGTTAACTCCACCTTAATTTATTAAAAGAAATCTCTCCCTTCTAGCGTAGAAAACCATCGCTTCTCTTTGGCGTGGATTTTCACCAACCGGCGACTCTTCCCCTGTACGCTGGCGCATGTTCTCCCCAAGGCGGCTGCTGAATTTGCTGTGCTTAGGCGGCTACTGGTTGCAGCCGGCTGCCACCACCTGAAGGTTACCTGCCACTGTGCTACACACAGGCTGCGCATGTCTCTACTGGCGGCTGAATATATTGCTGGTGGCTGCGTTGAATTCTCCAGGGGGGTGCTTATGCTGCTGCTGCCTGCGCCAAACTGTCTACAGGCGGCTGTGTATGTCTATCTCTACAGGCGACTGCACCAAAGGCTGACGGCTGCCTTTCTACAGGCGGCTGTGTGTTTCTACTTCTAGCAAGGCTGCGCTGCCCACTACTCAGCACTGGTGTTATCTGCAGGCTGCACACGACTCCCTCCTTCCTCTCCAATAGGCGGCTGCTTACCCTGCACAACAGCTGCCACCTTTTGAGGGCTACGTTTCTCTTCCTACAGTCAGCCGGCTCTTTGCAACAAGGTGCTTCCTAGTGGTTGTTTTCTCTCATCCTCTCAGGCGGCTGTGGTCTTTCGAGGTGATGCTTGTCTTGGTGGTTCACCACGAGGCAACTGCTTCTTCATCAAGGGTGGTTTCATCTCCTTCATACTTCGAGTATGGGTTTTCTATCAACCATCTACAAGTAAGTGATTTTCAGATTTGAGTAAAGTATTATATGTTTAAATCTGGTAAAAGATTCGTCCCGCTCGGCCTACACCCGTTCGATGCCGGGTTGTCCAAGCTATATGGGCAAACCTCGGTCCAAAGGTGCTGAGATCGGGAGAGCCAGGCGTTAGTACGAGAGCGCCTGTCTGTGCGTGGTCTCGGAACACCAGTGTGGCGCTCTCCGCGGAGTCCAGTGAAAGCACAGGACCGTAGCGATTGGACCACAATAGTGGTCGTTCTGCTTCGAGTTTTCTTCATCGAAATCCGAGCCTACTTGTTTGGTACTGTTTTCATATGTACATGGACATTATCTGGTTCTCAGAACCCATGGAGCATTGTATTCTTTAAATACTCCCAATAAATATATCATATATTGAGGGGGGGGGTCGGCCCGTTCCGGCCCCAGTGCTGGTGTCCATCTTTCCATTTCTGTTCATTTACTTTTTCAAGTTGTTTTAAGTTGTCCATTTCATATTTGTGGTTTTAAAGTTGTGCTATTAAGCGTGTGGGTGTCCAACGGAGTCTTTCCCACTTGACGGGATCGGTTTCATTGGTATCAGAGCACGGTTGTTTCCCTCTTCCTAGTGGGGAAACGAACCTGTGTACTGGACATCCCGCTTTTAGCAAACTTTGAACACAATGGACAGCCAAGGCAACCCTTTGGAAGTACCAAATTCGAGGGGTCCATCTAGTGCTTCTCGTGGGTCTGATGCCCTGCGAGGTAGACACAAGCCCCTTGAAAGGGTTATGGATAGTGAATCCAAAGGTCAACTGTCTCCAGGAAAGACAGTAATGCTTGAACAAGACCCTGATGCTATGAAAGCTGAATGGAACATATGAGAAAAGTTTTGCAGGCTCAAGAGCAAGAATTGAAGTTTTTGCATGAAGATCCTCATCTGCAAAGTGCTATTGAAGCCAGGAAGGCTAATGCTATGGTTGATGTAACCTTTGAATCAATGGCTCGTGAAGTGGGCAAGAAACCAAGGGAGTTGGCACTTGCCTATCTCCTTCGCAAAGGTGATATCAAAGAGGGGGATGACGGGGAGCTGATTTTCAGAAATCCACCTCGTTTGAAGCATGGAGATCCCGCATCCCAGAGGCTGAAATCTTTTATGCAAAAGGAAGAGGTGACTGTCACCTCCCGACATGCATCCTCTCCCCAAGGCACTAAGCCTGACAGATTTATGTATGCCAGTGCTCATGGAGGGCACGAAAGTCACATGCATGCAAGATATGTATCTCATGGTGACAGGTTTGCTTCCAGAAAAATTTTGCCTTCTGAGTTGTCCCATGGAGAGACTATGCCATATGCAGGTAAGTCACATGCATCTGAGCTTCGAGTTCGTGGAGCACATGCCACCGTGCCCCATGAAGCTTCTATGACGGCCCATGGAGCCCATGCAGATAGGGCTACCCCGTTGGATAAGGGGAAAAGAAAAAGAGAGGACCATGAGCCTCATGCCAGGAAGCTCAAGGAGTTCAAAGCAAGTGATAAATCTGTCAAATTTGATGTCTTTCATGGTGAACATGATGCTTCTAAGGTGTTAGCGTTTGTCGCACAGTTCGACATTGCTTTTAGCGATGAGGACTTTACAGAAAAGTCGAAGGTGAAGAATTATTTGCCTATTGATGCCAAATGGGTAAATGAGGATTATTTTGCAGATTATCCGCAATTGTTGCAGGCATATCTTGAGGCTTTTAAGTTGAGGTCAACTCTTTAGAAGCCCGTTGGGATGTCACCAATTGGCCGACCATTTGGTCCATTCCTACTTTTTGCGTCTCGTTCACTTGAGGCCAGGCCGGTGTCTCATGTGAAGAGGCCAGTATTTTGCTGACATGGACGGGAGCCAGACTGGTGCCACCCGTGTGTTAGCAGGATGGTGTCGTATGGACGGGAGCCAGACCAGTGCCACCCGTGTATGACCTGGACTGTGTTCGATCCATGGGACTGTCACGCCATGGAAGAGCCAGTATTCATGCCGTGTTTTACCTATGGGACTGTCACACCTTAGGGAAACTCGTGCCTGGAACTGTGTCTTACCTATGGGACTGTCACTCCATAGGAAGACCAGGATTTTATGTTTTTATGTCGTGCCAGTTTTGTGCCGACAGATATTTTGTACATGTTCCATGAACGGGAGATATGTCCATGTTACTTTTTGCACATGCACACATGATTTGTATGTTTGAAACTGTTTTCGCATGACATGTATTTGTGTGTTTGCCTGCTTGACGTGTTACTTACTGAGCGGGGACGCCTGCCAGTGAGTCGTGAAGTCTGCTCTGTATTCTGACGAGTTTCAGTGCATGTGAACAGGTGGTAAGTATATGGTACATGTTGTTTTAATATTTTATCTCTAACCCCTTTGTTTTATAAGGTGTAGTGTTCACATTCATTTAAATGTGGGCACCACTTTGGGCACCCACTTTGGGGCCAAGGTGGGGAGCCCCATTTAAGTGAGTGTGGGGGTGGGCAAGGGCACCTACCCAAACTCCCCCACCCTCATGCATGCGTGGGTATTATCAATAGTTAACTCCACCTTAATTTATTAAAAGAAATCTCTCCCTTCTAGCGTAGAAAACCATCGCTTCTCTTTGGCGTGGATTTTCACCAACCGGCGACTCTTCCCCTGTACGCTGGCGCATGTTCTCCCCAAGGCGGCTGCTGAATTTGCTGTGCTTAGGCGGCTACTGGTTGCAGCCGGCTGCCACCACCTGAAGGTTACCTGCCACTGTGCTACACACAGGCTGCGCATGTCTCTACTGGCGGCTGAATATATTGCTGGTGGCTGCGTTGAATTCTCCAGGGGGGTGCTTATGCTGCTGCTGCCTGCGCCAAACTGTCTACAGGCGGCTGTGTATGTCTATCTCTACAGGCGACTGCACCAAAGGCTGACGGCTGCCTTTCTACAGGCGGCTGTGTGTTTCTACTTCTAGCAAGGCTGCGCTGCCCACTACTCAGCACTGGTGTTATCTGCAGGCTGCACACGACTCCCTCCTTCCTCTCCAATAGGCGGCTGCTTACCCTGCACAACAGCTGCCACCTTTTGAGGGCTACGTTTCTCTTCCTACAGTCAGCCGGCTCTTTGCAACAAGGTGCTTCCTAGTGGTTGTTTTCTCTCATCCTCTCAGGCGGCTGTGGTCTTTCGAGGTGATGCTTGTCTTGGTGGTTCACCACGAGGCAACTGCTTCTTCATCAAGGGTGGTTTCATCTCCTTCATACTTCGAGTATGGGTTTTCTATCAACCATCTACAAGTAAGTGATTTTCAGATTTGAGTAAAGTATTATATGTTTAAATCTGGTAAAAGATTCGTCCCGCTCGGCCTACACCCGTTCGATGCCGGGTTGTCCAAGCTATATGGGCGAACCTCGGTCCAAAGGTGCTGAGATCGGGAGAGCCAGGCGTTAGTACGAGAGCGCCTGTCTGTGCGTGGTCTCGGAACACCAGTGTGGCGCTCTCCGCGGAGTCCAGTGAAAGCACAGGACCGTAGCGATTGGACCACAATAGTGGTCGTTCTGCTTCGAGTTTTCTTCATCGAAATCCGAGCCTACTTGTTTGGTACTGTTTTCATATGTACATGGACATTATCTGGTTCTCAGAACCCATGGAGCATTGTATTCTTTAAATACTCCCAATAAATATATCATATATTGAGGGGGGGGGTCGGCCCGTTCCGGCCCCAGTGCTGGTGTCCATCTTTCCATTTCTGTTCATTTACTTTTTCAAGTTGTTTTAAGTTGTCCATTTCATATTTGTGGTTTTAAAGTTGTGCTATTAAGCGTGTGGGTGTCCAACGGAGTCTTTCCCACTTGACGGGATCGGTTTCAGCAGCTATACTATGGGGCTAGCTGCAATGCCTGCTGGCTTGACTACTCAATCTCTGGTCGAGAGAACAAAGCTCAACAGAGAGTGAGTGTACGACCTAGTGATGTGACGGATTGATGTATTAAAAACTTCACAAAGTACAATGTTTTTGTAGGCTTGGGAGTAGCCTCATCTTTTGACACATACACAGGACACATGTTACACACATAGGATACACACACATGAATGACATGTGGCACTCTTATCGTATGCACATATAAGGAGGTGTTCACACACATACATATGAATAAGGAGGTTACACACATAGGATGGATAGATGTGAAGCTCCGAAATACCCAATAAACCCCCCTTTGGGAGCGACGGATGTGAGACCCCACACGCAAAGGAAGTAACTGTCTTGTAACTTGATCAAACGTTGCAAGGAGCGATCTAGCAATGCGGACCTAGCCATGCGCACCTCTTGTGCCATGCTAATCCTCCAATCGGCCATTCCGGGCGTGGACAATGAGCCCCCCCAAGACTACCAGAATGTTGTGTCCAGGATGTAGGCACGAACCGAGTCCCCAGCCTCACAATTCCAATCCAGGCTCCAGCCACGTTATATTCTTAGAGGTTATAAATTGCACTTTCTTATAAGGTGAATTTGGGCATGTTCCTAGATTCATCTAGGTATATGTAATTAAGTCGATGTTGTTAATGTTGCAAGTACTGGCATGCCTGCCTTAGCAAGGTTTTTGATTTTCTTGCTTGATCTTGTGTTGCTGCAATCTGAACATTGGCCAGCTCCTTCCTGATTTTGTCAACTTTCTGGGCTTGGTCTAGTCTTGGAAGTCTTCGGTGCCAGACCGGAGCCCAAGAGCTCGTGTCCAGAGCCCCAAAGGCTCAAAGCATGGGAGGCCATGTTGGTGCCCAAATGGAGAGAGAGAGAGAGAGAGAGAGAGAGAGAGAGAGAGAGAAAACTGTATTAACGTCTACTAGAGGCCGAACTCGACATATGAGACAAATCAATGTACAACTTCTGGATGTCCAGAAAAAAAAGGACAAAATGAACATGAAATAAACTATGAAAGTACTGAGCTAGTGGGGGGGTGTGATGGATGGAGCACTACTACTAGAGGCTCAGTATGCAACCTAGAGAGAGCCCACATCATACATGCAAGGCGATCAAATTGGATGTGGCCACTAAGGTCATCAAGACAGGATGCCCATTTACCACCACCGACCCACCCATCCACTCACACCCACCCTTACCTCACTTGAGGACTCAATATTATTATTTTCCCTCCTTTCCAGATGTTCTCTCCTTATTACGGGAGTGGAGTGGACCCCTACTTTTCTATATCCGGGCAACAAGTATTGAAGAAGCTTGAGGATGTCAGAAATTATGTGAAGGTACAGATTTTTTTGCAATTACATATGTTTTGATTATGATGTCTCTTGTGAAGGTGACATATAATGATGTGAATCCACCATGCTTGTTTCTCAGAAAATTGAAACGCTGCTAGAGAGGCAACAAGGGCAGGTGTCAGAGACTCTTTCAGATGTATCAGACATTGACAGTCAAGTTTGACGTGTTTTGGAAACTATGAAATAATATTCTCTCAATTATACTTTTAGAAACTTGTACATAGAGATCGGTAATTCCTAAGAAACTTTGTAATTCTTTGCCATCATGTATAGCAACTCAGTGGATACTTGCATGTATTGTTTATGTTCAAGTCAATCAAATCAACTATATTACATAACACAAAATCGAATGATAAAATATGTGTGCACGCTCATGGGTGCACTTGCTCTCTGCAAGCTTGTCTTTTTAAGTCCAGTGTGAATCAACAATGCGGTCCTTGGAAACCCCACAAACCATTGCTGATTACTTTTAATTAGCCTCATAATCCACAGCCAAATCAACCATAATTGAAACCCCTGATTTATACTGATGCAGTGCAGCATGATGAATATACATTATATTGCATTGACATCCCAACTCACTTGATAATATGAAAAGGGGGTTGAGCACGTGTGGTGCATGGAGTGTTTCCATGAATATTTTACGTATCCTCCTACCTTACAATGATCCCTCCGTGGTTATATTATCCAAGCAACAATCTTCATCATTGAATGGCTTATGTAATGCCTTTTAGGGTGCTCAAAAGGTAAGCTTTAGACAATGATGCATGGACACAATACAAAATGCTTACAATTAGAAGGGGGAAAGGCTGTGTTTGGGTTGAGGACGGGGTATTTTAGCCGGCCCGGGCATAACCCTTGTGAAGCCTCCCTAAGGACAATCCATTATTGCTTTTCCAAAGAAAGACTGAGGGCAGGCCTAAAGTTTGAATTACTACTCTTCTTCCAACATAGATGTAAGTGCCTTTTGAAGGGTATATTGATTGTTTTGAAAAGCAGCCCTTCTTTGTCAAAATTGAAGTTCCGTTTTAAGGTATGTGACCTTGAAACTTGTGGGGTTTACGAGATTACTTAATGGTGGGTAGGGAAATGCTTCAATGGGTACAGGGAAGTGTTTGTCCATGGTCTTCCTATCCTTTAATATAAACTTCAGACATAGTGAGGATGTTAATCCAGTTGAAGCTGGAACAATGGCTGAAACATAGGCGAGAGAGAAAGAGAAAAGAAAATTACATTACAAAAAGGTCAAAATGACCTGTGAGACATCCATGCACGTATAAGAGAGTATGAAGTCCTATACTCCTTTCTTGCCTTAAAATGTGACGTGGGGACCTTGACATCAGGAAGTAATGGATGCAGCTTCCATCCTAATGGAAGCAAACTTGAATCCCCCTCTGCATTGTCACGCCATGTTGCTTGCCAAGAACTGAGTGAAGAGCTAAAAAGAATGAACGTCACAAAAGTGACTGCAAAAGTGGATCTCTAACCCACTACTCTCACACTCTAAAAGCACTCAAGCTTCCATTCAAGCTAGAGAGCATGAAGCATAACGTCACATGTAGAGCAAGCAACAAGAACGAGAAGAGTGGAGCTGACAAGACATGTATTCAAAATGGGGAGTGCATTGTGTGTATTACTTTGTAAAATTGACGTATATACATGGAGTTGTATTCACATTTGCTTGGCCAAGACTTTAATATAACCTTGGCTCACAAGAGTAGCTCCTTTCACGATAATGAAAGGGTTCTCCATTGTCCATTAAGCACATAATTAGGGGAGCTTACATCCTTATAGCATCGTGCACCTTTCAAAAAGAGTAATATGGCAATACAATGTGTTATGGTGCCTTACAAAAAGCCTTACAAGAAGATGACATGATGTAGTCAAACGTATTGCCCTTCTTGTTTGTGGACTTGAGCTTTGCGTCTTGTGCTATGAGGTTGTCGTACTAGCGAATCATCATGTTCTCGTTTATTTTTGCTACATGAGTGAGAAGCTTGAGTCAATGGGTTTGAGTAATTACTATCCTTGTAGGGTCTATTTCTCAACAAGATTCATAAGCTTGTTGTTTAAGTCAAGATCTTACCTTACCTTGCTAATCGTGATCGACCCCTTTGTGTCATCCAAGTCACCCAAGCCGGTGGTGAAGCTAGCTGTTGGGTAGGAGAGGTGTAAATGGTCTTGGATACGTGGTTCAAGGTGGTGTGCGAGATTAAGTGGTAGATTTGGAACCGATCTGTAGCCAAATACAAGGCATGTTGGTGATAATCTTTGGATAGATCTGGTGGTAGGCAACTTGTTGAGGCGGCATGAAATGTATAGGTGATGTAGAAGTTCTTCATGTGAGAGGCCTCCTCTTGTTGTGAAAGTGCTTCGAGCCCTTTAAAATTAGATGGTTGGTAGAAAGCGACCTTCACCTTGTGATTGACAAAATTTCCTTGAATGATTTGCATGGGAAGATGACATGATATTATTCCCAAATCTCATAGCCTTGATGCTTAGAGATTGGGCTTCTTTGTGGACTAATATATCGAGTCAGGACGAGATTGTGTTTTGGTTGAATTGGAGTCAAAGCACAGGTTGTATTCTTTGAAGTGCTTTAGAGATAACTCCAAGGTTGATGGTTATCCAGGCGATGGGTCTTACCATAGGCCAAACTTGCACTCGCCATGGTCTCCACATCGAGTGATGTACTGGAGGATTAGCGTTGACAAGGTTAGTTGTAGGTGCATGTGTCTGTGCATGCTGTGAGATGCCACATGTGAAAAACAAATATTGATACCCTTAGAGAAACATGCAAGTGACATGCATGGACAATGAGCGGAAGGTGTGTCCCATGTGTGTACTCCTCTTATCTTGAAGATATCTCCAACTCAACTACTCTCGAATCTTGACATTTACTCGATATCCCTTTTCTTGGGGAGTCAGGGTCGTGAGATGATGTGTGGCAGTGGACTTTGCCCATAACTACAATGGAGCTGGGCAGCCTCGCTCGCTTAGTTGATTTGGCATTATATTGAGCAGTTGGGATAGAGGCTATTTGGATAAATAATTGGTGTGGTTGAAGAAAAGGCCATTGAAGGTTCATGTTGGTTTGAGGAGGATCTAGGCAATGGGTTGTACCATGGGCCATGCATACGCTCGTTGCCATGGTCCTCCCATCTAGAAATGTATTTGGATGGTTGTCATTGACGAGGATGTGATGCATGCACAATTTGTAGTACTATGGGGTCAAGTGAGTGACTGATTTATCTCATGGTTTTAGGGTTATTTGATCAAGGAGAACCGTGAGCTTGCGCATTGATGTGTGTTTGGTCGAGAGGCTTTTACCGTACCTTTGTTCCTTGTGCTCGGGTTATATCCTTAGTTCGAGGTTAGTGCTTATGTGTTTTATGTGAAGTGTTCTGCTGCAGAGAAGTGGGCTGGCTCAAGCATAAACAATGACTCTATGAATGGACATGAGTAACAATGTGAAGAGTGGCATTGTCCGCGGAGTGGAGGGCATGTGAGTAGGGTGAAAACATTTACCTCCAAGCACATGCCGGTGGCCTTTTGTGGCCCTTTTCTTGCCTGGTCGTTATCTTTTTGCTCGTGTTTGATCTTCTCCTTTGCCTTGCTTGCTCTTTTTCTTTTCTTCCATGGCTTCCTCTTTTTCTTGGTGCCCCTTATGCGGGCATGCTTTCTGTATCTTGGGCTTTCTTGCCTCTATCATTTGTTTGGGCACTGGTTGTGTTCTCGACTTCTTTTTCTTTTGTTTTCTCTCTCTCTCTCTCTCTCTCTCTCTCTCTCTCCCCTGTAATGGGTGGGTCTAGGCGGCGTGGGCTTTGGGATGGCCGTGATGAAGCGGGGCGAACATGACCATGAGGTGGGCTAATGGAGGCCGTGTGATGCGCGAAGCAGGGCTGTCCATGGCCGTAGGATCTGTGCCAGAGATGGGTTATCGATGGCTGCTGTTAGATCTGCGAATGGGTGGGGCCGATCTGTGCTATAGGATCTACGCCATGGTTGATGATGGCCAATAGATCTGCGATGGCACCATGCGATGTGCTGGGCCATGCGACGGCGGTTGTAGATCCTTGGCACTATCTCCTACGGGGTCTTAAAGACTCTTGTCACGTGGCATCAATGGATAGCACTGATCAAATTCGCAACGTTTTTTTTCAGCTGTCGGAATTAAGTAAACTAAGGTAAGTAAATTAGGGTGAGTAAAGTAAACTACAAAAAATTGGAAAAAAATCATTTTCATAGTTTATTTTGTAGTTTACTAAGCGGGCTTAGTTTACTTCCTAGTTTACTTCCTAGTTTACGTCATAGGATGAGGGCAAATTTGGATTTGGGACTTTGAAAAAATTTGAAACAAAATGTTATGTCCAAAAGAGGATTTGCATTCCAGACCTTGGGTCACGATTGGAAACATCTTATCACTATATTATACTTTCAAGCAACAAAACCATGTAGTTTCAAGCCATTATATTCTATGTTTTCACCCCTAGTTTACTTTATCTTGGACGGCCCAAAAAAGGCGTCGTGATTTTGATCAATGCCATCCATTGATGACACTTGACAATGGGTCTTTAAGACCTCGTGGGAGAGTATTAAGGGTCGTAGATGATGATGAGGCAGGGCTCTTTCTAGCTAAAGATGGTGATGCTCTTTCTCTTCAATCAAAATTTGTTTTTTGTTTGTTTTTGTTTCAATTTAATTAAAAGAAAAATTACATTAAATTATTATTTTTGTTTGTCTTTCTTTAATTAAATTAAAGAAAAGAAGGTAGGGGAGGGAATTTTTTGGATGGAGGGGGTTTACTTCAAAATTTTAACTAGGAGGGTGGTGGTGCATGTGTGGGTAGGTGGTGCACATGTACATAATTTAGAGGGTGTGCACATAAGGATATGGTGTGCGTACACATGCATGCATGCATGTGTGTGCACGGAGAGGGTGGTGTATATGTGTGTGCATGTGTGTTTTTAAAGAGTGTGCATGTACGCGCGTGTATTTTTCGTATGGGAGTGTGTTGTGCAAGTGTGTGTGGGTATATGTGTGTGTTTTAGTTTTTTGTTAGCTTTTGCTTTGTTTTGGTTTTCAAGTTTTAAATCATTCTCAAGTATATGTGCCTGTACAGTTGCTAGGGTGCTATGTTACGTATGTACAAATGGGGTTTAAAGGTTCCGGCTAATTATGTGGGCTCACTAAGCAAAGGCGGAGAACATGTTAACATAAGGCCCTGTAATACTTTCCAACCATGAAGGGGTACAATGGTTTTCCTCCCACACCCAATACATTTTGTTGAAAAGGAAATTCCAATTAGGATTATTCTTGATCTGTACTTCCAACTCCTCATTCACAACATGCCAATACTTGTCCTTGTTTTTCTTTCACCTCTTCATCTACTTCCTTTGTAGTCCCATCATGCAAATTCATGGACAAGACCAAAGGGCCCTTGGTGGTAACATACCCCTCTGTCTCAAAAGATCTCTTAACAATAGAAAGTTCACTCCTTATTAGCTCTTAGACTACAAGATTCACTAAGCGACACAATTGAATTTACAGTGGTTCTATACCACAATTCATAGTCATCAAACTAGCTTACCAATTATCTTAGGAATGATATCTTCAACCTTCATGTACTGCTTATCCTTGTTAGATTGCTTAGTTATGGTTCCAAGTTATGTTGGCCTCATAATTCACCATTGCTTAGGATGTTTTTGATGGTGTTCCCTCATCTCCTTAAGTTCCTTTGTCTATAGTTTGACTATCTTGCCCCTCATCTCGTGATACATCTTGCACCTTCTTCTTTCTTCCTTCAAGGTTTGATGGTGTTCCCTCGTCTCCTTGAGTTCCTTTGTCTATAGTTTGACTATCTTCCCCCTAAGCTCGTGATGCATCTTGCACCTTCTTCTTTCCTCCTTCTAGGTTTAAAAGGTGTTGCTCTTTTTATTGGTGCCATTGTATCTGCATCACAGAAACAAAAATATGCACACTAGTAATGTTAATTTACATATAACAATGTAGATGTCATCATACCCTCATGCTTGAACAACAATGTTATAAAAATATATTGGGAAAAATTCAATGAAAAATTCAATGTTGAATATGTCAAACAAGATTGTCCATTAAATCATAGAGTTTGTAGCATGTCAACTAAATGGGGCCCTATTGAAGGACTATTCTCTCACTTCAGATATGTGTAAAGACCCCTCAACGATATTCCAGCTCTCCTGATGAGATACGCTTGGGAGCCTCCAAACATGCTTGACCTTGTCTTTGAGTTCCCTTGGCTAGATAAAATAAGGATGGGGTAGATGTACTCACAATCATGCATAGCACACCTCTACTAACATAACAAGCAAAGCGCAATGGGGCTATTCCATTAGCAGGATACCCCTTTCAAGAAACCATTTCATAACATTGATACCTAATGTAGACTTATCCAAATCTTGTTGAGAAATATGGTGCCATTGAGCACAAGTGTTTGGTAGGGAGTGAGTATTTAGCACCTAGAAATTAGCCACATGGCAAGTACGCATAATCGCACATGAGCAAGCAGAACCAATTTGTACTGACCTCATATAAAAGGGGACATTTTCAAGCATTGATCAAATCATGCAAGCTATCTCAAGTCTTTTTATGAGTACAAGTCTCAATCTTGTAGCCTAATTGCTAAAGCTTCATTAGCACAAGACACTCATCATTTTTAGTATCTTAGGCTTCACCCATCTTAGCATTCCCTCAACCACTATAGCTCATACCATAGCCATCTTGCTTGAGGTACTCATGTTTCTCAACAGGGTATTAGAGCCATCCCTCTCCCCATAGCTCACCTTAGTCCCAGTGTAAGAAAGCATTATGGGCCCAAGGCCATGGACAACTAGTAAGTAGGTGTGAACTCTTGGGTGGAGTATAAATACCAATGTAAATGGGATTATGGCTCATTCATGATAATGTTATCTGTTCCAAGAATCAATGGTGAGCTTCTCCCGTGAGATGCTAAGTGGTGACTCCTTCATGAGCCACTCCCTTGGTGAGGGACTAACCCACCCCTGTTACTTTCTTTCATTGGTATCAGAGCATGGCTTTTGATCCATGATTTTTAATTTTTCTTTTCTTCTTCTCATTTCGTGAAATTTCTGCTTCATTTGATTCATGGGGGAAGGGGATATGGCTAAGGTAGAGTTTGTGGTTCAAATCTGAGCACATGGACCTATTTTTTTTTTTTGAATGAGTGGACCAAATTGGGGAAAATTCACTAATCTTGATTAGCAATTGTTAATCAAAAACGTTTTTCTGTTTGGGAGCTTTCTTGCAAACCCTAGCCATGGAATCTCAACATGAGCAAAGGGCATTGAGTCTCTCATGTATCTAGCAATGTTTTATGAAGTATTTCACCTATTTTCCATGAGAAATGGGGCTCCCAATGTGGCTGAAAATCACTACCAAAGCTGCCCACGTTTTTCACCAAAGTGACCCTAATCTTCATCTCCTTCAACAAATTCAAGCATTAAGGCTTCCCGGGTGACATTGGTGAGTTGCTCCATCACTTCCTTACAATTTTAAAGCATTCTTTCAAGCTATGGAGTGAATTAGGGTTTTATTACACATAAAACCCTAATTTTCAGAAATTGGACTTTAATCATGGCCATTCATGCTGCTCTTTATGCATTATGAATGCTTGAATGCTACACATAGCCATTCAATGCTATGCCTTGCATATTGGCATAAGTGAGCATAGCTTTTGGCACATTTGGGGGATTGAATAAAATATTTTGGGTTGGAAGCTGCTTTTTGGTGACACCGTTTTCCATTGCCGGTTGCACGTTTTTGGTCATCACTCTCTCATACGAACTCCGTTTTTGGAGTTCTAGTACTCAAAACGACCGGCTCGTCGTCCTCTTCGAGATGAGTTATAGGTCTTGAGATGCAGGATTCAGCAAGTGCTCTCTGTTTTCACTTTTGTACTGGATTTTCTAGTCCCGAGCGGGAACTCGCGCCCAGAACGCGACCCGAGATCACCGCTTCGTGACACTTGGATGTTGTTGATGTATGTGGAAATGTATTGACATTGCCATGAGTGGATGTGATGAAGGAAGCACTATGAACCATGTATTATGATATGAATGAGCATGAGTCATGCTATAAATCAATTGTAAGTCAACTCTACTCATTCATTTGAGCTTGTAACCACATTCCACTCACGATTGTACCCCACTTTATTCCTAGAATCTAGAATGAAGTAAGGGTACCTTGGCATTTGGAGGAGAGGCCAAGAGGAGAATGTCTTGAATCTTCCTTGCCGTTAGTGCCGGGTAACGTGGTAAGGAAGAGGATTAGGTACTTGGTGGTAAAGAAATGGCCTCAACCTTCACCTTGGTGAAGGGGTGAGAAGTGCTTGGCCGGGAGATCGGCAAGCATCGACGCGCTTCATCGACCACTTCATTCGACTTGAGCAAACAAGCAAATCCTCTACATCGACTTCTTATGCAAAAGGACAAAATTGATGCCATAAGGTCACATGCTCAGATGGAAAAATGATTGAGGATTGATTTGCTTACAGTGGTCAAATGCATAAGGATTTTAATACTTGATTGAGATGCTTTGATTTGATTGAGATTTGGTGCAAAAAGAGGGGAGACTATGGCAAAATTTTTGCAAAATTTGCCTACTTGCAGCCAGGACAAATCCTTGAATTTCTAGGGTTTTTCAAAAGCTTTTCAAATCTGTCCTGAAAGCCCTTCAATCTACCCGAAAACCTCTTTCAAACAAGCTAAAGATCACTCAAATCGAAGTAGTATTGAGCGGTCAAAGTCAAGAGTTACTTTCAGCTAGAACAGTTGACTAGTCAAAGGCTGTTGACTTTTTCAAATCTGTTTTTGGGGATCCTTACTCGTCTCGTCAAGAGCTTCGCATCGATATAAAGATCACCCAAATCGGATAAGAATTGAGTGGTTAACATCAAGAGTTGACTTTCAGCCGATACAGTTGACTGGTCAAAGACTGTTGACTTTTTCAGATCTGTTTTTGGGGATTCTTATTTGTCTCGTCGAGAGCTTCGCGTTGATATAAAGATCACCCAAATCGGATACCGTTTGAATAGAGAAAAAAAAATCAAGTAAGTGGTCTTTGCAAGGAGGGATCAATTACGCGCATGGAAATGACTAGAGGAGGTCAAAACAAGGGAGCCCGGAATGAAAATGATCAAAGACAACCGGAAGCAATGATGGCAACGAGTTTATCAACGAGGAATGAAGAAAGTTCAACCATAAAAGCACCATCTCCAGATGAATCTCAGCCAGTGGAAATGCCTCAATCTTTGGGAACTACTCCGCTAACAGTGGACATGATGTTAATGGCTATGGAGAGTATGTTTCAAAGGATTGAAAATAACCAAACAAATCGGCAACAACAATTTGGTGAACACCTCATGGAACGGTTCGACAAGCGACACCACTACCTGGATGACGTGATGCAAAGAGGGTTAAAAGACTTGGAGAAAGCCATTAGTGCATTGGCTCCTCTCAAGCTCAACCAAGAAGCCGATATGAATGCAATGGATGGTGTACATTATGATGCCAAACATGATGGAAAGCCTTCTACGCCAGAAGAGAACAAAGTAAGACAAATGATGCCACCTCAAATGATGCCACATTCTTCTTACATGGACAAGGGCAAGAGACCTATGGGTGATGCTTCTTATGAGAGATCAAATGCCAGTATTCCAAGAACTTCATCCTTTATGCAAGATGCAAGAAGAGGGTATGAACAGAAGGGATTTAAAGATGCAGGGGATTGGCAATTGGAAGATGAGCAAATGCATAGACACTTGGGTGAAGGAAGAGGATTTGATGATCCAAGAGCACGGCAGAGGGGTTCAAGAATGCATGGTGATTTTAACAATGCTGTGAAGGACAAAATCATATTTAATAAGTTCAAAGGAGAATCAAATTCTATCGAAGACTTTGAAGAGTGGGCAAACAAGATGGATCTCTACTTCGAAATCAGCCCAAGGAGCGAGATTGCCAAAGTCTACTTCGCCTCACTTCATCTTGAAGGTTTTGCTCACACTTGGTGGAGGAGGAAGCAATCTCATGGTTATGTCATCACTACTTGGGAAGAATTCAAGAATGACATGGCAGAAGAGTTTACTTCTCGCATGCAAAGGGACAATCACATTGTGGAATGGGACAAGCTAGAGCAAATCACTACCGTGAAGGAATATTCTCATAAGTTTCTAAAGCTTCTATTATACTTGGACGACTTTGATGAGCATTATCTTGTTGTCAAGTATATAAGGGGCTTGAAAGATCCTATTGGTGGTGATGTCAAGTCTCATGAACCCACCACTTTGAAGAAGGCAATGATGCTTGCAGAAATTCATGAAGAGAAGTACTTGACAAAGTGGGCTAGCAAAGGGAATATCAAAGGGGAAGTGATCACAAGGACTGACATGGGTTCTCATGCAAACACAAGACCTAATCTTCCAAGATTTCCTACCGTGTATGGTAGAGGGTCTAATAGACTTCCATTTAAACCACCATTTATGTCCAACAAAGCTACATACAATGAGTCCAAGCCAGCAAATGGGGGTTCAAAAAGCAAGGTTATCAAGGAGGACCGTTTGCATGAAATGAGGCTCAAAGGTCTATGTTTCAAATGTGGAGAAAAATGGAACAAGGATCACTTCAAAGTATGCAAATCCAAGGATATTTCCATAAGCTACATTATCACTGAGGACAATGCTAATCATGAGGAGGAGGAATTCCTTGAATGCAATGATGCCTTAGGATGGGGAGATCCTCATGAGGGTGGAGGTTCTCATGATGATGGTTTTGATGAAGAAAATCCCGAGTTTCCTTTTGATCCGGGTGGGAAACTAAAGTTTGCTCATGACAAAATGGATGATGGGATGCCTCTATGCGTGTGGAATGAAAACAATAGTGCACATACTACCTTGTGTACAATCTCTCATGATGCTTATGCGGGAAGTAAGGGTGCCAACACATTGAGATTGAAGATCAAGGTGAATGGGAGAACAGCATATGCACTCATTGATACTGGAAGCACGCATAGTTTTGTCAATAAAAGGTCTTTGAACACTCTCAAAATGCAACCAACTTCTTTACCAAACAAGCACATGGTGCAAGTGGCCAATGGTGATTCAATGGGTTGCAATATGAAGTGTCAAAGTACAGAATTGGAGTTGTCCAAGAACTACTCTTGCAAAGTTGATCTTTTGGTGATTGAGTTGGGACCAATTGACATAGTACTTGGATGTGATTGGCTGTCCACTTTGAACTCTTTTACCATGAACTTACAGAAAAGTTTCATGAGTTTTGTGCATCATGGAGGGGTTATTACATTGAATGGAATGCAAGGGTCCAAGCTCTTCATGATCAATGCTACTCAAATGAAGAAAGAGTTCAAGAAAGAGGGCTATGTTTATGTACTACAGCTTTGCAAAAAGGAAGATAATAGCAAAAAGGAAGATTATGAAGATGTGTTTACCATGCCAAAATCAATGCCGCCAAAGAGGAGTGTTGATCATGCTATTGATTTGGAACCAAATGCCAAACCAATCAACAAGCCTCCCTATCGTTTGTCAAAGGTTGAAAAGGAAGAGGTGGCAAAGCAAGTCAAAGAACTCATTGACATGGGATGGGTTGAACCAAGTCAATCTCCTTTTGCTTCTCCAGTGCTACTTGTGAAGAAAAAGGATGGTACTTTTCGCATGTGCATTGATTACCGTGATTTGAATAAGATCACCATCAAAAATCGATTTCCAATACCAAGTGTGGATGATCTTTTGGATGAGTTGAAGGGTGCCACATGCTTTTCAAAGATTGATTTGCGTTCCGGATACCATCAAATAAGGATGAAAAGTGGTGATGAGTTCAAAACAGCAGCATTGATGAACAAAGTGCTTCAACCTTTCCTCTACAAGTTTGTATTGGTCTTTTTCGACGACATACTTATCTATAGCAAAGATGAGGAAGTGCATTTGAAGCACGTGAAAGAGGTTTTGGAGGTCTTGAGGCAAAACAAGTTGTATGTTAAGGAGACAAAATGTACCTTCATGGCACATGAGGTGGAATATTTGGGTCACATTGTGAGCAAGGATGGCATTTGTGTGGATCCAAAGAAAGTGGAATGTATTAGGAATTGGCCGGTTCCTTCAAACACTACTCAATTGAGGGGATTTTTGGGGTTATCTTCATTCTATAGGCGCTTTATTGCCCACTATGCAGAAATTGCAGCCCCAATGACGGATAAATTGAAGAAGGAAACCTTCTTTTGGGATGCCATTGCCAACAAAAGCTTTGAAGATATGAAGAAGATGCTCACATGAGCACCTATTTTGGTATGTCCAGACTTCACCAAACCTTTCACAATAAGGGCGGGGATGCAAGTGGAAGAGGGATTGGTGCGGTACTTTACCAAGACCATGGAGTCATTGCTTATGAAAGTAGAAAGCTGAATGACAAAGAAAGAGAACTCCATGTGTATGAGCAAGAGATGATTGCTATACTCCATGCTATCAAGAAATGGCACCATTACTTATATGGGAGTCATTTTTATGTGAGAAGTGATCATAGGGTGCTGAAGTATTTCCTCACACAACCCAATTTGTCTCCTAAGCAAAGAAGGTGGGTAGCAACACTACAAAACTATGATTTTGAAATCACATACACAAAGGGCAAAGAAAATGTGGTTGCCGATTCCTTGTCTCGTATGTGGGCCTGCTCATTGTATGCTATTTCTGAGGTGCATAAAGATTGGATCATGGAGATACAAGAAGAGTACTTGTTTGATGAAGAAACCTCACAAATAGTGCAGAAATTATAGCAAGGTGTATGTGAAGAGTTACCCCATTATGAGCTGAAAAATGGTCTCCTCTACTACAAAGGAAAAGTCTACTTGGTTCCTACTTCATCATTTATCAAGAAGATCATGGAAGAGATGCATTGTACTCCTATGGCTGGTCATTTGGGTGTCTACAAAACCTTTGATGCAATAAGGAAAAGTTTCTTTTGGAAGGGGATGTGGAAGAGCATTCATGCTTATGTAAGTGGGTGCCGGTCATGTCAATTGAACAAGGATCCTACACATAAGCGGGAGGTTTGCTTCAGCCATTGCCCATTCCCGAAGGCAAATGGAGTCATATATCAATGGATTTCATTACTAACCTTCCACGCACAAAGAAAGGGTGGGACAGCTTGTATGTTGTGGTGGATAGATTGACCAAAGTGGCCCATTTCATTCCTTCCAAGGTCACATATTCTGCCCAAAATGTTGCCAAGCAATTTGTTGATGGGGTTTTCAAGTTGCATGGTATGCCGTCACAAATTGTGAATGATCGCGATGTCAAATTCATGAGCACTTTTTGGAGAACATTGTTTGAATATATGGGAACCAAGCTTACTCCAAGCACCGCCTATCATCCCGAAACCAATGGTCAAACAGAAAGAGTAAACAAATGGGTGGAAACATATCTACGCCACTATTGTCATGATACTCAAAGCACATGGGATGATTGGTTACCTTTGGCTGAGTTTGCTTACAACTCAACATATCATGTGAGCATTGGCATGTCACCCTTTGAGGCTTTATATGGTTACAAGGTCAATTTGCCTATGTTGGTGGGTACATATGAGACTTCTAACCATAATGCCAAGGAGGAAGCTGAAAGGATGCAAGCTTTGTTGCAACAATGCAAAAGTAATTTGAAGGTTGCACAAGAGAAAATGAGACAATATGCCAATGTTCATCGAAGACCATTGGAATTCAAAGTGGGAGATTGGGTTCTTTTGAGAATACCAAAGTCAAGATATGCGTCTTTGAAGCGAAGCACCAACACCAAGCTAGCTCATCGCTATTATGGTCCTTATCAAGTGATACGAAGAGTTGGGGAGGTTGCATATCAACTCTTACTTCCATCTACAACAAAGATTCATGATGTGTTTCATGTCTCTCACTTGAAAGGATATGTGGGTATGATCGATCAAATGGTTGATGAGTTACCTCCAATGAATGAAGAGGGATGATTGAATACATTCCAGAAGCTATCTTGGGTACAAGGAAAAAGGTACTTCGCACTCGTACCTTGGTGGAGTATCTTGTTCAATGGAAAGGTTTACCTAAGGAAGAAGCTTCATGGCAACCTATTTCAGCATTGGAGGGATATGAAGCATTGATAGAGCAATATGGGTTGGTGTAAATTCAGCCACATGGAACATTCTTCTCCGAATTTGGGGTATTCATTTGAGGTTTCGAGGACGAAACCATTGGGGAAGGGATGGTTTGTAAGAAAACATTATGGGCCCAAGGCCATGGACAACTAGTAAGTAGGTGTGAACTCTTGGGTGGAGTATAAATACCAATGTAAATGGGATTATGGCTCATTCATGATAATGTTATCTGTTCCAAGAATCAATGGTGAGCTTCTCCCGTGAGATGCTAAGTGGTGACTCCTTCATGAGCCACTCCCTTGGTGAGGGACTAACCCACCCCTGTTACTTTCTTTCACCCAGCCCATCTCTACACACCCTTAACTGCTCATTTTTAGTGCCATTAGCACTAATCATTATGATTAGTAGAACCTTATAGTGTGTGTGATTAGATCCTCTTGCATAGTGTGTGTAAGAGAAGCTGCACTATTGGAGCTCTAAGATCTCCTAACTCTCTCCACCATTGACCATGCCATCTTGGGGGTATCTTTTCCAACCCTAGGTGGCCCTCCAGCTTAAGCCTTTTACTTCAATTCACGCGTAGTCGCCAAAACTTTGCAGAAAACTAGTGCAAGCATAAACGTGTCACTTTCTTTCTGTGGTGCACATTAGATAAATCCCTCTTAGGGGTGCTTAGACCATACTCTATAGCCCAAATCTCTCCGCATTTCATTCATAGGTTGAGTTGCAACAAACAAACTAGTCACCCCTTTTTTGTTAGGTCTTCGAAGTTTTGAAGATCTGGAGCTAAAGATGTTTGCTTGGGCCATTCCCTCTCATCAAGGGCAATAATGCCATGCAAAAACCCCCCATCAATTTCCACTCATATGAGCTCAATTTGATTCTCTACTATCTCCTCCTATTAATCATAATAATTAATACTTAATAAGTATAATTAATAGTCAATTCATCATAATAGTTAAGATTTACTTAGTATCATTAATAGTCAATCAACTGTTATAAAAATTGAGGTTGTATATCATAAGATAGGATAGTATTTGATACTTGCAAACACTTCCTTGCATTCAAATCACTTCATCACTTGATTTTGTACTTGAAAACCTTATGCACTCCCAACCTTGTATGAGAGTAGAACTGGAAAACTGAGTAGTACTCATTGCTAAGACCCTCTCAATGGCAATAAGCACTTCATCTGTTGAAAGGTTCACAAAACTGTGATGAGTGGGTGGAGAAAGATGAGCAAGCATTGTCACTCATTGGGTTACATTTGGGCCCTGACCGCACTTACTACATTGATCACAAGGATAATGTCAACTTAAAATTGAGTTTTATGGGTTAGAAATGAAGTTTGAGTTCATTTTAAAATTGAGGTTTATGGGTTAGAAATGAAGTTCGAGTCACTTGCATAACATGTGAGCGGCATCATGATCCAATTGGAAGGCATAGATACAAAGGTAGGAGAGAAGGATACATTAGCAATTCTCTTGAAGAGCATGGCACCGGAACATGATGCATTAGTGACCACATTAAAGAATATTCCATCATCCACATTTGAAGGATGCATCTCATGAACAAGAAAGGAAGCTAAAGAATCAATTACACAAGGAACCACAAATGACAGCAACTAAGCACTCTTCAACAAAACCACCAAGAAATGCTTCCACTATGAAAGGATGGGACACTATCAAAGTGAATGCAGACTCAAGAACAAGACAAAGTGTGGACACTACATGAAGTTAGGACACAAAGAAGAGGAGTGCATATTCAAGAATCAAGAAGTAAACTATGTGAAGTCTTCATCAAGCAAAGACACTACATGAAGTTAGGACACAAAGAAGAGGAGTGCATATTCAAGAATCAAGAAGTAAACTATGTGAAGTCTTCATCAAGCAAAGAGGAGATCTCCAAACGACAGACTCTTCTCAAAGCTAAATCAATAAACCTCACTACGCAAGCCTATGTTTTATCTCAAATGTTTTAAGGTCACCAAATGAGTAGACCTAGTCTCTTATCTTTTGTTCTAATCAAACCTTACCACATGAAAGTCGCTAATCTAGCACCCATTGAAGTTTTAAACCTTGCATCTAACCACCTTGTAGTAACCTAAGGTACCAAGGGGGGGTGTTGAGAAATGTGGTGCCATGGAGCAGAGGGGAATAGAATGGGAGAGAAGAAGAGAAGGAGAGAAGGAGAGAAAAAGAAGAAGAGAAAAGAAAGGAAGAGGGAAGAAAGCAAGGGTAGGAAGAAGAAAGAAGAGAAAAAGAAAAGAAGAGGAGAGAAAGGAAGAGCAAAAAAATAGGAAGAAAGCAAGGGTAGGAAGAAGAAAGGAGAGAAAAAGAAAAGAAGATAAGAAAATTAGGAAGAAAGCACCGGTAGGAAGAAGAAATAAAGAGGAGAAAAATAGGAAGAAAGCATTGCAAAAAAGAGTCTTAAAGGGTGTGTTCATCGAACATGGGGCTTGTTTTCTTGAGGTGAGTCAAACTGAGTTATATACTCAGTTTGTGGAGGCACACCCTCCCCTCAAGAATGGCCAAAGGTCTTTTGGGTGATGCAAACCATGGTTTCTTCATTACTCCCATCAGTGTGACACGTGTTACTCTCAATAATACCATATATTAGAGTTTTAGCTCTACCTTGCATGAATTCCATACACTCTTTTTGTGTCCATGTGAGCTAGATGCCTTATACCATCACCTTTTGTGTGTGGAGGGGACATGTAATGCATGTAGGGGGTTGGCAATGCTACCTATGGTTGAGGGAGATGTTCGTGATATCAAGATAGTGCTTTGGCAGTAATATGAGTATGTAGTGTGCTAGCTCGATGGTAGGAGGTTGCAGCTTATGGAGAAACATACTCCAAATGAATTGTTCACTACATCTTTTAGAGAGCAGCTTATGGAGAAACATAGTCCAAATGAATTGTTCACTACATCTTTTAGAGAGCACATCTACCCTTATACATGACACACCCATTATGCTAAGTGGCAACACCACCAGTTTCATGCATGCTTGGAGCAATTTCCCATTAGTGTGGTTATCTCAGTGGGGTGACTTTGTTGAGAACTACACATTCTCACCTTACTCCAAGAGATACAATTTGAGTACTACTTTTTAGACCAAGTATAATATCTTCTATTTCTTTTTTTGATGTAATAGATAGATTTTGACCATTGTATTAAGATATAATTGTATTGCACACTTTCAGGTGGCTATGTTGGTGCATATTAACTATCATTATACACTTGGATGGAGTTGCCAGTGCCCCAGAGGCTTGCATCATTATCAGGGAGACTGTAAAATTTTTATATTAACAAAATGATCATTCACACGATGCACATTTTGCATTGTTTATCCCTTCATGATGCATTTATGAGGGATCATGGAGTCGCATGGCATAAGCCATGGATTTGATCTAATGGATATGGTGTCAGTTCGTCTTCGAGGCTGTTCTATTGACTATACATGTGGCACTCAAAGGCTGGCAAGACAAGTCATTTGGAGATTTTTTGAGACTTGCCATGGAAAGGGGGAGCATGATAGTGCTAGTGCATCGTGAAGCATGCTTTATGCTGTCACCAACTTCAGCATGACATAGAGAGGTTTAGAGATGTAGAGTAGGTGGGGAGTACTATATAGGGCACTTGAGTGGTAGCGCGACCTCTTATTATCCCTCATGTGATGTGAGGATGGTCAAGATATTTTTTTGGTATGTGGATGGAAGCATTACCAATTACTCGGTGTCATTTGACTCTCAGACATTTCCAAGCACTTTGGGCTTCCTTTCTATTCAGACCACCTCTTGTAGCAATCCCACTATCTTCTCTAGACAATTTGCATGCTTATGTGAAGTATGCATGGAGGGTGATTGGGGTGAGTGTGTCATGTTTGCATGGGCAGATCATTGGAGAGCGAGCGAGTCATAACACCAGAGCATCCACCGATGTATGTTGTACCTATATGTTGTACCTATATGGCACATGACAAGATGGTCGTGATCTCTTTCTTAACCATTAAAAAACCTCTTGATTTTTACTAATTTTAATAATTAGACTGGCCTTTTGCATTAGAAAAGTGATTAGTGATAGCCCATTATTAGGAGTGCATAGAGTACATGTCAATGCATTATTGCACCAAATTAATACATAAAACTCACAAAATTAAGGATTCTAGCTCTCTTATGCATAAGAGAAGAGCCCATTCTTAGGAGCTTATTTATTAATTCACACATTCACATAATAGTTAATGCACATGCCTTAGCAATTTATTGGTCAATCTAAATATGTGCTTAATTGTGTGAATTAGTGAAAGGGTTAGTGAAAGGCCTCTTAAACAATCTAAAAAGGAGAGAAAATTAGTGAAAAGGTTACTGAAAGGCCTCTTAATCAATCTAAAAAGGAGAGGAAATTAGTGGAAGGGTTAATCAACTAATTAGGTAATGCACATACCTTAGGTAATTAGTTAATTAACTAATTAGGTAATTAGTTAATCAACTAATTAGGTAATGCTGCACATACCTTAGCAATTCATTGCTCAATCCAAATATGTGCTTAATTGTGTGATTAGTGGTTAATTAAGGCCTCTTAATTAAGGCCTCTTAATCAAAATAAAAAGGAGAGAAAATTAGTGAAAGGGTTAGTGAAATGCCTCTTAATCAATCTAAAAAGGAGAGGAAAGTATTGAAAGGGTTAATCTTGAATCAACTCTTAATCACTTTTTTCCATAACTCATTAGTGGTTAATGAGCATTCAATGCAAAGATACCTTGTGAGTTGGATAAAATCCACTTTTGGGGGTGGCATTTATAACGTGTCAGAGGTGTGTAAGAGGGTGTCATAAAAGTGTTGACTTTTACCCCGCACTTGCCTTTTTGGGAAAACCTATTATACCTTCTAATTTGAAATTGAAAACCACCCCTCCACATAAACCAGATCCCAAAAACCACTGTAAAAACTCAATTTTTTTAAAAAGAAATAATCACACCAAGGGTGGTGTGATAAAACAAAGATATTTACAGTGAAAAACTCAAAAAATCAAAAAATCAAAAAATCAAAAAAATATAAAAAGGAGATAATCACGGTGATGTGGTGTGAAAACCCAGTGAAATTCACACCAAAATTTTTTCACAAAAATCACTCTGTGATTTGAGGAGTTACCTTGCCAGTCTAAAAAAACTTATCCTTGAAATCTCATCTTTGGAAAAAAAACCAATCTAGCTTTTCATGATTCTTAAGAAATTCACGTTGAAAAAATTTAAAATTTAGGGTTGGAAAGGTGATCAAATAATAGAGATGAACTCTTAAAAGTCCTCTGGAAGTGATTTTGAACCCAAGATTTAGAAATGTTTTGGCATGAAAAGCCATAGTTTTTCAAAGCCATTAGTCCCAAAAAAATCATTTTTAAGGTCGGTGAGATGATAACTTACTTTGAACTGACAGTTAGACTTCATTGGAAGTGAAGATGATAACTTACTTTGAACTGACAGTTAGACTTCATTGGAAGTGAAGATGATAACTTACTTTGAACTGACAGTTAGACTTCTTTGGAAGTGATTTTAGGCCTAAATTTTATTTTTCCCTCGTAAAAACCCAATTTTTTCACAATCGTGAAAAACTCAATTTTCATGTTTTAAAAATTTATTTTTTGAGGTTGTTAAGGTGTCTACATGATCTAGAATGATCATCTAAGTCCATTGGAAGTGAAATTGAGCTTTAAATTGTTTTTTTTAATGACATGAAAAACCAAAGTCTTTAACGGCCATGATTATCTTTGATATTCACGTGTGAAAACCAGGGGATAGGAAAGAAAAAGAGAGAGAGTATAAAAAGTAGCCATGTTTGCAAGTCTATATCTCCCAAAACTGTGAGGCCAATGAACGTGTTTTAGTGCTCATCTTGAATATCTTTTCAAGCTATTTAAATCTTTTCTTGCATAAACCAAGCTGATTTTCCTCATTTTCGACTTCAACCAACAGTCACAAAAGTCGATCCGAAAATCGAGGTGAAAAACCACACTGAAGCAGACAAAAACAAGCTTACATACCACTTTCGGACTACTATTTGAGATATCAAATGAAAGAATTTAAACAAGGTTAGGGGAGCAAAGTTGTAGTATTTAAAAAATGCTACAAATCTCGCATAAAACTTGTTTTCAAATTTTTTCTGTAACACATGCAAAAAAGGGTTACAAAACTTATGAAAGTCATTTTGAGATTTTTCATAAAACTATACATGATTTGATAGTGATGGAAAATGGGTTTTCAGACCTCTATCATTTAGGAAAATACTGGCATGCACACTTTTTTGAAATAACATTCATACAAGCTCACTAGCATGCACGAGAGAAGAAGATTAGAGAGAGGATTAGTGACTCTATTACATTATAGGAGAGTATATTGCATTATGTACTGCATTATGAGAGAAATTGACTTATATACAAGGGTTATAAGTGTTCATACACACTTGAATGTGGCCAACTGAGTGGCCTAAGCTCATAAATGGTCTATTGCTCATTTAATGCTTAATCTCATAATACTTATGTGAAGTATATTCACATAGAATCCATTCTAGGTCGCTGCCATGCTTTTAGAGTAGAAATCACCATAAGTGTTTTGTCTAACCATTTTGGGTGCTGCCCATCCAAGTTGTAGATTTGGACACCATTGCTTCATAGATTGATCATACATGATTTTGGTGTCTTCGTCTCCGTTATTTGATGTAGAATTGTTGTGCCAACTCCCCTTAATCCTAAAATGGGTTAATATGCTCCACTTGAGTGCCTTGTTGATGATGAACCTTGGGCCGCCTTGTAATTATGATGGATCTGAACTTTGTTGCCCTTTATTCCTATCCATACCTACAAAGATGTGATAGTTTTCTGATTGAGAGGTTGAAATTTTGAATTCTCGAGCTGTTCTCCTAGCTTTTTGCCATTTGATGGTTCTTTTTGGTTTAACATGTGTGGTTTTCTCTTTGAAAGCTTTGTTATTTTGGGAGCTATGTTTAGCCTCTTGGCTTTCCAATCTTTGGGGTTCCTTCTTTCTGATTTTCCACTATTTTTAACTAACTCGGAATTGTCTATTGTTTTGGGTTGTCTTTTGTCTTAAAGTCATCTTCAATCTTGCAATCGTCTTCGGTCTTGCTTAGTAGTATTCAATCTCGCAGTTGTGTGTGGTCTCGGATTGTGGTTTCCTTCATACTTTTTCATGTTCAAGCAAAGTCAAACTTTAACCACCATAGGAGTGTAGTCATCAATAATAGTGTAGGTGTGTTATGCCTAGACATTTTCCAAATCATCCACTCTATGTCTTTATGCTCCATTCCCACCATTGTAGAATCCTGGTAAAAGATTTCCTACTAGATCAACTAATTTCACACTCCCATTAGTATACATGTGGTGCACTTTATATGGTCCTGGCGAGGCTATTTTGAGGTTTGGTTTCTTGGGTCCCAACCTGGATTGGTACAATAGTAGTAGATCTCCCTTCTTAAACTCTTGTTCCTTAATGTGTTTATCATGACATTTTTTTCTCTAGTTTTGTGTTACTTGTTGAGACCACTCTACTTGGATTATTGTTCCATCAAGCTTGGTGAGCTGGTCTAGTCTTTCTTGGAGATTGGCAACATTGTCTAACTAGACTTGGGATCAAAAATTCCAAGGGAGCTATTGCTTCAAGACCATAGACTAGCCTAAAGGGAACATGTGTGGCCTATTTTTGTGACTTTGTAGGCTGTTCTATAGGCCCAAAGTGTAGTCTCACTAACCTTCTATCCCAATTATGTAGTTTTTTCTACATAATCTTGGTTGGAATTCCTTTGAGATTTTTATTTGTTCTCTCTGCTTACCCACCATTGCAACTAGGGTAATATGTGGTTAACTTCCTATGCACTATCATGAATTCCCCTACCAACTCGAAGTGAGTACCTTAATCATTTCAATTGGGAAACCAAACCTTTGTTATTATTGACTCTAGATGAACCATTCTATGTTCTAAGCTGAGTTGTCACATGAAGATTATTTGCTTCCACCCCCTTTGTAACATAGTCAGTTTTGTGACTATGCGATGTACTTGTTTCATCTTGGTGTCACTTTCTTGAAGGGTCCCATGAAGTCTATTCCCCACTTCATGAATGGTCCTAATTGTTGTATGGGTTGTAGAGGCATTATATCACACTTAGCATGGTTCTCCCTGTCATTTTTTGGCATTGGTCACACTGACTACAGTATTTTTGTGTGTCAATATAGACATTGTTCCACCAATAGCTAGCTTGTAGGATTCTCTAGGCTATAATCTCAAAGCCCATGTGCCCTCTAGATGGTGTTCTTACTAGTTGCAACCTTCTCACAAAACACATCTCTGAGAAACTATATACTAACTTTTGAGTCAATAAAGCTACCCCTTAATGATTGACACTAATGCCCTCTTTTGATTCAAATTTAGTTCTTTCGGCATCTCTCCTAGCATTAAGTACACCATGACTTCTTGTCATTTTTGCCAAGGCTGAGAATAGTTATGCATTTGGAAATAGTTTATTTGTCCTTCCTCAGTCTCCACTCCAAATGATCTTAAGAGGTAATCAACACAGCAGTGTGTTTTCCTAGGTTTATGGATGATCTTGAAGTTAAACTCTTGTAAGAGTCATATCCATCTTAGCAGGCTCGTGTGGAGACATTGTGAGTTGCTATAAATGCCTGACATAGATATGAGTGAATGTTGCACCAACACTAGGTAGATGATGTGGCGAGAGGATGGGACTATGAGCCACTATTGACCTGAGGTTGGAGAGCTAGTCATTGTCCTAAAGAGCAGTATCCATCATCGTTTCCCATGAGCATTGTTGCATTGGACTACTACGAATCCTCATCTCTGCTAGCACCTCATAACACTCATACAAGCTCACTAGCATGCATTAGAGAAGAAGATTAGAGAGAGGATTAGCACAAAAGCAAGACTTTATTTCACAATGGGAGATTATATTGCATTATAAAGGTGACTTATATACAAGGCCTTAAGTGTTTACACACACTTAAACTGTGGCCGACCGAGTGCCCAAAGCTCATAAACGGCCTATAGTGCTTATACAATACTTAATCTCGTACGATTTGCATGAAGTACATTCACAAAGAATCCATTCTAGCTCATTGGCTACATTCTTTTGGAGAGGGAATTGTCATAAGTGTTCCATCTGACCATTTTTGTGTGCATATTCAAGTTGTAGATTTGGATATCATTGCCTGATAGATTGATCATACATGCTTCTCGTGTCCTTGTCTTTGCTATTTGATGTAGAATTATTGTGGCAATTCCTCAACCTTAAAATGGGTTAACATGCTCCACTCAAGAGCATTGATAAAGCTTGTGTCCCCTTGTATTGAGTATTTAATAATTATGATGGATATAAACTTTATTACCCTTTATCTCTCTCCATACTACAAAGATTCTTGTGACATTTTTTGGTTGAGAAGTTGAACTTTTGAATTCCTAAGCTGTTCTATTGGTCCTTCACCATTTGATGGTTCTTTTTGAGTTTGGCATGTGGGTTTTTTTCCTTTTTGAAAGATTTGGTATTCTGAGTGCTATTAGCTTCTCAGCTTTCCAATCTTGTGAGTTCCTTCTTTCTGATTTTTCACTTAGACTCGGGATCCTCTTTGAGTGCCATGATGCACCATTGGCATGACATCCTGGCATACAGCAAACCTTGGCTTTGGTTAGAAGGACATTTCACTAGCCAAAAATGAAAGATTTTATTCACAGTTATGTGGTCCGATGTCAATTAAACAAGGTTGAACGCCTTAAATCTACTAGGTTATTACATCCTTTGGATATTCCGTCTCAAAAGTGGAAAAGTATTTCCATGGATTTCATTATGGGACTTCCACGTACCAGCAGGGATCATGATGCCATTTGCATAGTCGTGGATAGATTGACAAAGATGGCTAGGTTTTTATCCACAAAGACAACAGTCAAAGCATCGAAATTGGCTTACCAATTTGTCGAGCAACTGTTTAGACTGTATGGTCTACCTTCTGATATTATGAGCGATTGGGACTCTAAGTTCACAGCTCATTTTTTGAAAGAAGTTTTCTAGAAATCAGAAACTACTTTGAGTATAAGTTCTTCTGATCACCAAAATTCTGATGGGCAAACAGAGTGTGTGAATCAGATTTTAGAGGATATGCTTCGTGCGTATATCTCTGAAAAACCATCGAGTTGAGAAAAGTATCTTCCAATGATGGAATTTGCCTATAATAGTTCTAAACATACGACTACTGGTTATAGTCCGTTCATGCTTATGTATGGGTATCAACCCAGTCTTAAAGGACATCGAGCTTGATGCATCGAGGGATTTCTTGCGTGATATGCAAAAAATGTTGACCCAAGCTTAGGATTCTATAAGGAGTACTTAGGATAGAGCACGGTTCTATGTTAATATGGGGATGCTCTCCTCAGTCTTTTGAGCCAGGAGCGTTAGTTTATTTGAAAGTTCCTAAAGGTTCTTAGGCTTTATCAACAGGAAAGTGCTTAAAATTATCTCTTAGATATTGTGGTCCATTTTGAGTTTTACGTCGGATTGGCACGGTTACGTATGAACTAAAACTGTCTCCACATGTTAGAGTTCATCCAGTCTTTCATGTCAGCAAACTGAAAGAGAGGTTGGGAGGTGAGGATAACACGATTACTCCTCACGAACACGTTGAGATTTAAGATTTATCCTATGTTCCAAAAAAACCTAAAAAGGTACTTGAATTCAGGGAAAGGACGCTTCGTAATCGCTTAATCCTTGAGGTTAAAATTAAGTGAAAAGATAGGAAAATCAAGGATTCGACTTGGGAGACAGTTGAGAACTTATCTACTCTCTTGCCATTTCATACTAGAGCTACGTGCTACTGGATTGAAGACATGCCTCTTGGTGGTATGGGGGACAACAAGGATAGGTATGTGGTTCTTCATTACTATGATGTGTGCATCCTTGGGCTTGGGGGTGGTCGGGTGGATGAGTATATGCCTGGATTATGTGTGTTTATGAATAGTGATTAGCTAGAGAGATCTTTGGGATTTTAACAATCTATGAGTTGTAATGATTGGCATGTTCTATAAATGCCATTGGTATGTCTCTTATGCTCTCATCCATTTCTATGTTTTCCATTAATTCTTGCACTATTAGAAAGCTAGTTATGTGGTGAGGGTACCTTGGCAATTGGTGGAGAGACTAAGGGGAGAATCCGGTGTGCCATCTCAGTGCTTTGGAAAAATGGTACATTGGAGGATTAGGTACATGGAGTGAAGACATGGCCTCAACTCTTGCCATTGGATTTTAAACTTTAGTAAGAGGGTGAGAAGGCTTGTTGGCCGGGAGATCGGCAAGCAAAAGCTCTACACCGTCTTACCTCAAAAGCTCTACATCGACTTCATTCAATCCAATCAAGTGGCAATGGTTTCAAGGACACTTGGCAATGCACTTGGCAATCAATGGTTCACAATATGGTTATGCAAGGATGCATACTTGATCTTTTTGGTTGCATTGTATTAGGTTTGTATTCATTGTGATCAACTTCTAAATGCAAAAAAGTTATGGAAATTTTTTGTCAAGCTACATTGAAAGGATGCTAATTGGATGCTACATGATGCTTTGGGTATGTCGGAATGCATTTGTGCAAGGGTATACAAAGGGGATGCTTACGAGTTGACATTTGGGCATAATTTGCAGATTTTGCAAAAGTGCAATTCAGTCCAAGGACACCTACACTTCATTTCCCATTCTAATATCTTCCAAACAAGGGCTGACCCAAATTGGACACCTACACTTCATTTCCCATTCTAATATCTTCCAAACAAGCCAAATGGCATACCATTTGGAGCTCTTGGTGAGCAGTTACACACATTTGTTTCAAGTCAAACCAACATTTTCTTCATAATTTTTTGACTATAAGACCATGTGATGCAATTAATCTGGTTTCTCAAGTTTCTCTAAGTTTATTAGCCTTTCAGCTAATGCATTCTCAGTCAATCGTTCTTGCACTATAATTCTCAGGCTTGGAACTAGGTACTCTATAGGCATTACTGCTTCAATACCATAAGCTAGATGGAAGAGAGTATATCTCGTTTCATGACCTTATACAATGTTTGATATGCCCATAGAGCTGCCGCCCGTTAGCTTATGTTCTCAATCCATTCAACTTGCTTGTAATGTTTTTGTCAAGATAGTAGACAAAATCTTGTTTGTACTCTCTACTTGACCATTAGCATGTGGATAATAAGGGGATGACTTCTAGTGGACTACAAGGAATCCAGCAAGTAAGTGATTAATCACCTCATTAATGAAGTGTGAACCATGATCACTAACTAATTCTAATGGGTAGCCAAATCTCGAAATGATTTGTTCATATAATAACTTAGCTGTTGTTTGTGCATCAGCTCGCTTAGAGGTCTCTGGCCTCTGCCCATTTTGTGAAATAGTATGTGGGGGCCATGATCACATATCGGGCTTGAGATGGATGCACAGCTGGACTAATAGGTCCAGCAAAATAATTCTCCATTTCTTAAAAGGTTATCTTACAATAATAGGGGTAAGTGGCATCATGTCTCTTTGTTGCTACCCAAGCACCACTGTGCTTTGCCAGTGATAGGGTCATCCTGATGGTCAACAGCACAAAGTTGACAATACCATGTTGCAAGGAGAGGATCCAACCCTAATGGATTTATATGATGCTGAACGCAAAAAGCTACAACCCTCTTCCACGAAATCCCCTCTACACAATGACTTGCCATCTGTGTCAACGAGACTGACTCCGATAAACCATCTACTCCGTCAACCCCATCCTCATCAACAAAACCTTGCAATCAATAGCTCTTCCTGAAGAAGTTCCCTCCACAAAACCATCTATCTCTAACAAGGAACTCAAAGGAAAAGCCCTGAAGCCTATGCCAAAACCTCGCAATCAATAGCTCTTCCTGAAGAAGTTCCCTCCACAAAACCATCTATCTCTAACAAAGAACTCAAAGGAAAAGCCCCGAAGCCTATGACTCTTCATTGACAAACCTCACTAAAAGAGACAATCACATGCTTGAAAGCCTCATCACATCAACAGCCACTCCATAAGAGACTCTAGCCTCATCATCGTCAACAATGCACATGAGTCCCAAACCCGTAACTTTAGCGCCAACCAAAGTCAAGGAGGGACCCAAACCTTCCGCATCAACCAAAAAGAAAAATCCACCAAGAAACCAAAAATCAAGGTATCTTAATGGTATCAAAATGTGGGTGGAGAAGTAGCTACTTGTAGCTCAAGGCTACTACGACGGTGCCAATCAAATTTGGGTGCCTTGATCATCAAAGCCTCTTCCTCAACATAGCACTTAGAGGACAAGGAAAAATAAAAGTAGTCCACAACATTGTCCACAAAAAGCCTATGCGAGTTCCAACTCCACGAAGTCGACAAGTGTGGGTACCAAAAAGATTACTACAAGCACAAGGTTACTACCAAGGAAATACCAACACTTGGATTTCTACAAGCACAAGGGTACTACCAAGGAAATACCAACACTTGGATTTCTAAGCGCATCACAAAGTCCCTTAAGCTTACACAAAGAAAGAAACCTCAGCACCAAAAGCATCAACCCAATTTATAATGTTCATCAAAGGAGAGTGCCTGTGCACATGCTTCAACAACAAGGATACTCTAATAGTAATCCCATCATATGGTTACCAAAATCGAACAATGTGAAGAAAGCCTCACCACCGACTTCAACCCCAACAGCTTCACCTTAAGTCCAACAAGAATGGAAACCCAAGCAAGTCACTCAACCACTCTCGTGCATTCAGCACCTACATAAGAGCTTGTGTGTTTAAGAGACCCCAATGGTAACCAACCAGCAATCTTACCTATTGCCTCGATAACATTTGAGCCAAAAAATTCAAGAATCAATTTCCACGTCTACAAACGGAGACTTATGAGCACATCAAAGACAAACTCACAATGCTCTTTTCACCCCTCTAGATGTGAAGCGTAAGTGTAGAAGCTACGTAGCAGACATAAGAACCTATTCTCTCAAAAAGGAGAGCAGCCAACAAGAACCTATTTCTCACAAGGTGGTAGTAAAAATAAACAAATAAATAAAACAAAACACTACAAACACAAGGGAGTCACACATATGGCCTCCTTAGAAGTGGTAGAATATTACAAGCAACTCCCAAGGATCTTTAATAGCCATTATATTTTGTTAAGCTTATAGCTTACTATTCTTTTGGCTAAGTTAATGTAGTAGTTGCTCCATGAGTACATATCCATACTTATGCACTGGAGGACATTTGCACCAAAGCTTCACCTCAATAACTTTCTAGGTACATCTCTGGATGGAGAGGCCATGGTGGGCGAAAACCTGGTCACGAAAATTTTCCTTCAAATTACAAAACTCTCCAAACAACAAAACCATCTTCACAAATCAATTCTATTCAATCCTTAGTGTGCATATATCTATATTAGCCTTGCAAGTTGATATAATTCTTTCAATCCTCGCCAACAATGGCTACTTCAACACATAGTAGTTCAATAAGAGTCTATATGACTCACTTCTTGTACTTCATGTATATATGCTTCATAAGAGCACTTAAATATACATTAAAAAAATATAAAAAGTGCATGAGAAGAAATATGCAAGAATAGGTCCTACTCTGCTTCATAAGAGCACTTAAATATACATAAAAAATATAAAAAGTGCATGAGAAGAAACATGCAAGAATAGGTCCTACTCAACAACATTTGACAAGAATCCTGCCACACAAAAGGATTTCATTTCTTCAAATGATGAATGTTGCTTCAATGAACCAAATAAGGAACTGAGAATCACCATCTCGTTCTAATGATTATGTCTATGTTCATCTGGATCCTTCCCTCTCTTCTCTCCCATTATTAACATCTCTTAGCATCCCCACTAACACAAATCACATGTAACCTTGCTTATGATTGCCAAAAACAAAGTGAGCAAAAAACACCAAAAAAAACATGTTTACAAAAATATTAAACTGCAATCATTCACAAAAAACCCCCATCCTCCACCCCGTTAGGAATTCCCAATAAACCACTAACCTTTTTATTCACTAACTAGCTTTTCTTATTCCTTCCAGAGGAACAAAGACCATTGAACGTCACTCAACATCAAAGCCATCGATAAAGCTTGTCCATTCTCTCCACACAAAGGTCTTCAATGCAATCATGAGGACGCGATTAGGATCGGGAAGGGGGGAATGTTAACCCATTACTAGGATTAACAAGAACTACCATGGTTATCTTACGTTAAGGATTCAAGGTAGATACACCAAAGGGTCATACATTCAAGATATGAAGCAATGGTGTCCAAATCTACAACTTGGACAGGCGCCACTTAAGGTGATTCCCGCTTCAAGAGCATGTGGTAGCAAGCTACGATGAAGTCCCAAGTGTTGTACTTCATGGATAAATTATGAGAGTAGTCGTCGTTGTAATAGCATTAGGCCTCTTATGAGCCTAAAGTGCCTGGCCGGTCACACAGTTTAAGTGAACACTTATGGCCATGTATATAAGTGAATATATCTCATAATATAATATACTATCCCATTGTGCAATTGAGTCTTGCTCTTGCTAATCTCTCTCCCTAATGCATTCTAGTGAGTGTGTGTGTGTGAAGTGAGGTGAGAGGAGGGACGAGTACCCGTAGTGCAATGTAGCGGTGTGTATGTGTGAAGTGAGGTGAGAGGAGGGACGAGTACCCGTAGTGCAATGTAGCGGTGTGACCGCTCCGCCGCGGGGGAAGTGCAGTGGAATTGCTTCTCAAGGAGTTGTAGAGCTTGGAGACCTCAAGGGTTACGAGCTCGGCCATTGGAAGGATCCTCACACGACAGGTACGGTTCACCAGGTAATCTCTTATCGGCGGATGTGTTTCAAGGGGGGTTAAGGTGAGCCATATCACTTTTTGATAATATCCAAGGTATTGTCAGTAGGATAACTTTTTGGCCATAAGGATTCCACCATCTTCTTAGATTTCTTTCAAATAACTTTATGCACCCTTGGTGTCTTTGTCACCAGTCAAGTGTTCCCAAACAATGTTTCCCACCTTTTAAAATATGTGCATAGGATCTAAGAGATGACTTATTAGAAGATTTCTCCAATAATGGAGGTGATAGAAAATAGAGAGTCTTTTCATCCTTGTATTGGCACTACATTTTTGTTCTCTCTCCCTTAATGTCAACCAATTGCTAGTCTTCATTATGGGTGGTGTTCTCATATATATATATACATACATATATACATGTATATATATATATACACACACACACACACATATATATATATATATATACATACATACACACACACACACACACACATATACACAGATATATATACACATACATACATACATACATGTATACACACACACACACACACATACACATATGTTCATATATATACAACTACATATATATATATATATATATATATATATATATATATGTACATATGTTCATATATATACATGTACATATATACATATGTATATATATATATATATATATATATATATACATATGTATATATATATATATATATATATATATATATATACATATGTATATATATATATGTATATATATATATATGTATATATATATATATATACATATGTATATATATATATGTATATATATATATATGTATATATGTACATGTATATATATGAACATATGTACATATATATATATATATATATGTATATATGTACATATATATATATATATGTACATATATATATATATATATATATATATATATATATATATATGTTATATGACATTCTAGAGGATGAACCTCCTCCAAGATTCACCTCCTCCAAGATTCATCTCCTCGTGGATGAGGAGAATAATCGATTCTTGAAAATGTGGGAAGCTCTTGGACTCCAATGGAGGTTTGAAATTGACTATATTCCTTGCCAAGACCATTCAAGGTCACCTTGAAACTATATCATTGTCGTCACTATATTATTCTTAAAATAAATTATACAGAAAAGCATACATTTCTTTAGTAATTCTTAACATAAATTATATAAAACTCAAAAGCATGTATTTCTCTAGTAATTCTTGTTATTGTTGGGCCCTATCATGGTGAAATTCACTTGAAAGTCATGATTTTAGGAAGTACACTTCGTTGTATAATGGTATGTGGCCATTTAAATGGTAGTGACATGTGGGCATAGGCTAATAATGGGCCGGGAACTTTTTCCCTTACTTACAATGTTTTTTTCTCCTAAACATGACACACACACGCTTAAGAGTGAGTGTGTAAGTGACCTTATCATGTCACTCTTAAGACTAAGTATGTAAGTGACCTTATCATGTCACTTACACACTCATTCTTAAGAGTGTACATGTGTACTCACTCTTAAGAGTGAGTGTGTGAGTGACATAATCATGTCACTTTACTTGTACTTCACTCATTCTTATCAATATTTGAGTGTGTACACGACCTTATCATGTCACTTCAGTTGTACTTCACTCATTCTCATCATCAATCTACTTTCAATGTTATGCTTCTCTCTATTTCTGCTTGCTTGCTACATGTGTGTGTGTGTGTGTGTGTGTGTGTGTGTGTGTGTGTTTCAACCTTTGGCTCCACTCTAATAATTGGTATCAAAGTAGGTTCTCTTAGCTCTCGCCTCCATCGTATGCTCTCATTCAAGCTACTCTTCTAATTGGCTCAAATTGAGCTTGAGCCATCCTTTTAGGTGGAGAAGGTATGTCCTATAGTGTTTTGTTAATTATTTCTAACTATGTTAACAGAGTTTTGAAAAATTTTGGGCCATTTCAAGCACGTTTTAAGGCCCATTTGCATATTTTACTAGTGCCAATTCAAGCTATCTTTATTTGATTTTAGGTTTTTCTCACTACAATAACATAAATTTGGTATGTAGACAAGGCCATCATCACCACTTCTTCATCGTTATTGATAATGCATCTTCAAGCTCTTCATCAAATCAGCATCGTAATCATTGTCATTGACTTTTGCATTCTTACTAGTAACATTTCTACACTCCATTTTTCATACACTTTGCAGGTCTCTTTGTCATCAGTGATGTGTTGGCAATAGTCATCTCTCGATTAGGTAGATTGTTAGGATATTTGTATTTTGTGTTCGAGATTTGTTATTTGCAAGATGAAATGGCACGTAGTGATGTATTTAGGATGTTTTTTGCTTAGAATAAACAAAACCAACTAACCATTGTTGTCCTATAAAATGTGTCATGTATTGGTTACCAAAGGGCTTTAAAATTTTATTATTGGCATTGAAGCACACCCTATCTTAATAATGCATGGTAGAATAAGTACTTTGAATGGTGATACTAACTCAAATGTTACTTTGGCATATTCACCTCCACATATTTTTCATAGCAAAACAAGCCAGGTGAGATGGTAGGAATGCATATACACATGCATTGGTGGCACATTCCATGAAAAGGAGCATTATTTCTCATACTTATTCATGTAAAACTCCAAAGCAGGCTTGGGATATGCTTATTATGCTTTACTAGGTGTGTAACAAGGCATGTGTGGCTTGCTCTAGTGGAAGTAGTTAGAATCCGAGAATATAAATGAGGGAGAATTAATGGAAGCATTTCTGGAAGGATCAAAGATCTTAGAGAGTAGCTTATATGTATTGATAAAGCCTATCCAAATAGTTCATTGGTGTCTACTATTCTTACAAGAGTATAAATATTGTGGGCATGCCTAAGAAGGCTTGGGACACCTTGGGGAAGATGTATAGTACAAACACTCAAGCTCAAAAGATGTAGCTAAGGCAGGAGCTCCATAATGTGACTAGAGGGAAGCTAAGTAAATGATTACTCGATGAAGGTTATGTTGAAATTAGAGCAATGTGATGAGCTATGGTGGATCAAATACTAGAATCAACATCATTAATAAAGTGATTAGTAAATAATTAAGATGTAATTAGTGAGTAATTAACAAATAGTTTAATGTAGGCATAGATAATCAAAAACCAGCAAATTCTCATTAGGCCAATGCCTCAATTTATAGAGTTTACATCAAAGCATCTAATCCCACTGATTTCTCCTTTAATTCACTCTACCTCTTTTGCTTGATTCTCTCCACCTCTCCCAGAATATCTCCACACTTCCTAAATCTTCTCATGCTACCCTTTATTCTCTCCCAGTAGATTTATCTCACCTTTTCATAGGTTCTTTCACATTTACACATTCTCTTTTACATCCTCTAACCAAGGGCTTGTTCCCGCACACACCCTATTCACTTGTATATTTCAACACCTCCCCTCAAGTGAATACTTGTATATTTCAACACCCTATTCACTTGTATATTTCAACACCTCCCCTCAAGTGAATACTCCTAGAATACCTAGACCCTATACCAAGTTTCCCTCTTACTTGATAGTCCGCGACCAGTGTCTAGCACACCTCCCCTCAAGTTAACTTAGCACACCTGGACCCTGTACCAAGTTTCTCTCTTACTTGATAGTCCGCGACTAGTGCCTCAAGTCCCTAAACTCATAGTCCTTGACACTCTCTCTCTCTCTATGTGTCCAAGGCTACTACAAGTGCATGCGACCTTGACTAAAGTGCTCACACATACATCTACCATGTGGCCTCACTCTTTGGAGCCTCACATCTTCTCTGGTCTTCAGTCTTCTTGTCTGGCAGCTTCTCTTCACGCGTCCGTGTCTTCCTCTTCTTTTAGTCTTCTTGTGGCAGCTTCTCTTCACGCATCCATGTCTTCCTTCAATGCTTCCTCTAGATCTTCTTGGTGTGGATCTTCCTCTTGGAAAGAGATGTTCTTTTTCTTTCATGGCTGGGGCCATGAGCTTGTCCGTCAGTTCTTGCTCCATGTGAGCAACATGTTTAAATGTTTTGTTGACAGTTCTTTTGGGCTTTTGATATTTATCTTGTATCATTATGCAATGCAAACCCAAATCTATGCGGGAGGTCTTACCTCTTGCCTTATTCTGGACAAGGGCAGTGTCTGATCCCATTTTTACACTGATGTAATGTGCCCAATACATAATGCATATAGCATTCATTCTAATGCACATTCCCAAATGCAACTTTGGCTGTGAATAATCTTGAATTTGAGTGAGATTTACAGGCATTAACCAAGGGTTAAATGCAAAATGATGATTACCATAAATTTATCAGCATAATTTTACCCCCAAAAATTGCATTAAATCAATGGTAACCAATTTGTACGGAATGGTTGGAGTATCAAACCAACTCCGAATTGTAATATAAAGTTATAGGGATCTGTATCAGATACCTAATGGTTAATTTGAACCCTCAATTGCACCAAAATACAGTGATTAGGATTAATCACTAATTAACAAATTAATCCTTTATTTTGTGTGCAAAAAACAGAGTATGCGGGGAGTCCAGATCTGGGGCCTTAGACTTCAAATGAGCTCAAATGCTTTTAAGGCCATCAATAGCAATGAGTCTAGTCGAGGATTATGCCAAGAAACACAAGATTTGACCAAATATTGAATGCTTAATCTCTATTTTACCAAAGTCACCTGCAGATTTGATGAAGAGCTTGGATCTCACTATAGACTTGATCAAATTGAATTCTGTCTTCACCAGCTTGCAGAGCATGCTTGAAAATCCCCGGGGCTAAGAGGAATTAGACCCATTTGATTGGATGAAGACAAGATCTACAACTTTCTCAGAAAAACCTGCGTTGGAAAAAAATGTGATTTCTTCTTTGATGCGCTGGCGGTTTGTGCTTGTGATTGGCTTGGCTGGAGCTCCTATGGGTTAGCTATCTTGGGCTAGAAGGGTTTGGGCAATGGTTGAGTGTGCAAGGAGAGGGAGCTCCTCCACTGGCTGGGGGTACATAGAATAGTTGAAAAAGAGGGAAAAATTATAATTAGTTACTAATCCTAATTAGCAAAATGATTAGCAAGATAATGGGCTCACAAATTGATGGATTCTAGGCTTGGCTTTGATACCATGTTGAAATTAGAGCAATGTGATGAGCTATGGTGGATCAAATACTAGAATAAACATCATTAATAAAGTGATTAGTAAATGATTAAGATGTGATTAGTGTAATTAAAAAATAGCTTAATGCAGGCATGGATAATAAAAAACCAGTAAATTCTCATTAGGCCAATGCCTCAATTTATAGAGTTTACATCAAAGCATCTAATCCCACTGATTTCTCCTTAATTCACTCCACCTCTTTTGCTTGATTCTCTCCACCTCTCGCAGAATATCTCCACACTTCCTAAATCTTCTCATGCTACCCTTTATTCTCTCCCAGTAGATTCATCTCACCTTTTCACATGTTCTTTCACATTTACACATTCTCTTTTACAGCCTCTAACCAAGGGCTTGTTCCCACACACACCCTATTCACTTGTATATTTCAACAAGTTAAAGGGCTGGCAGATGCCCTTACTTCTATTGGATCATAGATATGACTATTTAGGATTTATGGTGTAAACATTCACATGTAGTACTTATTCGTAATGTGGAGGGTCCTTTGGATCATTTGTTTTGCGAATAGAAAGTAAGAAACATTATTGCAAGCTACATGGCTACCTTGCAAGATTATTAAACAAATTTAAATTCCCTTGAAAATGCTTTTAAAAAATGGACCTTTTTAAAATGTATCTTTTTTTTCAAGATCTTTTGAAAAAATAAGTCATTTTTAGATAATATTGTAAATGTGTAGGTGCCACATCATAAAAACTAGAAATGTCCACTTTTCTAAATTATACCTTTTTTTAAGAACCTTTTTAAGACATTTTTTAGAGACTTGATTTTTTTAAAACTCCTTTTTTTTGCCATGTTTCTCTTTTTCTCTTTATATATTTTTTACTAAAAAATTTACTTTCATAAAGATATATATATATATATATATACATATACAAGCTGAAAATGGATATGATTAGATAGCTTTTATAAGTGCTTTGATTGAGGAATTTTCAGTGCTTTGATTGAGGAATTTTCAGCTCATGATATGACACCACGAGATTGTGAGGACATGGTCATTGATTTCATTTTGGATGAGTACTCATTTGTTAACGACGATGAATGGGATGATGACTCATTTGTTGGTGATACATGTGATGACCATGCCTTGGATGATCATGCATTAGGTGAAAGATCCCTGTCCCCACCGTGCAACAAACTCAGGGGTGCTAGCAGCAGAAGTAGAACTTCTTGCGCACGGGGCAGGGTCCCTCACTTGGGGCCTCGCCCACCACGGATATTCGGACAAGAGACTAATCCATCGGTTCTTCCAAAACCGAACCCGAAAAAAACTTCCCTCGCCCGAAAAGCACGGGCGATTCCTCCAGGATAATTTTACTCTAACGTAGTCAAAAGTCTTAACTAACTAAACTAATCTGATCGAAGGCATAGCCGTTGATTCTTTTCCATAGAACAATTTTTATCCGGGATTTACTTCATCTATCGTACCATAACATAATTGAGTCTCATTTTAGGGATCCATCAGTCCAGCCTAACCCCATCTAGTCCCATGGGGGTTAGCCAACTGCGCCGCCCAACCACTGCAGTGATGGGATCCATTTAAAAATTTGGTTAGGTTTTGTCTTGGGTACTAGGGAAAAGAGTTCCCAGGCCCCCTAGCCGGATATTCATGCAAACTTAAAACTAGTCACACCACTTACACACCCAATATGAAATTGCCTTTTTCACAGAATCAACTGTCTTTAAAACAATATGAAATTGCCTTTTTCACATAATCAGCTGTCTTTAAAATAATAATTTAATGACACCATGGTGTCACTGATCATAATTCTCCAAAATATCCGATAATATCCTAATTTCTAAATTTTCCTTCATCGGTGTACGTATGGCATCATTGGCAACCAGAATGCTCACCACCTGTCCACTCAGGGGCCTTTTCGATAGTTCCTAGCTCATAGTAGCTAGCAATATTTTCACTTATAAAAATCAAAATGGAATCTCCATTGAAGATCAGCAAGATCAACCAACAGATCCATATAAAAGAGCCATGGACTCATTCGTTGAGGACCAGCAAGGTCAATCAACCAAATCCATGCCCGAATTCAGAAAACAACTCTTACTCCTTGTTCCAATATCTTTCACGACGCACGTGTGGGTATCTTCGGCGACCCAGAGCCCGAGCACCATATGGTCAGCACCCTCTAGGATCCTTCACAGGTCACCTAGCGCTTCACTCATAGGCCGCTTCCTTGGTCCCTCATCCACCATTCTACCGGAAGCTCACCATTTAAATCGAGGCTGGTCAAGACCTCGGTCGACCTTGCTACGCGAGACGTCCTCCATTGACTCTTCGTCAGCTCTATTGCAACTTTATCAGATTAGGCCTCCATGACCTCATTCACAAGACGGTCAAAATGTTTCCCCAGCATTCTTGACATAAAACAGTCATTTTAAAAACAGGTCATAAATACAGTTTCTATAGTGAATTCTCGTCTTTCCACATTGTTCCACATCAATCCACCTGATTTAAATCACATCCATTTCATATGTATTCCCATTCTCATCCAATCACATCATTTTCATCTCATCACATCTTTCCTCATTTATCCTCATCAAATCTCATCCACTCGCATCAACCCATCTCCACATCTCATCACATCACATTCATTCACATCTCATCCATTTATAACTACCCCGATCCACATCACATCTAGTTCACCTCACATCTCATTCATTCACATCTATCCCGATTCACATGACATCACATCTCATTTATTCACATCACATTCACTCATATCCATCACATTCATTCTCATCACCATCCCATCACATACATAACATCACATCACATCTATCCACATCATATCTCATTCATACACATCTCATCTCATTCATCCACATCCATCCAATCGTTCACCTATACGACTACCCACATCTATTCATACATTTATATCTATCACTTCACATCCACATATATTCATGTCACATCACATATCTTTACATCACATCACATTCTTTCACATACACATCCACATCCATTCTTTCACATACAACCACATCCATTCTTTCACATACACATTCGCATCCATTCTTTCACATACACATTCGCATCCATTCTTCACATATACATTCACATCCATTCTTCACATACATAACCACATCCATTCTTTCACATACACATTCGCATCCATTCTTCACATATACATTCACATCCATTCTTCACATATATAACCACATCCATTCTTTCACATACACATTCGCATCCATTCTTCACATATACATTCACATCCATTCTTCACTTATACATTCACATCCATTTTCATCACATATCATCCACTCATATCCCATATCATTCATTTACATCCTGATTCACATGACATCACATCTCATCCATTCATTCACATCTATCTGATTCACATCACATCTCATCACATCTATTCAATCACATCTCATCACCTCTATTCACATCACATCCATCCATCCATTCATTCACACCTATCTGATTCTCATCACATCTCATTACATCTATTCACCTCACATCTCATCACCTCTATTCACATCACATCCATCCATTCATTCACGCCTATCTGATTCTCATTACATCTCATTACATCTATTCACCTCACATCTCATCACCTCTATTCACATCCATCCATCAATTCATTCACACCTATCTGATTCTCATCACATCTCATTACATCTATTCACCTCACATCTCATCACCTCTATTCATTTCACATCCATCCATCCATTCATTCATGCCTATCTGATTCTTATCACATCTCATTACATCTATTCACCTCACATCCCATCACCTCTATTCACATCACATCCATCCATCCATTCATTCACGCCTATTTGATTCTCATCACATCTCATTACATCTATTCACCTCACATCTCATCACCTCTATTCACATCACATCACATCCATCCATTCATTCACACCTATCTGATTCTCATCACATCTCATTACATCTATTCATAGATGTAAAAATTTAAACATAAAATTTAAGAGAATTCTAATTTTGATATAAAGATTCTTTATGCATCTATTTATGCATAAAAATCAACTTCAGTGGGAATAACACTTTTATAAAAAATCCTTTTATGCATGTATTTATGCATAAAATCAACTTTAATGAGAATAACACTTTTGAAATAAAAATAAATCCTTTATGCATCTTTTTATACATAAAATCAATTTTAATGAGAATAACACTTTTGAAATAAAAATAAATCCTTTATGCATCTTTCTATGCATAAAATCAATTTTAATGAGAATAACACTTTTGAAATAAAAATAAATCCTTTATGCATCTTTCTATGCATAAAATCAATTTTAATGAAAATAACACTTTTATAATAAAAAAATTTTCATTATGTATCTTTCTATGCATAGAAATTAAATTTAATGAAAATAACACTTTTATAACAAAACAATTTCCAGTATGCAACTTTCTATCTATAAAAACCAATTTTAATAATTAATATCAGTGATATCCATGCATATTCATAGGCGAATATATACATGGAGTAATTAGAATATTTCTTTTAGAATGCACAAACGGTGGAAATTACTCTTTTGGAATAACATAAAAACAAACTTTCTTTTCCACAAAATTTTAGAAAATTTTACCATAACCTCCTTTGTATGGCTGACCATTTCTCATTTTTCTCATTCTGATTTCAACTTAAATTAACCCAATCTAGATGTATATGACTCTAATCTACTCAATTTTCAGAAATCAAGAGAGTAAATAATAAGAAAAGTTTAATTAATCATTTAACTAATCTTTCTAGGAATAAAAAAGACTGAATTGTAAAGAAGAGAAGGGGGTGGCCTTTTCATCAAGGCATAGCATTAGAATTTACTTCAATCAACTATAAAACAGAAAATCAAGAAAACCATAGATTTAAAATTAAAAAGTAAGAAAATTTAGCTTACATGGAGTTGTAAGCTTTCGTTTGGCTTGAGGGATTGAGGATTCTACTCTTGTTTGAAGCAAGAGTGGCCACCAATTACTTTGGAGAGGATTAAGCCAAAAATAATTGAATTATCAAGAAATTCAATGTAAATGGCTCAGGACAGGAGCAGAGTAACAGTGCTTGCATAAACACCATTAAGGGTTCTACTCTTGTTTGAAGCAAGAGTGGCCACCAATTACTTGGAGAGGATTAAGCCAAAAACAATTGACTTATCAAGAAATTCAATGTAAATGGCTCAGGACAAAAAGGGGAGAGGCTTCTATTGCATAAACAACATTAAGCTTTCACAAAAAGGGGAGAGGCTTCTATTTATAGAAAAAAGTGAGCCTCTAACCAAGCAAACTGATTCTAGAATTTTCCAGATCAGTTTGGTCAATTTTTGACCATTTTTGGTTCAGTTTATCTTACTTTTTGGATCTAGTTGAAATAGGAGAGAGGAGAGATGAAAATATCTCATTATTTTTTAGTTTAAAACTCTTCCACACATGTGAAATGGGTGCCTCCTTCACAAGGGGAGATCCCCATACTGAGGTGTAAAAAATGCATTATTTCCTCTAAATATCTCTTAATTTTTAACTAATAAACCTTGTACTCAGTCAACTCTTTATCTTATGTGAGCATTTACTCATTTTAGGGGGTTTTTCTTTAATTCTTCAATTTATCTCCTCCCTACATTTGGATTAATCTTATTGGTCCATAGGAACCTTAATTAAACCATAATCCAAAAATTTCTGAAAACCTGGACCCTTAGGCTAAGGTTCTTTTTACCTATTTTCAATTAATTCCAATTGCACATTGGAAAGTTCTTTTTGAATTTCTGTTTTAGGGGAAACCATTTTAGACACTAGGAGGATTTTTATATCCAAAAATATCTCAATTTTGAATTACCTCCCTCTAGACATTTTCTCTCTCCAGGCCAAAATAGGGTAAAACAAGATCTTTCTTTTATTTCAGAGGGGAATAATTATAAGATCAGAAGGGGAGATTCTTAGACCTGCACACCTCAAAAGCTGGAAGGAGGAATCTTACATTAGGTGACATATTGAGTGGTTCGTTGAAGATTTATGAGAATGCATTGTATGATCCATTTTCACGTTCGATTTGGAAGACATATGATTGTCTCTTGTTTGACTGCTTAGATGATGTGGATCAGGTCTTCTAGTCGCCACCATGAATCCACTTGAGGCATTCTTTGTAGGATTCTTATAGGTAGCCCTTGTAAAAGCCTCTTGCATAGTTTGCTTGCCTTCCTTGTGACCACCATGACAAGCCTCTTGCATAGCTTTCTTGCCTTCCTTATGACCACTGCTTGCTCTCATGCATACCACCAATATCATCTTCATGCTGTTGCTCAAGTTGGTCTTCAATAGCCTCAATCTTGGTAGTCATGAATTCAAACCTCGTATTCAAGGTATCGTTGATGAATCCAACCTCTCCATAAGTGGCTTGAAATCAAGTGTTTCCACAAGTAATTGCAAGAGGGCATCATTTGAAATGGCTTGTGCACCTTGAGATGTATGCTTATGAGTGTCTCCCATATTTGCCTCCTCTTCAATTTGCTTTGAAGCTTGCCCCATTGATGGAGAAGTGTTTTTATGTGTGCTTGTCACCATCAATTGCGCTTCTAACTTCTCCATTGCATCAATGTTGCCATGCTCCACTAACTCCTCCCCTTCCATGTCTTCAGTGAGACCAATGAGAGCTTCCGAGAATAACCTTTTGGCTTGTCGGCCATAATGGACTGTTTTGAGAAAATTACCAAAAAGTTGAGCTAGGGTTATCTGATTTGAACAAACTAAGGCTCTATGTAAGGGTAATGAGATGAAGAATAAGCCTATGTGATTGTAAGTTCAGTCTGGGCCCTAATACTCTTTGTTTTGGGTTTTTATGAAATAGGATTTTACAAAAAATGGGCCGTATCTCCTTACTCAAGAATCCAATTTGGGCAATCTTTAGCTTGTTAAGATCCTTTTGAGGATTACTACACATCCACAAGTTCAGTCCATAAGATCACTTTTGGTTTACAAATTGCCAAAACAGGGCTCTGCCCCGTGAAGCCCCAAGATCAAATTTTCTTCCAACACATAACCACCACAAAAAACTTGCAAGTAAGAGGGTTGTTTCAATATACATTGTATGTTCAAAGTACCCCAAACATGGCATGTTCAAGTCTTGTGTAAAGGGAATTCTTTCAGGATGAGCCGTGAATGTTGGTTGGCCTAACAAATCCCATAACTCAAGGGTCATGAGATTGTATTCTCATGTTGGATAAAGCTATGCTTGAGCTGTGGTGATTTTATTAGAAAGTTCCAATCCAACCAGAATCCTAGGATTCTTTTCAGTAAGATATGTTGGAAGTTCCATCTCCTCCAAGGTCTCTTCCTCCCGTTAATAGCAATTGTACATTGCTTGCAAGAGTTTTCAAGGTGACTGTTTGCATGGATTTATCAATTCAATACAACAATTCACGTATCCAAGTTCCACCAAGGATGACATCATACTCAAGGGAATCTAGGGTAACATGGAATGTAAATTCCATATCTCCATCGATTTTTTGAGTAGCATAGCTAAAGTAACCGAGAACTTCAATGTTTTGTCCATTGGCTCCTCTTGCAAGACTATTGTTTGTAGGGATGAGTTTAGGTTGTCCCAATGACACCAAGTGTCTATTGTCATGATGTTATGACTAGCTCGAGGGCTAATCAGCACGCGTTTACGCTTAGCATCATTGCATGTTGAGAAATCCAACCATATCATGATAGAATCCTCAAGAGGAACCATGGATGTTTCAGTTTTTGTTTCAGCTTCAAGTCCCGTTCTCGGTTTCATATTCCCATTCACTTTCGTCCTCTTTTTGGCTCTCAACTTTTTTAAGAGTACCCAATGTGTACAATGGCACACTTGGTCTTCTCACAATTCTAACTGAGTTATGTTTAGAAACTTGTGAATCCTCACAGTCTTGTCCTATGTAGCTCTTTATGTCTTGGTATAACTCATGTTAAGCCCTTAAAGGTGTAAGTGCTGATGCTATGCTGGCTTCACCATAAGAGAAGAGCATTCCTCCAAACGAGGTTTTAAGAGACTAATTTAATTTTGTAAGGGATTCATCAAATCCCTCACATGCTTTCTCAACTGCATAATTCGTGCATTCTGTCTCTAGTGACTCTTCTGTAGAGAGAGTATGTCTTCCTCTTGAAAGGGAAAGCGGTATTCCTCTAGGTTTTGTATTTTGGTTGCTTTTTTTGGATTGGCATTATGAGGTTCAATCATAACCAGTGATCCTATAAGACACTCAACCATGCTAAGCATGCTCTCTTAAGCTTGCTTTTTGCGTTCTGCATATGTCATACGATCATGATTTTCAATTTGGGGTGGTTGGGCAGGTTCTAGTTTCTTGATTGGTCTCTGTGAGGTGCACTGAGTGAAGAATCAGGACTTGGTTCATCCTCACTTAGCAACATACTAGAACTTGTTTCATCTCTTGACTTTCTTTGGATCGTTAGGTTTTCATTATGTTTGCCCATGATGCAACGAGATCGAATTTTCTTTTGGGCTTTTGTATCATGTGTCGCACATATAGATTTTGTGGTTTGTGTTATAGCCCTTAAGGTGGATGCTTCTACATTATGTGTAGCTTTTAGCTCTTTTGGGATTATGTCCCCTTTTGGGTTTATGTCCTCCACAAGCTCCTTTCCACTGTCCTTTAATTCAAACTTGGTTTTGATAGTTTGTTGTCCCTTGTTTTTCTTGGGTTTAGAAGGTTTTGTTTCCTTTGTTAGTTTCTGCTTTAAGGCATATTCTTCTATCCATTTTGAAGTGTTATCTTTTGCATTCGTTTTTATTGTTTCTCGTGCCTTGGCTTGTAAGCGTGTAAGCACATTCAAGGGTTACCATGGATAATTGCATGGTTTGTACACTTAAGATGTTAAGAGTTGTATTTTGTGAGACAAGTTGCATTGAAGTAACTCGTTCTTGGGCAATATTGGAAATTGTGATCAATGCCACATTGTTCACACATGGGTTGCAAAGTGTCAGTGACTATGGGTATGGAAGTATTCCAAACTGTGAAGGCAGCCACCTTCTTGTGAGGTCCACCACAATAAAAACACTGAAGTGCTCAATTAACTGCTTCTTGCGTTGTTTCTACCTTGTGGTCTGTTTCTGCTTGGTGCATGGGAGATGGGGGTTTTGAGTCAATTGTTGATGAATTGGGACACTTTATATTATCATGACCAAAGAATTTACAATATATGCAGTACATAAACATAGGTGCCTTATATGCACAATGGGGATTGGGATGGTCGTAGTGATTACAATTAACACAAGGCATTTCACTCCTCACTTGTAGAGGCATTAAGGATGGTTGGTTTTAAAGGATTTGTTAGATATCCGTAACGCCGACGCCCATGACTCTGCATGGGCGTCCTCTCCCACTGAACCCCAGATATGGCCATCCGGTCTGCCGGTCGGTCACAGGCATTACAGCCTACGTGACATTACCCCCCCCTTAAGAAGAGTTTTTGTCCTAGAAAACAAACTGGGGAAACCTTTTGGAAATTGCACTACGGCGTTCCCAGGCCCGCTACCTCCTCATCCCTATCTGTCCATTTAACAAGTACCTCCTGGTACACTTTATGTCGGGTTTGTTTGTCACGATACTATAGAATCTTTTCACGAAATAAAGTGTACCTCCTGGTACACTTTATGTCGGGTTTGTTTGTCACGATACTATAGAATCTTTTCAGGTTCATGTGGTACCTTTGGTGGCTCTATCAAGTCCACCAAAATCTCTAGAGAAACTGCGTTCTCTAACCCGTGAACTGATTTCTTCAGTTTACTGACATGGAAGACAGGATGGACTTGAGAACTCTCCGGTAACTCAAGTTTATATGCTACGTCCCCAATCTTCTTAAGGATTTTAAAAGGACCACAGTATCTCGGAGAAAGTTTATTACACTTTCCCGTTTTCATGGTTTCTGACTACGCAGGAACCTTGAGGAATACAAAGTCACCTTCTTCAAAGGTCACCTTTCTTCGTTCTTTTTCGCATAAGTTTTAGCGCAATCTTGAGCGCTACGAATGCTCTCACATGCGGCTCTGAGCATATCATTCATATCTTCAAGGAAATCCTTGACAGATTGAATCTTCTCCTTTTCTAGGCCTACAACCATCGGAGATCTCGGCTGGAATCCATACATTAACATGAATGGTGTAAATCCAATCGCTGAGTGTTTGGAGCTGTTATATGCAAACTCCAATAAGGGCAAGTACTCTTCCCAATTAGATTGCTTCTTACTAACATAAGAACGCAACATATCCTCTAGAATTTGGTTAACTCTTTCAGTTTGACCATCAGACTCCGGATGATCTGTCGTACTCATACTCAGAGTAGTATCCAGCTTTTTGAAGACTTCCCTCCAAAAATGACTGTTGAACTTTGTATCTCTATCCGACACTATATCTGTGGGCAAGCCATATAGCTTGTAGAGATGTTCAATAAAGAGTTTTGCCAACTCTAGCGTTTTTATAGTTTTCTTCGTGGTAATAAACTTTGCCATTTTTGTTAACCTGTCCACTACCACCCACATCGAGTCATTCCCTCGACTCGTCTTGGGTAAACCGGTAATGAAATCCATGGAAATGCTTTCCCATTTCCCTTGAGGAATCTCCAGCGGATGGAGTAGTCATCCAACCTTAAGACGTTCATGTTTATTCACCTGGCACTTACTTCATTTCAGCACATAAGTCTGGACGTCCTTAAACAAACTAGGCCAATAAAACTGTCTTTTTACTAGTGCATAGGTCTTCTGAATCCCAAGATGACCCGCACTTGGATTATCATGACTTTCTTTAAGAATTTGGGCCCGAAAGTTACCAATAGTTGGTACACATATTCTACCCTTGTAGAGTAAGTACCCATCGTCAATGGAGTAATTAGCATATTTCTCCCCCCGACGAAGTTTATCACTCCCCTTTGAAGCCATGGCAGTCAAAGGTGATGAAGGGCCTACGTCAGAACTCTCCGGCTCCAAACTATACCCAGAAGACACAGCTAGTCTCTCCAGACTAACTCTCGCTTCCCTTCTCGTTGCACCTTCGGCCAGTCTCTCTGGACTAGCAATACGTGCCAACGAGGGAGGTGGTCGCGTCTATGAAGAAGTGCGTACGTGTACAGCGCGCCAAACCTCTGTAAAAGATAGATCGTGCTCACATAAACCATGTAAGGACTCCAAGAAATCATTCTTGAAGACTGTGAAACTAAGTTCATTAATCTGTGGCATGCGACTAAGTGCATCTGCCACCACGTTATACTTACCTTTCTAGTAACGTATCTGAAGGTCAAACTCCTATAGAATCTCCGCCCATCGAGCTTTTCTACCCTTCAGTTCATTTTGACTTGAAAGCCATTTCAGACTTTCATGGTCCATTCGGACCTCAAAAGTAGCACCATATAAATAGTGTCTCCACTTTTTCAGTGCATGAACTATCGCTAGTAACTCTCGCTCATAAGCCGAGTAGTTACGCTGCGCACGATCTAACTTTTTACTCTCAAATGCAATTGGGCGTCCCCTTTGCATAAGTACGGCCCCAATGGCCTCATTACTAGCGTCTGTTTCCAAAACAAACGGCTCATTTGGATCGACAATAGTCAAAACAGGTGCAGCTGCTACGGTCACCTTAAGCTTATCAAAGCTTTTCTGTTGGGGCTTCCCCCCAACTAATGTTTTTTGTTTTTGATCGTAACTGGTCAGTCAACGAGACTACGATCTTCGCGTAGTCCTTCACATACTGTCGGTAGAACCCCGACATGCCAAGAAAAATCTGCAGTTCCTCGAAATTCTTTGGCGCTGGCCATTTAAGAATAGCCTCTACTTTTTTTGGCTCCATCCGCGTACCATCGGCGGATATAATATGGCCAACGTAGTGAATTTCTGTTTCAAAAAATTCACATTTGCTTTTCTTTGCAAATAATTTGTGCTCTCGCAACAACTCGAACACTAGATGCAAATGCTCTATGTGTTCTTTCTGTGTCTTACTGTACACAAGAATATCATCTAGGAAAACTACTACGAATTTTCCCAGATATGGACGTAAAATACTGTCCATCAGCATCATAAATGTCGCTGGAGCATTGGTTAGCCCAAATGGCATAACCAAAAACTCAAAATGCCCGGAACGGGTCCTAAATGCTGTCTTCACAACATCTTCTGCTCTTATTCTAACTTGATGATACCCAGATCTCAGGTCTATTTTTGTAAAGTATCTCGATCCATAGAGTTGATCAAACAACTCATCCATGCATGGCATTGGATACTTGTTCTTAATCGTTATCTGATTAACAGCCCTATAGTCTATGCACATCCGCATAGATCCGTCTTTCTTCTTTACCAGAAGAATAGGCGATGCCCATGGACTTGAACTAGGCCGAATAAAGCCTTTGTTCAAATATTCTGTCAATTGTTTTTCCACCTCGTGTGCCTCGGAGTGGCTTAATCTATAAGTAGGTTTGCTTATAGGTTTTGATCCTGGCATAACTTCGATGCCATGGTCTACTTCTCTAGATGGTGGTAAACCATCTGGTAAATCATCAAGAAAAACATCATGAAATTCCTCTAATAAATTCATTAAAGTATCTATGTACTTTTTCTTTAATGTCTCATTCACCTTGGATTTTTTCTTGTTTGAATCACATGCATGCCAAACAAGGTTTTCAAACAGTGGGTCTCGTCCAAGGTTATTTTGTTTTCCTTGTTTGTCTATGCAAACATCATTTATCGTTTTATCTACGGAAACAGAATTCAAAAGAGGGTAACAAGCATATACCTCTGCTATCTGGTCTCTGCGGACCGCTGTACACAACTCCATGGAGGAAATAAGTGGTGTGGTAGGGACAGTACGGTCGCTCTGGAGGGTGATGACTCTACCTCCGTGCTTAAAACATAGCGTATTATGTAAGTAATTCCGAGCTAGACTAGGGCCCAAGCCATACAGCCACACCCTGCCTAGATATACGTCTGCTCTGGCTAAGTGCATAACCTGAAAGTCAAGTGGAGCCTCGTAGTCCTACATAGATAATGGGACCCCCAATACTACGGTATTCCATACCGTTTTGTTATATCCGTTGGCTAGGCCAACAGTATACTCATGATCACTCCGGGTCTCAGTTAATCCCAACTTCTTGACTAACGAGTAGTTCAAGAAGATGTGGCTAGCTCCATCATCAATAAAAACTGTGACTCTACGGCCACCTATGGTGCCATACATGCGCACCATGTCATGCGGACCTATAGTAGGCTGCCACATTGCTGGTGTCACTGAACAAGCGTGATTCTCATCACAATGACAGACTGTCACCTCTCTGAACTCTTCGGAACTGAGAGGGAGTCTCTGCACTGTATGCAACTGCCTAGAAGATTTACCATCTTTTTTGGGCTCGTTGCCACTCGTGCTAGCTTTAGGCTTTGGACACTCAGCCTTCGTGTGCCCTACTTCATTGCAATTAAAGCAGCGATTTTCCTTTCACGCTTTAATATACTGCTCTTTCTTTTGGATTTCGGTGTCTCTTTTTTTTCTGGATGGTCGCGGTTTTTTAGACCAATGACCACCCTGTCCTTCCTGGTCCGTCCTATCCCCATGTTTCTCACTGTGGAACCCTTTTCTTTTGAGGCCTGACCTCCTCCTTTCACTACCCTCGGCCCTGCTAGAACCACCACGCGTACTACGGCGCTTGATGTCATCAAATATCTGTGCATATTGAATTGCCTCTGCTAAGTCTTTAGGCTGTAAGGGCTCTATGTACTCAAGGTAATCATCTTTGAGGCCTCTCTTAAAGCCTCGCAATGTCTGGAATGCATCGATTCCCTTTAGCTTGAGTACCATCTCCTTGTAGTTTAAGCTAAAGGGAATGCATCGATTCCCTTTAGCTTGAGTACCATCTCCTTGAGTAAGGGATTTGTTCTCCATCGAGCACTTGTCCCATAGCTCCCAGCTTCTCTCTGCCTCATTAACAGGCAAAAATTCTTTTCGAAACATCGTTTCAAATTTCGTCCAAGTGGCAGGGCGAGTTGCAGCGCGTGCAAATCTGACCACTTCGCTAGAAACATATTGACTAAGTCCTTGTTTCTCTCCTTTTCCTCACCACCAAAACTAGGCAGCTTTAAGTCTTTTAATAACAATGAAGCTGTCGCTACAGACGGCCCCGCAGAGCCGCATCGGCCTGTACTCCTGCAACCACTGGCGAGGCTACGCTCACCCGTGCTGTAGGAGCTCGGCTACCACGAGGAGTCGGAGTACTAGCCGAGGCGGCTCTGTCAGTGCATATAACCGTGTGGAGATGCTCTATAGCATCATGACTAAATCAGCCTGGACTTTACCCATAGTGTTCAGTTTAGCATTAAGATATTTAAACAGTCCGGACATCAGCAGGGTCCAATAGGTCATAATCATCGTCGTCGTACTCCAAGAGGTCCTCCTCGGTCCCCTCGGCGACGTCAGTGTTCATGTTCTCTGGCTCATCGGCCAGAAAGGGGTCATCAGCCAATGCGACCACTGTAGGCTCGCTGGGTCCTAGGGCGGGGTCAATAGACGAGGAGGGCACTGGTGGATCACGCGTGATCGACGAGCGCACTCCGGACCGAACAACGGTCGGGCGTGTACGGCCTTACAATTCGGTCGGGGTCAAACCCGCGAGACTGAGGACAAGAGACTGGAAAACCCTAGAGAAGTAGAAGGCGGTGGGGACACACTATGCCTAGCAGACATCTTTAATTCTTGCAAAAAAAATAATGCGAGAACTCGAAAATTACTAAAAAAAGACGCTAATAAAATGAGCAGTGGTGGAGAGAAAATAGTCACCCCCCTTTACGGTCGCCTGTCGATTTGTGTTGCGCTGCGAGCCTTTACAAGGACGCTACTCCGGGATTCTCCGATCCGAGAGAAAAAAATAATGCCTGCAACTCATAACAAAAATTAAAATGATCGCGAGGCTGTGCCTTGCCGAGATTATTTCTTGCGGGGATTATCCCTCCTCCCCAACCAAGAGAGAGGGTTTGTTTGAATTGAGTTTCATTTTTAATTTCATTAAAAATGAATAATGAAATATATATTTAAAAAAAATTTCTTTTTTTTTCTTTTTTTTCTCCTTTCGCTGGTGGCCGCTGATGGCTGGCCGGCCCCCTGGCTTGGCTAACGTTGTGGCTACTTTGGCCGCCGCCGCCCCTGGCTAGCCGCCGCTAGCCAGCCTGGCTGGCCTGACCGCTTGGCTGGCCGCCTAGGCCTGGCTCCTGGCCTGGCCGACCACGCAGGCCGACTTCAACGCAAACCAATGCTCACGCAAGGCTTAGATGGCGACCCTTCAATTACTCACTGGTTTTCGAGTTGTTGCCAACGTATTCTTCCAGCATCTCAAGCTAGGCATCAACGCCATAGACCCTTCGCGTTGACTCTTCGCTTTTCCAAGGCAAACGAGTCTGTGTCTTCATTTTTCCAAGGCAAGCCCCCCCCTTCGCACAACAACGCTACACCGTAGACAGTGAGGTCGTGGGCTGCTGTTCGCCCCCCACACATCGTAGACAACCGTTGCCTAACCAGGTGACTTGTCTACCAAACGAAAAATATACTCGCAGATAAGCTTCAATATAGGAAAAAAAAAAACGAGAAGCTTACCTCCAATTTGCTTGCTATGTGTGACGGGGAGAGAGAGAGAGAGAGAGAGTTCTTCCCTTCCAAAAAAAAAATGATTTGGTCGCCTCCCTCCACACACTCCATTGTGGAGATAAGGGTGAGAAGATGAATGGTTGAAAACCATCGAGTGGGCTCCGGTCCCCCGTTCACACGCAGACTCTCACGATCCCCTCGAACCACGCTCTGATACCAGTGTTAGATATCCGTAATGCCGCTACGGGCATTACCACGAGAGGGGACGGCCTCTGGCTCACCACCCAGCCATAGAGGAAGAATGAGGATTGTCCCTCATCCCCCAGGCTATATAGTGTGTGGCCTGCCGTCCACACTAGCCTGGCCGTCCATGAGGTGTGGCCTGCCGTCCACACTAGCCTGGCCGCCCATGACTCCGCATGGGCGTCCTCTCCCACTGAACCCCGGACATGGCCATCCGGTCTGCCGTCAGTCACTCAATCTCACAGGCGTTACAGCCTACGTGACAGGATTTTATCCCCTCTTAGAGATGTTGATTGAAAGCTTTTAAGCCGGGCTGCATAGAATTCAGGGAATGACAATTCCGAGATCGATCATTCTTTTATTATTACTTCACTTGGTTTAGATGAGGATTATCTCGTAGCATGATCATCTTCCATTATGTTATCATATAAATGTATTGCTTCTTTACAATATTGATCAAATGTTTCGAGATTGAATACAATGATCAAGTTGTGTAAGTTGTTATTCTTTAAGCCCAGCATGAAACATCTCTTGAATTGAGAATTGTTTAATTTCTCCCATAACTCACATCGTGAGTCCAAGAGTTTTATCCAAAGGATAAAGTCTCTAATGGTTTCATTTGGTTCACGCTCAATTGAATAGAGTGCTTTCGCTACGCTCCACTGATCACCTTGTCTTGAAAAGCCATATATAAAGGCTGACTTCAAGGTTATGAAGTTTGTCTTGATTGCCGGCATCAATGTGATGAACCATCGACTAGCTTTTCCCTCTAAGCATAGGTTCAAGGCATTGGTGGGGTAGTTTAGATTTCCAAAGGTTTCACATCTCTGGTCAAACATTTGAATGAATTAAACATGATCAGTTGTTCTGTCATAGTTGCCCATAATTTTGGAGATCTGTACGGCCATATTTTTGTACGAGAGTCACTGAGGCCATATTTTTGTACAAGAGTCACTGAGGCCATATTGTGAGTGCTCTTGATGGTAGGGACTCTCTGAGTCCCCGAGCTACCCCCTTTCTAGACTAGTTAGAATGTCCAAGGTGTGGGCATCCAGGGGTTGGAAAGGGTTGGTACCTATAGGATTTGTGGAAATGTTAGGTAAAGGACCAAAGCCTGGTGGGATTGAAGTGACAGGGAGTGCAAAACCCGATGACACTCTTGTTGTTGGCATGGCAAACGGTATTGGGAGGTGCATTTGGGGCATAGATCTCAATGGCTTGAAGATGTCAACCATTGGGGGTTTAGTGAGGGTGTCGGCCCATGTAGTCCCTTTATCGTTGCCATGTTTGATTACCTAATTGCTCCTTAAGGAGCAAGCACATGTGTGTTTTTTTTTCTTTTTATATTTTCTCACAGCCCCGTTTACAGCCTCAAGAGGCTTGTAGTACTCTTCGTTGGGTCAAACAAGTATCTGTGTCACCTAATTAGTTTATATGCTACACGCATGTGTACCTCTTAGGGATATTTTTTTTGAAAAAAGTGCATGCTAATAACTTCCTAGATGGAAGAGGAGGTCCTTAAATCTATTTTCTATCACTGTCTCAAGACGAAATTCTTTTCCAGTGATTTTTTCCCATGTTTTGTAGCCCATTTCTGAAGGTGTTCCAAAAAGAATTTGGAAAAACTCAGTATGAGAGAGTTGTAGTATTTTTGGAGTACTACAACTTTGTCTCTCTAAGTCGTTCGTGATTTTGTTGTTTAGACCCTCAAAAAGTAGTCCTAATATGGTTCAGAGTTGTTTTTGCATTGTTTTTTGCGATTTTTGGTTCTTTTCAAGCAGACTTCATGGATTTTATCAAATTTGATATATTTATTTGGACTGTTTCATGCCGTGAGATACTTAGTGTTTCATTGCCGTGAAATGCTTAGGGTTTCACGTCGTGAAACGAACTTTTTGGAGAAATTAAATTTGGTTTTTTTTGCTTGCGCGAGAACTGTTTCATGCCGTGAAACACTTAAGGGTTCAAGTCATAAACCGATTTTTGATTGATTGATTTTTTTTTGTGCACACCCTAGGGCGTGAGAGTGTAGAAAATGGTTCACGCATGAACTATTGTTTTGATTTATTTATTTTTGGGTGCAGACCCCTAGGCCGTGAACCCTTAGGGTGTGAGAGTGCAGAAAATGGTTCACGCGTGAACCATTGCTTCGAATTTTTTTTTTTGCACGGACCCCTAGGGCGTGAGTGTAGAAAATGGTTCACGCGTGAATTATTTTTCTGATTTTTTTTTTAGTCTAGTGGGAAATTCGAATTTCCTTGTTTGGGAGGGATATTTTTTGAATTTTAAATTAAGGAGATATGGGCATTTTCCTAAAAAGGTAAGTGGGAATATAGAAAAAGTCAACCTTTTTATGACACCACCTTACACCCTTCATTAAATGATCCCCAAAATGGACAATTTGACAACTCATGGGCATCTACTCATTGAATGCCCATTAGCTTTAATGAGTTATGTAAAAAATGATTAAGAATTAATCAAAGATTAATCTTTTCACTAATCTTTCCTTCTTTTATACTAATCAAGGCTCTAATTAATCCCTAATCCTTAATTAAGCTACTATCAAAACACTCAAAAACACTAATTTCAACTACTTACATCAATTTGGACCCGATTAACACATTTTCTAAATTTTTTGCCTCTCGAACAAGATTAATCACCCTTAATGATAAAAACCAGTCAGTTAAGAGAAATTAGTCGAATTCATGAATTTTTTTATGGTTTGAGAAATTTTTTAATGGCTTAAGCTACTCTTAATGCTTGTTAATACTCTAATGCAAACAATGTCAACAAAAAATTCACAAATTAAGCTAAAAGTAATGATTTTAGTTTTATGTTTAACTCTAAAGAGAGTTAACATTCACTAAAAATTGCATTCTATTGCATTGGTTAATGCAATGGATGCAAACTAAGCCTAATACAAACTATGTACAAGCCCTAAGAACATTAAAAACCACATTAACAACAACAAAAACAACAAATTAAGCTAAAAATTAAGCAAAAAGCATTCTTTACAAAAACCAAAAAGAGAGCTATTCTACATCAAATCACACACAAATCACCATCAAATCCACGTATTTTTCATGGGAAACCATAATAAAGACAATGGGTAATGGGTAGATTAGAGAAAAAACAATAGAAAAAGCTAAGGGATGGCTCCGCGGTAGTAGTGCCAAAAATATTATCGCTCACCCTAACCCCCCTTGAAACACATCCGATAAGAGATTACTTGGTAAACCGCAACTGTCGTGTTCCAATGGCCGAGCTTGTAACCCTTGAGGTCTCCAAGCTCTACAACTCCTTGAGAAGTAATTCCACCGCACCTCCTAACGAGCGTTGTCACACCGCTGCATTGTACTATGGGTACTCGTCCCTCCTCTCACCTCATTTCACTCACACACTCACTAGCATGCATTAGGGAGAGAGATTAGCAAGAGCAAGGCTCAATTGCACAATGGGAGAGTCTATTGTATTATGAGATAAATTCACTTATATACATGGCCATAAGTGTTCACACTCACTGAAACTGTGGTCGACCAGGCACTTTAGGCTTATAAGAGGCCTAATGCTATTACAATGACTACTCTCGTAATATATCCATGGAGTACATCGCTTGGGACACCATCCTAACTTACTACCACACGCTCTTGAAGCGAAAATTGCCTTAAGTATTTTATCACACCATACGAGTACCCATCCAAGTTATAGATTTGGACACCATTGCTTCATATCTTGAATATATGGCCCTTTGGTGTATCTACCATGACTCTTTGATGTAAGATAATGATGGTAATTTTTGCTAACCCTAGGAATGAGTTAACAAAGAGGGAGGAAATACGAGTAAGGAAGGTGCTTGCATCCTTTCATACACCAACAACAGGTCACATGCATGCCTTCACAAGAAATAATAAGCAAAGTGGCTTGAAGTCTCATGATTGGCATAAGTTCTTATAATTAATTATGGCAAATTTCAAGCATTAAGTTCTTATAATTAATTATGGCAAATTTCAAGCATTAATTGAGTCAAAGTTGTTAATGATGGTTTATGGATGGTATTACTATGTAGTTTGTGCTTCTTATTGCAATTAAAGATTACGTAACACGAGACATTTGGAGTGCAATTTATGTGATCAATGGATTAGTTCGATGTATTTCTTTGAAGGAAGTAGACTTGGAATCCATTAAGTAGGCAAGAATTAACTTATTAGAAGGAGTGTTCTTAATTTAGAAGCACTTTCCAAAAAGTATTTTTACTGTCCAAATGCACCTTTTAGTACACGTAGTACATGAGGTTGTAAATAGTAGGTATAGTGCATAGTCAATGTAGTCATTGGATGTTCTTTCTAGAGAGATTTATGAAGACTTTGAAGAAATTTACGAGGCAAAGAGCAAGTCTTGAAGGGAGCATGGCTGAAGGTTGGTTAGTGCAAGAATCAGTGGTGCCTCTATACCAGCTGTACATCGCCTACATTGAAGATTATACTAGTTATACCTACCCATATGGTTCTATTATGGTAAGAGACAGAGAGGTATTTATGGTGTTGAATATTTGCAATTTTTCTATAAGAGTTGGAAGGCCTCGTCATTGGGGAAGATTAGTACCCCTTTATAGGTATATTGGCTTCTACATATATACTTTATATGTTCATGGATTCTCGAGCATGAGATGGACAAGTCTATTATACATTTGTTTATGGTTATATACATGGATAATACGAAAAGAAACCCTATTATGGGTGAGCCCTCAAAGCTTATACACATCTCAAATACTTCTTTTGGTAATAAAATTATCCAAGGGGGGTTTGGCCCATTCCGACCCCAGTGTAGCATCATATATGCAAGCATCTATTTTCAACTTTCAATGCATGTTTCTAGTTTATAACAAAACTGACTGAACTAGAGCTAACAAAGGAAAGTAGCATTAGTGAGAGACAAGGGAAAGTATAAAGCTGAGGAAGAATCTATGCCATCCTCTATCATTAATCAAGTAACCAGTTTTATCTAGTGGGTTGGAAGAGGAAATGCATAGCTTAAGAAGAGACTTAGAAGATCTCCAACAATAATATCCTTCCACAAGCAGATAACGAGTGGCTCTCATAATTGGAGGACGAGATACTCAAATATTAGAGACATTCCAAATTGGATGTGGAACAAACTCATGTTAAGGGTCAAGGAAAACCAATCAAAAAGCTAGTGATATGAAACACAAATATTTTTTGACATGAAAAACCAAAAGATAGTCACAACATGAATTTCTTGAGTTTTTCATGCCCAAGCAAATGGTTCACATAGGCCAGAAACACATACCTAACAAGTCACTAGGACTTTAGGACATAGAAAAATCACCTTTAAGGTTAGAAAATCAAAAGATGCTTTGACGTGAAAAACTAGGAGATATTCATAATCATGAGATTCTTTAGTTTTTCACACCCAAAGAAATTAATTCAAGGACAATAGAGATCATACAACATGATTCATAATGACATGAGGATATTCATAACCATGAGATTCTTTAGTTTTTCACATCGGAAGAAATTAATTCAAGGATAACAGAAATCATACAACATGATTCATGATGGCATTTAGAATATGAGCTCAAATCGGATAAAAACAAAAGATTTTTGAAGTGAAAAACTAGGAGATACTCACGCGGCTGTTAGTTTCTTAGCGTTTTCATGCCAACAAAAATCATGCAAAAAGTGTCAAATTAACATGAGTAGTCACAACCTTAACTCAAATTCCCAAAAATCAAAAGATTTTTTGACATGAAAAACCAAGAGATATTCATGGCTATGAGTTTCTTGAGTTTTTAATGCCCAAAAAGTAAATCAAAATGGTGACAAAGGAACTCCAGATGATATGAAAAAACTTTGCATCAACTTAAAAGTGAAATAAAATTTAACGTGAAAATCTAAAATTTTCATGACTATTTTTTCGTGAAACCTAGTTTGACCCCACTGATAGTTTGACACATGTTGCAAGGCCTATTAATAGCTTAGTTGCCCCATACTTGGCACTCAAACCTTTTATTTAAGCCCTTGTGTCCTTTTTAACCCCTTATTTTTCAAATCATTTTTTGCATGTTGCTCTTCGTCAATCGGACACCCGTACGTGCATTTATTAAGGTTTAAATTTTACCATATTTTAACTGAAATTTGCCCCCTCAGGTGTTACCCAACTTGTGCCTCTATTTCCCTATGTGTCTATGGTTGCCGCTAGGTGTACCCAATCCACGTTATCCGACTCAGTCATACCCTGTAGGACATCCATATAAGGAGAATCTTTCCCATCATCAGCCTCTTTTTTGCATGTATAGCAATACCTTAATGGGGCGGAGTGAATAGTGGTATCCGATCGATTATCAATGATAAGCTTGCTTCCTAAAGGATGTGCACGACCATTCTCGAGATCAACTCGAATGACAGAATCCTGGAATTGTAGGTAGACATGGTTTTTCAACCAGTCATGCACCATTTGTGCTTCCCTCATGAAAGGACGTCCTAAGATCATTTGATATGACATAGGATGCTTAGAGAAATCCATTACAATGAAGGTATGTCGTACCTTGTATCCCAGAACCTTGATCTTAAGGTCCCTTAACATTCCAATAGGTTTAGCAATAGTTCCGTTTGCCATCTTAACCACTATGTTTGTAACTTTCAGGTGAGGTCTCCCCATAGATTCCCAACAGTTTTTAGTCACAATGCTCACTCCAGCACCACCATCAAGGATTCCCTTTAGAGTTAATCCCTTGGTAGTAATGGGAAGGGTTGCATTAGATTCGTCACCTTCAAAGTACTGTCCCAACTTGTTAACAGGTATTTCAACGACCAAATCTTCATCTAAGTTGGGTTGTAGATCCCAATGCTCCCCTTCATCTTGAAGCGTGTTGGGTCTATCCATATTTACAAATTGTGGTAGCCCTGCCTTTAGTTCTCCATTGAGAAATGCCCGAAGAGCTAAGAATAGCTCAGGATCTCCGTATAATTTGGATATGATCGTGGTTTTGATTTCAGAGGACATGAAATCCATTAGCTTAGACATATTCAACGGTACTTTTCGAGACATCGCCCCTTGACTAGGGATTGGTGAAGATGGAATCACTTCCTCTTCGATGGGGTCAAGCATTCCCTCACTAAACATTCTTTCAAGCAAAAAGGGTGTTTGCCCACTTCCTGATGTCCTATCCTCACTTTCTTCCCGAATGATACTAGGTATAGCTAACGGTTTATGGTTCCTGTGAGGCTGAACTTGCATAGGAAACACTATGTCTGGAATTTTGATTTTTCTCAGGTTTGGCTCCAGTTCTCTTTTTGTTTCTTCCACCAAACCCCTTAAGTGTTGCACTTGTTCAATCTCCTCAACTAGGTTTGGGTAAGTTCCAATCTTTTTCTTGAGGGTTTTTGGCCCACGTGGCTTGTCTTGGGGAGTCTCAGTCAGTTTGGGTGGTCGAGAGGGCATTAACTGACTTGGTTGTGGGGCCGAGAAAGTTTCCTTCTGTTTCCCCTTATTTATGTACTCGCTTGATTCTCCTTCATTGAGCTCCCGAGTGGGTTCCTCCCTTAAGGTAGTGGCTTTGGTCCCCATGGTTTCTATTGAATCAGAATCATCTTCAGGATCATTCATATACACGGGGTTGTGTCCTGTCCCTATGTTAGTCTTTGAACTAGGCTTGGAGCTCGTGGCATTAAGCGATCTCTTCCGTCGTGTTTTCTTTTTCTTTGCCTGAGCGATTGATGCAGTATCCCTCTCTTCAAGAATGTAGTTTTGATTTTGAAGCATTGACTGTGTAACTACATTCACGGGTACAACGGGTGTGGTTCCTCGTGCTTGGTTGGTGACCTCAACCAAATTCAATGGCGTAATCTTGGGTGCATTAGGATTATGTGGACATTGAGCGATCAAATGATCTATGCCACAACGATTACATGTAAGTACCGGCATTCCCGATGTGCTCCCTTGATTTGGTTGCATTTGAGTAGCGATCTTCTGTAGCCTATTAGGACACTCCGCTACACGATGCGGTCCACCACAATCGTAGCATTGAAGAGGTGGTCTCCTTGCCAAGGTATTAAGGTTTTGCCCTCTTGTGGCGAGAGCAGCCGCTTGATATACAGGCTTGACTTGCCCGAAATGATCCTCCATGTAGTACTGGGGAGTCATTTCAAACGTATCAATCCCGTATGGAGCAGTGGGGTCTATCTCCTCTTCATAATCCCCACATGCACTATGTGACTCACAACCCATCTGGTTTATAGGAGTAATCCTTGGATGTGGAGGTTGTGGTCCTAGCACTAGCGGTGGTAACGGCACAGATTGGACTACATTCGGATTCCTTGGAACTATGTGTTGGGACAGTTGCTCGACAGGAATTTATGTCAATTACTTTTCATCACCTCCATTGTTGCTTCCTACTTGCTTCTATACACCTTGCCTAGTAGCAAGGTAGGGGTTCTCACCCCATGATGTGTTCATCCTATTTTACATTATGTTGGTCGCCTTGTGATGAATGTTGTGTGCCCCATCTCCAGTCGACCCTAAGCTTCACTGCTATTAGGTTCATATCATCTATCATCCATCCTCATGTATATGTTGTGTGTCTTTCTCTTCTCTGCATCATGATACTTATCACTCACAAAGCTTGCATCATGTCCTTCTCAAAGAGAACTAAAGGGAAACCCTAAAAATAGTCACTTTGCTGAAAACCCTCCCCAATATATTCTTATCAAATTTTAGCCCACGAAACATGCATGAAACCATTAAACTACCTACAAAGGTCTCTTATCAAATATTAGATGGCCATGAAAAACCAATCTAGTTATTCATTCCCATGAAATGCCATACTAGTTTTTTATGCCAACATGACTACTTTCAAACAGGGGGCATATGCCCCAAATCAACTATCGAGGTTAGGAATTATCTATATAGGGACACTTTCTTGACTTGACCCCGTTGAACTTGTTTCTATGGTCCCTTCATCCAAACCATCCTGGATCAGGACCATTGAGTCATCCTTTCTACCCTTTTTGGTCGTCTCCTCCCCTTTTTTGAGGTAAGAATCAACGATTGGAGAACATCCACCTTGTCTTTGCTCATTTGGTGGGTTTGGGCACATGTTAACACATTTAATGGTGTTGTAATATGTATAAATCATACACTAATCAAGCTAAGAGTTGTTGAAGGAGTGGGGGAAGTTGACGCTTCCTCGCTTCTTTGTACATGTAGACACTGGAGCTTTGATATTCTGGTGCTTACTCTGCTCTACTGAGTAGAATTCCTCATAGTTATTATGTTCACATCTCTTCTCTTCCATTATATAGAGGTTTAAAACATGAGCATTAGTATTGCTCCTTGCATAATAGAGAAGTTAGACACAATATTCTATGGCTCCTTATAAAATCATGATTAAACTCAGACACACAGATATTCACTTTCTTCCGATAGTTCTTCGATCAAAACTTGCTTGATTGGAGTAATCTTTGGTGGAGGTGGTTGTACAGGTGGTGGTAAAGGTACGTTGAGTACCCCCTATAAATTTATTGTGTATGTACCCTTATCCTAGCTACGGTGTAGGTCCCGTATTTCCATGTTGGGGGGTTGGTGGTGCTGGTACAGGGTAGAGTTAGTCTAGTTTTACTCACTTTTGTGCTAGCGGTTGAGCACCATATCTGCACATTAATGTTTCATGATATCCCAATCTTCTACAATGTGCGTAACATAGCGATGAACTAGGTCGCAGATATGGGCATTCACTGCTCGTATATGATTTTTTTTCCATATTGAACAACAGACTAACTCCCTTCTTAGATAAAGGTGATAATTTCTAGGAGGTTCCCTTACCTTTTTTAGTTTGAACTTTTCTAGAATTGCCAATGTGAGTTCATCGATAGTCATGTTTTTAACCTACCCGTCCTAGAGTGGCTTGGTACTTAAGAAGGCGTAGTTGAAGATGGAGCCTTGTTTTCTTGAGGCTGTGGTAAACTAACATGTTGTTTTCAAATTCTATGGCCAATTTGCAACATACATCTAGATAAGAGCAAACAGTCATGCATCCTAGGGGCTCATACTCCATTATGGAAGCACAACAATAGCTGATCATCTTTGTTGAGCCTCTCTTGAAGCTTACATTGAGAGTTTAGGTGCTTAAGCTGAGAGACATAATCCCTCGTTGACTCAATCTCTTGTTGCTTGATGTTGTAGAGTTATGTCACTAGGCTCCATTTATCATTCGCTTGCTACTACTTGATGTTGTAGAGCTCTGCCACCACTAGGCTCCACTTATCATTGCTTTTAGCAAAGCTTGGCACGAAAACATTCTTAAGCCAAGTAAAATTAAATTTATCTTTAGACTTAAACATCCTATACCATTGGTGTGCCTTCCCACCTAATACAAGGGAAAAAGAATGGATCTTTGTAAGCTCGTTTTAATATGTCCACAATTTTCACAAATTGACTCAAGGATTTCCACGTACTGAATGGGATCCCCATCTTTGTTAAAGGTTTGTATTAGTTTAGCTATATGATATGGATTCATGGGATTATGCCTTAGGGTATGTTAAAACCCTAAGATCTCTCTAGATAATTGTTATGCATAAACATGCATAAATCAGGCATAAACTCATCTACCCGACCACCCTCGAGCCCAAGGGATGCACACATGAATTATAATGAAATACATCATACCTTTACCTTGATGTCCCATACCATCAAGAGGTATAACTCCAATCCAGTAGCATGTAGCTATAGTGTGAAATGGAAGGTGAGTAGTTATGATCCTCTACACAAGAGAACATAACATAACCTAGCCTCAAGATAACACCAAGAGACCACAGCCTAAGCCCCCCCCTTGAGTGTACCCCATGCGCTTATTATATAGGAGGGCCCTGAAGTGACTCTTGACTCTCCATCTCCCATGTGTGACCCTTGGATGCCTGACCCTAACCTTAACCCTTAAGGTTAGTCCTAACCCATGCTCCACTAAAGCTTGTTCCCATGCTCCCATGGTCACAAGCCTGGGTTAGCCTCCTAGTATATGCACACATAATGTGCATATAACATACTTCCCCTTTCTCAAAAACATTGCACTCTTGCAATGAAAAGAAGGAGAACTGCACTGAACAATATCAACCGACTCCCAAGTCGAATCCTCTATTTCCCTATCTTTTCACCTAATTTTAACCTCAAGGATTAATCAACTACAAAGTTTTCTTTCCCTGAATTCAAGTACCTTATCAGGTTCATGTGAAACATAGGATAATTCTTTGACTTCAACGAGTTCTTGAGGAGTAATTAGGTTATCCTCACCTCCCAGTTTCCCTTTCAATCTATTGATACGAAAGACTAGATAAACTCTAACATGTGGAGGTAGTTTAAGTTCATACGCAACTGTGCCAATCTGATGTATAAATCGAAATGGACCACAATATCTAGGAGGCAAATTTGAGCATTTTCCTTCTGACAAAGTATGAAAATCTTTAGGAACTTTTAAATAAACCAACACTCTTGGTTCAAAAGACCAAGTTGAGCGTCCTCTATCAGCATAGAACCGTGCCCTATCCTAAGCACTCCTGATAGAATCCCGAGCTTCGATCAGCATTTCCTGAATATCACGCGCAAGAAATCCCTCGATGCATCAAGCTCGATGTCCTTTAAGACTGACATCAATAGGTGCCCTGGGTTGATACCCATACATAAGCATGAACGGACTAAAACCAATAACCGTATGTTTAAAACTGTTATAGGTAAATTCCATCATTGAAAAATATTTTTCCCAAATTGATTCTTTTCCAGAGACTATGCACGAAGCATATCCTTTACAATTTGATTCATACGCTCTGTTTGCCCATCAGACTGCGGGGATGATCAAAGGAACTCATACTCAAAGTAGTTTCCTCGTTGTAAACCATTCGAAATAAAGTAGGAAAACATGACATTATAACAGCAGGAACTAGGTATCCATCGGTGACCTGACATACCCACATCTGCACATGGTATTATCGGCATCCCGAGTTACCCATATCAACATAGAGAGTCATCTTGATGATCAGATATGTACATGTAAACCATCAGGTGGACTATATAAATCACCTAAAGTACGGAACTAGAGAAATAAATGCCAACAAAGGAAGAATCCAAATTTCCTTAATCCAATCACAACAAGATAAACTACGTTGAACTCTAAAGAAAGAGATTTCAACAAGTGAATATGCCGACGAGATTACCCTCATCAAAACATGCAAGCTATATATAAAAGAAGTTTATCTAAAGAATTCCCACACAACAACTAAATGAATTCATAAAATGAAATTATCTTTGAATGTTGAGGTCAACATGCTAAGTGATGTTAGCAAAGCAACAATCTTAAGCCTAAATTATCCCATAAGATAATATATGTGACGGTGGCTAGCGTCCCATACCACCCAGATACCACCCATACATACCTTACCAATTTGAAACTCCCTAGTATGTCGTCTAGGAAATATGAATAAAATCCTGTATAAAAGGAATAAGATGGACTTATTCTAGACTTTCACATACTAAAACCTGTCTCTATACACCTGATGCTACATCAAGGAATAACTCTTTCTGAGTACATCATTAGAAAAGAATTTTGAATTATTGGTGCCTTTCTAATGAAAACTACCCAATAAACTCAATAAAGTTGGGGTAGAAAAATAACAGTTCACCTAGATATATAAGCAACTAGGTATCTAAGTTGGAATATGTACAAAAGTACAAGAAACATAGTCAAAAATTATGTGCAAAAAACGAAGGCAAATACTACCTTCAAAGCACATGATATTATCCAAAAGATCAAAAGATCCTTATAAAACCATGGATAAAAGCATAGAAGCTCCTCAAATCCATGAAAACCATAGTTGATCATAAAATCAATGCATACCATCTAATGAACATTAACCATGCCAAAAGAAGCATTAAAATTGGTGGCCAACTCATCAATCTGGAGTATATGAACATGGTGTTGTTCAAGAAAAACTCCAAAGTAAGCAAGTGAAACATGTGTGTAACACTCATTAAAAAAAACCCTAGATACAAGTGATTTAGGCATAACCTGATGAGTCCAAATAAAACTTGAAAAACATCCAATAAAATCCACCAAAACAAACCGATCAACTGACCCATGGTAGAATTTATCTTAGGCTTAGAAAATTAAGCATAGACCACACTTAAACAAGTGCAAAATAAATTATCATGAAAAAGTGTCAAAGGTGAGACACACTTTGAACGCAGATTCTAGCCATCAAAAGTATGGAACATGTCCAAAAAGAATGGCTAAACAATGGAAAAAAATCATGAAAACATCGTTTAGAATAAATCCAAACAGAAATATCTACTAATACGAGGTATAATTATATTAATAATATACGAATAACCCGCATCTATTTAATGTCAGCACGTGAAAACGTACTTCAACATTAAATAACCCTCAAAAATATTAAATTCTTGAGAAAAAGAATTATCATGATTTTTTTCCTAATTTTATAGGGCCTCAAAATACGATAATTTTGAATTCCACCAAACCTATCTTATGGCATTCCAAACCTATATTTTTCCAGAAAATTTTCAGCAAATAGATTTGCTAAAATACCATTGATATTTTTAAAAATACCAATTTTTAAGATTTTTAAAAATAATTTCTAGAATATTCCTAAATTTTCCTGAGAATCCCATCGTTCATGAAATTTCCAATTCCACTCAACAATTCTCAAATCCAATGAAAATTTATAATTTAAATGGATTTTTTAATTTTATGGGTTAAAAAATATATTTTTAAAGGAATTTGAATGGTCACGGGTGCCTGAAAGGACACACCACATGTCAAACACCAACCCCACATTTTCCAAAAAATTAAAATAACCTTTGTCTAATTTTCAACTAATTTCTTGGAATTTTTTGAAATTTTTAATTTACCCCGAACGCATTTAGAATATGAACGGTCAAAAAATTTTGGAATCCCAATGGTTTTTGCGGAATACGGAAAGCCAACAGTTTCGGGAAAATGAAAAGACAAAAAAATCGGAATGTGAAAGGTCAAAAGTTTTTGGAATCCGAAAGGTCAAAAGATTTTTCGAAATTCGAAAAGCCAAAAGGTTTCATGGGAATGCAAAAAGCCAAGAGGTTTCAAGAAAATAAATTCAAAAAATTTTAGAGAATTTTTATCTCAAATTTCATTATTTTTTTTCTGGCTTTTTTCGAAGCTTTTTTGAAAGGCTTTCAAAAGCTTTTTTTTAAAGAAAAACCCTTTTTTAAAAAATCAAAATCTTGAAATAAAGCTTTAATCCTTAAGCTTTTTTAAAAAAATAAGGGAGAGGGGAGCGATTTTCGCCCGCAGGGTGCGTTGTAGCCTCCCCCCCGCATGCGTATTTTGAAACTAAGAGAGAGGGAGTCCTCTCCCCTCTCTCCTCTCCTTCTCCATTCAATTCTCTCTCCACTCCCTCCTTCTCTGTTAACAGAGAGGAGGATTAAAGATCAATTAATCTTTTGATTAAAGATCAATTAATTTTTAATTACAATTTAATTAAACCAAGCTTAATCATAATTAAAATTTAATTATGATTAGTGTTTAATAAAATTGTGCCTATATAAGAGGTGTTCACAACATGGGCGAGAGGAAATTCGAAGAGAAATTCAGATTTGAGAGACGAAGAGGATCCCACGCAGACCAGGGAGAGCATTCCATGCATCAACATGCTGTCCCTACTGCATTTCAGCAGAAAATCCGTGACGAAAAACCCGTAAAAATGCATTTAAAAATACATTTTTAACCATAAAAATGCTCTAAAAATTTCTTAAAAATTAGAAAAAATTTCCTAAAAATTATAGAAATTCAGGAAATCCATTCTACCAAAAATATCCACGATAAAATATGTGGTATTTTGGTAAAAATTTCCATTAATGCTACAGAAAATAGAAAAAAATAGCATTAAACTCACGGAATTCCCCTGCAACGTCGATTTGTCCATTGAATAGAAGAAACACGCATTCCAACCGCCATATCGATGATCCACGTGCAAAATCACCAACACATATCAACAAAATAACTTTTTTATTTAGTGAATATTAAAATTTACTTCAAAAAATGCTAAAAATTAATAAGAAAGAAAAAATAATAATAATTAACTAGAGATTGCTCTGATACCGCTATTAAAACCCTAAGATCTCTCTAGATAATTGTTATGCATAAACATGTATAAATCAGGCATAAACTCATCCACCCGGCCACTTCCGAGTCCAAGGGATGCACACATGAATTATAATGAAATACATCATACCTTTACGTTGATGTCCCATACCATCAAGAGGTATAACTCCAATCCAATAGCATGTACCTATAGTGTGAAATGGTAGGTGAGTAGTTATGATCCTCTACACAAGAGAGCATAACATAACCTAGCCTCAAGCTAACATCAAGAGAGCATAGCCTAAGCCTCAAGATAGCATAGCCTTGATCTCCAAGCCCCCAAGCCTCCCTTGAGTACGCCCCATGTCCCTATTATATAGGAGGGCCCTCAAGTGACTCTTGACTCTCCATTTCCCATGTGTATGTGTGACCCTTGGATGCCTGACCCTAACCTTAACCCTTAAGGTTAGTCCTAACCCATGCTCCACTAGAGCTTGTTCCTATGCTCACAAGCCTACTGTGGGTTAGTCTCCTAGTATATGCACACATAATGTGCATATAACAGGGCATGATTGTAAGAACTTCCCAACTCCCTGGCCACCACCTACCTATTTCAATTGTAAGCCTTAATATATTAGCTTGGTTAGCTATAGCTAAGCCCAAGATTGGCTCATAAGCTGTTTTAATATACTGTACATTTTCTCTCCCTCTTCCCCTCCCCCTTCGTGGGTGAATCTCTTTTGCGATAATCCTCTCTATCCAAGTTTGTGGGGAAGGATGAAAATTTTGCATCTAGTGCTTGTCCCCTCTGGGGAAATCTCTCTTGCTCTTGCAAAAGCACTATTGCACGTGTGAGCAAGAAATTCAAGATTGGTTATCAACTCGTTAATATCTTCTTTACCATACATCTGTTCTTTGGGTTTCTCACTTCTTCTTTTTTTTGGTTAGGTTATCAACTCGTTAATTCAAGATAGATTATCAACTCGTTAATATCTTCCTTACTATACATTTGTTCTTTGGGTTTCTCACTTTTTTTTTGAGTTGGGTTCTCCTAGCCCATAAGAGGTAGCCCTTCGCCCATGCAACCTTTGACTCTTCTTAGATTGGCCTTATAGATGGGGCATTCCCTCTGTCAATATTTGTGCTAGGGCTTGGGCATGTGCTCCAGCCTCTACTCTCTCCTTCTCTGAAACATTCGGTTCTAGGATTGACCCTCCTTCTCTATATCTTTGTTTAACTAAGGTTGTCCTAGCGTCCAATTCTTGTTTCTATTGGTATAAATCTATAACTATTTTTAAGGCCTCTTGAAAGTTTATCTCTACCTCCATATCTTTTAATCCTTAGAGTGAAAGAGATGGGATCTTGAGATTGGTTTAAGGTATCCCCAATTCTAGTGCAATACCCTTTACATCCCTCTTAATCCTTGGAGTGAAAGAGATGGGATCTTGAGATTCGTTTAAGGTATCCCCAATTCTAGTGCAATACCCTTTACATCCCTCTTAATCCTTGGAGTGAAAGAGATGGGATCTTGAGACTCGTTTAAGGTTTCCCTCTCAATAAAAGTTTGAAGAGGGGAGGTGCTATATGCACCATCCCTATTTCTACTGGTAATGATCTTGCTTAATTCAATGCATTATCGTGTGGCATCTCCCAAAATATTTCATGATCTCAAGTGTATGAAAAGGGGGTTTTTAGCAAGCATGCCAAATATCAATCTTTGTACCCAAATTTTGTTTATGGACCTTTGGTTACCCAAAGGTTGAGTTATTCACAAACGTGAATAACTCTCGTTTTTCATGCCCGCCTTTTTCAGTTATCCTTAAAACCCAAGGCCACCCTTTTGATCGGTACTATTTTCTTAGTTGTTTAGGCTAGGTATTGTCAATAAATAATACATCTCAAAGGATAATCATAGCATGAAAATCAACAGATAGTCATACATGAAAAAACCCAAGATAGTCACGACGATGAAAAACTCTAGATTTTTACACCAGACTTTTTTTCAATGTTGAATGACAATTTACCACTAATGGACTTTCACCACACTGGTTGGTTACCTTAGAAGTCGAGAAACATGAAAATATTTTTGGCGTGAATTTCTTAAGGGCGTGAAAAACTCCTAATTTTTCATGCAAAAAAAATTTCTCTTTTTGCAGTAAGTTTGAATGGTCAATGGCTCAGTTCATGTGGACAAGTCAATATCCTCAATTTATGAAAATATTTTGGTGTGAAATTCTCAAGAAATTCACAACGTGATTTTCTCGAGGTTTTTTAGACGTGAAAGACTCATATTTCCACAGTTGTGAAAAACTAGGTTTTTTATATCGGAATATTTTAGGATAAGAAGATAAGATTTTTTGATTTTTGGACAAGAAATCCCATGATTTACAATGTGGTTTTGAGGACTTCGTATTGATGTGAAAATCTATGGTTTTTTATGGTCGTGAGTGAAAAACTCGCCGATGTGTGTGTGAGTATCCATCTAGACAATCTATTTGCAAGTCTATCTCATTTGTAAAACGTTTCCAAAACTATGAAGGTTATCATGGGAAAGGGCTAAAAGAAATACTAGCTCTGAAAAAGATATTAGGGTTAGTAAAGGGGGCACCCTAAGGTGCACAAGTAAGAAATATGTGTGTGTGTGGGGGGGGGTGTGTGTGTGTGTGTGTGCATACATATGTGTGCACATGTCACGTGTGTGCATGTATACATCAAGTAAGAAATATGTGTGTGTGTGTGTGTGTGTGTGTGTGTGTGTGTGTGAGAGAGAGAGAGAGAGAGAGAGAGAGAGAGATAGAGAGAGAGAGAGAGAGAGAGAGAGAGAGAGAGAGAGAGAGAGAGCACATGCACATGTAGATTGGTCAAAGCTCATACATATTGAATCTAAAGAGTACATTCAATTTTCCATAAGTTTTTATTATTATTTTTTGATATAGTTAGAACACATGTCCATGTAGTGAAATTAAGTCACATTGTGCAATTGAATCACATTGTCGATTTACTGAAATTAAGTCATAATATTGTGTAATTTAAGTTGCTCAAAAAGGTACACTTACTTGAGAAATAATAATCGACATTTAATCTTATTAGGTGTTACAACTTTTTTTAACCTAGTTAGTGCAAGTCAAAGGTCAACATATATCAAAGGGTCACATCAACAATTAATTCTTCAATAAAACACCTACTAACAAAAAATAATAGGTATCAAACTTAGGAAAAGTTTTAGTCAGTCTATAATCATCAAGTAACTAGATACTAAAAATAGTAAATTACTTATTTAATAATGAACTCCATGCAATTAGCCGTGTAAGTAGCTAGCAAGGTGTAGAATTATTACAAGGTACATGTCAATCCTAGTTAAAGATTAGGTAAAGGTCAATAGAAACATTAAAGTTGGCATTAACACTTCCACTTAAGGACTCACCTCTCTCACTCACTCTCACTCTCACACAATGAATAAGAGGCATATGCACCAAGAATCATACACTTCTTTTAACTCTCTCTCTCTCTCTCTCTCTCTCTCTCTCTCTCTCTCTCTCTCTCTCTCCACAAGATAGAGCAAAATTAGACATGCACAACTCAATTGGCAAAAAGGGGGATTGTGTCTATTCATTATGAGAAATTCACTTATATACAACTGGCCCTTATTCACACTTGGGCACCCAAACTTAACCCTAATCTATTAAGATTGGTCATTTGCCAGCTTTTCTCATAATATGTATAACCTTTTTAAGTGTCATTTACATGACACTTATTCAACATGCAAATAGAGAGTAGGGGAGCGAGGTTGGGGGGGCACATAGAGAGGGGTATGACGGGCAAAGATGCAGGTAAAGGGGGGTATGATGGGCAAAGATGCATATAAAGGGGTGAATGGTGGGCAAGAGGGAAATGCATAAAAAAGAGGGGGAATGGTGGGGCACAAGTTGCAGGGTAAGAAAGGCACGCAAGAGGGGAGGGAAATAGGCAAGTGGAGAGAGGCAAGCATGAGGAATAGAAAGCAGGTAGGTGGAGAGGAGAGGAGAGAGGCACGCATGAGGAATAGAAAGCAGGTAGGTGGAGAGGAGAGGAGAGAGGTATACATGTTAGGCCATGTAAGGAGCTCAGTGTCATACTCGCTTCTAGTATTCTATGTCATTATCACAAGTTTTGAGATGCGACCATAGCAAAAATAGTTGAGACAAACAAATAATAAATTTGTTGTTGACTTTCTCCAACTCATAGGCAATCTTATGGTGAATATACCCATAATTAGAGAGGGCAAGTCTAAGTTCACCCATTAAAGGAGTGAAAAGGCCAAAAGAAGTACTAAGAGGGAAAACAGAAACCAAACCGATAAACTAGGAAAGTTATTCTCAAGTATTACATCACACACTCACATGCCAAACTCTTGTATCAATGTATTGCTAACCCTCTCAGCATATTAAGATATGTAGTATGCTGCAAAACTCACATGCCAAACTCTTGTATCAATGTATTGCTAACCCTCTCAGCATATTAAGATATGTAGTATGCTGCAAAATTTCTCTAAATGGAGTACCATAGGCATATAGACATCATAATGGGCTCAACTCAAAGAGCAAACTAGTGAAGCAATATGAAAAGAAAAGTGTGGAAATAGATATGTGGGAGAACAAAGTAGTAGGGCGCACATTCTGAGTAAACATATGCACATAGACATCATAATGGGTCAAATCAAAGAAGTAATATGAAAAGAAAAGTGTGGAAATAGATAAGAAGGACAACAAAGGAACAAGACAAAAATCAACTTCAAGTGCTATCTAGACAACAACACCCACTAAACTCTTATTTTTGGAAAAAAAACAATGAAGGTTTTGCATTTTTATTTTTAATTGAAAGGACACATAAGATGTTTACTTTAAAAGTAGGCCAACAAACTTCACACACTTAGCAACACATTTTGACATCGAAATTACATTATGTGATATGTGATTTTTTTCCTTAACTTGTTTTGTACACACAAATGATTCAAGAAGGTACATTGAATCAAACCTAGCCACTTGCTATCAGCATTGTTTTTTTTTGGGTGTGTGCGCGCATGTGCATGTGTGTGTTTGGTTGAAGGGGATGATTCATAGTGGTTAGTCACTTTGTTGTTACGTGGCTATCTATTCAAACAGGCAATGGGGATGCAATCCTTGCATTTCCCCCCTCCTTGCTTGCTACTTGTCGTTTGAGTTTAGCCATGAGAGATTAGCATCATTGTTCGAACTTCGGATATGCAAGAAGTCTTTCCTTACTTGCTAGGCTATGGGCTAGATTGCCACATGTGACATACCATGGTGTGACCATGGCTAGCCACACACATAGGTAAAATTAGCAGTCTTTCCTCTCATTGGACAGTGTCCTTTTCCGTTGAACGATGAGATGTGAATTGGTGCTCTCAAGCATGAACCATGAGAGTGACATACTTCTAGAGAGCAATTGAGGGAGGATGGCTAAATATTTTTGGGCTCTTAATGTAACTTTTTTCATGATTGAATGTGCATTAAATTAGAATGTTAATTAAAACATATATACTAACTCGAAAGCAATTGGTTGTGGCCTTCATTAAATTAAATAGATATAAACCCTAAAAAGTAGAATGTTAATTAAAACATATATACTAACTCGAAAGCAATTGGTTGTGGCCTTCATTAAATTAAATAGATATAAACCCTAAAAAGGTGAATCCAAGGTTGTCGAAAGTGGATTTCTGAAACAGCCTTTACACTGAAGGTAAAGCCGGAAGCTCCATTTGCCCTTCAATTTTCAACTACCGTTTTGCACTGTCAGCCTTGGTAAGCTTTTGGTTTTCAAGATCCGCTTCTCATTACCATTTTTTGTTTCAATTGAAGCTCTCTCAGCTCTATGTGTGCGCGTGGGCACAGCCCGATTTTGTTCATATAGTTGGGTAAATCTGCAGGGTCGCACTTGCAAAATCCTGCCCGAATTCTTCATTGAAGGTGAGGCTTGCACTGCTCTAATGGCGGACCAAGCAGGATCTCCCGAGCTTTCTCAGGAAGAAGAAGATCAGGTGGAACATGTGGACATTGGTGACGAGGAGCTTGAAGACATCATAGATGAAGAAGAAGAGGATGTTGCAGGTGAAGGAGATGTGGAAGAAGACGATGAAAAGCATGAAGAAATAGAAGTAGTAGAAGAAGAGGAAGAAGACATAGAAGAAGCAGAAGACGAAGAAGGTCAAGAAGGTCTTGACCTTGACATCGCTGAGGAAGAAGATGGCATGGGTTACCATGATGAACATGATGATGATGGTGCTGGATACCATGACGAAGATGGTGGTATCGGTTATCAGGACGAACCTTACGAAAAGCCGGTCGAAGAAGATGAAGAGGAGGATGGAGGAGGCAAAGGTGGCCTTGATGTAGATGTGGATGTGGAAGATGTGCATCAGAAGGCATCTCTTGGGGCTGAAGAGGAGTTGTATCAAGCAGAAAAAATCGACATGGAAGCAGATGGTGACAAAGAGGCCGCACTTGCACATGAGGAAACGGTACATGTTGAAGAAAAGGAGCAAGCTGAAGAGAAGATGGAAGAGAACAAGGATGATCCCCTTTCACGCCCTCCGCATGGCTCCGAGGTGTTCATTGGAGGCATCACGAAGGACACAGTGGAAGATGACTTGAAAGAGTTATGTGCATCTTGTGGGGACATCTATGAGGTAGGCTTATTTTGTCTTTCCTCCTTGTCTTTGCAATTTTGGTGACCTTTCTTTAACGGAGAAAATCATGAATGAAGGTTGGGGCACACACTGGAAGGTGCTTTGTTTATCACCTTTTTATTCTTTTAATCTGTCAAGGAGGCTGTCATTCACCACTTGCACCTCACATGCCTCTAAAGGCGTGGTGGGGTTCTTCCTGCTTTCTTGTAGTGCATAAACGTTTCATATTTCTTTTTTGAAAGGGGATTACATGTCTTGCTTCCACGGCTTGGTGGTGATGGCTTAAATAGAGTAACCAGAGTTGCTTGAGTTAAGGAGTAGCTAGGGCTTTTTGGATAAGAGGTTTTTAGGAAGGTTGTTGTTGTACTTTTTATATACAGATTGCATCTTATCCTTGTCTTTAGCAGTGTTTATTTTACACAGACTTGTTTGTTGGAGAGCGCACGTGCGCACGCACACATGCATATAGACCCCCCCTCTCTCTCTCTCCCTCGCGCGCGCGCGCGCGCGCACGCACGCACACACATCCATATACACATTACAGACCCCAAAAAAACAAGGTGCACCCAATTAACCCATAAATTCACTAGTCAAGGTTGAGTGGTGATTGAATCAGTGTTTTTGATTTGAGCAGGTGCGTGTGATGAGGGACAAGGAGAAGGGGGATAACAAAGGCTTTGCTTTTGTGACTTTTACAAACAAGGAAAGTGCAGAAAAGGCAATTGAAACTTTGAATGAACGAGAATTGAAGGTGAATTATGGCCTTCTAGGTTACACTTCTGCATTAATTAAACTAAGTGTGCTCAACTCTTATTTTAAAGAGGCAAATTTGTATTTCAACTTATAGTACTGCAATGGTGGAAAACAGGGTAGAAAGTTGCGTTTCTCTTCCTCTCAAGCAAAGAACAAGTTGTTCATTGGTAATGTGCCAAAAAATTGGGACAAAGAAGAACTTCAGAGGGTCTTATTAGAGAGAGCTGCTGGGATAATCAATGTGGAATTGCTTATGGTATGTGTTGTTAATACAGTTTATAATGGTCATATTGTGGCAATTATGGTGTAGTATACCGCACAATGCCATAGGAAAGGATTTCATAGCCTGAACACAGAATTCTGCTTTGAGAGTCTCGTTGTTTTATTTCTGGTTTCCAGATTTTTACTCAGAATATCATGCCTGCGAAGTTATTGTATTCAAAATCTCCTCACAAGATTGTCCCAATTATGGTCTATTTTGAATCTTTTCTTCTGTTATGCTCAAAATTACCCCTATTTGTGATTTTCCCAAAGTTTTTACATTATGTTTGTTGGGACCTGCTATTTCCTAGCCGTTTCTGGCTCCTAGTTTTGGGCCTGTTTCTGATTCATATATGACTTTCATTTCTGCTTCCATTCTATGTGACTATGCAAGCTTACATTTATTGACAAAGTTATTCATGCAAAATATGGATGATGTTATGATATTTATTGACATTCAGAATCTATAATAAGGAATACAATCTACTTGCTTTTGCGATGCAGAAGCTGCTTCTTTCTTGAGAGGCTGTTTTGAGCTCCAAGCTTTTTGAATAGAGCTTTTGCTTGGCAAGGACACTTTGCCTTTGTTTTTTGAGTTGGCTTTGCCAGATCTTCATCCTGAGAAGTTCACTCGAACTCTTGCATCAAGTTCTCCTTCATGGGTTGGATCTTTTCCTCATGATTATCTGTAATTATCAGATCATCTACATGCAGAATAATCAAGGCAAAATTTTTTCCTGCTAAGAAGAGAGAAACATTGGCTTCCAAAGGATTCATAGTGAGTCTGATGTTAAATCAATATGATGATATTAGGCTTGCGGAACAGGTTAAAGTGTTCGTGAATCGATAGACTTTGTCCTCCTGTCCTTGCACATGAAAATCTGGTGGCTGTTACACCTAGACCTCCTTTCAGAAAGGCTGATTTGACATCCATATGGAGAAAGGGCCATTTATCATGAGCTGCCAATGCAATCACGGTCTCAATGGAGCTCACAAGGCAGAGTTTTGATACCAGTTTAACACTTGAAAGCTTATGAATCTTCTTGGTAGATTGCAAATAGAACAGTTCTCCCTTTAATGCAAGGTAAAGAAAGAGAATACTCAATACACAGGATACGGTCCCAATAACCCTCTGAAGGGCTCCTACCAGGAATAGTGAGTTGCTTTATTACTGCAATGTGCAATGAGTACAATGTTTGGGGCTGAATCTGCACAATGGACTGCAATGTGCATTGAGTACAATGTCCGGGGTTGAATCTGCACAATGGACTAGACTGACCTGACCTGCTTTTTCAAAAGTTGGAGCAAACTGACTTTACGCACACGGGCTGCCAGGAAAAGGGCTGAACTGGTCACTTCCCTTGAGGCTTGCTACTTGCCTCTTGGACCTGTGGCAGTGCTTGCCTTTTGCTTCAATGGGCTGCAATCGGCTGCTTGAGGGTGACACTTGCATGAATGTTGATGGGGGATCTATGGGCACCAAAGCCCTTTTCATAGGCCCTGGTGGTTGTGGCTCCAAAAGACCAAAAAGGGGGTCGCTTATGGGTGCTTTGCTCTTTTCCATCTGGCCGGCTGTTTTGGGCAGCTGTATGGCTAACCATGGGGCTGTCAACAGCCCTACACACTTCTTTTTTTATAAATGGGTGCTGCTAGTACCTTGGTCACATAGGTTCGCATGTAACTGGACATTGTCCTAGACACTAAACACTAGACATTGACCGGGGTTGTTCAAATGCTTGACACGTTTAATAAGTGTTTGGACACCCTATACTTCACTACATATTGCAAGTGGGTTACAATTTCAGTGCGGGATTGGAACGATTTGACCTGATTACCCTTTGTGGTACACCAATGACTTGTTCGTGTCCACATGGCATCCAAGTGTGGGATGCACATGAGAGAGGAGCTCACTCGAGGGAAGAGGTAGTGGAAGAGAAGGGAGAGGATGAGCCTCGAGGAGAAAGAGGAAGAAAAATAAAAAAGAAGGTAAGAGGAAGAACTAGCAGATGGTAATTGCCTGCAGCAAGGTGGGCAGCGCGAGGAAGTGAATATGGTGAAATAGAGGAGATGGAGTTTGTGGCCCAAATCTTGCGGGATGCATGTGACAGAGAAGCAGAATAGGTACAGGAAGAGAAGGGAGAAGATGAGCATGTAATGTGCGGAAGACCTGCTTGTATTAAGAACTATGCAAAACGCAATGATGAATAGAGAGAAGAGAGAGAGAGAGGGGTTGTTGAAACAATGTTTGTTGTATATATATGTATCAAGATGTACATAGAATCATAGATCCTAACCAATTATGGCCTCCAAAAGGTAACTCTATGCCTATGACCTGTCCCAGCTATGAGGGATCCGATGAATTATAGGCTTATGGAACTGTCCCTACTTGTACTTGAGTGTTGTCGGCCAGGTCCTTGTATAACAAATTACCAAGATCCCATAAAAAGAACTGGTCAATGCCTAAAAAGGCTCTTAATCCTAGCTAAAATAGAGGGTTAAGTATGTCCACGTCTATGTATGTGACATCCCCTTCTACTAAGCTTGATGGAATCCAATTGATCTTAGATGATTGACATCATCCCTGTGCTCCGTGTGGACTCCATCCTTGGTATCTTGCTTCCAAAACTTGAGGCACTCTTGACCACTTAGATCCTATCTTAAAACCTTTTACTGCAACCTTGGATTGCTCCAATCTCTAATGCTTTGTTCTGCGTGCACTTGTTCTTCTTGTCCCCTCTTTGGGCTGAAGCCTTGTACCTTTCTTGGGCCGAGAGTTAGATCCCTTCTTGGAACCTACAACACCTTGTTCCTTCCCTCATCCTTGTACCATGGCTGCTGGGCTGAGCATCTTGGGGCTTCATATCCCATGATATCCACTTAGGGGCTCTATATCCCATGGTTGCCCTCATTTTGGCAACACCGGGATACCTATTGATATTGAAGAACCACTTGGTTGCATTTTCTTGTCTAGACTTGAACAACCACCACCTTTGTATTGTGCGTTTCCAAATCTGCACCAACTCAGCACCACTAGGACTTCCACAAGCCTCTGATACCCATTTATTGGCGAAAGACTTGCTTGTATTAAGAACTATGCAAAGCACAGATAGAAGAGAGAGAGATGTTGATGAAATAATGTTTTTTGTATATATGTATCAAGATGTACATAGATCCTAGCCAATCATGGCCTCCAAATGTCACACAATTCCTTACAGCTTCTATTTTTCTACTGTTCATGTGTGGCATGTGGAGCCTAACATGACATACATGTATGGTTGGCGTAGCCTGACATGGTGTGTTTGTGTGGCATATGGAGCCTGACATGACAGTACATGTATGGCTGGTGTAGCGTGACATGATAGTACATGTATGGCTGGTGTAGCCTGACATGATAGTACATGTGTGGCTTGTGGGGCCTGACATGGTGTACATGTATGGCCATGGAGCCTGACATGATGAAAGTCTCTGGGACTAGCTATCTTGGAGATCTTGTGTATTTATGTTTTGGGAAGGTTTGGAAGGATCATGAGCCTTGGACATTTTATCGGGTACAACTGAGTAGATGGGTGTTTCTTCCAATATAATTGCACTCATGTGTGTGCATGACTTTGATTTTATCTTTGGATGACTTGTCTTGTTTGCCTGGACAATGCCTGAGATTTTTGCCTGTGTTGTCCATGGGGTCGGGGATGCCTGGGCACCTTGTCGACGTGTATGTGCACACCTGTTTGGGACTGACAGGTGGTCTACATGTGTTTTGCAGGTGGTAAGTATTCCCAAAAACTCAATTTACAGCTTTATGAGTTCACATGTTAATAATTATGGATGCAGGTTCACACTCACTTATAAGTTGTCCGGTCACTTATAAGTGACCGGACAACTTATAAGTGAGTACACATTGAGCAGGACTTATTTAATACATGTGGCGGCCAAAGACCGAGCACTGGACATTATTTGGACTCCCTTCATGTAGGCGCTCCTTTCTGGACCAAAAAAGCACACATGTAGGCTATTTTCAGTGGGGAAGCCTCTATTATTGACAAAACTCCAAATTGGAGGGGGGCGCATGCTTTTCAGGAGTGCATGAGGGCTGGTCGGCTGGTTTTTCAGCCTGTTGGCAAGTTTCTACAGCCATCCATCGCGACTGAAGTTCACCGGATGCATGGGAGAAGCTGGCCGACTCTTTTTGCATGTTCTCCACTGTTGGCTTGCTGTTTTACAGCTGGAATAGAGGCTGGACAGAGGTTAAAAATAGGGAGGAAGAGTAGGTCGTGGGCTTCTAGACAGTTTTCCTTCCGATCGGAGGTTTGCAGGCTTGTGCTACCGAGGGTTGGTCGCTTTCTTCTGTGGCTACCGAGGGCTGGTCGACTGTTGAAAACAGCCTTTGAGGACTGATCGACTCGCGTTATGAGCTAGATAGGAGGAAGATGATGATGTTGAGTTGTCTTGGGCTGATGTGGGAGTGCTATGGGCTGTCCATAGTTGTCCTGCATGTGCTTGATGCCGGGAATGCTCACTTGTGCTGAAATTGTCAGCAAATTTAGATATTGTGATGTTTTTCTTGTTTTCATATTGTATTGGAAGAAATAGGTGCAGCCAGTGGTGAACCGTGGGCACCCGCAAAGTTGTATTGGAAGCAGACTCCTTTTTGGTAATCTAACCATAAAGAGGGGGGGGTCAGCCTATCTTCTGGCCCCTAGTGTGGTGTAATGTGCAGCCTTGTCATCTTGTTTTATCTGGCATGCATATGTGTATTTTCAGATTTCATGATTGATTAGATTTTTCGTGTTCAGTTGCCTCTTCCATTTACACTGGTAGATTTACTTGAGAAGGGGTTGATAAGGCCAAGTTCTTCACCTTATTGTTCTCGAGTTTTACTTTTGCAGAAAAAGGATGGGACATACAGGATGCGTGTTGATTAGAGGGCCCTTAACAAGATTACTATCAAGAACAGGTTTTCGATTCCCCGAATCGATGATATTCTTGATAAACTCGAGGGAGCTGCTTGTTTTAGTCGCATTGATCTTAAGAGTGGTTACCATCAAATTCGAGTGGTACCTCAAGATGTGCACAAAACAGCTTTTCGAACGTCATTTGGATTATATGAGTATTTGGTTGTGCCATTCGGACTTACGAATGCTCCCACCACTTTCAATAGAATGATGGACATAATTTTTAGACCTCACTGCAAGTTCACAGGAACTTTCTTTGATGATATTATCATTTTCTCAAAGAGTGAGGTTGAACATAAAGAGCATCTTGCCATTGTTTTTGAAGAGCTAAGGAAACATAAGCTTTTCATCAATGGGAAGAAGAGTGAATTCTTCTTGTCAGAAATTCACTATTCGGGACACATTGTTTCCAAGGATGGAGTACGCAAAATTTGTAGTCAAGACAGATTATCAAAGCTTGAGATACTTTCTATCTCAAACAAAGCTTTCGGAGAAGCAGATGAGAATAGCAAACTTTCTTTCCATGTTTCATTTTCAGATTGTGCATACTCGGGAAAAGAAAAATGTGGTGGCAGATGCATTATCCAAGAGGCCTTATGTAGCTGCAGTCTCAGTGGCCTCTCGTGGGGACTTATCTGCTATGCGAGCTTTGTATCATTTGGATGTTGATTTTTGCTATATATGGACTGATTTGATGGCTGGTCACTCACATGCCTTTTATGTTATCAACGAGGGTTATCTTATGAAGGATAATTGCCTATGTGTCATGAAGGATTTGCGTCCAAAGGTTATGGAGGAATGTCACGCTCCACCTTATGCTGGTCATGGAGGTATCATGCCCACTACACGCATGATTGAGAGATATTTCTTTTGGCCAAGCATGCGTAAAGACATTGAGGCTTATGTACGTGCATGTATTACTTGCCAAAAGGTGAAATTTGACAGGCAAAAACCTCCAAGTTTGCTTCAGCCATTGTCTATTCCCTCGCAACCTTGGGAAAGTATTACTATGGATTTTATTATGGACTTGTCTCGATCCCAACATGGAAATGATGCTATTTGGACCATTGTGGACAGGTTTAGCAAGCAAGCTCATTTCTTGCTCGTCAAGAAAACCATTAAAGTTGATCATATGGTAAAGCTTTTTCTTGCTAATATTTTCAAGCATCATGGTATGCCTAAATCCATTGTTGGGGATAGAGATCCTAGGACTACGAGCCTCTTTTGGAGGGCTTTATTTGATAACGTGGGTACTAAACTTGAGTTTTCATTAGCTTATCATCCCCAAACGGATGGCCAAAGTGAAGCTGCAAATTCAGCCGTGTTGGATTTGTTGAAGTGTTATGTGGCAGATCAAAAGACTGCATGGGAGAAGTATCTTCCACTTGTTGAGTTTGCCTACAACAATATGATCCATGCCTCCACGGGAAAGGCTCCGTTTGAGATTATTTATGGCAGAGTGGTATTGCCACCCATCCTTTGTACAAAGGATGAGATTTTTGCAGCTGATGAATATGTTCGTGATTTGGATGCAGCCTTTGCTCAGGTGCGGACAACCATTGCAAGGTCTCAAGATAAGCATAAAATGGCTGCTGACAAGCATAGAAGGGACATGCAAGTCAAAGAAGGTGATTGGGTTTTGCTGAAATTTGAGAAGGCTAGGCTTCGGAAGAGGCCAGGACGAGAAGGATCATATCCTAAGCTTTCTCCTCGCTATTATGGACCCTTCAAGGTGATTTAAAAGATCAATGAAGTGTCATACAAGCTTGCTTTACCTAGTCATTGGAAGATTCACAATGCATTTCATGTGAGTCCTTTTCGGAAATATGTGGGGCCAGATCTTGACGAGCCTGTCAGAGAAGATCCGCCAGAGATTGATGAGCTTGAGGAGATCCTCCAGCCAGAACAGATTGTTTTTCACAAGGAGAGAAAGCTACCTGCAGGAAAGCTTTCTAGGAGATACCTTGTGAAGTTCAAGAATTATTTGCCTATTGATGCAAAGTGGGTAAATGAGGATTATTTTGTTGACTACCCACAGTTGTTGCAGGCATATCTTGAGGCTTTTCAGTTGAGGACAACTCTTTAGAAGCCCGGGGGGATGTCACCAATTGGCCGACCATTTGGTCCATCTCCAGTTTTGTGTCTCGTTCACTTGAGGCCAGGCCGGTGTCTCATGTGAAGAGGCCAGTATTTTTGCTTAACATGGACGGGAGCCAGGCTGGTGCCACCCGTGTGTTAGCAGGATGGTGTCGTATGGACGGGAGCCAGACTGGTGCCACCCGTGTATGACCTGGACTGTGTTCTATCCATGGGATTGTCACGCCATGGAAGAGCCAGTATTTGTGCCGTGTCTTGCCCATGGGACTGTCACTCCATAGGGAGGCTCGTGCCTGGAACTGTGCTTTACCTATGGGACTCTCACTCCATAGGAAGACCAGGATTTATGTTTTATGTCGTGCCATTTTTGTGCCCGACAGATATTCTGCACTTGTTCCATGAACGGGAGATATGTCCATGATACTATTTGCACATGCACTCATGTTTTGCATGTTTGAAACTGTTTTCGCATGACTTGTATTCTTGTGTTTGCCTGCTTGACGTGTCACTTACTGAGCGGGGACGCCTCCCAGTGAGTCGTGAAGTTTGCTCTGTCTTCTGATGAGTTTTGTTGCATGTTAATAGGTGGTAAGTGTATTGCACTTGTTGGTTTAATAGTTTTATTTCTAACCTTTCATTTTATAAGGTTGTAAGTTCACATTTCATTTAAAAGTGGGCACCCATTAGGGGCACCCACATATGGGCCAAGGTGGGGAGCCACACTTAGCCCCTTAAGTGTGTGGGGGTGGGTGCATAGTCACCTACCCACACCACACCATGAAGGTGGCCGCCTCCGTGGGGAGCCGGCCAGCTGTGGTCGTGTAACTCCTCTCCAATCTCTACAAAGGAGAGCGACCACGCCACTCGTGGAAGGACAGAACCGGCGATCGTTTCCTCCTCTTCAGGCTGCTCTTCCTCGTTGGCTCTCAGGCGGCTGCATCTCTTCAGGCGACTGCGCCTCTCTCTCCCACTCGCAGCCATAGGCGGCTGCGCCTGTCTACTGCAGGCGATTGTGCGCCTCCATCCCCTCAGGCTGCTGCTCCTCGTTGGCTCTCAGGCGGCTGCAGCCAGGCGATTCCACCATCTCCTCAGGCTGCGCCATCTCCACCACCTCAGCAGACGTTTGTGCGCCTCCCTCTGTCCAACAGGCTGCGCTTGTTCACCAGCAGGCTGCAGCCAGCTGTTCCCTTTGCTCTCCAGCAAGCGGCTGCTCCTCCACGCCTCTTTAGGCTGCGCCACCTTCTCCTCTTCAGCTGGCGGCTGTGCTCCTACAGCCAGGCGTTACCTCTCCAAAGGCGGTTGCTCTCCTCATCCTCCCCTTGCAGGCAGCTACGCCGCCTCCTCCTCCACAGCAGGCGGCTATGCTCCTTTGCAGGCGGATTGCGCCTCCCTTCCATAGGCGGCATCTCCCTTCTTCAGGTGGCTACGCCTCCCACAGCAGGCTGCTCTCCTCATTCTCCTCGAGAGGCTGTTGTGCCCTGGTGTCCCTCTCAAGTAGCTGCACACAAACACCTCGGGTATTTGACTTCCATTTGCGAGCTACAAGTAAGTGAATTCAGATTTAAGTAAAGAACTTTGTTGTAAATTTGATAAAGGATTCTCTCTACCGCTAACACCCGTTCGGTGCCGGGTAGTCCAAGCTTTTGGAGAACCACGGTCCAAAGGTGCTGAGATCGGGAGAGCCAGGCGTTAGTACGGGAGCGCCTGTTTGTGCGTGGTCCTGGAACACCAGTGGGGCGCTCTCCGCGGAGTCCAGTGAAGGCAGAGGACCGTAGAGACTGGATCACTCGAGTGGTCGCTCTCCTTCGAACATCTACTTCGAGCCTCTTGTTTGGTACTGTATTCATTTGTACATGGACATCATCTGGTTCATTGAACCCATGGAGCATTGTATTTGTTAAATACTCCCAATAATATATCGTATATTGAGGGGGGGGGGGGTCGGCCCGTTCCGGCCTCAGTGCTGGTGTCCATCTATTTCATTTCAATTTGCAGTTGTTATTAAGTTGTACATTTCAAATTGTGATATTAAGTTGTGCTATTACGCGCGTGGGTGTCCAACGGAGTCTATTCCCACTTGACGGGATCGGTTTCATCGGTGGTGTTCCACAAGACCCAAGGGGAATGGCAATCCGGTGAGTTGGGTGCCAGTTGTGGCACACTAGGAAAGGCTTACAGGCAACAGTTCCAAGGGAGGATGATCCTCCAAGGGGTGGAGTGAGAGTGCCATACTCAATACTCAGGAAAAGAAGACCATAGAAAGTGTTTAGGGAACATGACAGGTTTGGGATTCTGTGAATAAACAATGGGATGATGACAGTCATCCAAGGAGAGAAGTTGGAATCTCGTCATCGAGTTTAGCAGAGGGGGATGTCATGTGACATCCCATTGTGTGTGAATAGACAATGGGATGATGATAGTCATCCAAGGAGAGAAGTTGGAATCTCGTCATCGAGTTTTGCAGAGGGGGGATTGTTGGAGAATGCACAGACGGAAGCATAAACAAGACGAGAGAGTAGAGAGAGCTTGTGGACAAGATCACCTTTTATATCAGCTTGAAGCTTTACAATGGCAATTGGCCAGCAAGAGAATGTTGAACTTGTGCAAGGGATTGGATGATTAAAGTGAGGAATGGGGGAACTCCTTATATAGTGACTTGGGAACTAGTCGGTCAGCTCTAGTGACTTGGGAACTAGTCGGCCAACTCCTAGAGTTGGCCAATTGCTTCACGACCACATAAATCAAGGAAAAATATATAAAATACCGAATAAATGGTACAACCCCAAAACACTGAGATGCATAAATTCTAACACTCCCTTTGCAGCTCATAGTGTCCAAGAGTCGGAAGAAGATAAGCCGATGAAGATGCAACCATGGACCCTCTAGCATTGAGAATACTAGAATCACCTCGGAGAGAGCATCCACCAACCTGTTTCCTCGAAACAAAATGCCACCACGAACAATAAGGAACTTTTCTTGGCCACGACTTCCCACACAAGTGTGTAGTGAACTCCAAGAATAGACGATGAGCTGTTGGACACACTGTGCCCATAATCCCCAACAGTCGACGGAACACATCGTGTCCCAAAAGCCTCGAACAATGGACTTGGAACAGATCCAGTTTATAATCTCTGCTATACAAAAGATAACCATGTCTTGCCAGACGTCTAATGCTTGGAACTCGGAATCACGGTCGCCATGCACCAGTAAGTTGAGCTGTAATCAGCCCCTTCTCGCCCACAAGCCTCCTTTAGCTGGAAGCACATAGGGGGGAACTGCATGTGTACTAGAGAAGTACACCATTTGGCTTCTCTTGAGCCGAAAGCGCCTTGGGAGCCCTAGAAGTGGTACTCGAATCTATATCACTATCCTGTCTCGTGTAATTGCCTTTTCTCTGAGATGAAGTCTTGCCCGTGGTCTTGTCCTTCTTCTTGGACAAACAATCCTTGGACAGATGTTCTCTTTTCTTGCAAGAGAAGTAACGACTCCGACCTTTCTTCTGAACTGAGGAAAGTGCCTGGGTAGAACTGTTGACTGACACCTTCAACTTACCGTGTGAGACGAGAACGGACTCCTTCTCCAAAAGTAGGGAGCTAAGATCATCAAAATCCAACTGAGTGGAGGTGATGTGGCATTGCAAAGATCGAGAAATCACATCATAGTCTAGAGGAAGCTTGGTGAGGATAAGTGCAGCCAGCTGAGTAGAGGACAAAGCAGCACCCATAGCCAGTAACTGGTCATGGATAACCTTGGCCTTCATGAGGAACGACTGCATGGAACTGCCTTCAGGAAATAACAAACCGTAGAGCTGCCCTTGCAAGGTAACTGCCCTTATCAATGCATCTCGAGCAAAGAGATCCTCCAGTTTAGACCAAACCTGATGAGCACTGGTGAGAGTTTGCACGGCCGGTGAGACCTCCTCTGTGATGGCCCGCACAAGCATTGAATGCGCCTTCGAATCCGGATTCTCCCAATCTTGTAATTCTGCAATGAATTCATCGTCTTTATCCTGAGTCCACCTCCTAGAGTCTTGAGGACGCTCGGGCTTCCTCTCAGTGCTCTGAACAATATCCCACAAACCCTTGTGGATGAACCAGATCCGCATTTGAAGCTTCCAATGGGCATAGTTGGGTCCTTTCAACTTGTCATCCTTGTTCGTACAAGGGGGGAGCCATATCCACAGCAACAAAGAACACAAATGTCAGCTCTCCAAGACTCCTCTCAAGTGCTTTCCAACGAAGTGAGGCTCCAAAACCAGTCAGCCCCCTCTCAAACCTGAGAGAGACAGAGGTTGGACAGCAGCAAAACAGTCCAAGAAACCACCGGCAACCTCCTACCGGAAGGGTAGGGACTCGTGGAGGAAGAAGGAAATGTCTGGCAACTACACATGCAAGAAAACTCACCAACAACTGATGCCAGAGCAGAATTTGTAGCCAAAACTCCAACGCTTGCCTCTGTAGAAGAAAACACAGCCAAGAGCCTGGCTGGCTTGCCTCTGTAGGAGAAAACGCAGCCAACAAACTGGTCGGCAGCAAGGGAAGGGCTGGCTGGACCAGAAAATGCAGCAGATTATGGAAACGCAGCCACTGTTTGGGACTGATCTGCAGCCGGGAGGAGCTAGGGCAGAAAACGCAAGGCACAGATGAGATGGTGGGCAGATTTGCAGAAGATAGAGCAGCATGAACCTAAGCGAGTGATACCATGTTGGAGAATGCACAGGCGGAAGCATAAACAAGACGAGAGAGAGTAGAGAGAGCTTGCGGACAAGATCACCTTTTATATTAGCTTGAAGCTTTACAATGGCAATTGGCCAGCAAGAGAATGTTCAACTTGTGCAAGGGATTGGATAATTAAAGTGAGGAATGGGGGAACTCCTTATATAGTGACTTGGGAACTAGTCGGCTGCTCCTAGAGCTGGCCGACTGCTCCACAACCACATAAATCAAGGAAAAATATATAAAATACCAAATAAATGGTACAACCCCAGAACACTGAGATGCATAAATTCTAACAGGGATGTCATGTGCAAGACATGACATCCCATTGTCTGTGAATAGACAATGGGATGATGAGAGTCATCCAAGGAGAGAAGTTGGAATCTCGTCATCGAGTTTAGCAAGAGGGGGATGTCATGTGCCATGCTCACTCCAGAAGCTGATCTCTGATAGGTAGTAGGAAAAGACACGGGTTATGGGCATGAGCTAGGCGCTTTGGTTTGCAAGAGAACCGTGGAGTGGAATAGGAGCTTGTCGGCTGCAGCTACAGAGCTGGCCGACATTGTTTTTAGGTTGGTGGGAATATTCTGCTGGTGGACAGTAGGTCGGCCAGGTCTCTTGTACCAGAAACGCCTATAAAAGGCTATGCCAAGATAGTTGTTGAATTCACTCACCCCTCTAAGGAGTAGGGTCATAGATTGGGTGTTGATTAGGTGTTTTAGCACCTTTTGATGGTAGCAAGACTTGTACACCTTTTGTACATAATGAATATATTGAATACTCAGCTATCTCTCTCTCTTCTCTCCATCTATCTTGCTTGCCTTTTGCATCAAGTTGTTCCAGGATGGTGTGTAGGGCTGAAAGAAGACTCCCAGAGCTTCCGCATGTGACAAATGGGTGAGCTGTACATAGGCATAAGAAGAATTTGAAGCAAACAAAAAACTACCAAGAAAAAAAAAATGTGCCCAAGAAGACTCCCAGAGCTTCCGCATGTGACAAATGGGTGAGCTGTACATAGGCATAAGAAGAGTTTGAAGCAAACAAAAAACTACCAAGAAAAAAAAAATGTGCCCAAAACCTGCTCAAATAAAAATTTCACCTAGTGATTTTGGAAATGTTTTGAGCTGAAAACATTTCAAAGGTTTTGCAAGGTTAGAGTGTGTTGTTTTGCTACTATAGATTGGAGAGGCTTGGTAAAGGCCACCTTGCTTTGTGCCATGAAGTGAGCTTGTGATGGCTAGCATTGGCAAATTTCTATTAACATGTCATACGCTTGCACCTATTCTACCTGTGTGACTCCCTAATCCTGACAAAATCTGAGGGACTTTTCGTCGCGAATTAGGTTTCACAATGGCTAACATCAGAAAATTTTTCATAGTTCCTTAGTAGTGTGATATATGGAGATGGATTATGCTTGCGACATGCGTTATAGGGCTGTAACTCTTCCTTGGTTGGCTCCTTCAAAAGATGTGGACCATTTCTTTAATAGGGGGTATTTTGTTCACATTGTGTTGTCTTATAAGTGCATGTACACTGTCTCATATTGTGGACGGCCTATTGCTGCCTATCTTGGGGACCTAGCCCATCCATGCAGGCCTACTTTAGGGTGGCCTGTTTGCATTTGCACACTATTGCCTGTTTGGAACAATTGAAATTCGGACTGATTTGGGATGCCATTTCTACTGGTCTTCCTCAGGTGTTCGGCTGCATGCTTCTTCACTTTGGCTGGTCTATGCGAGCTTCTTTTGTTCTTTCTGCTTCCTGCTCCACATTGCCATAGACAAATTCATTTTACACCACCTTTGTGCACATTCCACTCACTCTCTTGTAACCTCTTCTTGTCTTGTTATTAGATAAAGCTTACGGGCATGTTTAGTGCTTGATGTGGGCACAAAAGCCGTTGATGAACATTATTTACAGACAGTTCTACGAGGGCTTGGGTAGTCCTAGGAAAGATTGTACTAGGGCTTTTGGATTTGTGGGGTGCTGCAGATGGTTTTTGTGACTCAGAAAATACTAGTACACAAGCAGATATTGTGATGCACCACCTTTTTTATGCTTCTTGACCTTGTCATTTCCAAATGCAAAGAAGGGGACCATGTTGGACCTTAAGAATTGGTTGAAGCTCTTTATACGCAGGGGCTTAATAAAGAGGATGTGCAAACAAGATGCCTCCAAGGATAGCTGTATTGATTATTCTACCCAAGCAAATCTCATTGGCCACAAGGGCTCTTCTATTGCCTATGCAATCCAATAGGGGTCTAGTTTTGGGATTGCTTAGCCAACAGAGGGGTTTTAAAGTCAAGCTCTTTGTGTGCTATCAGACTGCATGGCTGAATGATTATCATCCTTGTCGTGATGTTGAGTGAAGCCATGCCAGAGTTCATGCAAATGACAACCTATAGGCCAGAATGTAGGTCTGGACTCAGGATATGTGTTGTAAGATTTGATAGAATAGGTGCTATGAACTGTCCTGTAAAATGTCCGAGTTGTAACAAGTGTCGTACAAGACTTCATGGCTTCATGACCAAAAAGAGGGGTAGGGAGTACTGGGAATATCATCTGCATGCTTTATAATGACTGGTTTGTGAATGTAGTTTGCGTAACATGATGTTTTTCTTTGATTCCGATAGTCCATTTTGCTTTGTATGTATAACTTCTATGTTACTTGATCTTTTCTCCAGCATCTTACAGGAGGCACACACATCTTTTGGCAGTGGACCCGACATGTTTTGTTGCCTCAAAGCTTGGTGTTCTGCTCAAGGGCTTGAATAGGGACCTGCTTGTGTTTTTCAGCATGTTTAGCTTCGCGTAATCTCAGCTCAGCATCTTAATCAATTTCTGTCAGCTCTGCCGCATATAAGTAGCCTATATCTTCCATGGATTTCTTCAGTCTTTATCCCCAGTTGATTAAAACTTTAAAACTTCAAACATCACGTTGAATATCATATCATTCACGAGATCACCTCTGGTTTATGCCCTTAATGTTTCCCAATCCCTCTTGTTGGTCTAAGCAACCATATTTGGGTCTGCCGTCTCAAAACATTGTTGACTGCTTAGATGTAGTAGTAGAGGCTGTCCAACTCTGCAAATGTCATCCCTTGGAAAACGGATAGCTGAAGCTGAGCATTGCATCGTCGTGTCAAGTTGATTGAAAGCAAAGGAGAGCGAGAAGGTTGAGCTCAGCGGCGGGCTTTTCTTGCCAGGTTCAGATCTTATCTACCCTTATCTTTTGTGGTAGGTTCCGAATTTCGGCTTCTTCCCAAGACATGAGAATTAGTTTCGTCAAGTGCTTAAATTTTGAACTGGCCATGATATTGTGAAATAAATCAATGCTTGCTCTTTTTTTTTTGAGAAATAGAATATACTATATTAGATGTTGGGGTTCAAACTCGTGCCCCCAGCTTGAGAATGTGGTGCAATAGCCACGGGAGCAAGGGCCTGCCAACCAAATCGATGCATACTTAATGCATTGTTTCCTCTTTGCCCCCTTGAAGTTGTCTCAGAAAAAATCAGGATTCAGAAGCCCCGTTATTCTGTATGAGGATCGCCTTTCTCCGCTGCTTTTCACAGCATGCTATACACTACTCAACCTTTCTCGAGACTGGTCCAAACATGCACAACATCTGAACCATTCTGCATTCAAGGCTCAATAGGGCTACTGATAAACTTCATATACTCAAGTTTTTGTCGCAAGCTGGGCCTAAAAAGCCCAGAGATATTGATTTTTAGACTAGTTATGACTTCATATGCATGGTAAATTGTCTTCATTCCTGCACTCCAGTGCTACTAAGGCAATGTAGGCTCACAGCAAGAGTCGGGATGTGTGCAAACATACACTGGCACAGGGGCACTCATGTAAAAGTGCTTGCAGGCCTCAATAGCAAGAGAAGGGGACTTGTTTTGAGACTGCCTCTTGTAGCAGAGGATTGAAAATCGGTTAAGAATCTATTTACCTACAGTGGACCCTAACAAAAGATATCCATGAAGCAAGAAAGACAGTGCCACTTTGCTACAAAGAGTTAAGATTTTAACAGGTGCCCTATGAGCTCCTCTTATTTAGAAAAGATACCTACTCCATGTGTTTACGATGTTGACTTAGCACGGGAATGAGGCTTCCTAACAAGGATCAGCTGACTGAGTTGATGGCCAGCATATAGCATCAGCTTGCACACCATGAGCCACAACGAAATTCAGAAAAACAAGAGCCTCGAATTGACCATGAGCATATTTCTGACCACATTTGTTCGAAGGCTCTTGTGACCATGGTCACTTTTCCTAAAGGAGACCATGCTTATCAGATCCTCCTTATGGACTGTTCCCCTTGTCCTTACCTCTAAAAGGCATCGCTCTCCAAGCTTGGCCCTGAGTTTGTGGAGTTCTTCAAGTTCATACGTTCTCACTCCCAATTCTTGATTGAGATCAAGATTTAAAAATAGTTGCTGCAAGGCAAGTACCTTATCCAAAGAGTAGGCTCACATGTTGAAGATCACAGGTTGAAGATATTAAAGCCCTTAAAAGTTTGACGGGAAAATGGACTTTGAGGAGGTGATCAATTGGGCTTGCATGAGGAATGGGAATGCAATGGATTTAACAGGTAAGCATGTAAGATGCAGTTAGTCAGTAGCTTGTTTGGCAATGATGCTTGAGGGTTGAGAAGCCTGCAAGCAAGGGATAATCATCAATAATCTTCAAACAAGGAAAAACTGCTAGAACCAAAAAGGCAAGGACACTTCCCAGGAGGAGCAGCCAAGGCCTAGGATGGCAAGGGCAACTCTAATAGCGGAAGAGCCTTTCTTCCTCGTCTCACTAAGGAAAGGTGGTAGTTATATAGTCGGCATGGCAACTTTTCAACGCAATAGCAACCAAGGCCAATGATGGCAAGGGCAACTCTGGTGGGGGGGAGTCTTTTTTCCTGGCTACCAAGGAAGAAGTTAATGTGGCAATGTCTCTATTGTGACTATTGTGACTCCGCAGAGCACATTTGGAAGGTTTATTGTCATGGGGCTGTGACGTAGCTCCCATGTTGGGGGTTAAAGGCATGTTCCTAAGTTGGAGCAAGAGAGGCATGCTTGTAAGTTGGAGCAGGAGAGGCTTGTTTTTGAGTTGAGATGAGAATTCCCAAGTTGGAATTCAACATTCGTGAGATGATATGTGAGGATTTCCTTTGTGGCTACAAAGCTCTGTTAGATGGTGTTGGGTAGGAGGGAAGCTAGCCTGCACACACAGACACATGCACACAACCTCAAGCACAGAGAAACCTGAGAGTGCTGGAAAAGATGTACTCTATAATATAATGAAAGTACAATGTGAGTACATAAAGTAGCCTAGGGCAAGGTTCACACGGGGAAAAAACTTGTGTCTAGTCACAGGGAAAAAGTGCCTGTGAGTAAGCTGTGTTCACACCTGAACTAGTCGGGAGTGGTCATGGCCAACAAACCCCCCTCAAGTGAATGGTGTGAACGGGGACAGGGTGTAGCAGACTACCCTGGAAGAGGCTGTAAGCTTAAAGCTTCGCGGAAAGCTTCAAAGCCTTTCCCTGACATAGTGATAGTGAACCTCAATATGCTTTGTGTGCCCATGTCTGTGACATCAAATGCATGCTGCAAATCAGCTTTAAAAGCTGAAATATCACCCTCTTCAGGGCCAGTAACGAGCATGTCATCCACATAAAGAATAAGGATGAGAACATTGTTCCCAATGTGGCGTGCATAAAGTGTACTCTCAGCTGAACTATTATGAAACCCTTTGGCAGTCAAGTATGTATGAATTTTGTGGTACCAAGCACGAGGGGTCTGTTTAAGACTATACAGTGCTTTATGTAAACGGCATACTTTATTTTCTGCACCTTTTTGAACAAAGCCAGGAGGCTGAGACACATAAACTTCCTCCTGCAAATCGCCATTCAAAAAAGCAGTTTTAACATCCAACTGATGTACATGCCACTGCTTGTGGGCAGCCAATGCAATAACAGTACGTATGGTAGTCATATGTGAAGTGGGAGCAAAGGTCTTTTCATAGTCAATGCCCTCACGTTGGGCATACCCTTTGGCGACCAAGCGAGCCTTATGGCGATCAACTGAACCATCAGGCTTACGCTTAAGTTTGAAAACCCATTTTGTGCCAATAGCATGCTTGCCCGGGGGCAAGTCACATAACTGCCAAGTACCGTTTTTGTCAATGGAGTTAACTCCGAACGCATGGCTGCCACCCAATGGTCATCCTCCAATGCATCAACATGAGAAATGGGTTCCTCATTACAAGCGGTGGCAACAAGAGCTGTATCCACATAATGTGAAGATGCATGGCGAGAAGCAGCACGTGTACGACCTGGCACAAATGTAGACTGTTTGCTATCACGCAAAGTGTCAACTAACCATCTAGGAACAATTTTTGACTTCCTAGTATCTGCATCTTCCTCTGCCAATGCATCACCCAAGGTATCTTGATGAATTTGAGGCATTTCAGGATCAATTTGGGGCAAGTTCAGCTGCTGATTTTGCTGGTTTTCAGCAGGCATAGGTGGCTGTAAATGAGCTGAAACAGGCTCTACATCGTCCACATTTGAATTGAATAAAGGCATCACTCTGGCCCCACCGATGTCAGAGACGATGTCTTCTCCTTCCCACTGAGTGCCCCGATATGGGGTGAGACAGTATTAGTGGTTGCAGCTTGCCACTACTGAGATCGAGCCATCGTTTTTTACTGGTTTGTAATCGTCCTCCTTATGGACGCCATTAGGCTGGCCTGGCTAGCAACAAGGATGGAGCTTGATTGCTCCAGTTACAGAGAGCCAGATGGCTCTGCTGATGTGGAGGCCAGGGCGGCCCACCTTTTTTCTTCTTCCACATCAGCTTTGCAGTAGAGTAGGGGATTTAGAGGTACTTGTACTGTGAGTACGATCACCATGTACTTGCCCGGAGTCGGGCAGCGTTGAGTAGTGAGATGGGGAGGGACTCCACTCCCACCTTTAGTGTCTGTCCTGGTAGACTGTCACTACTCCATGTCTAAATCAGCTCCGAAAGCCTCGCAAGCCAAGGGGGACTCGAGCGAAGTCCACAATTTCTCCCCCCCTAGTCATGTGGATTCACCCACGTACTTTTTGTTGCCAAGAGATGCTTGCAACTGTCCAGTTGCCTCAATTAATTGAACTATGAAGATCTCTTGGGCGACCCCTATTGCATTTATCAGTGGAATAGTGATTGAATAAGGGCAAAGAGGTGGTCACTATTAGCACTGCCACTTGGGTGCCCCTTCAGACACGACCCTCTTAGCACCCACCTCTTCTGGCACACAATTTTTTCTTTGGAGTGCTATTTCTAGTGGGATTGAGTGACTTTAGAGCTGTATTGCACACTAATGTACAGGGTGCCTTTGCATAGGCATCTATTCTCCATCTTGTTTGATGGAGGTGCATCAGAAAACATTTCTCAAGATAGGTTGATGCTAAGGTTAAAGCAACCTACAATGTTACATGCATGGAAGCTTTGTGTCTTCTCTCAGCCCTAAACACTAAGATAGGAACATCCTGATGCAAAACGCAAATAGAGAGAGAGAGAGAGAGAGAGAGAGAGAGAGAGAGAGAGAGAGAGAGAGATGTGTTTTCAGTATATTATATAGTACACAAAGATGGTACCAAACATGTGGCCTTTGGCCTTCCAAAAGAGGCAACATAAAGCCTATCCATGACCTGCCCCATCTGGGGGGTAGATGAATCACAATGAATCGCGGTCATGCCTTTTATAGGCACTTGGAAGCATTTCCCAATTGGCCGATTGTTGGCCGGCCGGTTCCATGCGACAAATTTTTTTTTAAAAATGTTATAAACTGATGTTGACATCTCATAGGCTTGGCTGACAAGGTTTTGTGTCCCAAAGAACAACTTCTGGTGCCTATCAAGGCTTGGTTATTGCCCTAAACCTTTGTTTATCCACTGCTTGATTAGGATTTGGCCTAGAAAACCAGCTGTGTCCATGTGTGCACATGACGTCCCTCTCCTGCTTAACTTGATGACAAGATTCCAACCTTTGACCTTGGATGATTGTCATCATCCCTGTAGCAAACACCAAGCTAGGACCGTGTGAAACAACGAGGCCTTCTTAAAACTTGAGTTTAGTGAGTCTTTAGCAATCCTTTAAACAGCATACATGAATCTAAAAGATGTAGTTGAGACGACACCAGATGAGGTCCCAAATCACCCACTGAAAGCCCCCTTGCAAAAGCAAGAGTATTTGCTTTATTTCTTTTGGAGAACTGAATACAAGCTGAACTGTGTCCACAAGATTGAGCGGACAAACTGACTGACTGACCACCAAACACAAGGGCAAAGTGACCAAAGGCCGGGCAGAACTGTGCATAAGCTGTAGGCGGTTGTGAAGCTATCTTCGAAGACGATACACTGGCCCGAGACTGGGGGTTGGTGTGCTGAGAACTCTTGAAGAGACTGAGCTTCATTTGCCTTGGCCTGAAAACATAAGAATGCTGTAAGTATTCAAATTCTGAGGGCCTAAGCACACATGCTTGCTTGATAACTTGATTTGTCTTTTGATGATTTATGGACTGAGGCTGAGGCGCCTTTTTAGCTTGGTGCTTGCTGCTGCTATGAAGGGTTAAAATAAAAAGTCTCCATCCAACAAATACCATACGTCAAGACAACCTACAAGATGCAGCTGTTTTTGAGAAGTATGCTGGAAAGGACACCTTGACAAAGGTTCATTAGAGTAGGTGGACATCATTTGCAGGCATCCTTGGCTGTACAATGAAAAAGGGGCTTGTCATTCATCATGAGCATAAACCGGTTTGCATGATGACTGAGGTAGGATTTTGTTGTTTGGGACGCATGATGGGGGTGTGGCTTTGATTTTTACAGTGCAGGTCAAGAGATCTCTGTGCAAAAGGAAAATTACAGCATGTTGTATGCTCAGTCTTTGAATTCAGTTGAGTCGGAGGTCTTATGAGAGAAGCGTAGGAAGTTCATGAAGGAGCATGATCATTTTCTTCTTGAAAATGTTTCCTTCCAGCCTTTTTCCAGAGGCCCAGTATTGGAAGAGGAGACCCAACCTGACGAGCTCAGTGCATGTGATGATCCTCCAAATCTGACGAGCAAACTTGGGCTTGCAGAGAACAAGTAGCGGTCTGAGGAGATGTTGGCCAAGGGGATGGTACATGTAGATTTTTTGCCATTAAGAGCATCCTTTTGGGCATGGTTGAGTACAAAGCCCTACAAGTAAACTATCAATATTAAAATCTTTTTTCCGAATTTGTTATCTGTTGGACCAATTAGCAGGTGCAAAGGCGTCCAAGAGTTGGATTGTGATGGTAGGGTACCATTAGGCGAGAATTCATTTTAAGGTTTCATACCTTATGACTTTTGGAAGGTTCGAACTCATGGTGATGCCATTTTGATTGAGCAATGCTCGTCGATCTATAGTTGGATGATGTGTCCGGGTATTTTCATTTTTGTGTTTTCGGATGACATCTTAGTCTATAATATTTTTTTCGCTTGCTGAGCATGATGAACACTTGCAGCTTGTCATGAAGCTTGTGCAAGAGATCAGTTTGTTCTTTCACCATAAGAAGCCATTACACTACGTGCTGAAGGTCACCTTTCGGGAAGGGTCAGATCATCTTTGTTGAAGGTGTGGCAATGGACCCAGCAAAGATGGAGACCATTTTGCATTGGCTGGTTCCAGAGCTGTGTAGCATATTGGGGTTGATAATGCTCTGTCATGGGTTTATGGGACACTGAATGAAAGGCTAAACTTCTCATAGACGCAACCAAGGAGGATATAGTGTTTTACTGAATGTGAGTGCAACAAGCGTGTTTTGAGAACTTATTGAAGTTATTGATGTTGTCAGTACATTGCTGATCTTGTAGACATGGGGGGCTTTTTATAGTGATGTGGCACAACTGGAGGCAGGATTTGTGTTTTCTTGCAGAAGCATGGCCATTGATTGGCTTATGAGAGCAGCAAATTCTGTGGAGTTGAGTTTAGGTATTCCACCTTTGATCACTTTGACCAGTTACTTGTTGTCGTGTATGCCTTACCCAAATGGAGACATTTACTGGAGTGCATGGAGTTTGAAATTTGAATTGATCATCAGTCTCTGATCAGATGTTGTATAGTATGTGCAGTACTGTGGAAGATGTTCCATTGTGAGATTACAGAATTCATATATTGTACGTACAGTACTGTGGAAGATGTTCCATTGTGAGATTACAGAATTCATAATTTCATACTTCTAATCGATAGGTAGTTGACATGTGACATGTATCCCCCAAAATGTTCTGAAAATGGGAAAATTTGAATACATAATTGGATCAAAAGGCCATGTCATCATGCTATGCCCTAGGGTTAGTTGCGCTTTAAAAAAATGCAGACAAGTTCAAGCAAAATCAAACTGTGGAATGTGCAAGGTTGCGAGACGAGGAAGAGTTGGTTGAAGGAGCACCCTAATGGAAACGGCACAAATTCACTCTCTTGGTCTCTTTATTAATGTCAGGGTAGACCATTAATTTCTGAAAGCTAAGCCTAATGTGGCATGACCTTCCTAACTTAACCAGCCAACGCTTTCCAACACTGTTGTCAATACTTTGGAAAGGGTTCCTCATTGTCCATGTTTTTCCTAGTTTTGTAGGACCTGTGGGGTCCGTCTCTTTTCTGTTGTTGGCTATATGAAATTTGTTAGTTCGCGGAGCGAACAAAGGCCAATAGTGCTGGCCGACCAGGAGATGTCCACTGAGTGCTGGCCCACCAGCCGCCGACTCGTGGGCATCTTTTATGGGCTGTCGGCCTGTTCTATACTGGCCGACCTGCTGCCCATGGTAGTATATATTGCACTCAGCCCTCCCACACCATTTTTGTACCGGATCTCTTGTGTATATAGTAGAGTTTATACAGCTTCTCTCTCCTGCAATTCTGCGTTTTCTTTCTCACAGCAGTTTGTCTCATTTCCGCTGCCCATTCCGACATGGTATCAGAGCCCCAAGTGGCTTGAAGCTTCGAGAGTGAGAGCTCGAGGGTTTGCTGTTTTTTGGTGTTGATTGGAGAATTTTTGGGATGTAGAGAAGTAGGTAGAAGGTGGCCATCATTGCTGGACAGCCACCTTGCATAGCAGTTGTAGCCTCTTCTTCATTTTTTTTCCCACCCACTCTCCCTTCACAAGATCTTGTGAACTCCTGAGATGGCAGATTTGCTCGAGATGGCTGAGAAGCATGGGAAGATCCCCACCATCCCGACATCATCGGTGGACCGAGAGTTGGACGAGACCAATTATGGCATCGGGAAGGTAACGATGGAGTCTGTCTTAGAGTCTTATGATTTGGCTGATTTCATTGTGGTTGGAGTTCCACGGCTAGAGTTGGAGGAGGAGAAGCTTTCACTTTCTACTAGGAAAGAGCGGGAGGCTCAGGCACAGTTGTAGGATCGTGTCAATTCCTGTGTGCGTTCTTTCATCTTCCTTAATTGCACACCCCAAGTGATCAATCACATTAAACCTATGACGTTGGCTCGAGGGATGTGGCAGCGCTTGGCTTCTTTGTATAACAGGGTATCACCCATGAAGAGGATTTCCTTGGAAGTGCAGATGCGAGTGATGAAACCTGCGAAGTCTTCGACGATGCGAAAGCATATCAACAAACTCCAAGCTCTTCAGTAGGAGGTTCTTCAGGCTGGGAAGGAGATATCTTCAGAGGGTATGGCCATTACTTTGTTGTCTCATCTTACTCCTCAGTACTTAGCTTTCTATTCTTCTTTGATTACCAGTGGGAGTCTCAGCACCATCACATGGGAGGAGCTTGTGGCGATGGTTTTGGACCAGGAAGAGCGGTTTACGAACTCTCCACAAGGTGGAGGTTTTGAGACTTTGACTGGCCAGCGGTCGAAAGGCCACAACAACAACAACAAGGGCAAAGGAAAGTCTTCACCGACGAAGCCTTCTGAGAAGAAGCCCGACTCAGAGCATGATGCTTTGAAGGCTGAGCGGACCTGTAACCATTGTGGCCAGAAGGGTCACTATTGGAGGAAGTGTCCTCAACAGAGTATCGAGAAAGGTGCTGATTCCTCAGTTGCAACCGTGCAGACTCCAACTTTTGTGCACTTGGAGATTTTGGACACCAGAGCTTCATCTTCTTCGAGCAGGGAGGCGGTTGGTCTCACTGCTAGGGATACTCGAGAGTGGATTCTCGACAGTGGTGCTTCTAGGTACATACTCCTTTCTGAGTGTTATTATAGGATCTTCGATGACGGTAGACATGTCACATCTTTATTGGTGACAAATCCACTATTCCGATTCACACAGTGAGGGCAGGTTGGAGTTCCATTCCCGATGGTAGAGGGGGGAAGCATTTCTCCTAAGTTCTTTATGTCCCATCTCTTGGTTTTCATCTTTTGTCAATGCATGAGGTTTGCAAGACTGGCATACGGGTGGAGTTTGATGAGCATTTTGTTGCTCTTCGGGAAGGCAGAGTGGAGAATGGGATTTACAAACTCTAAGCACTCTTCTCTGACAGGTACTCAGCTAGGTGATTTGTGGCAGTTTTGTCATGGCCACTTGAATGTGTATACGTTGCAGCGGGCTTTCCGGGACTAGATGGTGGATGGCTTGTCAGATGTTGGCAGCAGGCAGGGACATTCCAGTTCTTGCGTTCGTCAGTCAGAGGAGCTTTTACAGGTAAATTATACATTGGTGTCTCGTATCATTCGGGAGAAAGAGTCTACATCTATTAAGGAAGCTCTTTCCTAGCAAACTTGGAGGAAAGCCAAACTTGAAGCCATAGAGAAGAATAACACTTGGGAGTTGGTTTCAAGGCCGTCAAAATGGTCAGTCATTGGTGTCAAGTGGGTCTACAAGACCAAGTATGCGTCTGATCGGTCGGTGGACAAACACAAGGCCATACTTGTGGCTAAGGGCTATGCTCAGCGGCTTGGCATCGACTATGAGGACACTTTTGCACCGACAGCTAAGATAACCACGATTTGGACAGTTCTTGTCCTTGCCTCTTCTCGGAGGGCCTCCAGGCTTTAAGGTTCCGGAATCAAAGGGTATGGTTTACAGGTTAAGGAAGGCCTTGTATGGTCTTAAACAAGCTCTTAGGCTTGGAATTAGAAGATTGATTCCTTCTTTCTGCGAAAGGGTTTCTAGAGATCAATTGGTGATCCAAACTTGTATCTCCTTCAGGAATGCGATATGGTCACCTTGATTATCCTCTATGTGGATGATCTTATTCTCACTGGCGGTCATGTGGAGCACATAGCTGTGATGAAGGATGCCTTGTCAAAGGAGTTTGAGATGACGGAACTCCATTTATGTTTAGGATTGGAAATTTGGCAGACCTAGAGGGGATTCTTTTTTTCTCAGTAGCGGTATGTCATGAGTTGTTGGAGGCCTTTGGGATGGAGAACTAAAAAGCCTATTTCATCTCCGATGGACCCGAATACCAAACTTTTAGTACATGATTCTCGTGAGCAGGCTGATGTCTCCTTGTATCGGAAGCTTGTTGGTTCATTGATTTGGTTACTGAACACTAGATTGTACTCGAGTTTTACAGTGGGGCTATTGAGCTCATTTATGCGGACACCTTTGAAGATTCATTGGGATGCAGGATATGAAGGATCTTGGACTCTTCTATGACATTGGAGGGGGAACGATGGACCGAGTCAGTCTCCGAGGTTAGAGTGACTCTGATTGGGGAGGAGGTCCAGACACGAGGAGATATACATTAGGCTACGGATTTACACTTGTTTAGGAGCTATTTCTTAGAGCAGCAAGAGGCAGCCAACTATTGCCTTGTCTTCTATTGAGGCAGAGTACCGGGCGGCTTGCGAGGTGGTGTGGCTGTGGAGGTTACTTGGCGAGATTGGGTTTCCATAGAAGGAACCCACGGTCATCTAATATCACTTTGTTCGTGAGAAGATTTTGACTGGTGACATCTTGCTAGAGTTTTGGTCGACGGAGGACAATGCGGGGCGGACCTCTTCACGAAGTCTCTACCTCAGGTGATGCTCCATTAGCACTCTAGCTCACTGGGGTTGGTTCCACATCCAGGAGCTGAGAGGGGGTGTTAGCAGTCATCTCTTGTCCCTACCATATTACTTAATAGGGAGTAAGGGCCTTTGTTGTGGGTGTGCCCACCCGGTTAGGAGCTTTCTCCATTTTTTCCTCATCGTCCATGTTTTTCCCAGTTTTGTAGGACCTGTGGGGGGCGCCTCTTTTCTGCTGTCGGCTGTAGTAGTGCTGGCCGACCAGGAGATGTCCACTAAGTGCTGGCCGACCAGGTGTGATGTTGGCTGACTGGATTTTCTCAGTCGTGGGCTGTCGGCCTGTTCTATACTTGCCGACCTGCTGCCCATGGTAGTATATATTGCACTCAGCCCTCCCACACCATTTTGTTCCGGATCTCTCGTGTATATAGTAGAGTTTATACAGCTTCTCTCTCCTGTAGTTCTGCGTTTTCTTTCTCACAGCAGTTTGTCTCATTTCCGCTGCCCATTCCGACATCATATACGGGTCTTCTACGGTTTCCTCTAGTTTTTAAAGCATATTAGCTTTTGTCAGACTTGGGTGCACAATTGCAAGCTGATCATCTTTTTGCTGGTTAGCGGACATGCAGATCTCTTTTGAGTCTTCTTTTAAGTTGTGGCCTGCCAGTTTATGTTAATTCCTTCTATACAAAGCGATGCAATTGCATGAGACACGTATGCACCTATGCATGTGCACGCATTCTTTAATGCTAGCCTTCTTCATTGCTGAGTCTGCCCTTCACCTCCAGAGAAGTGATAGAAACTTGGTATGGTGGTTTATCTATGGAGATTTGTCCACTAAGGTGGACATATCTTATGCATCAACCTCACTTGGCCCTTGGGCCTGATGACATGAGTGGGGATATCATATAACATAGTTTATGCTATGCATGATGGAGTCGATGATTTGAAGCTTGGTGAGTAGAGTCTCATGGAATTAAGATCACATGTTGGTTTTTGTTAGGTTTGGGAAGTAATCTAAACTTTCCTTTGGTATAAAGGGGAGGAGGGGGGCAGAGGGTTTCTCATCTGTGCCCAGTCACCAGTTTGTCAGCTCCCCATACACATGACTGTGCCCTTTCACATGTTTAAGCTGGTGGGTAGCAATAATCAGCAAAAATGTAATAATTCTTTTCCCCTTAAGGAAATTGTGAGGGTTCAATCTCACCTCTTCATAGGTAGGGTGGATCCTAACCTAAGCACTCCGGCAGGAGCCCTCTGGCTTATGACAAGACCACGGTATAGAAATAACACAAGATAACATCAAGACAGAAAAAGGCTGGGTGGATAACAAATTGCCATAGAGCTAAGATTGTTGTCCTTGGTTCACATTGGCTGAACGGGGCAGCCAGTTCCTTTTGGGCCACCCATGTGGCACCATCCAGGTTGACCATGTGGTGCAATTTGGAACATCCATGTGGATCAATGCAGTGATGCCATGTGCCCCATGTTGCCTGCTCATAATCAAAAGACAGCCAATCTTGTGATGACAACTGACATTTTGAGAACAGTTGGAGGGTAATTGGTAGCCAGACTTTATGTAGCACTAATACACAAGAATTGATTATATGCTTTAAGAGCCAAAAGTGTGCTTTCGAATTCTACAGCAATGCTTGCCAAAGTGGAGAGTCCTGCAATGATTTGAGCTAAAGCAAACCTTAGAAACTATGACTCAGTCTGCTCTCTAGTCTAAGCTTATGTATGTTTGATTGCAGGATCCTCAAAACACCGATAGAAATCGTGGATTCGCTTTTGTTGAGTACTACAATCATGCATGTGCTGAAAATGCAAGGCGGCAGTTGTCTATGACAGGATTCAAACTTGGGACAAATTCACCTACTATCAACTGGGCTGATACGCGTGGTTGTACAGACAGTGCCACAATGTCTCAGGTGAGCAATTGCAAATTTGCAGTGTCCGCTCTAATAAGCTGAACCCACCCGTGTTAGTTTGGGTGCTTGCCTTCATGAAAAATCCAAGCTCAAAACGATCGTCTTGCATGGTATCAGGTGAAGGTTGTGTACGTCCGCAATCTACCCGACAGTGCTACACAGGAACAATTATGGAAGCTTTTCGAGCCTCATGGGGAGATCAGCAAAGTTGTTTTACCCCAATCAAAACCAGGGCAACCGAAGCGGGACTTTGGCTTCATACACTACGCCGATAGGAGCAGCGCTCTAAAAGCCATTGAGAAGACAGAAAAGTATCTACTGGAAGGTAATCTATGATGATTTCCGGTGGACATGAAGAGGTGGCTATAGAACACTGATCGAAGTTTTTAAAGCTTTTTCTGGATTGCTGATGGTCAAGGTTGTGTGCATATATTTTCAGGTCGTGAGCTAGAAGCAAGTCTAGCTAAGCCACCTTCTGAGAAAAGGCCCGGTGCCTTGTATGCTTCCTTTGGGGCAGGCCTTTTGCCACAGCTATATCAGTCGAGGGCTGGCTATGGATACCCAGAATCTGATATGTATGGAGTTATGGATTCAGGATTTGGTTTGAACAGGGGGTATGGACAGGTACATATCTTGAAGTGAACTGTAATGCACAAGTTGATAATTTGACTTTAATTGAAGGGATAGTAACAGTGAACTCAGTCCATTTTTGATCCCTAATTACATGTTGATGGGTCTGGTTGGAATCTCAATGGTGGCGGCACTGCAGCCTGTTATATATGGTCGAGGGCCTGCTCCTGCGGGAATGGCAATGGTGCCTATGATGCTACCGGATGGACGCATGGGATATGTTTTGTAAGAAACAAACTCTCAAAGTGATGTATCATATGTACATTAGCATGTTAGTAGAACGTGAGGACTATCACCAACAAATAAAGATGAGGAGTTTCTTTCATTTGACATCTTTTTCTCAAATCTGTTTAAGAGAAGTTTGAGATCCACTTTGTAAAATTTTATAGTGATTGATTACCGTTTTTTGCCTGTCTTGTAGGCAACAGCCGGGTGTGCAAGGGATGGCTGCACCACATAGAGATAATAGAGGTGGTGGGCGGGCGTCACAGTCTCAGCGACAGAGTGGTGGAAGTGGTGGTGGCAGCTCACGCCGTTATCGCCCATATTAGTGCTTGGACATTTTCAAGCTGCACCAGATGTAGACTACCATAATTGGACATTTACATGCAGGTTTCATGAAAATGTGAAGTCTTCAGAAAATTAAGGCTGATGACGTGTTTTACACTCATTTAAAGCAATGGCTTTATATGCTTCACTCAAAGAGCTTAAAGCTTTTGAGTGACAAACATGTTAGCTTAAAGAATGATATGTAAAGGTAGAGATTGCATTTGAAGTAATCGTGTTCATGCTGAGTACGTAACCTTTCCCTACTATTGGTTAAACTACGGTTTGCTTTGTCATGACCATTGGGAAGTACTTCCACCTTTCTTGGTATTGATGTAAGGTGGCAATGTTGTACTTTGATTTTTTGTCAGAAGGGACTGAACCGTCAATATTAACAGCAAACCCCTCTTCCATATGATATCATATGGATGCCATTTACCACCGCTGACATGTTTACACATTATAGTGTCGAGTTTTACTCTATAGTGATGCTATATAGCATGACTAAAAGCATTTCTCGGTTGTAGTTTCTGGATGGATGCCATTAGAAGCCTTTCTACTAGTGTCATGTAGGGAACGGTAAGGAGGCAGTAACCGTCCATACCATTTGTGCTTGGCGCTGCAATGCAATTTATGTTGCTACTATTTATGCTTGCATACCACTCGTGCTTGGAACTGCATGTGTTTTATGGGATTTTACTGGAGTAATGAAGTGTCCTGTTTCAAGATTATGAAGTTTTTTTTTCAAAACATCCGTACTAATGCGGCATTTTACCCACAGAATTACCTTTCAAGGGAATAAAACCACCCTGATGTTCACTCTTTTCTTTTGCTCCTGTATCTTGGATCTTGTGATTATGTATTCGGGGGTTCATGAAGTTGAGATTGCATTTTGGTTTTTGTATTTTCTAGGAAATAATCTGAAACTTCCTTTTTTATACGGATTTAGGGTTCATGATTCAATATATTTGAAGTCTCATCTTCATGCTATATACTGATTTGAAGTTCCATCTTTTTGCTATACGATTCTAACAAATAGAAAACTTAATTTCTGACGAGAGTGGAAAGATTAGTGCGACGTGTACATTAGGATCACACCTCCAGATGCTTCTAGAGCAAATGTCTAGTAGTGGAGTGTTGGCCTGCTTCCTGTCCAAAGCCAATGTAATCAAAGAAAGTGTCACTCTCTTTGAATGTGAAAGTAACGTTTTTTGTAAAATTTTCATATGGCTTTTCTAGAAAAATGTGAGTAATGTTTTTGATGGACACTGTTATGATGGAGCATCAAGGAAATATAGAATCACATTACTTATTTTGTTGTAATTGATCTTGTTCACCAGATTATCTAGTGTTAGTTAAAGCACTTCTCTTGCTGTAAGATTCTTTACAGGACCCACTCTATCTTGTTGCAAGCTCAAGTGCTTATAATTCAAGAGGAGAATTGGATCCTGAACAAGAGAATGGCTTTAACTAGCCATCTTGACACGAGACAGTTCCATCAGAAAAATGAATTGACTACAAAAGTATACATTCCTCTGTTTTCTTGAATGATATATGCATTAAGTTCAATTTATGTCATTATCATCAAAACATTGCTTAGTAAAAGGAAGTGTAAGGGATGTTATAGTTCCTAGGTGAATAAAATTTTGGAGAGGAAGCATGCCAATTCTCTAATGCTTGCATTACAATATGCTTGAACATTGTCCAATAAAAAAAAAGTGTAAGGGACAATCCCTTCTTAGGTAAATGAAAGTTTTGTACAAGCCATGCAAATCTTCTTGGTATCATACCAATTTTATCACACATTGATGACTCTCTTTTTTGACTTAAGAGTGTATGTGCATCCACCCCTAGCAATAATTATGCTGTTCTCTTGCGACGTGTATGTACCTTGTCACATGAGGAGCCCTATTGGAGGAGCAAAACAAGATGGATAACTTTGACAAGGATTTCTCACCTGGGAATATTGTTGCTCTAGTAGTAAAACACATACCACACTTTTGCATTGGAAAGGTGAAGCATTTTTTTCGATTGAAAAGTTTGGTAGGTAATTTATCGAGTGTAAAGTATTGGATATATACAAGAGAACTATAACACGAAATTTATTCACAACAACAAATTCATGCACAGTTGTTATGACTCACTAAAATTAACAACTCTTTGATATGGCTTATGTTGACCCATAAGTACCAATGATTTGGCTTTTTAAGTGTTGGTACAACTTGGGCTTTGCTTTTTTATAGTATGAGGTTTAGACAAAGAAAACCAACATTTTTAAAACAATATTTTCACAAATTATGAAAATTCTAGAACATTTTGAAACCACTAGGATCATGGGGAGACACCATCCAGCCAAATATCATTTGGTTCATCACTTCAATCATATTACCATAATAAAAAATTTAATAAATAATCATAAAAGCATAGCATAGCATGAAAACACAAAAGAGAATCATTGGGTGCAATCTATTCCTCCTCAAGAAGTGTCGGCTTCTTTCCACTTCTTGAATATTTATGCTTTATTAATAAAAATAGCCCATAAGCCAAAAATAGATGCACGCTTATGCATGGGCTTGCTCTTTACAAAAATGGAGGTTGCTTTTAACACAAGCTCAGGTAAAGTGTTCTTATCAAACCACTGAAGGATAATTAAAAAAAGAACCCCAAGGGCTAATTCATGTGCAAATAAATAAGTCCACGTCCAATATAGCAAAAGTAGGCGGCTCAATAGGTCCACGCTCGAATATATCAAAATGGGGCGGCCAATAACAATACAAAATCTCGTAGTAGATACTACGGCAAAATACCAAAGTGAGAACCATCCCGGTAATAGCTCGTACCATATCGTTGCCATCATGTCCCAGCCATTCCGGCTTACGAGCATAAGGCCTGTTAATCTCACCAACCTACAAGGTTGTCCATTCAAACACACTACAAGTTAGCAACACATGCTACAAGTCCACGACAACACATAAGTAATAAATCCAACACTTAGTTCCAGCTATCCCTAATTTCATATGTCCTACACATGGAATATTCGGAATCACCCAAGTGCCATGCTACGAACATAGTGGTAATTAGGCGTCCCCAATTAACCATAGAAGGATGGACGGACAAACCGTGACATCCCTCCTGCTCTGGATAGCAAATGTCCTCAGTTGCATCATATCAATTGACCCATGTTTGAAAGTAAGATTGGATGATGTCGGGATAGGCGCGGAAAAACTGCTCAGGCATCCATTTAGCATTTTTGTGAGGGTGATTTTTGAAGATCAAAAGATATCTATTATTTATAATACCTGTGCGAGTAGTAGTGGTCTCATGGTCAATAATCGCCTCAGGTTAAAGTTCTTCTACTTGGTCAACAAGACTAGGTGCTTCCTTATATAGGATGTGTAGGAATTGGTTCCCTATAAGGTCTCAAAAGATTAATATGAAAAGAATTATGAATTCTCCAATGAGAAGGAAGTGAAAGCCTATGCTAGGTCGTTAATCTTATGAGTAATTTTAAAAGGACCATAAAAACGAGGAGCTAACTTAACAATAGGGTTACTCTCATTACTTTTAAGACATCTCTTTTCAATACGAAGCAAAACATATTGACCTTCTTGAAAAACGATGTGCTTTCTTTTCTTATTAGCTTGGTTAGTGTATTTCTCTTGTGCATTAGAAATAGCTTTACGAACATGATCATGAATGGAAGTGAAATCAATTGTGAATTGATATGCAGCTTCAATAGTGTGTGACAAACGAGTGATAAGAGTAGGTAAAACTTTTCCATACACAATTGCAAAAGGTGCTTTTCCAGTGGATGAATGCGGTGTGTTGTTATATGCAAATTGTAAAATATGGATATACTTAATCCATTGTTTAGGTTGTGATGAAACATATGCACGAAGTAAATCCAATATTGTGCTATTTGTCACTTCTGTTTGACCATTAGATTCAGGATGAAATGCAGTGGAAAAATCCAATTTAGTGTCTACATTATCGAACAATGTAGTCCAAAAATCACTGCAAAACTTAGAATCTCTATAAGAAACAATCACTTGTGGGGGTAAACCATGATGTGTGAAAATGTGTTTAACAAAAAAATGTGGAGCTTGATGTGCAGTAAGAGTCTTTTTACAAGGAAGGAAACATGCTTGTTTGCTAAACCTATCAATAATGGTCCAAATTATATCATTATGGTTCGTAGTCAATGGAAAACCACCAGTGATAAAATCCATAGAAACATGTTCCCAAGGAGCGTTAGGAATAGGAAGTGGCATGAGTAAACCAAGTTTTTTACCCTTTTATAACTTTTCACTTTTTGACAAACATCACATTTAGACACAAATTTAGCTACATCATTTTTCATTTTAGGCCAACAAAAGTCATTAGAGATAGTCTAGAATGTAGATGAAACACCTCGATGCCCCGCGTAAGGTGGCTGATGTAATTCCTCTAAAATAGAATGTCTAAAAGGTCAAGTAATGCATAACCTTTTTTGGAAGAAAAGATATCCATCATTGTAGGAATACTCAGCAAAAGGAGTCCAATGATTTTCTCTCAATCTAGACCAAATATCACTAAAGTCAAGGTCTTGGTCATAAGTCTTCTACTCAAAGCGTCAGCCAACCACATTTTCTTTACCAGGTTGGTATTGAATAATAGGCTGAAAACTTTGAATAAAAGGTGCCCATTTAATATGTCTGTCCGAAATAAGTGGTTGATAAAGTAAGTGTTTGATACTATGCTGATCAGTTTTTATAAGAAATTCTGAGCCCATCAAATAATGTTTCCAAATTTTCAATGCATGGACTACAACAGACAACTCCTTGTCACATAGGTGCTATACTTACTTTTAGCAAGATGAAATTTTCTACTCTCGAAAGCAATAGGATGACCATCTTGCATTAATACGACACTAATGCCCTTACCACTAGAATCGATTACAACCACAAAGAAAGGACGTGAAAAATCAAGTAATTGTAACACAGGTGCATGAGTAAGTGTATATTTTAATGCAAGAAAAGATTTCTCTTGAAGTTCGGTCCATTCATAGGGTTTGGTTTTCTTGAGAAGTTCAGTGAGATAGTGCGTCTTATATGCAAAATTACGTACAAATTTGCGACAATAGCTACATAACCCTAGAAAAGATCGTAATTCATGAAGATTCTTGGGACGTGGCCATGTCGCAATAGTTTTCATTTTCTTTAGATCAACATGGATGCCTTTAGCAAAAACTATATGTCCCAAATACTCAATCTCACTTTAGAAGAAACTACTCTTTTTGGGATTAATGTAAAGTTCATTTTCCTTAAGCAAATTAAATACAATTTTGAAGTATTTTTCATGCTCTTCTTTAGATTTACTAAAAACTAAGATATCATTGAAAAAGACAACCACAAAGTTTTGATGTTCAAGAAAGATCCTATTCATCATACGACTAAAAGTCGCAGGAACATTAGTAAGACCAAATGGCATCACTAAAACTCAAAGTGACCAGTCTGAGTTCTGAAAGCAGTTTTATAGATATCTTGCTTGGTTATTCTTACTTGATGATATCCAGATTTTAGGTCAATTTTGCTAAATACGCTGGCTCCCCTTAATTTATCAAGTAAATCATCAACTCTAGGAATTGGAAATCTATTCTTGATAGTGTTCTTGTTGAGAGCCCTGTAGTCTACACACATATGATAAGTACCATTTTTCTTTTTTACAAGAAGGACTGGTGCTCCATATGGTGAACTACTTGGTTTGATAAGTCCCCGAGAAAGCAATTCCTCGATTTGAGTCTGAATTTCTCTTTACTCAAGAGGGTTAACTCTATAAGGTTCTCTACTACCAGGAATAATGTCTATGTGATGATTTTCAGGATGTGATCTAGGGAGTCCAGGAGGTAAATCATTGAGAAAACAGTCAAGAGAATTTAGAAATGAAAGAGTCATGGAATGTATCCCTAGGAGGTGGTTCTTGAGCACTAAGCTGGTTAACCAAAATTTAAAAAGTTTTCTCCCTCTTTCTCAAAGCCCTTGTGACCTGAGTATGGCTCAAAAGTGGTTGATCCTTACCTTCAAAAATTCCTTGTAAACAAACATTCTTACCATGATGTATAAAAGACATTGTGTGCTTTTCATAATCAATATGTGATGTGTACTCATGTCGAAAAGGCATTCCCAAAATCATGTCAATACCATGCAAAGGTGCTACTAAGACAGTACGTTCATCCAAAAATTGTGCAATAGAAAAAGCAAGAATCTTCACTTTCTTAGTGCAATTATAATTTTGGTTTTGAAAAGTAGCCTTGACTTTAAAACGAGAAGGAATCATGTCAAGATGAAGAGCATGTGCAAGACGTTCAGAAATAAAATCGTGTGTACTACCATCATCATGCAAGATTGTGATTTCCTTATCTTGAAAATTTTCCTTCATTTTAAGTAAAGTATGTGGTAAAAAAGAATGAGGATCAAGGTTAGAAGTACCTTCTCTTGATCAGATTTACCATTGAACTAGTTACCATCAGACTATGGCTCGTAGTCGTCGTTGAAGCATCATCATCGTCTCTCTAGTGCCAGTGTCTTCATCTCCATCCACCATGTTAAGCCATGCAATTGGCTTCTTGTTGTTGTTGTTGTTGTCATTTGTACACTTATTAGGATAGTGTCCTCTCTGATGGCAAGTGTAACATTAGACATTGTTTGCTTTTTTATCTCGAGTCAATGAATCTGGAACATCTGTCTTCTTTGGTTCTCCACTTGCTCCATTACTATTGTTGCCAATCTTTGCTTTATTGTTGTTGTTGAATTACTGGCTTCTTTGATCTTGATTCTTGTGTTAAAAGGTTGTTTGAATGAAGAACGCATGTCAAAACCACTAGAAGATGTCGAGTCTTTGGAGAATTTAGAAGTACGATTCTCTTGTTGGAACTTGGGCACACCATTTTTCTTTTCACAATTTAAAGCAAGAGATTTAGCAGAGGCAAGAGTATGAGGACTAAACATATTAACCTTCGCTCTAATCTTTGGATCCAACCTGAGATAAACTTCCTTTTAAGATGCTTTTCATGTAATTTTTCTATAGATTGCATTTGAATGAGAGCATTCAAAAAATTTTCAATATAGGTTTGGACATCCTCCCCTTTCAATTGTCTAAGAGTGTCCCAATGATGTCGGGCTTTGTCCTTGTACTGAGGAGGTAGAAAGTGTGTCTTCATTTCATGCTGAAAATCCTCCCAAGTACAAGGTTTATGTCGCCCATTCTTGGTAGCATTCCACCATAAAGCAGCATTTTGAATCAAATGATTCGCAGCACACTTGACCTTGTCTTTCTCGAAAAAGTTCTCTCTCGAAAAATAGTCATCGAATTGGCTAAGCCAAGCTAAAAGAGTGCGTGCGTCCTTCTTTCCAACCATCAAAATTTTGAAAAGAAAAAGCCTTGCGACTAATGCGAGATTCTTTCCGAGCCATTTGAGCATCTAAAGTTGCTTTCATGGTTCGAAGGATAGAATCCTCATCACTATCGCCTTCTTCAATGTCATGCTCATGTATTTTACGTGTTTCAATTGGTCTTCTAATGCAATTCTATGAGTGCGTTCATTGACCAATTGTGCTTGTAAAGCAATGAGTTGCTCTTTAATCGACGGAAGTGCAGGTAAATAAGCCACCATGAATACTAAAAAAATAATAAAGATAGGAAAAAGTTATAAATACTTATATTATTTTTTGCTTGTGTGGTAATAATTTTGAAGATCATGAATCCCATGGCAATTAGAAGAGTGGTGTGGCTATCCAACGCAATCACCAAAGTGCTTGAAGTAGCCTCGAAGCGTTGGAAGGTCATCCAGTAGAAAAAATATTGAGAATCGAGAATGAATTTAAGTCGGGAAGGCATAAAACAACCAAATTTGAAAATCCCGCAACTTTGAATTGCTGTAATTTTTTGAGCCGAACCAAAATAAGAAATTGAAAATATTTCCATCTCGAAGTGAGGCCAAATTCAGACGAATTCGGGTTGATTTTGATGAAATTTTGGCTTGAAAAAGCTTTGCGTATGAATCTCCTCTTATCTTTTTAGACCCTTTTGAGTAAAGCAAAGATGTAATTTTTCTCCACTGTTGATTTCTGCAAAACTTCCTCCACCGTTGTAAATTCAAATCCCTTGATCTTCCACAAAACCCCTTAGACAAGGGTATAAGATTTATGCAAGAGAACACGTCGGACGCATCCAACGGAGCAGATCTTTGAATCGGTTGCAAAACTGAGAGCCAAATTTCCAAGAGAAGAAGATGGCGCCGTTCGCTGGCCTGACGGGCGGGAATTCGCAACCGTGTAGAGCTAAGCTTAAGCTTTGTCTCAAGCTTAGTATTATGCCTTGTTTAAGGCTTTGGGTAAAGTCTTTAGCCCTTGGATATGTGCTTGATGTTACCTTGAAAAAGAGAGCTTCAATCAAGCCTCCAACCTTTGATTTCTTCTTTCACAGAAACCAAAAAATTGCACGTACCTTCTGTCTTTCTTTTGCAAAGCCTTTCTCCCTTTGATTTTTCTCAATATTTTTCACCTTCTCCCCCCCCTTTGCTCTGATACCACAGTGAAACCACTAGGATCATGGGGAGACACACCATCCAACCAAATACCATCGAGTTCATCACTTCAATCATATTACCATAGCTGAAAAATTAATAAATAATCATAAAAGCATAGCATAGCATGAAAACACAAAAGAGAATCATTGGGTGTAATCTATCCCCCCTCAAGAAGTGTCGGCTTCCTTCCACTTCTTGATTATTTATGCTTTATTAATAAAAATAGCCCATAAGCCAAAAATAGATGCATGCTTATGCATGGGCTTGCCCTTTACAAAAATAGGGGTTGCTTTTAACACAAGCTTAGGTAAAGTGTTTCTATTTACAAAAAGAAACAATGGCTAATTCACATGTAAATAAATAAGTCCACACCCAATATAACAAAAGTGGGCAGCTCAATAGGTCCACGCTCGAATACATCAAAATGGGGCGGCCAATAACAATATAAAATCTCGTAGTAGATACTACGGCAAAATACCAAAATGAGAACCATCCCGGTAATAGCTCACACCATATCGCCATCATGTCCCAGCAATTTCGGCTTACGAGCACAAGGCCCGTCAATCTCACCAACCTAAAAGGTTGTCCATTCAAACACACTACAAGTTAGCAACACATGCTACAAGTCCATGACAACACATAAGTAATAAATCCAACACTTAGTTCCAGCTATCCCTAATTTCATATGTCCTACACATAGAATATTCGAAATCACCCAAGTGCCATGCTACGAACATAGTGGTAATTAGGCGTCCCCAATTAACCACAGAAGGATGGACAGACAAACCGTGACACATTTCCTCTAGAAAATAGCATAAATTTGAGAGGTTATTCAATGTATAATTTCAAAATCTAGACAAATTCAAAGATAGAAGCATTATCCATTCATGGGGTCGTGTAGGTTTTATTGATGAGTATATGACAAATCCAATCTTTTATGATTATTAGAAAATAAAACATAATTTCTAGGATCACTCTACTTCAATTTATCATCGTGTGCGAGATAAAACATACATATACACATGTATTTGTTGAGTTTTCAGACGTGTGTATTGGTGCTTTCTATCTATTTCTATCTATGCAGCATTAGAAACCAAAGGTGAGGATACTTTGTAAGAGGATACATGTGGTATATACAAGAGAACACTCACAAGAAGTAGGATCTTTCACATTACAAAACTTTTAAAAATTCAAATTGCACAATAACAGAGATAGATAAGAATATTGTATTACTGAAGTGATATAATAGATGGTGAAGCTATTACAAAAATTACAAAAAGGAATAAAAAAACATTGAGGAATATCATGCAAAACTCCATACAATCGTCTTGCCCAAATATCAGTTTGTCTAGGGACTTTGCCCGAATATGAGTTCAAGGAGGTTGTGGCTTCAAGTTGTTTTTCAAGAAAAACCTTTGATCAAGGTGTGTGGCGGTTGCAATCCATTTGAACAAATTTTGGATTTATCCATTGATTTGCCCAAGAAGGATAAGGTTAAGAATATTAAGAATAAGCGACAACATGAATCTTTAGATTTTGATAAGTTATTTGGTATTCAATTCAAAGGCAAAGTCCTAAGGTCCGACAACAACAACCTAAACAGTCAGAGACGGAACAATGGCAAACAATCCTGTGATGGTAACCAAAGCCAACCAATTTCATCATTTACAAGGATAAGGGAAACCAACTGGGCTTTTAGTGCTTTCATTGTAAATATGGAGAGTGCAATCTATGATAACAGTGATAGAATTAGGGTTTGGAGAGCTGGAGTGCAATCTATGATAGCAGTGATGGAGTTAGGGTTTGGAGAGCGTAGGGTGGAAAGAAGTGGTCCTTAAGCATGGTGATCTAATGAATATGGTTAAAACTTAATGATACTATCACAAGATGTGGGCACACATTAAGGGTAAAAGTGAGAATGAGCCAAGAACCACAAGTGTATTTTCTCCTACTAGTCGGTTGTAGTAGGCACCAAAAGTACATAAAAGTGAGCACCCAAGAATATTCCTCAAGATGCCCCAAAACCTTTGAACCTTTGAACATTTTGCACACTCTATTTGTTGATGGATGATTATTTTCTTATTTTGTAACACTCCCCCGGTTTTGGTTCAGAAAGACTTTTAGAAGGCCCATTCATAATCTTGGGAAAGCTCTAAAGGCTGATTCTTCTTCAATGTTTGCAAGGTTTGCTGATGATAATCTCTTTTTTAATGAAGCAATCCTTTTCTTCATGATTAGGCTTTCCACTTTCCTTGATGAGATGATATTTGACCTCATTTGCCAAGTGTGCAAAGTCATGGAATGAGATGTCTTTTTTATGTGGGAAGGCCCTACAAACTGAGACTAGCTTTAGTGGCATTGTCTAATCCCTTACAAAATAGGTTTAAGGCTTAATGACATACACCTTAATGGTGATTAGTGTATATCTCCCCCTTAAAAAGATAGGCAAAAAATAATTTTATTTGGAGGATGAGAATTATGCGCCAAATGAGAGGGGTTTTGAGAAATGATGCAAATCAAAGTTAGAGCAATCCCTAAAGTTAGGATTCAGCCCTCAATGATGAGACTTAATGTACTTGATTATCGCTTGATTATAAAATACTAAAAACTAAGAAAATGTTTGATTCTCAATAACCACTGGATGAAGCCTTCAAGATTTAATGTGTAGCTTGCTTGTTGACCCATAGATGATGTCTTAAAGGGTTTTGATCAATTTGACCTGTAGTAGGGGTAGATTTTGTGTTTTTTCTCCTCTTTGCTTTTTAGCACTTAGTAATTGGCACTTTTTATGTCATTTTTGTTTGAATTGGGCCAAGACCTTGGATGTGCTAGAAGCACTATGAGTTCTAGAAGGCCCAATAATTTTATTGCAAAGTGATGTGTGGAGTCAGCAATCAACAATGCAGGCTATGTTTTTTTATGTAAAAAGGAGAGAAGGGGAAATTGTTGATGGAGTAATGATTAGAGCTTAATTATGATGATTATGGAACTTTTATAGGCACCAAAAGTACATAAAAGTGAGCACCCAAGAATATTCCTCAGGATGCCGCAAAACCTTAAAACCTTTGAACCTTTTACATGCTCTATTTGTTGATGGATGATTTTTTTCTTATTTTTAATAAGCAACACCAGCAGGAATTATAGATCAATATGACCCATAGGCTGAAGGAGATCCAAAACGTGCAAGCCTCCTACCACCGTCAACATGGTGGTCATTGAGCCAATTCTAGCAAGCAAGGAAGAGCATCTTTAGATACTCGCAAAATCACGAGGTCAAAAGGTCCATCCAACCGATTGTACACCTTGGGGGAGTTTCCAAACGTAAAGGAAAATTTGGTGGGATGAGAGGAGAAAAAGCAGGTCTTAGAGCAAGTCACCAATATAGTTCAAAAAATCAAGGGTTACGTGTGGAACGTTGCAAAAGTCTAGGATGGATAAGTGGCTTCGTTAGATGAGGAAGTTAAAGAAATTGAAATGGAAACCCCACCAAGGAAGAATACCCTAATGAAGCCCGTGAATAGGCATAAAATTCCAGACCATGTGGCACTAACCATGTGGCACCAAAGGATCCAAAGCAAGCAGCACCTATAGTGGTGCTTGCTAGTATTGCTTGAAGCAAATCACCAAAAAGATAGGAAAAAAGTATTCAAAACATTTTGGCATGGTGCCAAGTCTACATAAGCAATCTCCTAAGTAACCAAGATATTTAGTCCATTTCATTATGAAATGAAATAAGATAATGCAAACAAATGTCTTTGCATTAGATGATATTATCAAATGGAGATTACACAATATATAAGGATCTTTCATCATCAGCATCACAATTGATATATGCAGATGCCTGAAAAGGATGATGGAAGATGTGTTGTCATACAAGTTGATGCATAGAAACTACAAGCATGTCTTCACCAATATGAGTAATTTCCAAACACTAAATTCCATGCAAAACATGTTATATTAATGCTCCACCCTCATATTGTATTGTCTAGGCACCAGCTAGCTCATAATTGTACAGTCTCCATTATGAGGAGAAGCCAAGGTTGAGCATCTTCGGTGCTCGACATTCTTGTATTCACATGAAAAACATGGCCTAGGGGGCCAAATGGTTTAGAGACATCTTGGATTAGATTTGGCACACACTGCCAAATAGGCTACATTCTACACATGGGACTATTATCTTATAACCACACATGGAGTAGGTAGACTTTACTCTTGGACACCCTATCCCACATTGCCAAGTCAGAATGGGAAACCCAAGATGACCCTGGGTGGTTTTGGGAGATGGGGTAATTGCTACGCAGTTTTAGTTCGCACCCAATTTGTCACCATCTAATTGGCATGTAAAATAGTTTCAAATGATTACACATGAGTGTTGGGAACATCCTTCTGTTTTCCCTTGAATTTATTGTATTCACCATGCTAGATTTGTTGAACAAAGGAATTAGACATGCATGTTGGGAGCATCCTTCTGCTTTCCTTGGAATCTAGATAAATTGACCTTAAAAGAATGTGGAATGGGAGGAGCTATATTTACCATGCCATATTTGGTGAACAAAGGAATTATAAGAATGTGGTGGAGAGGATGAGCTCGAGCTCCTTGCAAGAAAACACATACACACGAGTAGACAAGCACACAATAAACATGGATGGCTAAATTTTTTGCTATTCACTTCTCTTCTCTACAACCATAACATAAAGAAATAAGAGTACCTACTATAAGGGAAAGTACTCTCCTACTATAACATACAAAGGTCGGTCCATAGTGTGAACCCGACTACATGAGCTGGTACTATAACTATGCCATAACTCTAGTATACCAAAATGTCACACAGGCTATAAACCGTTGTCATCAAGTGACCTTACCACCTCTATACCAAGAAAATAACGAAGCTCACCTAGATCTTTCATTTCAAACTTGTGCTTCAAAAGCATTTTGACATAATGTATGTCAGTATCACTATCACGAGTTATACTGACATCATGTATGTCAACATCACTATCATTAGTGATGGATGACTTGTTGATTATCACCAATGATAATCAAGTCATTCACATTAATGTCTAACAGCATGATCCCTATGTCTATCTTTTTCACATAAAGTGAAAAACTTACATTGGATACTTGAAATCCAATGGTAACAAGAGACTCCCCAATCTTGTTTGATCGTGCTCTGGGTACATGCTTTAAGCTATATAAGGCTTTGTGTAACCTACACATAAACTCTGGATGTGCATCACTCTTGTAACTTGGTGATTGCATTATGTAAACTTCTTTGCAAATCACCATCATGTAAGAACACACTCTTTACATCCATCTGATGTTCGCTATGGCCATATCAATGAGACAACTTGCACGATTTTACCATTCTCGCAACCCAGCTGAATAATGTCTCCTTATATAGTCAATACCATATGTCTGTGTATACCTATTCAAAGATCCATCTGAATTATGCTTGACCTTGTACACCCATTTACATCCAATTGCCTTCTTATTCTTAGTAGGCAAAGGCACTAATTCCCATGTTGCATTTGTATCCAATGCTGCCATCTCCTCATCCACCATGGCATCTTCCCATTTTTTATTTCCAAGTGTTTGCTCAAAATAAGTGGGC